>NC_091282.1:268081811-268681811 GCF_032444005.1 Ranitomeya imitator | reverse complement strand
CCACAAATGAAAAATACATGAAATATTGGTAAATAGAGATGAGCGAACCCAAACAGTAAAGTTACTGTTCGGGTTCAGCACCCTGAGCTCTGGGTGTTTCTTGCTCTGTCATATGCATAACAGCAGCAAAAACTGCCTCAGAATTTACCGCCGGTCAGACAGTTGCGGTTCCCATGCTGTCATTTATGCAGCTGAGATCAGGGTTAAAAAGTTTACCTCCAGTCACTGGTGTTGGCTCATGAGACAACTACATTTTTAAACAGCAGCCATATGGTCATTAGTAGTTAAACTTGGTTGCCAAGTCCAGTGAGAATCAGCGTAAGTAAGTTTGTAGTAGTGTGCAAATATTAAAACGAACACACATTTTGCTTTAGAACACAGGGCTACTCAAAATGTGTTAAACGCTACAGGCTGGCAATTGGAGAGTTTAGCTGAAGGGAGAAAACACCAGTTAACGTGTTAGGCCGGCATCACACTTGCGAGTTTTACGGACGTAAGAGCGCAGAAACTACGTCCGTAAAACTCGCAAAACATACGGCACAATTATTCTCTATGCCCCTGCTCCTATCTGCCATATTTTACGGATCCGTATTATACGGCCGTAGAAAATCGCAGCATGCTGCGTTTGTCACCGTACTGCGCAAGAAATACGCCAATGAAAGTCTATGGAAGCCTGAAAAATACGGATTACACATGGACCAGCAGTGTGACTTGCGAGAAATACGCAGCAGTGTTAGCGAGAAAAGCCGGTAATTCATTGCGGTGTACAGTAAAATCACACTGACCGCTTCCAGTAGAATAGGTAGAATAAATGTGTACACATAGAATAGGTATATATATATATATATATATATACATATATATATATATAGACAGTATATAGATATATATATATTTTTTTAACACATGGATCCCTTGTATTGCCGTATGTCGGATTTGCAAGTCTGCGAGAAAACCACGCAGTACGGATGCCATACGGATTACATACGGAGGATGCCATGCGCAAAATACGCTGACACACCCTGGCTACGGAGGAGATACGGACCACTATTTTGGGGACTTTTCAGCGTATTACGGCCGTAATATATGGACCATATTGTTTTACGCTGTGTGTGACGCCGGCCTTAGAGATTTTGTGATTTCTAAGAAAATACCCACACTGCAAAAAGAAGCAGCACTCAAGAAGTAAGGTAGTGAACAAAATTGTGGTCTTTATTCACCCATGCATGTGCAACATTTCAGCACTTCAAATTGTGAGCCTTTTTTAAGCCAAGAAAATAATCAGATAGAGGTGATACCGTTTTTCAGGGTTTTATTCCTTTATTAGGCCGGCTTCACACTTGCGAGTCTTACGGACATAAGAGCGCAGAAACTACGTCCGTAAAACTCGCAAAAAATACGGCACAATTATTCTCTATGCCTCTGCTCCTATCTGCCGTATTTTACTGATCAGTATTATACGGCTTTCTACGGCCGTACAAAATCGCAGCATGCTGCGTTTGTCACCGTACTGCGCAAGAAATACGCCAATGAAAGTCTATGGAAGCGTGAAAAATACGGATTACACACGGACAAGCAGTGTGACTTGCGAGAAATACGCAGCGCTGTTAGAGAGAAAAGCCGGCAATTCAGTGCGGTGTACAGTAAAATCACACTGACAGCTTACAGTCCAATAGGTAGAATAAATGTGTGCACATAGAATAGGTATATATATATATATATATATGTCAGTGAGACACATATATGTATATATATTAATATTTATTCCAGCGCTATACAGCTTGAAAGCCGGTAATTGAATTACCGGCTTTTTCTTTCTCCTTCCTAAAACCCGACATGATTTGAGACATGGTTTACATACAGTAAACCATGTCTTCTCTCCATTTTTTTTGCAGATTCCACACTACTAATGTCAGTAGTGTGTATCTGCAAAATTTGGCCGTTCTAGCTCTTAAAATAAAGGGTTAAATGGCGGAAAAAATTGGCGTGGGCTCCCGCGCAATTTTCTCCGCCAGAGTAGTAAAGCCAGTGACTGAGGGCAGATATTAATAGCCTGGAGAGGCTATGAACAGCCAGCAGAGGGCGCCTCACCGCAAATGAAGCTAAATATAGCTCATTGATCTATATTTAGACTCATTCCCCGGGGTTTTGCAGCGAGGAGTAGCATTGCATTAGCAAAGCTCCTTGCTGCAAAATGTTTTAACCCCTTCAGAAGGATTTACATCGTTGGACGTTACAGATCTGCGGAGGGTAAGTATATTGTTGGTTTATTATGTTTTTTCTTTCACAGAACGAGGGTCTTCAGTGACTGGATTGGGCGTAGAATAAAATACTCCAACAACCATTGTTTTTATTTCATTAAAATAATTTTAAATAATGTGTTTGTGTTTTATTTAACCCTTTACTACAATTGGATTAATAATGGATAGGTGTCATAATTGACGCTTCTCCATTATTAATTAGGCTTAATGTCACCTTACAATAGCAAGGTGGCATTAACCCTTCATTACCCCATATCCCACCGCTACACGGAAATGGGAAGAGAGTGGCCAAGTGCCAGAATAGGCGCATCTTCCAGATGTGCCTTTTCTGGGGTGGCTGGGGGCAGATATTTTTAGCCAGGGGGGGGCCAATAACCATGGACCCTCTCCAGGCTATTAATATCTGCCCTCAGTCACTGGCTTTACTACTCTGGCGGAGAAAATTGCGCGGGAGCCCACGCCAATTTTTTCCGCCATTTAACCCTTTATTTTAAGAGCTAGAACGGCCAAATTTTGCAGATACACACTACTGACATTAGTAGTGTGGAATCTGCAAAAAAATGGAGAGAAGACATGGTTTACTGTATGTAAACCATGTCTCAAATCATGTCGGGTTTTAGGAAGGAGAAAGAAAAAGCCGGTAATTGAATTACCGGCTTTCAAGCTGTATAGCGCTGGAAAAAATAGTAATATATATACATATATGTGTCTACTGACATATATATATATATATATATATATAGACAGTATATATATATATTTTTTTCTTTTTGGGACACATGGATCATTTCTATAGCGGTATGTTGGTTTTGCAAGCCTGCGAGAAAACCACGCAGTACGGATGCCATACGGATTACATACGGAGGATGCCATGCGCAAAAAACGCTGATACACCCTGCCTACGGAGGAGCTACGGACCACTATTTTCGGGACATTTCAGCGTATTACGGCCGTAATATACGGACCGCATTTTCATACGCTGAGTGTGAAGCCGGCCTTATTGTGGTCACATATCATGCGGTTAGCATTAGCTTGTCCTCAAGTAGTTTTGCAAGACCTGGCAAGAGATGTCGAGCTAGGGTAGATGAAGGGTCCGTTCCCAGGTTGATTAATCTATGATTTAAGGGTTTTTTCTTTAGGGAGTCATCCCAAAGAAAGAACCTAATAAGTTTAGGGTGATTAATTATCTGACCTCTTAAGGAAGCTAAACAATTTTTTGCATTAACACCTTTGTGCCATATACTTCCTTTGATGTGGTGGTAGTTTGAATGACAAAATTTGGTAATGCTGCACTAATGAATAAAATAAACATTGAAGCGACATTTTATACAGCTCTGGCAAAAATTAAGAAACCACTTTAAAATTTTCAGTTTCTCTGTGATTTTTCTCTTTATAGGTGTATTTTTGAGTAAAATGTACATTGTACATTGTTGTTTTATTCCGTAAACTACTGACAACATGTCTCCGAAATTCAAAGCTAAAAATGTTGTATTTTTTTGCAGCAAATGAAAAATCGTCAAAATAAAAAAAAAATAACCAGTGCTTTCAGACCTCAAATAATGCAAAGAAAACAATTTCTTATGCTACGTTCACATTAGCGTTGCTTCGGGCGCAGCCGCGGCGAAGCATGCGTCATGCGCCCCTATATTTAACATGGGGGCGCATGGACATGTGTTGTCTTGAGTTTTATGATGCATGCGTCATTTTTGGCGCAAGCGTCAGGGCGCAGAGGATGCAGCAAGTTGCATTTTTTTTTGCATCCAAAAGCAAGCCAAAAATGGACGCATGCGTCACAAAACCATGCGTTTTTGCATGCGTTTTGCATGCGTTGTGCGTTGTGTCGCCGACGCAACACACAACAACGCAAATGTGAATGTAGCCTTATTCATTTAGAAACAACAATGCTAATGTTTTAACTCAGGAAGAGTTCAGCTCTTATGATCAGTGGGGTCCTTTCTCTTGCATGTAAAGGGTAAGCTATTATGGTCAGTTGCGTCCTCGTTGTCTCTCGCCTGCAAAGTATAAACTCTTAGGGTATGTGCACACCCTGTGGATCCGCAGCGGATTGGCCGCTGCAGATTCTCAGCAATTTTCCATGCGTTTTCAGTACCATGTAAACCTATGGAAAACAAAATCTGCAGTGCACATGCTGCGGAAAAAAAACACGTGGAAACGTAGCGTTGTTTATTTCACAACATAACAATTCTTTGTGCGGATTCCACAGCGGTTTACACCGCTATCTATCTATCTATCTATCTATCTATCTATCTATCTATCTATCTATCTATCTATCTATCATCTAGCTATCTATCATCTAGCTATCTATCAATATATAAAACTGAGTGTATGACAGTATCACACAGGATAGGATTAGATACACAGCTCAGCAGACAGTATCACACAGGAGAGGATTAGATACACGGCTCAGCAGTCAGTATCACGCAGGAGCAGATTAGATACATGGCTCAGCAGACAATATCATTCAGGGTAAGATTTGATACACAGCTCAGCAGACTGTATCACACAGGATAGAATTAGACACACAGATCAGCAGACAGTATCGCACAGGATAGGATTCATTACACGGCTCAGCAGTCAGTATCACACTGGATAGGATTAGATACATAGCTCAGCAGACTGTATCACACAGGATAGGATTAGATACACAGCTCAGCAGACTGTATCACACAGGATAGGATTAGATACACAGCTCAGCAGACAGTATCACACAGGATAGGATTAGATACACAGCCCGCATGAAATCTTTCTAAAACCTGGAGCACCTATTCTGCTGTTGAGAAATTTAGATCCACCAAAGCTGTGTAATGGAACAAGACTGTTGATTAAGAACCTGTTTACACATGTAGTTGAAGCAACCATTTTGAGAGAATGTGCCAAAAGAGAGGATATTTTCCACCATAATTTGAAAAATAAATCGTGCCAAATCAGACAAGGTGATTTTCTGGATTTGTTTTCTCAATTTTGTCTCTCATAGTTGTGGTCTACCTATGATGTCAATTACAGGCCTCACTCATCTTTTTAAATGGGAGAACTTGCACAATTGGTGGCTGACTAAACACTTTTTTTCCCACTGTATGATGTGAAACGTTTTTATGTGCAATGTAATAATTATAATAATAATAAATAAACTTTCCAGTATTGAGGTTCGCACAAATTTAATTTCCGCAGATTTAATTTCTGCGGAAAATTTGGCAGTCTACGGGTATGTGCACACGTTGCGGATTCTCTGCGGATCCGCAGCATTTTTTGCGGTGCAGAAACGCTGCGGATCCGCAATTGATTTACAGTACAATCTAAATCAATGAGAAAAAAAAATGCTGTGCACACTTTCGGAAAATCCGCTGCGGAAACGCTGCGGTTTAAAAAAAGTAGCATATCACTTCTTTTTTGTGAATCTGCAGTGGTTTTGTACCCATGCCATTATAGAAAACCACAGGGGTGAAAAACACAGCAAATCCGCAAGAAAACGGCAGCAAAAACGCACAAAAAAATGCTGCGGAATCGCACAAAAGACACGTCAAATCCGCAGGTGCGTTTTCTGCCAGGAGAGGCAGAATCCGCACCAGAAATTCCTAAGCCTAATCCGCAACGTGTGCACATAGCCTAAGAATTTTATTTTCCAAAGATCTGCTAATATCTAGTCACTGCCATTGAATCATTAGGTTTGATACTGAAGTCTGTGAGCAAGCACGAGGGATACGTTCAGAAAGGATGGAGGGATTTGGATCAATTGTGCATATTTATGGGCAGTGATGTAAGGTTTGAAGATAATGCAGCTTTTTCACAGTTTTAAATTAGAAAAGATCAATAGTGATGTTAAAGGGACACTGTCACCTGAATTTGGAGGGAACAATCTTCAGCCATGGAGGCGGGGTTTTTGGGTGTTTGATTCACCCTTTCCTTACCCACTGGCTGCATGCTGGCTGCAATATTGGATTGAAGTTCATTCTCTGTCCTCCATATTACACGCCTGCGCTGTGCAAGATTGCCTTGTGCAGGCATGTACTACGGAAGACAGAGAATGAACTTCAATCCAATATTGCTGCCAGCATGCAGCCAGCGGGTAAGGAAAGGGTGAATCAAAAACCCCAAAACCCCGCCTCCATGGCTGAAGATTGTTCCCTCCAAATTCAGGTGACAGTGTCCCTTTAAGGTTTTGTGCTTAGTGCCTACAAATGGGGGAGTGGTGGTGTGCCATTGCTAGTGTTGAGCGATACCTTCCGATATCTGAAAATATCGGTATCAGATTGGATCGGCCGATATCCAAAAAATATCAGATATCGCCGATACCGATACCGGAAACCAATGCAAGTCAATGGGACACAAATATCAGAATTAAAATAAACCCTTTCTTTCCTTGTAGGTTAATTCTACATGAAGGAAAACAACTAAGAATAATGTAGAATGTATTGAAGGAGGTGGAGGAGACATTAAAGGCATACAGGTTTAGCCCAATCAAATGGAATAGCAGGGATTATTTTTTTTAAGACGTTCGGAGTTACAAAGATATTGACTATGTTAAGTTTTTTTATATTTCAAATTCTTTTTTACTTCTCCCACACTTTCTTCTTCATCATCCTCAGCAGCAGCATCTTTTTCATCAACTTCTTCTTCACCTTATTCATCTTCATCTCTACCTTCTTCCTATTATTCTTTTTTCTTACATTCTTCATATTCTTTTTATTTAACTATTATTCTTCTTCATATTCTACTTCATCATATTTTTATTTGTAACAGGCATTCCTGTTGTTGTTATCTATAAAGGTTTGAAGATTGCACCTTCCGTTGTGCCTGTCACAAAAGATTTACAACAAGATTTGTTCGCATTCAGCCGCATTCAGTTTGGCTTGCAGCAGCAGTTTTTTTCCAGGGGCACCACGAGGAGGAACGGACTCACCCCTATACACTGCTTAGTCTTCTTCTGCTTATAATTTAGATAATATCTTTTGCTTTGATTTTAGTCTTATGCTTAATGCTCTTCTGCTTTTTGTTCTGAAGCTTCTTGTTCTTCTGCTTCTTGGTCTTTTTCGGGGTGGTCTTCAGGGTCGTCGTCTCCAGGGTCGTCGTCTCCAGGGTTGTCATCTCTGGGGTCGTTGTCTTCTTTGAGGTGGTCTTCAGCTTCGTCGTCTCCAAGATCGTCATCTCTGGGGTCGTCATCTCTGGGGTCGTCGTCTCCAGGGTCATCGTCTCCAGGGTTGACATCTTCTTCGGGGTGGTCTTCAGGGTCTTCATCTTTAGGGTCGTCGTCAGGGAGATCCAGAATGATTACCAAAAACCATTTCAAAAAGCTTGAACTTGGAAATGTAGCAGAAGGTACAAGAAGGTGGAGTTGCTGCCGAGAACCAGCTGATAGTACTGGAACCCGGATGGGTAGCCGAAGGTACAAGAGTCAATGGAACTACCGAGGACCAGCTGATGGTACTGGAACCCGGTTACTAAGCAGGAGATACCCATGCCAGAAAGCACTACCAAGGACCACCAGACATTGGTGGAACTCGGATACCGAGAAGGAGGCACCTAAACCAAAGGCTCTGCCTGGAACAAGCTGACGGTACTGGAACCAGGATGGGTAGCAGAATGTACAAGAGCCAACGGAACTACCGAGGACCAGCTGACAGTACTGGCACCTGGTTACTAAGCAGCAGGTACCCGTGCCAGAATGCACTACGAAGGACCACCAGACGTTGGTGGAACTCGGATACCAAGAAGGAGGCACCTAAGCCAAAGGCTCTGCCTGGAACCAGCTGACAGTACTGGAACCAGGATGGGTAGCAGAAGGTACAAGAGCCAAAGACACTGCCGAGAACCAGCTGACGGTACTGGAACCCAGATGGGTAGCAGAAGGTACAAGAGCCAATGGAACTACCGAGGACCAGCTGATGTTACTGGAACCCAGTTACTAAGCAGGAGGTACCTGTGCCAGAAAGCACTACCAAGGACCACCAGACGTTGGTAGAATTCGGATACCGAGAAGGAGGCACCTAAGCCAAAGGCTCTGCCTGGAACCAGCTGACGATACTGGAACCCAGGGGGACCTATTCAAGATTGACTTCTAAAGAACCAGCTAATGGTGCTGGAACTCAGATAGTCAGCAGAAGGTCCACATGAACAAAAAATTGCAAGGCCGCGAGCCTGCCAAAGTTACCGAAAACCCACAGTCCTACAGGGGGAACTTGTCCTATTGGCACTATGGAACCAGCCTTGATTGCCAGATCCCGCAGCCCACATAGGAAGCACCTAAACTGCAGGCACCATTGACTTGGCTTACCCGACTGCAACCCGAAGGGACAACGTATTGGAGGCAAAATGACCTTCCTTAACACTACCCAGAAACAGCTGGCGTGCTGGAACCAGGCTGGGCAGGAGGGAGTACCCTTGGCAAAGACACTTCTGAGCAGCAACTGGCGGTGTTGGAGACCAGGGATTACAGGAGAAACAGAGTGTAGGCAGAAGCCTAATTGGAGCAAGTTGAAAGGGAACCTGTCACCCCCCAGGCGTTTGTAGCTAAGAGAGCCACCTTGTGCAGCACTAATGCTGCACAAGGAAAAGGTGGCTCTTTTAGTTATGCTCCTTGCACACGCTGAAGTCAACACTTATAAAATGTGCCCCCCCATACCGTGAAACCGTCCCGGAGGTGGGACTTTCCTTCTTAATGAGACGTCATTCATACCCCTTTGGCGCCAGGCGCCGTCTCCTCAGCATTGTTTGAATCTGTCCCGGAGTCTGTGCTGTTATGTTTTCCCTTGGGCATGTGCAGTTAGCGCTGCCCGTCTTCTGACATCATTTGATGTCAGGCTGACTGCACCTGTGCGACCGCGCTGCCCGAGATCCCGCCCACAGTGTCTTCTGATTTATTCACACTGTGGGGCTGGGATTCATGGGCATGTGCTGTGCATATTTTTGCCTCTCACTCATCTCCCTCCTCTTCCTTCTTCAGACTGTGCAGTGTCAGCTGATCCCTAAGCGCATGCCACGGCGATGAAATCAACCATGTGCTGCAGACTGCTAACTGGCCAAGAAACGCTGTCCCCTGCTTGAGGCGTCATCTCTGCCTGCTCTGCATCACCCTTACCCTTGCTCTACATACTGACTACTAGAGCATTGTGTAACTCCCTCCTCTGGACAGATGTCTTCCTCCTCCATTGACTCCTCCTCATCCTCCTCATAAAGTGTCCCCTGCCTAGGCCTTTGTGAGGAACCACGTTGAGCAGACTGTCCAGAAGCAGATGACGTTTGGAGCTCCTCATCCTCCACCTCTTCCACAACCATCTCCCTTAGTGCTTGCAGTGTTTTTTCAAGCAGGCAGATAAGGGGGATAGTCATGCTGACTAGTGCATCATCTGCACTCGCCATCCACGTGGAATCATCAAAGGCATGCAAAACGTGGCAGATATCCTTCATAGAGGCCCACTCAGTGGTGGTGAAGTTTGCGCCTGATACAGCTGGTACTCCATTACTGCTGCCTGCTGCTCGCACAACCGCTCCAACATATGTAACGTTTAAATCCACCTGATCGGTAGTTCACATATGATGCGATGTTCCGGAAGGTGGAATCAGCACTGCAGAGCTGCAATGCGTGATCTTGCCATGCTGGAACACCGCAATTGAGCACACTCTAGGCAGACCTTGTGCAGCAGTGCATCAAGATCCGGATAGTCCTTTAAAAAACTCTGCACAACCAAGTTGAGCACAAGTGCCAGACATGGGATGTGAGTGAGGTTGCCTAGGCCCAGAGCTGCCAGCAGATTTCGGCCTCTGTCACGCAGTACCATGCCTGGCTGGAGATTCACTGGCACAAACTACACATTGCTCTCCTGCTGGATGGCATTCCAGAGCTCCTGCGCTGTGTGGCTTCGATTCCCCAAAGAAATTAATTTCAATATGGCCTGTTGACGTTTGGCCATGGCTGTGCTCATATCAAGTAAGCGTTCACGGATCCATGTGGAGGTAGACTGTGACGGCTCCTGCAGCGGTGATTCATAGGAACTGGAGTATGAGGAGCAGTCAATGTATACAGACTGGATTCCTGCAATTCTTTGAGTTGGCAGAACACGTACAGCGACACTCTCAAGATCTTTCCCCAGCTCCACAACATTTACCCAATGAGCAGTGAGGGAAAGGTATCGTCCCTGTCCATTGTGACTGGTCCACGCATCGGTGGTCAGGTGAACCTTGCTACTGATGGCGTTTAGTAGCGCATGTTTAATTTTTCTCTCCACATGCTTTTGCAGGGTAGGGATGGCTTGCCTGCTGAAATAAAAGCGGCTGGGCACATTGTATTGTGGGACTGCCAATGCCATGAAGTTACGGAAGGTGTCAGTCTCCACCAGCCTGAATGATAGCATTCCAAGGGACAGTAGTTTTGCAATGCCAGCATTCAGAGCCTGTGCTCGGGGATGGTTTGCCGAGTATGGCCACCTTTTCGCCCATGCCTGTGCCACCGGTGGCTGTAGACTGGCCTGGGAGTGTGAGGATGACAGGGAACATGGTGCTGTGGTTGAAATTACACTGTGTCTCTGTCCAACAGTGCCAGAGGTTCTTCCATGGCGATCCTGTGAGGAAGCCAAACCAGCTGTATGTGAGCTGGAGGAAGAGGCTACAACACGAGCTGAAGAGGTGGTAGGTGCCACTGTAGGATGGCCTAGGTCTTCAGTGTGTTTTTGTAACTCCACCACATGCTTGGTCCGCACATGTTTCCACATATTTGTGGTATTGAGGTTGCTGACACTTTTCCCCCTTTTGACTTTCTGATTACAGAGCTTGCATTTGGCAAAGCAAATGTCATCTGCAACTGTGTCAAAAAAGGACCAGGCACTGCAAGTCTTTGGAGCACCCGTTTTGGGTTTTGGAAGAGGCATGCTCCTAATGGGTGCCGAAGTGGAGGCTACAGGCAACACAGTCTTCCCCCTCCCTCTCCTTCCCTTTTGGGCCGTTAGGAGAATCTCTTCCTCAGAGCTGCTTCCACCACCTTCCTTTACCTCACGCCATGATGGGTCAAGGACCTCATCATCTACACTACCCTCCTTCAACAACTGCTTCTCCTGGGTAGTCTTGGCAGCACAGTACGCACCAGAAAGTGGCACCTGAGTCTCATCATCAGATGCGTACTGAGGTGTGCTGACTCTTCGGATTCAGAGAGACAGAGCAGTTGCGCATTACTGCATACTGCCTCTACTTCAGTTTCTCGATTTTTGCTTGGCTGGCCCCCTCTTTCCAAGCCAAGAGATTCAGAGAACAGAAGTACAGATGGCCCCTGTCCTGGGCTCTGTGACTGCCTGGACAATTTGGTAGGTGGCGAAGAGATAGATGGGTGCTCTTCAGTGCTCTGTGCCTGAGAGGATATAGCAGTAATTGAAGTCGATGTGTTTGCTGCCATCCATCGGACAACGGCTTCAATTTGTTCGGCCCGCAGCAGTGGGGTACGGCGAGCTCCTACAAAGCTGCGCATGAAGGACTGTTCCCTGCTAAAACTGGGGAATGATGAGTCACCGGTGCCCGCAGAAGGCACAGAATCCCACTTCCTCTCCCTGCAGAAACTCCACGCCCACAACCACGTGCCTTACTCCCTGCCTTCTTCATCTTGGTAGACTGATAAAGATAGGCAGAAAATTACAAAGGGCTTAGTGTGCTTATTCCTGAACAGCTTCTAACAGGTATAAGAAACTCTGATTTTATAAAGTGTGGACTAGACTTTAATATGAGCTAATGTGGCCTACACAACTGTAAAATGGAGTGTTTGGTGAGCTTTATTAACTTTTTGTTTTTTTCACAAAAAGACACTTGATGTGCCCAAAGATGTAAAACCGATAGTATCACAAACGTTTTGTAGCAATTACAATGCAGGAAGGCAACTTACATTGCAATAGATGAGGCTCCAAAAAATAGGCTAATACTAATCTGGCTGGGGCTGCAGGGCACAAGGCTGCAGAAAGGCTCCTCTTTGTACTCCTATATAGTGTTTTTCTGCAATTTAGAAGGATACGGATGGAAACCCACTAATAGGATAAATCAGGAAAAATGTGCAGCACTAATTGAAAAAAGGACAATGGAACAGTATGAGGCAGTGACGCACACTGAGCTAACTACAACCAGCTGTGGCTGCAGAACAGGCTACAGCGTGAGCTGCACTCACACAGAGACCTTGCAGACAGCCGTGAACAGAGCTGCAAGGCCAAAAAAAGCTCCTCTATGTACTTCTATATAGTGTTTTTCCACAATCTAGCAGGATACGGATGGAAACCCACTAATAACATAAATCTGAAAAAATGTGCAGCAGGCAGCCTGGGTAAAGCACAATGAAGCAAATTGCTATCTCAAACTATCCCTCAGTCAGAACAGCAGCGTCCTGTCCCTAACTGAATTCATAGCAGAGTTAACCAAAAATGGCGGCGGCTTTTATATTGCATCATGACATCATTTCAGCAGCCAATCACAGCCATGCCCTTACTTACATGCCTAACATGCATAACAGGATGTGCCCACACTTCTTAGGATTCTTCATTGGCTGAATTAAATCAAACGGGCTCATTGCACTATGGGAACTTCCAATTCTGGTATTCGACTTTGCTAAAGTATCGGAACTCAGTATCGGAATTCCGATACCGCAAATATCGGCCGATACCCGATCTTTGCAATATCGGAATGCTCAACACTAGCCATTACACCTTGGAAAATGTAGCTGATTATTTTTGAAGGTGAGATGAGGTTCATCTTAAAGATAACAATAACAATTTATGCGTCTTAACAATTCTGGATATGTAGAGAATGAGATAGCTGTTTAGTTCTGAAGGAACTCTCACTTGTGAGGCATCTAAAGAAATGTGGTTTTCAAGGCTTCATTGTTAAGATGTGCAGTGGTTAATAGTCCACTAATCAAAAATAGTGGAGGAAAATTTCTGGAAACATGACAGGGCAGTGTTGATGCCAATTGGGATTAATACTTATTGGTTTGGCTTCCCTAGGTTGAGTAAGGAGGAAAGGGTTAGGAGATTCTTTAAAAGGAAGGGTCATGGGTTGACATCTACTGTGGTGCTTACCTGCTGAGACTGCAGGTTATTTTCCCTGCTCTCTAGCAGTAGTGGATAATTATGTTGTGGTTATTTAAGTTAGAACTGTCATGGTAGCCAGTAGCAGAAGAGATCTAATTATTTGAACATTTATTGTTAAGATGGTTTAATTGCAACCTTGAATTGATGGACTGAGGGTCCATAAGGTCAGCTCAGGTGAAACAAGTGCTCTCAGGTTAGCATGGTGCGGCTAAAGGCAATGAAGGGTAATTAATTTAGTGCTTTTGTTTATCATTAATTCATGCAATGTTTAATGTTTATGTTGCATAAATAAAGTGTGCAGTGGCCATTTAACCCATGTCATGTAATGCTATGTTTTCATTTACACAAAAGAAAAAAGGGGTTTGGAATGGTGTTAGCCAGTTGAAAAAAGAATGCCCAGGGTAGGAAAATTCATAACTACAAGATTATGTTGTTTTTTCCCACTGAGAGCTTTCTTCATTTACATAGTCGCATGTCACTAATTCAATTGTCATGCATTTGTACGTTTGCCATAGCTGTGTGTATTTGATTGAAAAGCATAAACTTTGGTGTATGTAATGCCGTAGCCATCATGGTTGTGGCATTACTATGATTGGCTGGCCATCTGACATCATCAGGGAATAAAAATGGACATTCGCCTCCTGGTTTGGCACACTGACATCATTGCACAGCTTTGTGACACTTCGTATTGGAGGGAGAGAGTGCTTATCTAGACCTGTGTAAACGGTATAGTGAATCATAGGCCTGTAGTGTTGATACTGGTGCTGAAGCTGAGCAATCATACTAATAGCCCTTCTAAAGGCTAGTCGTTTGTAGCACATACAATCTGCATTTAGTCTAGGAAGGAGAGAGAATGGCAGCAGCAATAAGAGTGACAGAATCCAGTCTGTAGAAAGGAATTAGATCTCTTGCCAAATATAGCTGCAGTTTTTTTTTGTGGAGGCTGAAAAAATTGAATATATTGTGAATAGAGATGAGCGAATATTTCAATGTTCAGTTTGACTACGATCAACGAATTTGCAATATTCGCCGATTAATTAGTTGAATATTCGCCGAACATACCAAATGCCATTCATGTCAATGGGATTCAAAATAAACGCATGCACAACACCTTATAACAGACCCAAATGCTGCCAAATCACATCAAATGAGGGACAGAGAGCAGGAAAGTGGGCTCAATTCATCCACAGTAAAAATTGCAGCATGGCATGGCAACAATCAGCCATGCATGAGGTATTGTGCTCTGGGCCAGCATTTACAGCTTTCAATTTAATGTCACAGTAAGATGCGGTGTGTGAGGGATCAGTGTAGACCTCCTTTGATGGGAGCCCTGATACAACATGCAACACTTCTACCTGCTTTAATGCTGAATGCTGATCCTCATTCAGGTGGCACTAATATCAGTTTTGTAGACTACCATTGTCAGAAAAATTTAAGGATAGTAACACAGGTAGTTGAGTCCAAGGTAGTGGAGGCCTGACTGTCTCGGAGGCCTACTGCTACAGGCAACATGCATGAAGGAGACCCAACCAAGAGTCCTCACATTTTCAAAAATTAGTGGCAGATGCCACCAAAGTGGCATCAATTTAAACACAGTATAGATATAATGCGGACCGACAGGTCTTCCACTATGCCCAATCCAGCAGATGGACACCCAACCAGGAGTGTTCACATTTCCAAAAATTATTGGCAGACAATAACTAAGTGGCATCAATTTCACCACAGTATAAATAGCATAATAGGGACCAACAGGTCTTCCACTACACCTAATCCAGCAGATGGACACCAAACCTGGAATTTTCACATTTTAAAAAATAGGTGCCTAACACCACCGAAGTGGAATAAATGAATAGAAATAGTATAATTGGGACCAATACGTCTTCCACTGCAGCCAACTCATCAGATGTAGACCAACCATGACTTTTCACATTTCCACAAATTTGTGTTAACAGCAGCCACAGCAGGCACATAAGCCACACAAAAGATATCACAGGGTGCAGTTACGTGACATTAATGTAGCACGCTAAAAATGCAATATCACCTAGTCTGTACAGTCTGTGATTGGGGCGCAAAGGTCCTTGGAGATCCATGCTTGTTCATCTTGATAAAAGTTAGGTGGTCTACACTTTCAGGGGACAGCCGGATGCGCTTATCCGTCTGGATACCACCAGCAGCATTGAAGACACGTTCCGAGAGAATGCTGGCTACTGGGCACGATAAAACCACCAAGGCATGTGAGGCGAGCTCAGTCCTCTCATCCATTTTGGAACACCAAAATGTGAAAGGGTCCTAACCCTCCCTGATGGTATTGATATTCAGTTCCAGATACTCCTGCGCCATCCTCTCCATTCTTTCACCACTTGTAAGACTTGGACTCTGTTGTGCTGGTGCACGAGCTGGTCTAAAAAACGTGTTAAAGGACTCACAGAAATCGCTTCTTCCACTTACAGTATTGCTGCAGCTAATGTTTTTCCGTTGACGAATTGTCATGCCGGAGGTTGGAAGTCTAGAGCTGTGAAATCTTCACTGCTATCTTGGGGAAAAGCTCTCTTAAGGTTGCATAAAAGCGTGTTTCGATACTCTAGCATTTGCTGGGCCCTTTCCAGGGTGGGAAGCATCTGGCAAAATAGAACATGGATCTAACAGAGTGGCAACCAAGTAGTCAGCAGTATTTCTTATCATAACTATACGGGGATCATGTTGCAGATACAGCAACAAGAAGGCACTCATATGTTATGCTCTACCATGAGGTTCAAGCCCATGCTGTGTTGGTGGCTGGGTAACAATGATGCTTGTTTCCACCGTCCGCTCCTGCCAACCATGAACAACAAAGAGGGGAGGATTATCCTCTTCATCTGACAATTGATAGCGCATCACCCCTTCCTCTTCCATTTGTTACTCGGATCTTGCGCCTTTGTCTGTTATCACCAGTCCCCCTCGATCGCAGTAATCCACCCTCCCTTGGCATTCACCTGTGTGATGACAGTCTGGAACTTAGAGACAATGTTATCCCTTCTGCATCCTTCTCTGCTTCCTCCTTTTCCTCTGGTACCACCACCTCCTCCCACAGGCTATTCAAAGTATTCATGAGCACTGACCATCTTAGTAGCCATACTGATAGGGAATTTAGATTGTGAGCCCCATCGGGGATTGCGATGATAATGTGTGCAAGCTGTTAAGCGCTGTGGAATATGTTAGTGCTATATAAAAATAAAGATTATTATTATTATTTCCTTGAACCTTTGGCTAAGGTTACTATGCATTTAACCCCTTAACTCCCGGAGCATGTTTTTATTTTTCGCTCCCCTTTTTCCCAGAGCCATAACTTTTTTTATTTTTCCATCAATATGGCCATTTGAGGGCTTGTTTTTTGTAAGAAGGAGTTGTACTTTTGAATGACACTATTGGTTTTACTATGTCGTGTAGTAGAAAACGGGTAAAATCCAAGTGCGGTGAAAACGCAAAAAAGTGCAATCCCACACTTGTTTTTGTTTGACTTTTTTACTAGTTTCACTAAATCATAAAACTGACCAGCTTTTATGATTCTCAAGGTCATTACGAGTTCATAGACAATAAACATTTCTAGGTTCTTTTTTTATCTAAGTGGTGAAAACAAATTCCAAACTTTGCTAAAAAAATTGTGTCATTTTCCAATACCCATAACGTCTCCATTTTTCATGATCTTGGGTTGGGTGAGGGCTTATTTTTTGCATGCCAAGCTGATGTTTTTAATGACACCATTTTGGTGCAGATGTAATCTTTTGATTGCCCGTTATTGCATTTTAATGCAATGTCACGGCAACCAAGAAAATTTTGGTGTTTAGACTTCTTTTTTTCTCACTACTCTGTTTAGCAATGAGGTTAATCCGTTATTATTGATATAATGGGCAATTCTGAACACGATGATACCAAATATGTGTATGTTTGATTTTATTTGTATTGGCTTATTTTGAATGGGGTGAAAGGGGGGTGATTTGAACTTTTATTTTTTTGTTTCTTTTGTATATTAAAAAACATTTTTTTTTTAACTTTTGCCATGCTTTAATAGTCTCCATAGGAGATTAGAAGCTGCCACAACCCGATCGTCTCTGCTCCATAGAGGTGATGTTCAGATCACCTCTATATAGCAGATTTACTCACTTGCTATGAGCGACGACCAATGGATGGTGCTCACAGCAAACCGGCACTGAAAACTCCAGGAGACCTCAGATTGTCATGCCAACACATCGGTGACCCACGATCATGTGACGGGGTCACCAGTGTGCATATTTATGGCCCGATGGCAAGAAGCGAGTTTCAAATGCCACTGTCAGAGTTTGACAGAGGCATTTAACTGGCTAATAGCCGCAGGTGGTTTGCAATTCCACCCGTAGCTATTGCGGGCACATGTCAACTGTTCAAAATAGCTGAAATGTCCCCAGAAAGATGTGGGCTCACTGTCAGAGCCCACATCAAAGGGATGGTGTCCGACAAAGGAGTAGTATTACGCCCGATGGTGGTAAGGGGATAAACAATTATGGACTGTCTATGTGATGATGTCACGGTTTTTGGCCCTCCCCCTTATTAAAAACATCTGCCCCCAGCCACCCTAGAAAAGGCACATCTGGAAGATGCGCCTATTCTGGCACTTGGCCACTCTCTTCCCACTCCCGTGTAGCGGTGAGATATGGGGTAATGAAGGGTTAATGTCACCTTGCTATTGTAAGGTGACATTAAGCCAGATTAATAATGGAGAGGCGTCAATTCTTACACCTATCCATTATTAATCCAATTGTATGAAAGGGTTAAAAAAAACACACACATTATTAAAAAGTATTTTAATGAAATAAACACACAGGTTGTTTTTATATTTTATTGCTCTCTCAATCCACCTGAAGACCCTCGACCTGTAACAAATTAAAAATAATAAACCAACAATATACATACCTTCCGTTGATCGGTAACGTCCCACGATGTAAATCCATCTGAAGGGGTTAAAATATTTTACAGGCAGGAGCTCTGCTATAATGCAGCTGTGCTCGTACCTGTAAAACCCCGGGGAATGAAGGTAATGTAGGTCAATGACCTATAGTTACCTTCAGTCGCGGTGATGCGCCCTCTGCTGGATGTCCTCAAATGACCTTGAGCGTGGGAACTTTCCTGGAAAGCTCCCAGGCTCGAGTTTACTGTATGTAAACCATGTCTCATATCATGTCGGGTTTAGGCAGGAGAAATGAAAAGCTGGCAATTGAATTACCGGCTTTTCTGCTATATCGCGCTGAAGTAAATATATAAAAAAAATAATTTCCCATTGACTTGCATTGGGTTTCAAGTTTCGGACGATCCCCGACCCTGACTTTTCAATAAGATCGTCCGATTTCGCGAAACCCGACTCGACCTCAAAAAATGAAAAGTCGCTCAACCCTACTTTGGAGTAAGTAATAAAAATGCCTCAAAAACACCACTTTGATTGCTGCAGATGACTATTTTTTTTTCTTTTATTAAAAATAAGCTTGGTTTTAAGAGATCTAGCAATTTCAAAATGCTTAAGGCACACGTTAAGGGTCTGGGAAGTGCTAATGATGGTGCACGCAGATGCTGAGGATGTTGGGCAGGTGTGACTATGCCTGTTGCCGGAGCACAAGCAGCACATTCATCCATGACACATAGTTTCCTGTCTCACTTTACAGGAAGGCACAGTATACCATCTGAAGCCAGAGCAATGCAAACGGGTAGTCAGATAATGCTTCCTTCAAGATTGTCATCACCACACAGTCTTACACATGGTCCAGTATGACCAGCCCCCTTAGTGACAGAGCCAAATTTTTTAAAACTGATCAGTGTCACTTTATGTGGTAATAACTCTGGAACGCAACAAATACCAGTAATTGTGAGGTTGTTTTTTGTGACACATTATACCTTATGATAATGGTAAATTTAGGTTGATATGTTTTGTGCTTATTTATAAAAAATATCAGAAATTTTAGAAAAATGTTAAAACATTAGCAATTGTTAAACTTTGAATGATAATCCCTTTAATCCAGATAGTCATACCACATAAAAACATTAATAAATAACATTTCCCTCATGTCTGCTTTACATCAGCACCATTTGTAAAATGTTCTTATATTTTATTAGCTTTTTAGGAGATTTAAAAATATAGCAGCAATTTTTCATTTTTTAAAGCAAATTTACAACATTTATTTTTTTAAGGACCTACCCAGGTTTGAAGTGCTGTTAGGGGTCCTATATATTGGTAAACCCCCAAAAGTTATACCATTTTGAAAACAGCTCCCCCTGACATATTTAAAATTGCAGTCAGGTGGTTTATTAACCCTTCAGGTGATTTTCAGGAATTAATGCAAAGTGACATGACAGAAATGAAAATGTGCATTTTTACCACCTAAATGCCGCTAACTTCTGAATAGAAAAAAAACACCAAATCGTAACCCTATCGGGGTCATGAAGAAACCAAAGTACAAAACCAACAAAAAACCTTCACATGACAGACCCAATGAAAATAACCAAAAGTCTATAAAAAAATATATATTTTATTGGATAACTACACAAACAAGATAAAAACAGGGCAGTAGACACCAGTGCAACAGCAAAGGTGGGACTCCCACAGGGACGACCTCATAAATGTACATAGCAAGCAAAACAGTAACAGTTACTCTGGTGCCTAGCTTTGCATCCAGTAAAACGATGTATGTGAGACACACAGTATAATATAAGATCAATGACAATAGACCAAGTGATCAATACTTAGAATAATAGGTAGTCCAGGTGAACCACACTATACACATTTAGACATAAATATATATACGTACTAAAAATAGCCAGCTAGGAAACCATATATGTGAGCATAGTACTAATGAAGGTATAGTTACCATGAGGAAGACCCCGGGGACCCACCACACCCGACGCGCGTTTCGCACTGAAATGCTTCGTCCAGGGGTGGTTGGGTACTGGCCAACAGCATCTATGGGGTTAAACAGATTTGGACGGTGCAAACACTGCTTGTGGCTGATGCTTGTGGCAAATTGTCAGCTGTACAGTACAGTCAACAGCTGCTGGATTGTCACCTGTATGGGGATGCTATTCTCATATCTCAGGTCAGTTAAAAGACGTATTGACAGTCATTAAGGGGTTAAAGTCTGGATCACTTAATCCTCACCCTGATCCTCCTTACTCCCACCATGTTGAGTTTTGGGAGGCTAGTGATCCAACACTAGGATACTCTGAAGAGATCTTTAGAACATCATTTCTTGATGGTGGCCTTCAGTGATGCTCAAACTTTAGATTAGCCCTGGGAATGGCACATTTGGGATAAGGAGGAAGATGATTATGAGACACAGTTACCGCTAAGTCTTGTTGTTGTTAAGTCACAAAGACAGGAGGACCAGGGTGTGGTGGTAGAAGAAGAGGTGGTAGATGATGAAGTCACCGACCCAACCTGGGAAGCTGGCCTCCAGCAGTGCTGAGGGTGATGAATTGGCAGCCCTGAAACATACAAGAAAAGGCAGATCAGATGGAGAAGACGGGCAACCGTTCCACAGAGCACCGACAGTCCTGAATTTCTCTGTTAAAGAGTTAGTTGTTCCCCAGTTTGGGACTTTTTTAATGAGAGTTTTTGAGAGAAGCAAAAGGTCCATTTGCAAAGACCAGCAGGGGTGTAATCACCTAGAATCTAACCACTTCTAGGATGATCAGGCACATGCCATCTAAGAACTTGACTTGGTGGGCTGAAAACCTGAGTCTACGATTGGTGCCATGACGTGACACCACTGTCTCTTCCCCTGTAGTAGGTGCTTCCCAATTCCCTGTTCAAAACACTGGTAAAGATGCCTCCTGCCCTGCACCTATCATTGCACATTCTGACTTACCGTCATCAGGCACATCCAAATCATTGTCCCAGCCCAGCATTCAGCTGTCCTTACCCCAGACCTTGCAACGAAAAGACCATTTCTACCCACAGGCCTAAATGCTAAACTGGCACATTTCCAGGCTGGAAATGTTGAAATTTAAGCTGGTAGACACAATAGATTTCTTCCAACTCATGGCGGCAGTCGTCCGTCAGTACTCAGTCCTCAGCCATCAATTTTTCTCCTGGTGTGGCATCCCTGTCCTGTTTCAGCATAGCAATTGTCCAGGAACATCACCCATACCCTTACCAATGCACTTACTGGCATTATCCACTTAACGACCAACACGTGGACAAGCACTTGTGGGCAAAGTTTCTACATTTCCTTGATGGCACATTGGGTGAACATTTTGGAGGCTGCGGCCGAGTCACACCCTGGCATGGTGCATGTGCTCCTGATGCCAAGGATTGCTGACCCTACTTCTGTCAGGGTTTCCTCCACCTCCAACAGCAGTTCCTGCACCCCCTCCTGCTCCTCCTCATGCTCCATTTCCGATGTGCTATATTAGAGCTTGTCATCCACATCAGTTGGAAGCTGGGAGCTCTGCAACACTGCCTCAGCAAAGTGGCAATAGGCTCTGCTGAATCTCATTAGTCTAGAAGGCAAGCCATGGTAAAGTTACTTAAAGGAATAACAGATTAAACAGATCTGTGGTTTTTGCCGCTGAACTGCTAACCAGGCATGGTCATGTGGTATAATACATGCTACTTGGTGACAGCTGTGAAGCTTGTCAAGCTTAGATACGTACCACACTTTGCACATGTGCTCAAATTTGTAGTTCAGCAGTTTCTAAAAACATACTCTGATTTGCCAGAGCTTCTGGTCAAGGTACACTGTGTCAGCGCCCATTTCCGCATGTCGACTTGGCCAAAAATGAGTACTGGTTGTTCACCCTGCTAGACTCATGCTACAAGGAGAACTTTTCATCAATTCTTCCTGAGGTGGAGAGGTCTTCTAAAATGGTGCTATGTCAGAATGCCACTGTGGAAAATATATGGAAAAAATCCCATCAGACAATGCTTGCAGTAAAGGTGTGACACCTTTGTTCTCAGCAGTGATCTGGAAGTCAAGAGATGCTTCTAGGGGTCTTCCCCATGCTATTCTCTTTTTATTCAGCACTTTTCCCATCCTTTTGAACATTTTTACTGCCACTAGATCTCTTTATAGTGTCTCCCGGAAAAAAAAATTGCAGCTTTCGCATTGTCTTCCATTATACTCATTACTCGAAATGTGAGTATTAGGAATTGCTAGGTTCAAGCCATGAGCAGCCAAGCATTTTAGCGCTCGCTCATCCCTAATGGATAGATTTCTAATAGCCAGGAAGGATCTATACACTATTTCAATCAATGAGCCATATGAATTAGAACTCAGGTCTACACTGTGAAAATGTGTAACTCTATTACCAGAACATACAGTAGATACATAAAATGGCAACCTCCAGCATTCTTGCCAACATGTTTCAACCAAATCAATCCAATATGTGAAAAAAGTTAGTAGTTCCTGCTCTTTTTAAAATTTCCATTAAAATTACAAAGTCCTTGTGCAAAGTGGATGTAGTTACACGCTGTGAAAAAGATCATATTAGATCAAAACGCGTTGCTTGCTTTTCTGTATCCACTGTAACTACATCCACTTTGCACAAGGACTTTGCAGTTTTAATGAAAAAATAAAGAATTGGAAATTTTAAAAGGAGCTGGAACTACTAACTTTTTTCACATATTGGATTGAAGACACGTTGGGTCAGGACGGGTTCCGTGCACCTGTGAAGCGAATCGGTGAGCTGGCTGAGGCTTCACCTCATATCTATTTATTTACTTTATATTCAACCAAATCAGATTAATTATGGTAGTCATGATTAAGATTAAGAGGTTTAAATACATTGGTAGGACAATGTAGCTTGCTGTTTTATGTATTCATGTTCTGGTAATAAAGCTGCTAGTTTTTACTGTCTGAAAATGGAGTGGTTGACTTTTTCTTCTTACCGTTCATTCTGATTACAAATGTTCATTTGTCCAGTCACCTGCTATGTGGGAGGGGGGATTAACTCTAACTGCGGTTTGCATTGGATGGCTTCCAAGTATTCTCCAAATTTTATAGACTCATAGACTTGAATTGGTGAATGTGATACATGACTAGAATCGAAAACTGAAATATCTAAATACAGACATGTCAAGAGCCACAGAGACTATAATGGGTATTCCATGAAAAACAAGCATAGAACTCATGTGCAATAATTGGACATTTGAATTTGGCCTTTTGCACAATTAATGCAGGGAACAATAATAAATTAAAAATAAGCTGCTTTCCCTTCCAGTGATTTACACATACTTTTTTTTTTTTTACATTTTGTCTTTGTGGGTAAGTCATATTGTACAGAATTTATCCAGATCTGATCTTACCAGTTTGGCAACCCATATATATATATCTGTGAAATAATCAATAGTGATGAGCGAGTATACTCGTTGCTCGGGTTTTCTCGTGCATGCTCAGGTGACCTCCGTGTATTTATAACTGCTCGGAGATTTAGTTTTCATCGCCTCAGCTGAATGATTTACAGCTATTAGCCTGCTTGATTACATGTGGGGATTCCCTAGAAACCAGGCAACCCCCCACATGTACTCAGCCTGGCTACTAGCTGTAAATCATTCAGCTGCTGCAATGAAAACTAAATCTCCGAACACTAACAAATACTCGGAGACCACCCGAGCGTGCTAGGGAGAACCCGAGCAACGAGTGCACTTGCTCATCACTATTAATTAAGTATTGGTATTTTCAGTTACAATCTACTGACAAATGGTTGATTCCAACTCTGCATGCGATCAGATTTAAGCTAGTATATCTACACTGGTATTAGAAATGGTTGGCAATTCAATTACTTCATACAGTACAAGAACAGTAACTTAACTGTACCAGCAGCTCACACCAGACATACACTACCGTTCAAAAGTTTAGGGTGACCCAGACAATTTGGGGTTTTCCATGAAAGCTCATACTTTTATTAATCAAATGAGTTGCCAAATTAATTTAAAGTCTAGTCCAGACATTGACAAGTTTCGAAAAAAAGATTTGTATTTGAAATAATAATTTTCTCCTTCAAACTTTGCTTTCGTCAAAGAATGTTCCCTTTGCAGCAATTACAGCATTGCAGACCTTTGGCATTCTAGCAATTAATTTGCTGAAGTAATCTGGAGAATTCTAACAGATCCTAATGGTAGATTTGTTTTTGTTAAATGCTTATTGGCTGGGAACCTGGTCACTTTATGTAGCTTATATGCCCCCAATAAAAAACACCTAAATTGGCTACTATCACTGTTTAGGAAAATAGAAGACTTCAGAGAAGGTTCCCTTATAATAGGGGGAGACCTAAATATCGCCTTAGAACTTCTAATAGACACAAAAACAAAAAAAAGTATAATCTCTACAAGAGATCTAATTAGAATTAAAACAAAACTTGGGTCAATGCAAATATTAGACATATGGAGACAATTACACCCATCTGAACTCGACTATACCTATTACTCCCACCCTCATAAGCCATACCATAGACTCAACTATATTTTTATACCCAGACAATTGCTACCAAATGTAATAAGCTCAATAATACTCCCTAATGTCCACTCAGATCACTCCATAGTATTACTCCAAACGACGCTGCTCAAACCCATCTCCATCAATAGATCATGGCAACTTAACGAGTCTATCTTGAACTCCCCGGAAATCGTCGGGCGTGTTACAAAAAAACTCAATCAATATTTCGAACAAAATGATACCGCTGAGGTCTCAGACCCAATTCTATGGGAAGCACATAAATCAGTAATTAGGGGAGAATTGATCTCTATTTCTTCATATCTCAACAAACAAAGACAACAAGAGTTAAAAACCTTATACGAAGAGATATATGACTTAAGGTACCTTCACACTCAGCAATGCTGCAGCGATACCGACAACGATGCCGATCGCTGCAGCGTTGCTGTTTGGTCGCTGGAGAGCTGTCACACAGACAGCTCTCCAGCGACCAACGATCCCGAGGTCCCCGGGTAACCAGGGTAAACATCGGGTTACTAAGCGCAGGGCCGCGCTTAGTAACCCGATGTTTACCCTGGTTACCAGCGTAAAAGTAAAAAAAAACAAACACTACATACTTACCTACCGCTGTCTGTCCCCGGCGCTCAGCTTCTCTGCACTCCTCCTGCACTGACTGTGAGCACAGCGGCCGGAAAGCAGAGCGGTGACGTCACCGCTCTGCTTTCTGGCTGACCAACGCTCACAGCCAGTGCAGGAGGAGTGCAGGAAAGCACAGCGCCAGGGACAGACAGCGGTAGGTAAGTATGTAGTGTTTTTTTTTTTTTTACTTTTACGTTGGTAACCAGGGTAAACATCGGGTTACTAAGCGCGGCCCTGCGCTTAGTAACCCGATGTTTACCCTGGTTACCAGTGAAGACATCGCTGGATCGGTGTCACACAAGCCGATCCAGCGATGTCTGTAGGGAGTCCAGCGACGAAATAAAGTTCTGGACTTTCCTCAGCGACCAATGATCTCCCAGCAGGGGCCTGATCGTTGGTCGCTGTCACACAGAACGATTTCCTTAACGATATCGTTGCTACATCACAAAAAGCAACGACATCGTTAACGATATCGTTCTGTGTGAAGGTACCTTTAGAAACACAACACAAAAAGCAGCTGGAGCAACATCTACTAAATGAACTAACTAAAAAAAGACAACGATTGAAAGAAATTTTAAATCTAAAATCTGTAAAATGGTATGCCTCTTGGCGTAACAAAATGTTTGGACATGGTGACAGGGCTACAAAATTAATGCTATCTAGACTAAAATGGCGCCAAAACCATACCTATATTCATTCGATCAAATCTTCAAATGGCCAAAGTACTCAAAACTATAACCAAATTGAATCAGAATTCTTAAATTACTATAAACAACTTTATAACTTACGCCCAAAAGAAGATGGCACTGAAAAATCCAAAAGAGCACAAACTATTAAAGCCTTTTTGTCCCATTTGAAGCTACCTCAGCTAACAACCCCTCAACAGTGCTTCTTGACCAAACCGTTCCAATTGGACGAACTCCAGTCCACCCTGTCAAGGACCCCATTAGGAAAGGCCTCAGGTCCTGATGGACTACCTACAATATACTATAAGACCTTTTCCCAAATATTACTCCCACGCCTATTAAACGCATGCAACTCAGTATTGAATGGCGAACATTTCCCTATGCAGGCACTGGAAGTTAAGATATCGTTAATATATAAAGAAGGCAAGGATCCGGAGCTATGCAGTAGCTACAGGCCAATCTCGTTATTAAACGTAGATTTGAAATTATTTGCTAGTATGATTGCACGTAGAATAGCAGAATTCTTGCCATCACTTATATCCACGAATCAAACAGGCTTTGTCATGGGAAGGGAGGGGAAGGATAATGCTTATAAAATATTGCACCTTATGCACTATGCTAAGGAAAGGAAACTACCTTTAGTTCTACTTGGGACTGATGCGGAGAAAGCCTTTGACAGGGTGGACTGGACATATTTAGAGGAGACCCTAGTTGGCTTTGGCTTCCCACAACAAGTAACTTCCTAAATAATGAAAATGTATCAGGATCCCGGAGCCCGTATTAGAATAAATGGCTCCTTGACAGATAGGTTCACAATCACAAATGGCACACGCCAGGGCTGTCCCCTATCGTCAATACTCTTCGTGTTGGCAATGGAGCCCCTATTAAGCGCTATACAGCGGAACTCCAAAATTGAGGGTATCAAAATAGGGAATATCCAGTACAAAATGGCAGCATTTGCCGACGACCTACTCGTATTGATGACAAGACCACTCAGAAGTATCCTGGCCTTAATGACAATACTAGAGGAATATAGCAACCTGGCAAACTTTAAAGTTAATCTCTCCAAATCAGAGGCATTAGATCTCAACGTACCCACACACACTCTTGTTAAGCTGAAGAAACTATACCCCTATACATTGCCCAAACAATACATCACATATCTTGGAATTAAGATACCTAGAAACCACAAGGAATTATTTATACTTAACTACAGCCCACTGCTTGATAAAGTTAAATCTACCATACAATCTTGGAGAGATCAATTCCTATCATGGTCAGGGAGGAAAAACTTATTAAAAAGCTTAATACTCCCCAAGTTTATCTATCTGTTTGAAATGCTGCCTATACATATACCAGACTCTTATCTAACCAAGATGAACTCACAATTCCTCAGATATATTTGGAGGAACGCCAAACCGCGAACAACTAACCGCACGCTAGTGTTAGCCAAATCTAATGGCGGTATGGGGGTACCTGATGCAAGGAAATACTATTATGCTGCAATATTGGCACGGTCAGTGGACCTAATACGAGGCACACAAAGTAAACAATGGTGAACGATACAGAATGAACTTTCATCCTTGCCTATTAGACCACTTCTGATGACTTATGTCAAGAAGTGACCACCCCCACCACAATCTAACCAACTCACTCAAACACTCTTCAAGATCTGGGCGAAGACATATAACATATTATTACCACCCTCGTCTCCATTGCTTAAGCTCTCAGACGTTCTAACCCACACAATCAAATCGGGGAATAAAGTGCGCAACAGCCAACAGGGACCCAACACACCCATAGACCAGATATTTGGAGATGGAGTGCTTCTACCATTCTCCGAAATCATAAAGTTAACAGGCCTATCGAATCTTAATTTTGTACAGTACTCCACCCTTAAAGAATCATTGAAGTCAATGCAATACAACTCTGCTACTACCCGAAATCTCACGACTTTTGAAACGCTGTGTGCCAGAGTATCTAAACCGCGGAAAACACTATCCACTTTATACCAAATTCTTTTAACTGAAGGCCTTTGTTTAAAAAGAGCATATATAACAAACTGGGAAAAAGACTTAGGCTATACATTTAATAAATCACAAGTTCTACATATCTATAAAAATTCACATGGCCCCACAAGCTATGTGAAAACACAGGAAAACTCCTTTAAAATAGTATCTAGGTGGTACACTTCGCAATCACAAATACGGATCTGGAGGCCAAATACATCCGCGTTGTGTTGGAGATGTGAAAAGGGAACTGGAGATTATATACACCTTTGGTAGTCGTGTCCCACTATAGGACATTTTTGGTCTTTGGTGGAATCGACCATCCTGGATATCACAGGGAAGAAACTGAAGTTGACACCGGAAATTGTTCTCTTGAATCTCCCTATATGGCCTAACCTACACCATCGCTCCTCTACCCTAGCTTACAACATCATAGCGGCTGCCAAACTCCTAGTTCCGACATATTGGAAGTCAACAAAACTTCCCACACACCCTCAACTGTTAAAATTGACCAACTATATAGAATGGCTGAATTAGCAGCCTCAGTAAATCACACGACCTTATCGTTCAGGGAAATATGGAGCCCTTGGGTTCTTTATAGGTCCAACAAACATATGACTCTTGATGGATTACCTTAATCAAAACTCCGATGCAAGAAAAGGTGCTTAACTACCTTGTTATCTCTTTGAACCCCTTCCCTACCCCCCCCCCCCCCTGCCCTCTTTTCTTCTCTAAAACTTCATCTCTTTTAATTGTCATTCCTCTGGCGACCAACAACTGCGGACGGATCACAAACAATGCTTTATTATATAGTATATTACTTAATATTTAGTATAATATTAATCTTTCATGCATAACAGTTTATTATTGTTTGTTATTTTTGTTGAACACCAGTTCTATTCTTATACATCTCAAGTATTATCAATGTGCTTTACACCCGATTCAAGCACCTATTATTTCATTGTTGACTGCCGTCTTTCTGTTGATTGCTCTTTGTATTCACTTTTTATTTGAAACCAATAAAAAGAACATTGAAAAGAAAAAAAAATAGGTAATCTGGAGAAATTTCACCCCATGCTTCCAGAAGCCCCTCCCACAAGTTGGTTTGGCTTGATGGGCACTTTTTGAGTACCATACGGTCAAGCTGCTCCCACAACAGCTCAATGGGGTTGAGATCTGGTGACTGCGCTCCCCACTCCATTATAGATAGAATACCAGCTGCTTACTTCTTCCCTAAATAGTTCTTGCATAATTCGGAGGTGTGCTTTGGGTCATTGTCCTGTTGTAGGATGAAATTGGCTCCAATCAAGCGCTATCCACAGGGTATGGCTTGGCATTGCAAAATGGAGTGATAGCCTTCCTTATTCAATATCCATTTTACCTTGTACAAATCTCCCACTTTACCAGCACCAAAGCAACCCCAGACCATCACATTACCTCCACCATGCTTGACAGATGGTGTCAGACACTCTTCAAGCATCTTTTCAGTTGTTCTGCACCTCACAAATGTTCTTCTGTGTGATCTAAACACCTCAAACTTGGATTTGTCTGTCCATAACACATTTTTCCAATCTTCATCTGTCCAATGTCTGTGTTCTTTTGCCCATATTAATCTTTTCCTTTTATAAGCCAGTCTCAGATATGGCTTTTCTTTGCCAATCTGCCCTGAAGGCCAGCATCCCGGAGATACCTCTTTACTGTAGACGTTGACACTGGCGTTGTGTGTGTACTATTTAATGAAGCTGCCAGTTGAGGACCTATGAGATGTCAATTTCTCAAACTAGAGTCTCTAATGTGCTTGACTTGTTGCTCAGTTCTGCCGCAGGGTCTCCCTCTTCTCTTTCTACTCTGGTTAGAGCCTGTTTGTGCTCTCCTCTTAAGAGTACACAGTACTCTTAAGGGAATAGTGCAAGGGAGTACTCTTAAGGGAGTAGTACACACCGTTGTAGGAAATCTTCGGTTTCTTGGCAATTTCTCACATGGAATAGCCCTCATTTCTAAGAAAAAGAATAGACTGTCGAGTTTCACATGAAAGTTCTATTTTTCTGGCCATTTTTAGAGTTTAATGGAACCAGCAAATGTAATGCTCCAGATTCTCAACTAGCTCAAAGGAAGGTCAGGTTGTCTAACAGTCAAACTGTTTTCAGCTGTACCAACGTACTTGCACAAGGGTTTTCAAGGGTATTCTAACCATCCATCAGCCTTCGTACACAGTTCTAAACACAAAGTCCCATAAGTACCATAAGAACACTGGAGTGATGGTTTTTGGAAATGGGCCTCTATACACCTGTGAAGATATTGCATTACAAACCAGATGTTTGCAGCTTGAATAGTCATTCACCACATTAATTTCTAAGTGACCCTAAACTTTTGAACAGTAGTATATGTTTCTTAACATCCTCGAGCATATTCAAGAGCAGTTAGCTCTAAATTAATCCATTCTAGGCCTATCAAAAATGAAAAATAGAAGTTTAAAAGGCTTAAAATGTATATATATATATATATATATATATATATACATATATATTGTAGCATGGCTAAAGGGTTTGTAGTCGATGGGAGGTATGTGCCACATAAGTGCCTGGTTGCTGTAATGTAGCCCGGAGTATTCCTTTCTTGCACATAATCTTGTATATGTGTTTCAGGACCTGTGGTAATGTCAGACCACATGGCTAATCATGTGATGGGTTACTGGGTGGGGTTAGCTCTTTATAAGACTGGCTAATCCTTTACACAGCAGATATGTGTGGAGGTGAAACCCTCCTGAGTGTGTTACGCCTTCAGGACTGAGCCGGATGAAGTGGACACTTGCTTTTCTTTGCCTGAACCAAAGGCCCATTTTGCTTTCTGTTATTTGCCACATGGTTTATGAAGCAATAAACCCAGTGAACTTTAAAGGAACACGTCTCCTGAGTGTCAGCCGTCGCAGCTGAGTGAGTGAAATCCTTACAATTGGTGGTAGACGTGCGAGCAGCGTTCCCAGCGGAGACGTGAGTTTATTTTTGAATGTCCTGGGTCAAGGCTGTTGCAAGCCAGCAAGCATTGCCGGAGAAAATGGAGGACCTGCTGAAACACTTGGTCCAGATGCAGTCACAGCAGGAGAAAAGGCAGCAAGAGACCAACAGGCTGTTGATGCAGCAGATACAACAGAGCCAGCAGGAGCAACGGCAGAGTCAGCAGGAGCAACGGCAGCAGATGCAGCAGAGCCAGCAGGAGCATCAGCAGCAGATGCAGCTTCTGGCAACCGCCATCCAGGGCAAGGCGAGCGCCCCAACCCCAGGTTTGGCTGATGACACCCACGTCCAGAAGACGGTAAGACGCGCATTGCAGAAAATGACTCCCGGGGATGATGTTGAGGCCTTCCTGACGGTGTTTGAGAGGGTCGCTGAGAGGGAAAAACTTCCGCCAGAGCAGTGGGCAGAGGTACTTGCGCCATACCTGACGGGAGAACCCCAGAAGGCGTACTATGATTTGACCTTGCAGGATGCCAAAGAGTATCACAAATTGAAAGCCGAGATTCTCGCACATTTGGGGGTGACACTGACTGTCAGGGCACAGCGAGTTCACTCCTGGGGCTATCACCGGGACAAACCACCTCGTTCCCAAATGTTTGATCTGTTGCACCTGGTCCAGAAATGGCTGCAGCCAGAATCCTCTGCGCCTGCACAGATGGTAGAACAAGTGATGATGGATCGGTTTGTCCATTCCCTCCCGAGGCCTATACAGTCTTGGGTTGCCCAGGGTGATCCCCAGAATGCCGACGAGCTGATCGGACTGGTTGAGAGATACCAAGGGTTGGAAGGCTCCTTCGGAAGGCAGCCCATGCCGTACTGGGGGTCCCAGAAGGCAGCTGAGTCCCAAAAAGGGGTGGTGCGTCCAAGGTCACAAAGGGCGGGGGAGGTGGTGCCCAAGGTCCCCACGGGTGATATTATTTGTTGGAGGTGCCACAAGCCAGGACATATAGCTGCCCGTTGTTCCCAAACCACTGAGCAGATGGACTGCAGCATGGGACGCCGTTGTTCATACTATGCGTATCCAGCCTGTAGCGTGAACTCTCCATCCAACGAGGGACCTCAAGCGTGTCCCGTAAAGGTGAACGGTCGAGCAGTAACGGCACTGTTAGACTCGGGGAGCCTAGTGACCCTGGTGAGGGCCACTTTTCCTCTCCACCTGCTCCCAGGAAAGAAGGTCGGAGTGCGGTGCATACATGGTGATGCAAAGGACTACCCTATGGCCAGGGTGGACATTGAAACGGCATGTGGCACTGAGTCCCACATAGTCGGCGTGGTTCAGGACTTGTTGCACCCTATAATTATTGGCCGGGATTTCTGTTTGTTTTGGGATTTGTGGGGAAATGGTTCTGAGCTCCCTGGCAGGGAACCAGTGAACCCTGGAAGGGTATCGCCACACCCAGAGGCAGACAGTTTTCCTTTTTGTGTTCTGGTTGGGGATGAGGAGGAAGTATCCCCTACATCTGACATTCTGGAGTTAGAAGTTACCGGTGAAAATTTTGGGACTGCCCAACATAGGGACCCCACTCTGAGGGAAGCCTTTAATAATGTCACAGTTATTGACGGGGTGGTACAGGAGCCGGGGGCAGACACAAGATTTCCCCATTTTCTGTTGAGGGGGGAGTTGTTGTACCGTGTCACGAAAATACGGGAGGAGTTGGTAGAGCAGTTGATAGTGCCGGGTCCGTATAGACGGAAAGTGTTGGACATGGCCCATTCACACATCTTGGGTGGACACCTGGGGGTGGAAAAAACGCAGGAACGGGTTGTGCAGAGGTTCTATTGGCCTGGGTGTCACCGGGAAATAGTGAACTATTGCAGGTCCTGCCCTACATGTCAGCTAACTGCTCCTACTCCTCATTTCCGGAACCCCCTTGTGCCACTGCCCATTATTGAGGTACCGTTCGAGAGAATTGCCATGGACTTGGTCGGTCCCTTAGTTAAATCAGCTCGGGGCCATCAGTATATATTAGTCATCCTGGACTATGCCACACGCTATCCTGAGGCAATTCCCTTGAGAAATTCTTCCTCAAAAAGCATAGCCCGCGAGTTGGTCCATGTCTTTTCCCGGACAGGTCTGCCAAAGGAGATCCTGACTGACCAGGGTACACCTTTCATGAGCAAGGTGATGAGGGAGTTATGCAAAGCCCTGAAGATCTCCCAGTTGAGGACCTCGGTGTACCATCCCCAGTCAGATGGCCTTGTTGAGAGGTTTAACAAGACACTAAAGAGCATGCTGAGAAAAGCTATAGAGAAAGACGGTAGAGACTGGGATTGTCTCTTACCCTATCTGATGTTTTCCATTCGTGAAGTTCCACAGGCCTCCACAGGGTTCTCACCGTTTGAGCTTCTATATGGCCAACATCCACGAGGACTCCTGGATATAGCCAAGGAAACCTGGGAGGCCGAAGTCACACCCCACAGAAGCGTCATTGAGCATGTGGCCCTGATGCAGCAGAGGATTGCAAAGGTGATGCCTATCGTGAAAGAACACCTTCTCCAAGCACAAGAAGCTCAAGCCAGGGTCTACAACCGGTCTGCAAGAGTGAGGCAGTTCAATCCGGGAGACCGAGTTCTTGTGTTAGTTCCAACGGTGGAAAGCAAGTTCTTGGCCAAATGGCAAGGGCCATATGAGGTTGTCGAGAAACTTGGTGAGGTAAATTATAAAATTCACCAACCAGGAAGACGGAAACCATTCCAAGTTTACCATGTCAACCTCATCAAGCCATGGCAAGATAGAGAGCCGACAGCAACTCCATCATTGTTAAGCAACCCAGAAGGTGAGGTTGGAGCGGTTACTATAGCAGAGACGCTATCAAAGACCCAGAAACAGCAGTGCCGGGAGTTACTCCAGAAAAACAGGGACCTGTTTTCAGAATTGCCAGGATACACGAAGGTCATAGAGCACGAGGTCCTAACAGAGCCACATGTGCGGGTGAATGTGAAACCTTATCGTATTCCTGAGGCTCGTCGAGAAGTTATCTCCAAGGAAGTGGAGCGTATGTTGAGGCTTGGGGTCATTGAGGAATCCAAGAGCGGTTGGTCGAGCCCAATTGTCCTGGTCCCAAAACCTGATGGAGAGTGGAGGTTTTGCAACGACTATCGGAAGTTGAATGAAGTCTCCAAGTTCGACGCTTATCCCATGCCCCGTATTGATGAGCTCATCGAAAGGCTTGGGCACGCCAGATATATATCCACCTTGGATTTGACAAAGGGGTATTGGCAGATCCCCATGGCACAGGAAGCCAAGGAGAAGACGGCCTTTTCGACACCTGATGGATGCTTCCAATATGCCCGGATGCCGTTTGGCCTACAGGGAGCTCCGGCGACCTTCCAGAGGGCTATGGATAGAGTCCTTGCACCCCATAAGGCCTACGCTGCTGCGTACCTAGATGATATCGTCATCTTTAGCCCGGACTGGGAGAGTCATCTGGAGAAAGTCCAAGCGGTGTTGGATGCTATAAGAGAGGCCGGATTTACTATAAACCCGAAGAAGTGCGCCTTGGGTAAAGAAGAAGCTAAGTACCTTGGATACATAGTGGGTCATGGAGAAATAAAACCCCAAATCAATAAAGTGGAGGCAATCCAAACATGGCCAAAACCAGTTTCCAAGAAACAAGTTAAAGCCTTCCTGGGAATTGTGGGATATTACAGGAGGTTCATCCCAAACTTCGCCACGATGGCTGCGCCTCTGACTGACCTGCTAAAAGGGACAAAATCAGTAATGGTTAAGTGGTCCGAAGAAACAGAGTCAGCCTTTCAAGAAATGAAAAACGCTTTGTGTAAGCAACCCGTTCTGATGGCCCCAAACTTCAAGAAAGAGTTTATTCTTCAGACAGATGCCTCAGATGTTGGGGTGGGAGCAGTCCTTTCCCAAGAACTACATGGGGAGGAGCATCCTGTTCTCTATCTGAGTAGGAAGCTGTCCTCATCTGAAAAGAACTACTCAGTCGTTGAGAAGGAGTGCTTGGCCATAAAATGGGCAGTGGACACATTGCGGTACTATCTGCTGGGACGTAAATTTAGACTGGTATCTGACCATGCCCCGCTTAGGTGGATGAGAGAAACGAAAGGAAGAAATGCTAGAGTCACCCGTTGGTTCTTAGCCCTGCAGGACTTCAGTTTCCATGTGGAACATAGGGCCGGAAAGCTGCACGGTAATGCGGATGCCCTATCGAGAATCCCTTGTTTAGTGGGGGAAAGTGCCAAGCCCCACGGCTTTAGGCAGAGGGGGGAGGTATGTAGCATGGCTAAAGGGTTTGTAGTCGATGGGAGGTATGTGCCACATAAGTGCCTGGTTCCTGTAATGTAGCCCGGAGTATTCCTGTCTTGCACATAATCTTGTATATGTGTTTCAGGACCTGTGGTAATGTCAGACCACATGGCTAATCATGTGATGGGTTACTGGGTGGGGTTAGCTCTTTATAAGACTGGCTAATCCTTTACACAGCAGATATGTGTGGAGGTGAAACCCTCCTGAGTGTGTTACGGCTTCAGGACTGAGCCGGATGAAGTGGACACTTGCTTTTCTTTGCCTGAACCAAAGGCCCATTTTGCTTTCTGTTATTTGCCACATGGTTTATGAAGCAATAAACCCAGTGAACTTTAAAGGAACACGTCTCCTGAGTGTCAGCCGTCGCAGCTGAGTGAGTGAAATCCTTACAATATATATATATATACATATTTTGAGGGGTTGACTCACTTGGCTGCTTGCAAAGGTAGACATAGGAACACTTCTTGAATAAGTCACCTGCTGGTTTATTGTAGCACAGCATAAAAAATGGCAGGGTTTAACAAAATTAACATGGCCTTTCTGGCAAAACTGGCAAACAAAAGTTAAAGTATAGCAAAGTCATTGTGTTAGGCATCGGGGTTCTCCAGCTTCAAGGGATAGTTCCCAAGCCTTATCTGCTTCTGTGGTCTCCCATTCAGGATTGGCCGCTGCAGGTGCTGCTGAGCATAGGCATCAGTCCCAGTGTCTTACTCAGGCTCATGGTGTTCAACTGGCTACTGTTGGCTCTCCAGCCAAGTCTATGGTAACCAATGATAGGCAGCGGCGATCTGACGCTCTGGAGTCTAAGTACAGAAATTACCTTACTGAGCATGTCCGTGATGTGTCGTCTTCCTACTGGTGGTCGGATGTTTCAAGTTGTGGTGATGTGGCAGCTCCGGATTGGCTCGCGGATGATGTCTCGGTCGACTGGATGTGAGTGTTTGGGGTTAAGTTTTTGTATAAAAGATTCACAATGGCACTCACGGGCACACTAGTATCATTTATATGTGGCTATGCGAGTGGAGACGCTACCATTCTGTCTTCATGTGTTTTGTGTCTTTGGGACTGTACATGTAGGCAGGCAGCTAGCTTCAGTGGTGGCAATTAGCCGCTTGTCTTAGCATCTGTTACCTACATATGTGTGGTTAGCACAGTAGAGTTTCAGAGCAAGCTCAACCCTAGTCAGGGTGTTATGCTCAGCATCTGTTTAGTTTCTGTGTGCGATTGATACAGCTTAGTTGCAGAGCAAGCTTTTTCCATGTGTTTTCCCTGTGACGTTTAACAGGGCATAGCACTCATTTTACATTGGTTTAGTACCTCTCTGTGGAGTTTTGGAGTCTGGGGCTTAGTACTCCGGACCAGTGGCGTAGGAAGGGGGGTGCGGGGGGGGCGGTCCGCCCCAGGCGGCACAATGCGGGGGGCGGCCGGCGCTGCAGGAGAAGAAAAAAAAAAAAACAAAAACGCCCCTTTAAATCTTCGGGCGGCGCCGTCCGCCGCCACGACCAGGGCCAGCTCCCCCCACCACCGGACCCCGCCCCCCGCTCTATACTCACCTCTCCTGGTTCCTGCGGCGCCGGCAGCTGCAGCGTCCTCTGACTCTGCGACGTCTCAGAGCAGAGGGCGCGATGACGTCACTACTGTGCGCGCCGCTCTGCCTCTCTGTCCTAAGCGTCGCAGAGCCGGAGAGACGCTGACTGGCTGCACCGGACCTGCGCTAGGAACGGGAGAGGTGAGGATTTTACTTTTTTTTTTTTTTTCTTTATGTCTGACTGTCTGGGGCTGGGGGCTGGGGCAATGCTGGACACACTGGGGCAATACTGGAGACCATGGGGCAGATTGCTGGACACACTGGGGCAGTACAGGAGACCATGGGGCAGAATGCTGGACACACTGGGGCAGTACTGGAGACCATGGGGCAGATTGCTGGACACACTGGGGCAATACAGGAGACCATGGGGCAGATTGCTGGACACACTGGGGCAATACATGAGACCATGGGGCAGATTGCTGGACACACTGGGGCAATACATGAGACCATGGGGCAGATTGCTGGACACACTGGGGCAATATAGGAGACTATGGGGCAGATTGCTGGACACACTGGGGCAATACTGGAGACCATGGGGCAGATTGCTGGACACACTGGGGCAATACAGGAGACCATGTGGCAGAATGCTGGACACACTGGGGCAATACAGGAGACCATGGGGCAGATTTCTGGACACACTGGGGCAATACAGGAGACCATGGGGCAGATTGCTGGACACACTGGGGCAATACTGGAGACCATGGGGCAGAATGCTGGACACACTGGGGCAATACAGGAGACCATGTGGCAGAATGCTGGACACACTGGGGCAATACAGGAGACCATGGGGCAGATTGCTGGACATACTGGGGCAATACTGGAGACCATGGGGCAGAATGCTGGACACACTGGGGAAATACTGGAGACCATGGGGCAGAATGCTGGACACACTGGGGCAATACAGGAGACTATGGGGCAGATTGCTGGACACACTGAATACTGGAGACCATGGGGCAGATTTCAGGACACATTGAGGCAATGCTGGAGACCCTGGGCAGACTTCTGGACATACTGGGGCAATACTGGAGACCATGGGGCAGATTGCTGGACACACCGGGGCAATACTGGAGACCATGGGGCAGAATGCTGGACACACTGGGGCAATACAGGAGACCATGGGGCAGATTGCTGGATACACCGGGGCAATACTGGAGACCATGGGGCAGAATGCTGGACACACTGGGGCAATACAGGAGACCATGGGGCAGATTGCTGGACACACTGGGGCAATACTGGAGACCCTGGGGCAGATTTCTGGACACATTGAGGCAATGCTGGAGACCCTGGGGCAGACTTCTGGACACACTGGGGCAATGCTGGACACTGGGGCAGATTTCTGGACACACTGGGGGTAATATGCTGGACACACTGGGGCAATGCTGGACACTGGGGGTAATATGCTGGACACACTGGGGCAGACTGCTGGACACACTGGGGAAAGGCTGGACACTGGGGCAGATTGCTGGACACACTGGGGGCAGTGCTGGACATACTGGGGCAGATTGCTGGACACACTGGGGGTAATATGCTGGACACACTGGGGCAGATTGCTGGACAACATGGGGGTAATATGCTGGACACACTGGGGCAGATTGCTGGACAACATGGGGGTAATATGCTGGACACACTGGGGGCAGGACTTGAGGCATGGGCAGAATGTAGATACGGGGCATGATTGGAGACACGGGGCAGGATTGGATCATGGGGCAGGACGGATACGATGGAGGCTGGTGGGGCAGGATGTGGAGATCATATGGGGTAGAATGGATACTCATGAGGGCAGGATGCGAGAACATATGGCTGGAGCCAGGAATGAGAAACGGGGCCAGGGTGGGGAATATTATTACCATAGGGGCTAATTAAGGGATATTATTACTGCAGTGATGTATTTATTTTATTTTTTGAGTATACTGTTTTAAATGGGGGGGCGGTCCTGTTACTGTGCAGAGTGACACTATATCACCTTTTTTTCTTCATGTGATGTAATGTAGAAGTTGTGAAAAATTAAGTAATGTGTTATGCAAGCGGAGCTCGAGATAACTGTGTTATTTCCTGCAGAAACGAGTCCTGGCTGGAAGGAATGATGGCGGTCTGTGCTGGATGAAAGATGAAGGACTTCACCTAGAGACGTCACTGGTGAGTCAGTGTTACCTATACACTGACACTATACACTGTATACTATATAGAGGTCCTGTGTATAATGTCACCAGTGATCTCTGTATTACCTCTACACAGACACTGCATACTAAGTACAGATCTCCTGTGAATACTGGCACTTATGGTGATAGTATTGTGGGTTTTTTTTTATTACTGATCAGTATTGTAGTATTCAGTCACTATGTGGTGGTAATATGTGGTCTGGAAATGGTGTTGTGGTATTTGTCCCTTGTATGTAGTATTATTCGGTCACTATGTGGCCTGGTCATGGTGTGGTGGTATTAAGTCACAGGTGTGGCATGTGGGGGTGACACCATTAGGCCCAGTTTAAGTTCTACAAAACAGGAAAACCGTTTTTGGTAACCTTTGTGTGTATTGAGCCGGGGGGGGGCTCTAGCTACGCCTCTGCTCCGGACACACTGTGTGGTGTTAACACAGCGTTTCCAGGCAATCGCTCGCAATCTGTTCTGTCATTGCTCACTAACAGTAGTTTATCATCTCTGCACGGTGGACCCCGGGTTGCAATTGCACTTTATTATTTATTTTTATTTAGTGCAATCTGCCAACCCTAACACCTTTTGTTGGCAGGACTCATCCGCAGAGGGCACCACAAGTCTTCAGCTCCACTTGGAGCCAGCATCTGGAGCCCTTCCTCTCCAAACATACAGCACAGAGAAAAAAAACAGTGGATGAATATTTAACTCCTCAGCTACACCCTTGAGGTGGAGATATTGTGAGGCATCCCACCCATCTCTTACCTACTTACCAAAAAACCTAGTATGTTAACATGGCTGGCTAACCCCTTCAGCACGCAGCATGATGGAGAGGAACGTCATGATACATATCTCCATCACATATAATGCCAGTGACTCTGCTACTATATATATATATATATATATATATATATATACTGTATATATATATATATATATATATATATATATATACAGTATATATATATAAATATATACAGTATATATATATATATATATATATAAATATATAGCACAGATCAAAAGTTTGGACACACCTTTTCATTCAAAGATTTTTCTGTATTTTCATGACTATGAAAATTGTACATTCACACAGAAGGCATCAAAACTATGAATTAACACATGGAATTATATACTTAACAAAAAAAGTGTGAAACAACTCAAAGTATATCTTATATTCTAGGTTCTTCAAAGTAGCCACCTTTTGCTTTGATGACTGCTTTGCACAGTCTTGGCATTCTCTTGATGAGCTTCAAGAGGTAGTCACCGGGAATGGTTTTCACTTCACAGGTGTGCCCTGTCAGGTTTAATAAGTGGGATTTCTTGCCTTATAAATGGGGTTGGGACCATCAGTTGTGTTGTGCAGAAGTCTGGTGGATACACAGCTGAATTTGTATTATGGCAAGAAAAAAGCAGCTAAGTAAAGAAAAATGAGTGGCCATCATTATTTTAACCCCTTTACCCCCAAGGGTGGTTTGCACGTTAATGACTGGGCTAATTTTTACAATTCTGACCACTGTCCCTTTATGAGGTTATAACTCTGGAACGCTTCAACGAATCTTGGCAATTCTGACACTGCTTTCTCATGACATATTGTACTTCATGACAGTGGTAAAATTTCTTTGATATAACTTGCGTTTATTTGTGAAAAAATGGAAATTTGGGGAAATTTTAAAAATTTTGCAATTTTCCAACTTTGAATTTTTATGCCCTTAAATCACGGAGATATGTCATGTAAAATAATTAATAATTAACATTTCCCACATGTCTACTTTACATCAGCACAATTTTGGAACCAAAATTTTTTTTGGTTAGGGAGTTATAAGGGTTAAAAGTTGACCAGCAATTTCTCATTTTTACAACACCAATATTTTTTAGGGACCACATCACATTTGAAGTAATTTTGAGGGGTCTATATGATAGAAAATAACCAAGTGTGACACCATTCTAAAAACTGCACCCCTCAAGGTGCTCAAAACCACATTCAAGAAGTTTATTAACCCTTCAGGTGTTTTACAGGAATTTTTGGAATGTTTTATAAAAAATTAACATTTACCTTTTTTTCACAAAAAATTTACTTCACCTCCAATTTGTTTTATTTTCCTAAGGGTAAGAGAAGAAATTGAACCCCAAAAGTTGTTGTGCTTTTTTTGTTCTGAGTACGCCGATATCCCACATGTGGGGGTAAACCACTATTTGGGCGCATGGCAGAGCTCAGAAGGGAAGGAGCGCCGTTTGACTTTTTAATGCAAAATTGACTGGAATTGAGATGGGACACCATGTTGTGCTTGGAGAGCCCCTGATGTGCCTAAACATTGAAACCCCCCACAAGTGACACCATTTTGGAAAGTACACCCACTAAGGAACTTATCTAGATGTGTGGTGAGCACTTTAACCCACCAAGTGCTTCACAGAAGTTTATAATGCAGAGCCGTAAAAGTAAAAAATCATATTTTTTCACAAATATATTTTTGCCCCCAATTTTTTATTTTCCCAAGGGTAAGATAAGAAATTGGACCCCAAAAATTGTTGTGCCATTTGTTCTGAGTATGCCGATACCCCACATGGGGTAAATCACTGTTTGGGCACATGGCAGAGCTCAGAAGGGAAGGAGCGCCATTTGACTTTTCAATGCAAAATTGACTGGAATTGAGATGGGACACCATGTCACTTTTGGAGAGCCCCTGATGGGCCTAAACATTGAAACCCCTCACAAGTGACACCATTTTGGAAAGTAGACCCCTGAGGAACTTATCTAGCTGTGTTTTGACAGCTTTGAACCCCCAAGTGTTTCACTACAGTTTATAATGCAAAGCCGTGAAAATAATTTTTTTTTTCACAAAGTTTTTGTATTTTCCCAGTTTTGTATTTTCCCATGGGTAACAGGAGAAATTTGACCCCAAAGTTGTTATCCATTTCGTCCTGAGTGCGCTGATACCTTATATGATGGGGGGGGGGGGGGGACCACTGTTTGTGCACATGGCAGAACTCGGAAGTGATGGAGCACCATTTGGAATGCAGACTTAGATGGATTGGTCTGCAGGCATCATGTTGCATTTGCAAAGCCCCTGATGCACCTAAACAATAGGTACCCCCCAGAAGTGACACCATTTTGGAAAGTAGACCCCCTAAGAAACTTATCTAGCTGTGGTTTGACAGTTTTGAACCCCCAAGTGTTTAACTACAGTTTATAACGCAGTCGTGAAAATAAAAATTAATTTTTTTCCCACAAAAATGTTTATTTAGACCCTAAAATTTTTATTTTCCCAAGGGTAACAAGAGAAATTGGACTCCAATAGTTGTTGTCCAATTTGTCCTGAGGATGCTGATACCCCATATGTTGGGGTAAGCCCCTGTTTGGGCGCACGGGAGAGCTTGGAAGGGAAGGACCACTGTTTTACTTTTTCAACGCAGAATTGGCTGGAATTGAGATCGGACGCCATGTCGCGTTTGGAGAGCCCTGATGTGCCTAAACAGTGGAAACCCCCAATTCTAACTGAAACCCTAACCCCAACACTAGGGTTGAGCGAAACGGGTCGAACATTTTCAAAAGTCGCCGACTTTTGGAGAAGTCGAGTTTCATGAAACCCGATCCGACCCCTGTGCGTGGTCGGCCATGCGGTACGCGACTTTCGCGCCAAAGTCGCGTTTCAATGACGCGAAAAGCGCCATTTCTCAGCCAATGAAGGTGAACGCAGAGTGTGGGCAGCGTGATGACATAGGTCCTGGTCCCCACCATCTTAGAGAAGGGCATTGCAGTGATTGGCTTGCTGTCTGCGGCGTCACAGGGGCTATAAAGAGGCATTCCCGCCGACCGCCATCTTACTGCTGCTGATCTGAGCTTAGGGAGAGGTTGCTGCCGCTTCATCAGAAGCAGGGATAGCGTTAGGCAGGGTCCATTAACCACCAAACCGCTTGTGCTGTAGCGATTTCCACTGCCCAACACCACCTTCGGTGTGCAGGGACAGTGGAAGCTACATTTTTTTTCCCTCAGCGCTGTAGCTCATTGGGCTGCCCTAGAAGGCTCCCTGATAGCTGCATTGCTGTGTGTACGCCGCTGTGCAAACCAACTGCTTTTTTCAAAGCACAAATCCTCTTGTTCCTTCCTTTCTGCACAGCTATCTTTTTTGTTTGTCCACACTTTTTATTTAATTTGTGCATCAGTCCACTCCTTATTGCTGCCTGCCATACCTGGCTGAGATTACTGCAGGGAGATAGTAATTGTAGGACAGTCCCTGTTTTTTTTTTTTTTTTGTGGGAGATTAAGATTGGAATTTCTGCTAGAGTGCCATCCCTGTGTGTGCCATCTCTCAGTCAGTGGGCCATAGAAAGCCTATTTATTTTTTTGCTTGATTTGGGTTCTAAAATCTACCTGAAAAAATCACTACATCAATCAGTGGGAGAAAAATATTGGCCTCAGGGCTTGTGTGCCACTCCTGACTCCTGTGTGTGCCATCTCTCAGTCAGTGGGCCATAGAAAGCCTATTTATTTTTTGCTTGATTTGGGTTCTAAAATCTACCTGAAAAAATCACTACATCAATCAGTGGGAGAAAAATATTGGCCTCAGGGCTTGTGTGCCACTCCTGACTCCTGTTTGTGCCATCTCTCACTCAGTGGGGCATAGAAAGCCTTTTTTTATTTTTTTTTATTTGGTTTCTAAATTGTCATTGAAAAAATCATTTTATTTTATTTTGTTTATAAAGTCTCCCTGAAAAAAAAAAAATAGGTGGGAGATTAATATTGCCCTTTCTGCTTGTGTGCCAGTCTTGACTCCTGGGTGTGCCATCTCTCTCTCTCTCTCTCTCTCTCAAATTGTGGGCCATAGAAAGCCTATTAATTTTTTTGCTTGATTTGGGTTCTAAAATCTACCTGAAAAAATCACTACATCAATCAGTGGGAGAAAAATATTGGCCTCTGGGCTTGTGGGCCACTCCTGACTCCTGTGTGTGCCATCTGTCACTCAGTGGGGCATAGAAAGCCTTTTTTTTTTTATTTGGTTTCTAAATTGTCATTGAAAAAATCATTTTATTTTATTTGGTTTCTAAATTATTCCTGAAAAAATCATTTTATTTTATTTTGTTTATAAAGTCTCCCTGAAAAAAAAAAAAAATAGGTGGGAGATTAATATTGCCCTTTCTGCTTGTGTGCCAGTCTTGACTCCTGGGTGTGCCATCTCTCTCTCTCTCTCTCTCTCTCTCTCAAATTGTGGGCCATAGAAAGCCTATTAATTTTTTGGCTTGATTTGGGTTCCAAAATCTACCTGAAAAAATCACAACATCAATCAGTGGGAGAAAAATATTGGCCTCAGGGCTTGTGTGCCACTCCTGACTCCTGTGTGTGCCATCTCTCACTCAGTGGGCCATAGAAAGCCAATTTTTTTTTTTTTTTTTTTGGTTTCTAAATTGTCCCTGAAAAATCATTTTATTTTATTTGGTTTCTAAATTCTTCCTGAAAAAATCATTTTATTTTATTTGGTTTATAAAGTCTCCCTGAAAAAAAAAAAAAAAATTGGGAGATTTATATTGACATTTGTGCTTGAGTGACAGTCCTGCGTGTGTGGCATCTCTGTGATTTGGTGCCACAGAAAACAGAGTGTGTAACATTGTGCCTGATTTTCCTTGTGGTATCACCAACCTGTAAAGGGATATTGAAATCAAACAGAAGTTATAGCTCACAGTGTAAGTTGTTTGACAGCAACAAATAAAGTTACTTTGGTTAAGTTTTTAAAACAATGAGGAAGTCTGGTGCAAGAGGTCGTGGCCGTGGGCGTTCATTGTCAGCTGGTAATGATGGTAGTGGTAGTGGAGCATCAGGTGGTCGTGGGAAAAAAAATATTCCACCTAAGTCTGGAGCTGTGGAGCCAGGTTCGTCGTCTGGCTACACAAGGCCTCGAACGCTCTCTTTTCTGGGAGTAGGAAAACCGCTTTTAAAGCCGGAGCAGCAACAGGAAGTTTTGGCTTACCTTGCAGACTCAGCCTCCAGCTCTTTTGCCTCCTCTTCTGAAACTGGTAAATGTAAAAGCAGCGCGTCGTTTGTGGATGTTCACGGTCAGGGACAAGTCGCTTCCTTGTCCTCTTCAGCAAAAACAACAACAAGAGAGAAGGATGCAGCAGGCGACACAACGGGTTACTCCATGGAGCTCTTTACACATACCGTCCCTGGCTTAGAAAGTGAAACAGTTAACAGGCCATGCCCATTACAAGTAGATTCTGACATGGAGTGCACTGATGCACAGCCACAGCCAGACTACTATGCTGGTCCTTTGACTCAGACCACAACATTGCCCTCTCAGGGTACTGATCCACAATCAGACCCTGATGAGACTATGTTGCCCCATCACGAACGCTATACCACCGACCGACACGGTGACACAGACGAAGTTGCACACGAGGTAGAAGAGGAGGTAATAGATGACCCTGTTGTTGACCCCGATTTGCAGCCATTGGGGGAACAGGGTGCAGGCGGCAGTAGTTCTGAAGCGGAGGAGGAGGGGCCGCAGCAGGCATCAACATCGCAACAGGTTCCATCTGTCGGGCCCGTATCTGGCCCAAAACGCGTGGCAAAGCAAAAAATTGTTGGAGGACAGCGTGTCCATCCGGTTAAAGCTCAGTCTGCAATTCCTGAAAAGGGATCCGATGCTAGGAAGAGTGCAGTCTGGCATTTTTTTAAACAACATCCAATTGATCAGCGCAAAGTCATCTGTCAAAAATGTTCAACTAGCTTAAGCAGAGGTCAGAATCTGAAAAGTCTCAATACAAGTTGCATGCATAGACATTTAACCACCATGCATTTGCAAGCCTGGACTAACTACCAAACATCCCTTAAGGTTGTAGCACCCTCGGCCAATGAAGCTAGTCAGCAACGCAACATCCCTTCCGTCACTGTAAGGCCACCATTTTCCGCACCACCGGCAGTATCTGTGCAGGTTTCTTTGCCAGCCCAAAGCAGTCAGGGTCAGGGAATCACCAGTTTTGTAGGAGGAAATACTGCATCTAGGGCACCGGCGGAAACAATACCGTCTCCAACAGTCTCTCAGTCTGCCATGGCCACCGGCACACCCGCTTGTTCCACGATCTCCAGCTCTCCAGTCCAGCTCACCCTACATGAGACTCTGGTTAGAAAAAGGAAGTACTTATCCTCGCATCTGCGTACACAGGGTTTGAACGCCCACATAGCTAGACTAATCTCGTTAGAGATGATGCCCTACCAGTTAGTTGAAAGCGAAGCTTTCAAAGCCCTGATGGAGTACGCTGTAGCACGCTACGAGCTACCCAGTCGACACTTTTTTTCCAGAAAAGCCATCCCAGCCCTGCACCAGCATGTTAAACAGCGCATCGTCCATGCACTCAGGCAATCTGTGAGTACAAAGGTGCACCTGACTACAGATGCATGGACCAGTAGGCATGGCCAGGGACATTACGTGTCCATCACGGCACACTGGGTGAATGTGGTGAATGCAGGGTCCACAGGGAACAGCAATTTCGGGATAGTTGTGCCTAGCCCACGGTCTAGGAAACAGTTGGCTGTAGGCGTTCGCACCCCCTCCTCCTCCTCCTCGTCCTCCTGCAGAAGCGAGAGCTCTTCCACAGACCGCAGTCGCCAAACCACTCCATCGTCAGCTGTCACTGTTGCACACCAGTTGTCCCATTATGGGGCAGCTACTGGCAAGCGTCAGCAGGCTGTATTGGCTATGAAGTGTTTGGGCGACAACAGACACACCGCGGAAGTTCTGTCCGAGTTCTTGCAGGAAGAAACGCAGTCGTGGCTGGGCACAGTAGATCTTGAGGCTGGCAAGGTAGTGAGTGATAATGGAAGGAATTTCATGGCTGCCATCTCCCTTTCCCAACTGAAACACATTCCTTGCCTGGCTCACACCTTAAACCTGGTGGTGCAGTGCTTATTGAAAACTTATCCTGGTTTCTCCGACCTGCTCCTCAAAGTGCGTGGACTTTGCTCACATATCCGCCGTTCGCCTGTACACTCCAGCCGTATGCAGACCTATCAGCGGTCTTTGAACCTTCCCCAGCATCGCCTAATCATAGACGTTGCAACAAGGTGGAACTCAACACTGCACATGCTTCAGAGACTGTGCGAACAGAGGCGGGCTGTTATGTTTTTGTGGGAGGATACACATACACGGGCAGGCAGTAGGATGGCAGACATGGAGTTGTCGGGTGTGCAGTGGTCGAAGATAAAAGACATGTGTCAAGTCCTTCAGTGTTTTGAGGAATGCACACGGCTGGTTAGTGCAGACAACGCCATAATAAGCATGAGCATCCCCCTAATGCATCTGCTGATGCAAAGTTTGACGCACATAAAGGATCAGGCGTCTGCACCAGAGGAAGAGGAAAGCCTTGATGACAGTCAGCCATTGTCTGGTCAGGGCAGTGTACAGGACGAGGTAGCGGGCGAAGAGGAGGTGGAGGACGAGGAGGATGATGGGGATGAGTATATTTTTAATGAGGAAGCTTTCCCGGGGGCACTGGAAATTGGTGGCGTGGCAAGGCCGGGTTCTGGTTTTTTGAGGGACACAAGTGACGTAGATTTGCCTGCAACTGCACCTCAACCAAGCACAACCGCAGATTTGACAACTGGAACTTTGGCCCACATGGCGGATTATGCCTTGCGTATCCTCAAAAGGGACACACGCATTACTAAAATGATGAACGATGACGATTACTGGTTGGCCTGCCTCCTTGATCCTCGCTATAAAGGCAAATTGCAAAATATTATGCCACATGAGAACTTGGAACTAATATTAGCAACAAAACAATCAACTCTTGTTGACCGTTTGCTTCAGGCATTCCCAGCACACAGCGCCCGTGATCGTTCTCACACGAGCTCCAGGGGGCAGCAGACCAGGAGTGTTAGGGGTGCACACATCAGAAGTGGCGTTGGCCAGAGGGGTTTTCTGACCAGGTTGTGGAGTGATTTTGCTATGACCGCAGACAGGACAGGTACTGCTGCATCAATTGAAAGTGACAGGAGACAACATTTGTCCAGTATGGTAACAAACTATTTTTCATCCCTTATCGATGTTCTCCCTCAACCGTCATTCCCATTTGATTACTGGGCATCAAAATTAGACACCTGGCCAGAATTGGCTGAATATGCATTGCAGGAGCTTGCTTGCCCGGCAGCTAGTGTCCTATCAGAAAGAGTATTCAGTGCTGCAGGTTCAATATTAACCGAAAAAAGGACTCGTCTGGCTACACAAAATGTTGATGATCTAACATTCATTAAAATGAACCACAACTGGATTTCGAATTCTTTTGCCCCACCTTGCCCGGGCGACACCTAGCTTTCCTATGAAAAGCTCTTGCCTGTGGACTACTGTGAATGACTTTTCAAATGTCTTAATTTGCAGCAGCTGATTGTCCAGCATACAACATGTTTACACCTCCCTAAATGGCCAAACTCCCCACACGGGGCCGTGGTATCGCGTCTTGGCGCAAGCACCCATGAGAGTGCTGTTTGTCTGAAGAGGTGGGTGTGCCCGCTTTTGGTTGACAGCACTGCCACTGGGTCCCTCATAGTACAATAAACTGTCTCTGGTGGTGGTGGTGCGCACCCAACGTCAGACACACTGTTGTAACATGAGGGGCCCTGGGCCTCTACCGCCGTCCACAAGAGAGTTCACCCACCCCCAGGTCAAACATTGCTCTGCCACTTCCACAATTATCTCTCACACTCCCACCAATGTTTAGACTATGCGCTGACATCCTTCCATTCCTGCCACTGACAATACCATTGTGTTGACATGTATAATGGTACTTAACATAGTCAGGGGCAGTGTCCTCTATTTACCAAAGTAAAAACTTTGAGCCAAATTAGTAGGTCAGAAACAACGCAGAGGATCCCACCCCTGTACCTAAAGATTGCACCCTTTAGTGTTTTCGCTGGATTTTAATGTGAGACATTCACATTTATGTATTGTTTTGGACTACTAACTGGCAGACACTCATTACAATCATCCTCCGCTGATAAGGCCACTGCTGGCCGTGTTCACCTGGAACCAATTTAAAATTGCCTACAGCCATCTGTTATTATGTTAGGCCTTCGATGCCTGTCTGCGGTCACTCCTTCCACTAGGCCTCCACTGACCAGACCACTGCTGCCCGTGTTCCCCTGGAACCAATTTAAAATTGCCTACAGCCATTTGTTATTATGTTAGGCCTTCGATGCCTGTCTGCGGTCACTCCTTCCACTAGGCCTCCACTGACCAGACCACTGCTGCCCGTGTTCCCCTGGAACCAATTTAAAATTGCCTACAGCCATCTGTTATTATGTTAGGCCTTCGATGCCTGTCTGCGGTCCGTTCTTTCAACTACTACTACACTGACCAGGCCACTGCTGCCCGTGTTCCCCTGGAACCAATTTAAAATTGCCTACAGCCATCTGTTATTATGTTAGGCCTTCGATGCCTCTCTGCGGTCACTCCTTCCACTAGGCCTCCACTGACCAGACCACTGCTGCCCGTGTTCCCCTGGAACCAATTTAAAATTGCCTACAGCCAGCCCAATTTTTTTATGTTAGGCCTTCGAAGCCTGTCTGCGGAACGTTGTTTCTACTACTACTACACTGACCAGGCCACTGCTGCCCGTGTTCCCCTGGACCCAATTTAAAATTGCCTACAGCCATCTGTTATTATGTTAGGCCTTCCATGCCTGTCTGCGGTCACTCCTTCCACTAGGCCTCCACTGACCACACCACTGCTGTCCGTGTACCCCTGGAACCAATTTAAAATTGCCTACAGCCAGCCCAATTTTTTTATGTTACGCCTTCGAAGCCTGTCTGCGGTCCGTTCTTTCAACTACTACTACACTGACCAGGCCATTGCTGCCCGTGTTCCCCTGGAACCAATTTAAAATTGCCTACAGCCATCTGTTATTATGTTAGGCCTTCGATGCCTGTCTGCGGTCACTCCTTCCACTAGGCCTCCACTGACCAGACCACAGCTGCCCGTGTTCCCCTGGAACCAATTTAAAATTGCCCACAGCCATCTGTTATTATGTAAGGCCTTCGATGCCTGTCTGCGGTCACTCCTTCCACTAGGCCTCCACTGACCACACCACTGCTGCCCGTGTACCCCTGGAACCAATTTAAAATTGCCTACAGCCAGCCCAATTTTTTTATGTTAGGCCTTCGAAGCCTGTCTGCGGTCCGTTCTTTCAACTACTACTACACTGACCAGGCCACTGCTGCCCGTGTTCCCCTGGAACCAATTTAAAATTGCCTACAGCCATCTGTTATTATGTTAGGCCTTCGATGCCTGTCTGCGGTCACTCCTTCCACTAGGCCTCCCCTGACCAGACCACTGCTGCCCGTGTTCCCCTGGAACCAATTTAAAATTGCCTACAGCCAGCCCAATTTTTTTATGTTAGGCCTTCGAAGCCTGTCTGCGGAACGTTCTTTCTACTACTACACTGACCAGGCCACTGCTGCCCGTGTTCCCCTGGAACCAATTTAAAATTGCCTACAGCCATCTGTTATTATGTTAGGCCTTCGATGCCTGTCTGTGGTCACTCCTTCCACTAGGCCTCCACTGACCACACCACTGCTGTCCGTGTACCCCTGGAACCAATTTAAAATTGCCTACAGCCAGCCCAATTTTTTTATGTTACGCCTTCGAAGCCTGTCTGCGGTCCGTTCTTTCAACTACTACTACACTGACCAGGCCATTGCTGCCCGTGTTCCCCTGGAACCAATTTAAAATTGCCTACAGCCATCTGTTATTATGTTAGGCCTTCGATGCCTGTCTGCGGTCACTCCTTCCACTAGGCCTCCACTGACCAGACCACTGCTGCCCGTGTTTCCCTGGAACCAATTTAAAATTGCCCACAGCCATCTGTTATTATGTTAGGCCTTCGATGCCTGTCTGCGGTCACTCCTTCCACTAGGCCTCCACTGACCACACCACTGCTGCCCGTGTACCCCTGGAACCAATTTAAAATTGCCTACAGCCAGCCCAATTTTTTATGTTAGGCCTTCGAAGCCTGTCTGCGGTCCGTTCTTTCAACTACTACTACACTGACCAGGCCACTGCTGCCCGTGTTCCCCTGGAACCAATTTAAAATTGCCTACAGCCATCTGTTATTATGTTAGGCCTTCGATGCCTCTCTGCGGTCACTCCTTCCACTAGGCCTCCACTGACCAGACCACTGCTGCCCGTGTTCCCCTGGAACCAATTTAAAATTGCCTACAGCCAGCCCAATTTTTTTATGTTAGGCCTTCGAAGCCTGTCTGCGGTCCGTTCTTTCTACTACTACTACACTGACCAGGCCACTGCTGCCCGTGTTCCCCTGGAACCAATTTAAAATGGCCTACAGCCATCTGTTATTATGTTAGGCCTTCGATGCCTGTCTGCGGTCACTCCTTCCACTAGGCCTCCACAGACCACACCACTGCTGCCCGTGTACCCCTGGAACCAATTTAAAATTGCCTACAGCCAGCCCAATTTTTTTATGTTAGGCCTTCGAAGCCTGTCTGCGGTCCGTTCTTTCAACTACTACTACACTGACCAGGCCACTGCTGCCCGTGTTCCCCTGGAACCAATTTAAAATTGCCTACAGCCATCTGTTATTATGTTAGGCCTTCGATGCCTGTCTGCGGTCACTCCTTCCACTAGACCTCCACTGACCAGACCACTGCTGCCCGTGTTCCCCTGGAACCAATTTAAAATTGCCTACAGCCAGCCCAATTTTTTTATGTTAGGCCTTCGAAGCCTGTCTGCGGTCCGTTCTTTCTACTACTACTACACTGACCAGGCCACTGCTACCCGTGTTCCCCTGGAACCAATTTAAAATTGCCTACAGCCATCTGTTATTATGTTAGGCCTTCGATGCCTGTCTGCGGTCACTCCTTCCACTAGGCCTCCACTGACCACACCACTGCTGCCCGTGTACCCCTGGAACCAATTTAAAATTGCCTACAGCCAGCCCAATTTTTTTATGTTAGGCCTTCGAAGCCTGTCTGCGGTCCGTTCTTTCAACTACTACTACACTGACCAGGCCACTGCTGCCCGTGTTCCCCTGGAACCAATTTAAAATTGCCTACAGCCATCTGTTATTATGTTAGGCCTTCGATGCCTGTCTGCGGTCACTCCTTCCACTAGGCCTCCACTGACCAGACCACTGCTGCCCGTGTTCCCCTGGAACCAATTTAAAATTGCCTACAGCCAGCCCAATTTTTTTATGTTAGGCCTTCGAAGCCTGTCTGCGGAACGTTCTTTCTACTACTACACTGACCAGGCCACTGCTGCCCGTGTTCCCCTGGAACCAATTTAAAATTGCCTACAGCCATCTGTTATTATGTTAGGCCTTCGATGCCTGTCTGCGGTCACTCCTTCCACTAGGCCTCCACTGACCACACCACTGCTGTCCGTGTACCCCTGGAACCAATTTAAAATTGCCTACAGCCAGCCCAATTTTTTATGTTAGGCCTTCGAAGCCTGTCTGCGGTCCGTTCTTTCAACTACTACTACACTGACCAGGCCATTGCTGCCCGTGTTCCCCTGGAACCAATTTAAAATTGCCTACAGCCATCTGTTATTATGTTAGGCCTTCGATGCCTGTCTGCGGTCACTCCTTCCACTAGGCCTCCACTGACCAGACCACTGCTGCCCGTGTTTCCCTGGAACCAATTTAAAATTGCCCACAGCCATCTGTTATTATGTTAGGCCTTCGATGCCTGTCTGCGGTCACTCCTTCCACTAGGCCTCCACTGACCACACCACTGCTGCCCGTGTACCCCTGGAACCAATTTAAAATTGCCTACAGCCAGCCCAATTTTTTTATGTTAGGCCTTCGAAGCCTGTCTGCGGTCCGTTCTTTCAACTACTACTACACTGACCAGGCCACTGCTGCCCGTGTTCCCCTGGAACCAATTTAAAATTGCCTACAGCCATCTGTTATTATGTTAGGCCTTCGATGCCTCTCTGCGGTCACTCCTTCCTCTAGGCCTCCACTGACCAGACCACTGCTGCCCGTGTTCCCCTGGAACCAATTTAAAATTGCCTACAGCCAGCCAAATTTTTTTATGTTAGGCCTTCGAAGCCTGTCTGCGGAACGTTCTTTCTACTACTACTACACTGACCAGGCCACTGCTGCCCGTGTTCCCCTGGAACCAATTTAAAATTGCCTACAGCCATCTGTTATTATGTTAGGCCTTCGATGCCTGTCTGCGGTCACTCCTTCCACTAGTCCTCCACTGACCACACCACTGCTGTCCGTGTACCCCTGGAACCAATTTAAAATTGCCTACAGCCAGCCCAATTTTTTTATGTTAGGCCTTCGAAGCCTGTCTGCGGTCCGTTCTTTCAACTACTACTACACTGACCAGGCCACTGCTGCCCGTGTTCCCCTGGAACCAATTTAAAATGGCCTACAGCCATCTGTTATTATGTTAGGCCTTCGATGCCTGTCTGCGGTCACTCCTTCCAATAGGCCTCCACTGACCACACCACTGCTGCCCGTGTACCCCTGGAACCAATTTAAAATTGCCTACAGCCAGCCCAATTTTTTTATGTTACGCCTTCGAAGCCTGTCTGCGGTCCGTTCTTTCAACTACTACTACACTGACCAGGCCACTGCTGCCCGTGTTCCCCTGGAACCAATTTAAAATTGCCTACAGCCATCTGTTATTATGTTAGGCCTTCGATGCCTGTTTCTAGTCACTCCTTCCACTAGGCCTCCACTGACCAGACCACTGCTGCCCGTGTTCCCCTGGAACCAATTTAAAATTGCCTACAGCCAGCCCAATTTTTTTATGTTAGGCCTTCGAAGCCTGTCTGCGGTCCGTTCTTTCAACTACTACTACACTGACCAGGCCACTGCTGCCCGTGTTCCCCTGGAACCAATTTAAAATTGCCTACAGCCATCTGTTATTATGTTAGGCCTTCGATGCCTGTCTGCGGTCACTCCTTCCACTAGACCTCCACTGACCAGACCACTGCTGCCCGTGTTCCCCTGGAACCAATTTAAAATTGCCTACAGCCAGCCCAATTTTTTTATGTTAGGCCTTCGAAGCCTGTCTGCGGTCCGTTCTTTCTACTACTACTACACTGACCAGGCCACTGCTGCCCGTGTTCCCCTGGAACCAATTTAAAATTGCCTACAGCCATCTGTTATTATGTTAGGCCTTCGATGCCTGTCTGCGGTCCTTCCTTCCAATAGTTCTCCACTGACCAGACCAATGCTGGCCGTGTACCCCTGGAACCCAGCTGAAAGTGCATGGAGCCTCCTTTTTTTCTTTGTTTTATATTTAGAAAGCCCAGATGAACTACGCTGTACCACGGTTCAAGCTACCCAGTCGACATTTCTTTTGCGAGAAAAGCCATCCCAGCCCTCCAGCGGCATGAAAAAGTCTGCATTGTCATAGCACTCAGGCAATCAAACAGTAGAAAGGTGCACCTGACAAGAGACGCATGGACCAGTAGGCATGTCCACAAAAAGTTACGTGTCCATTACGGCGCACTGGGTTAATGTGTTGGATGCATGGTCCACAGGGGACAGCCTACAAAGTCTGTCTGCAGTCCATAATTCAAATTTTCCTCTGCTGACCACACCACTGCTGCCCGTGTACCCCTGGAACCAATTTTAAAGTGTCTACAGCCTAATTTTGTTATGTTAGGCCTACTACGCCTGTCTGCGGTCCCTCCTTCCAATACTCGTCCACTGACCAGACCACTGCTGCTCGTGGACCCCTGGAACCTATTTTTAATTGCATAGAGCATCCTTTTTTTAATAGTAGGCGTACAAAGTCTGTCTGCGGTCCACTATTGAAATTGTCCTCCACTGCCCAGAGCAATGCTGCCTGTGTACCCCTGTAACTTTTTTAAGCTGCAGTGAGCCACATTTTTGGTTTAAGGCCTACTACCTGTGTCTGTTTGCGCCACTCAATTCAGCTGTGTTCCTTTGAAAAAAGCTGAGCGTCAATAGTCTTGTTTTCAGCCTCTAGGAATTTTAAAACTGCATTGGGGTACAACTTTGGTAGGGCCTACTAACGGTGTCTGCCGCCCCAAGGTGTGCCCCAGGTTTCGTCCACATTGCTTCGGTCTTCCGACTCTCGTTTAGTAGTTGTAGAAAACTACACTGCATTAGGCCTACAAATTGGGTATGGGGTGTAGAGAGATGGTGTGTTACACTCCAAGGTGTTCTCCAGGTTGCCTTTCCTGAGCTTCTATCTTCAGGCTCTCGTTTAGTAGTTGTTGGAAACTACACTGCATTTGGCCTACAAATTGGGTATGGGGTGTAGAGAGATGGTGTGTTCCACTCCAAGGTGTTCCCCAGGTTTCCTCTCCATTGATTCGATCTTCATGCTCTCGTTTAGTAGTTGTTGGAAACTACACTGCATTAGGCCTACAAAATGGGTATGGGGTGTAGAGAGATGGTGTGTTCCACTCCAAGGTGTTCCCCAGGTTTCCTCTCCATTGCTTCGATCTTCATGCTCTCGTTTAGTACTTGTTGGAAACTACGCTGCATTATGCCTACAAATTGGGTATGGGGTGTAGAGAGATGGTGTGTTACACTCCAAGGTGTTCTCCAGGTTTCCTCGCCATTGCTTCGATCTTCATGCTCTCGTTTAGTAGTTGTTGGAAACTACACTGCATTAGGCCTACAAATTGGGTATGGGGTGTAGAGAGATGGTGTGTTACACTCCAAGGTGTTCTCCAGGTTGCCTTTCCTGAGCTTCTATCTTCAGGCTCTTGTTAAATAGTGGTTAAGTGGAACAACTGCATTTGGCGTACTAGTTGGTTTGGGGCCTACTAACAGTGTCTGCCGCTCCTTGCTGTTCTCCTCCACTGAACAAAGCTGTGCCGCCTGTTTACTACGGTAACCAATTTTGAACTGCATTTCGACTACTTACTGATTTGGGCCTACTCTCTGTGTCAGCCTCTCATTCCAGTTGTCCTCCACTGCAATGCCCCCTGGTTAGTCCTCTGTTACCAATTTTGAACTGCATTTAGCCCACTTTATTCTTTGGGCCTATATCTGTGATTCCTCCTCATCCTGCCCATTGCCCAGCCAGTGATAGATGAGTCTGCTGGTACATTGACCCATAATGCAAAATTCCCTGTGCATGCTACACAGCAAGATTGTGACCCTGCTGAAAGTCAGGTTCCTCTTCCCGCATACCATACCACCTTACACGGGGACAAAGAGGAAGGTGCAGATGAAAGTGCAGGTTCCTTCATCAGGTGGGGGGAGGAATACTAGTTGGCGACGTCACTGGCACAGGGCCTCTCATAGTACGCAAAAGTGCTGCTGCCGGTGGGAGGCGCCCCCGCCGTGCAAACACACCGCTGTACTTTGAGGGGCCCTGTGCCAGTACCAATGCCAACTAGTGGGCCCCCCTGCTTGCTCAGGATCACAGCACTTGCAAAGTTGAAATACTTACCTCTCCATGCTCCACTGCCGTGACGTGTTCCAGATTTCCTGGGCCCACTAATTACTTGAACCAGCCCTACCCCCCACAACTTTAGCCAAATGACCCCCAATTTCAAATGCCTTCCAATTATTATAAGCTAAATTACGATTGACAAGCTTCAGTAACAAGAATGGATGTTTTTGCCATTAAAATGGGCAGTGTAGATGTTTTCCTGGCCTCCACTCACTGCCGACTATGCTCCCCCATTGACTTGCATTGGGTTTCGTGTTTCGGGCGATACCCGACTTTTCGCGATAATCGGCCGATTCCACTCGACTCGACTTCTAAGATAGTCGGGTTTCGCGAAACACGGCTCGACTCCAAAAAGGTCAAGGTCGCTCAACCCTACCCAACACACCTCTAACCCTAATCCCAACCGTAACCCTAACCACACCCCTAACCCTGACACACCTCTAACCCTAATCCCAACTGTAAGTAACTTTAGCCCCAACCCTAACTTTAGCCCCAACCTTAACTTTAACCCCAACCCAAATTCTAACTTTAGCCCCAACCTTTACTTTAGCCCCAACCCTAACCCTAGCCCCAACCTTAGCCCCAACCCTAACCCCAACCCTAGCCCCAACCCTAACCCTAGCCCACACCCTAAACCTAGCCCTAACCCTAACCCTAGTCCTAACCCTAACCCTAATGGGAAAATGGAAATAAATACTTTTTTTTTACTTTTTTATGTTTCCCTAACTAAGGGGTTAGCAGTTTTATTCTTCGGGTTAGTATGGTTACAGCGATACCTCATTTATAGCATTTATTTATGTTTTGGCGCTTTTTATACGATAAAAACTATTTTATAGAAAAAATAATTATTTTTGCATCGCTTTATTCTGAGGACTATAAATTTTTTAGTTTTTTGCTGATGATGCTGTATGGCAGCTTGTTTTTTGCAGGACAAGATGACATTTTCAGCGGTACCATGGTTATTTATATCTGTCTTTTTGATCGCGTGTTATTCTACTTTTTGTTCGGCAATATGATAATAAAGCATTGGTTTTTGCCTCGTTTTTTTTTTCTTTTTTACGGTGTTCACTGAAGGGGTTAACTAGTGGGACAGTTTTATAGGTCGGGTCGTTACGGACGCGGCAATACTAAATATGTGTACTTTTATTTTTTTTTTATTATTATTTAGATAAAGAAATGTATTCATGGAAACAAAATTTTTTTTCTTTATTTAGGATTTTTTTTTTTTTACTTTGTCCCAGGGGGGACATCACTGTATAGTGACAGATCAATGATCTGACACTTTGCAGAGCATTGTATCAGATCAGCGATCTGGCGTGCCCTGCTGCTTAGTTACCAGAGCCTGCTCTGGACCCGGAAGTACACCCTGCAGGACCAGGAAGTAGTCCCGTGGCCATTTTGGATCCGGGGCCTGCAGGGAGGAGATGCTCGGTACAAGGTGAGCACATTGCCTTGTACCGATCGTCTCAGGGAAGCTCGCAGGGAGCCCCCTCCCTGCGCGATGCTTCCCTATACCGCCGGCACACTGCGATCATCTTTGATCGCAGTGTTCCAGGGGTTAATGTGCCGGGAGCGGTCCGTGATTGCTCCTGGCACATAGTGCCGGATGTCAGCTGCGATAGTCAGCTGACACCCAGCTGCGATTGGCCGTGCTCCCCCCGTGAATGCGGCAGATCGCGCTGGTTGTACTATTCCGTCCTTGGGAATTAGGACCCACCCCACATGGACGGAATAGTATGTCCAATGTCAGAAAGGGGTTAAGAAATGAAGGTCAGTCAGTCCAAAAAATTGGGAAAACTTTGAAAGTGTACCCAAGTGCGGTGGCAAAAGCCATCAAGCGCTACAAAGAAACAGGCTCACATGAGGACCTCCCCAGGAAAGGAAGACCAAGAGTCACCTCTGCTTCCGAGGATAAGTTTATCTGAGTCACCAGCCTCAGAAATCACAGGTTAACAGCAACTCAGATTAGAGACCAGGTCAATGCCACACAGAGTTCTAGCAGCACACACATCTCTACAACAACTGTTAATAGGAGACTTTGTGCAGCAGGCCTTCATGGTAAAATAGCTGCTAGGAAACCTGTTGTGAATTCTGTGGCAGAGCTCCCTCATGTGGTCACAAGTGGTACTTCGGCTGATTCTCTCTATGAGCTTCCGTTGGTGGAGGAAAGTGGTACTGCGGCTTCTGAGTTTCCTTCCTCAGGTGATGTGGTGAAGTCGTTAGGTGCTGCTCTATTTAACTCCACCTAGTGCTTTGATCCTGGCCTCCAGTCAATGTTCTAGTATTGGACTTGCTTCCTCCTGGATCGTTCCTGTGGCCTGCTGCTCTGCATAGCTAAGTTGCTCTTGTGTTATTTTTGTTTGCTGTTTTTTCTGTCCAGCTTGTTTATTTAGTTTTTCTTGCTTGCTGGAAGCTCTGGGACGCAGAGGGTGTAGCTCCGTGCCGTTAGTCGGTACAGAGGGTCTTTTTGCCCCCTTTGCGTGGTTGTTTCTAGGGTTTTGTGTTGACCGCAAAGTTACCTTTCCTATCCTCGCTCTGTTCAGAAAGTCGGGCCTCACTTTACTAAATCTATTTCATCTCTACGTTTGTCTTTTCATCTTAACTCACAGTCATTATATGTGGGGGGCTGCCTTTTCCTTTGGGGTATTTCTCTGAGGCAAGGTAGGCTTATTTTCTATCTTCAGGCTAGCTAGTTTCTCAGGCTGTGCCGAGTTGCATAGGGAGCGTTAGGCGCAATCCACGGCTGCCTCTAGTGTGGTTGGAGAGGATTAGGGATTGCGGTCAGCAGAGTTCCCACGTCTCAGAGCTCGTTCTATATTTTTGAGTTATTGTCAGGTCACTGTATGTGCTCTGACTTCTATGTCCATTGTGGTACTGAATTACCTGTTCATAACAGAAACCACTGCTAAGGACAGGCAACAAGCAGAAGAGGTTTGTTTGGGCTAAAGAACACAAGGAATGGACATTACACCAGTGGAAATCAGTGCTTTGGTCTGATGAGTCCAAATTTCACATCTTTGGTTCCAACCACCGTGTCTTTGTGCGACGAAGAAAAGGTGAACGGATAGACTCTACATGCCTGGTTCCCACCGTGAAGCATGGAGGAGGAGGTGTGATGGTGTGGGGGTGCTTTGCTGGTGACACTGTTGGGGATTTATTCAAAATTGAAGGCATACTGAACCAGCATGGCTACCACAGCATCTTGCAGCTGCATGCTATTCCATCCTGTTTGCGTTTAGTTGGACCATGATTTATTTTTCAACAGGACCAGGGGTGTAACTACCGAGGTCGCAGGGGTCACAGCTGTGACGGGGCCCGCAGTGGTTAAGCGCCCGGCAGTTAGAGTAGCGTAGCTGTGGGTGGCCCCCCAGCTCCCCCCCACCGTAGCTCCGGTGGGCAGTTACCTTGTGCTGGTTGTATTCACACTTGTTCCCGGCAAGTGCCCGCCTTCTTTCTCCACATCTCTGTGCTGTGCTCAGGGCTAAGCTCTACTGTCTGCCTGGCATGGAGCTGAGGGAGGCAGTGCCCAGCAGGAAGGTTCAGCTGCTGCCCGGTGGAGGCTGGGTGCTGCCCACATGTATCCTGTGCACTAACAGCTTCTTCTCCATCCTCAGACCCTCAGAAACTTTTCTTAACTCCGTACCTGCTGGGGCCAGACAAGAACCTCACAGAGAGGCAGGTGGGTGCTGGCTCATCATCCCCCCCTGGTGTCGTGATATAGATCTTGGATACGTGTGCTTAGAGGGGCCCCATGTGTGAGGTGATGGGGCAGAGACGGGGGCCACTTGTGTGAGGTGGTGGGGCAGAGAGGGGCACCCCTGTCTGAGGTGGCAGGGCAGAGAGGGGCTCCCTGTGTGAGGTGGCGGAGCAGAGAGGGGTGCCCCCTGTGTGGTATTGAGACGCGTGTGTACAAGGTGTAAGGAACAGAGCCGTGTGTGTACGAGTTGTAAGGAGCAGAGCCGCGTGTGTACAAGGTGTAAGGAGCAGAGCCGCGTGTGTACAAGGTGTAAGGAGCAGAGCCACGTGTGTACGAGGTGTAAGGAGCAGAGCCGCGTGTGTACGAGGTGTAAGGTGCAGAGATGCGTGTGTACAAGGTGTAAGGAGCAGAGCCGCGTGTGTACAAGGTGTAAGAAGCAGAGCCGCGTGTGTACAAGGTGTAAGGAGCAGAGCCAAGTGTGTACAAGGTGTAAGGGGCAGAGCCGCGTGTGTGCAAGGTGTATGGAGCAGAGCCGCGTGTGTACAAGGTGTAAGGAGCAGAGCTGCGTGTGTACAAGGTGTAAGGAGCAGAGCCGCGTGTGTACAAGGTGTATGGAGCAGAGCTGCGTGTGTGCAAGGTGTACGGAGCAGAGCCGCATGTGTGCAAGGTGTACGGAGCAGAGCTGAGTGTGTATAAGGTGTAAGCGCAGAGCCGCGTGTGTACATGGTGTAAGGAGCAGAGCCACGTGTGTACAAGGTGTACGGAGCAGAGCCGCATGTGTACAAGGTGTAAGGAGTAGAGCCGCAAGTGTACAAGGTGTAAGGAGCAGAGCCGCGTGTGCACGGGGTTCTCGGAGCGAAGCCGTGTGTGTACGGGCTGTAAATTTCCGATTCGGGAAGAATGGTACACGGCTGTAGGCAGAGCCCAGCATGTGCACTGTACTTGCCAGCGTCAGAATGTGCAGTGCACATGCTCTGGAGCCAACCAGTACACCCAATACACTCCCACACTGCACAGGTCCAGAAATGACGCACTGCAGCGTCATACCAGGAAGAAACAGCACACAGATTTCAAATGCCAGGAGTGAGCTTGGAATTAGAGCGAGGGAGGACACGAATGCCCAGAGTCTGCGCTTCCGAAGACATCGCCCTAATTAGTATAGGGACATGTTAGTTATAAAATCATTTTTCTCAGCGATTACAGGGCAGTAATAGGTCAGACTATACAACATTGCAACAAAACTATAGTGTGCGAAATGCATAGGGAACATGTGAATTTCGGTGGGAAATATTTTGGCACGGGGGGCCCCATTTGAAAGTTCGCATCGGGGCCCCTCACTTTGTAGTTACGCCACTGAACAGGACAATGACCCCAAACACACCTCCAGGCTGTGTAAGGGCTGTTTGACCAAGAAGGAGAGTGATGGCGTGCTACGCCTGATGACCTGGCCTCCACAGTCACTTGACCTGAACACAATCGAGATGGTTTGGGGTGAGCTGGACCGCAGAGTGAAGGCAAAAGGGCCAACAAGTGCTAAGCATCTCTGGGAACTCCCTCAAGATTGTTGGAAGACCATTTCCGGTGACTACCTCTTGAAGCTCATCAAGAGAATGCCAAGAGTGTGCAAAGCAGTCATCAAAGTAAAAGGTGGCTACTTTGAAGAATAAAAGACATAATTTCAGTTGTTTCACAGTTTTTTTTATTAAGTATATAATTCCACATGTGTTAATTCATAGTTTTGATGCCTTCAGTGAGAATGTACAATTTTAATAGTCTTGAAAATACAGAAAAATCTTTAAAAGAGAAGGTGTGTCCAAGCTTTTGGTCTGTACTGTGTATCTATATATATAATTGTCTAAGGGTTTTTCCGTCTGTCTGTCTGTCTGTCTGTCTGTCCTGGAAATCCCGGCTCTCTGATTGGTCGAGGCCGCCAGGCCTCGACCAATCAGCAACAGGCACAGTATCGACGTAGATGTCATAATGGTTGCCATGGCGACGATGATGTCATAAAGGTTGCCTCGACCAATCAGCGACGGGCACAGTCTGCCGCGAATTCTGGAATCATCATTGTCCATATACTAAGGGGACATGCATATTCTAGAATACCCGATGCGTTAGAATCGGGCCACAATCTAGTATATATATATATGTGTGTGTGTATATATATAGATATGTACTGTATGTGTATATATATGAAGACACAAAAGAGAATAATAAAACCAAAAACACTCAGTTTGAAAAAAATGTTGCAGTAATCCGCAAGTGCTAGTAAAAGATGTAAAAAACAGGGTATTTGGTTGATACGTTTTTTGCAAAAAATGTATACTAAGCTGCTCTACCAAACTTCACGGTATACCCTTATCAGAGCAGTCCTAACTAATGTATGCAATCCCTATCTGATGTATTTAAAAACCTGATCATCTGTATATAACCTGTGTGAACAGGGTTCAGAGAGGAAAAATCCATGTGTGCATACAGGGTAGAACAGCTTTTGTGCAGATAGCCCAAGAGGAGTGGTGGTGGGTAGCTCCCCAGTCTTGTAGACACACGAGAACAATTATGGAAACAGGAACACATGGGCTACTTGCACAGTGAACAAGTCTGTAGGATCATGTTCACACACCACCAAGAAACCTGAAGACACAAAAGAGAATAGTAAAACCATGTTTACATCTTTTACTAGCACTTGCGGATTACTGCAACATTTTTTTCAAACTGAGTGTTTTTGGTTTTACTATTCTCTTTTGTGTCTTCAGGTTTCTTGGTGGTGCGTGAACATGATCCTACAGACTTGTTCACTGTGCAAGTAGCCCATGTGTTCCTGTTTCCATGTGTATATATATGTGTATATATTTAGTGTCGCTTTTAATGTACATTTTGTAAGGTTTTAGTTTTCCTTTAAATGATGAAATATGTAGTTTTAAATTACATATTGCATAATGGAGATGTTATATTTTAGTTCTTAGTGGCCTCCAGTTCTATACCTTCTCATAGGAGGGTAATAACATTCTATGTAGACGGATAGATGGAATCAATTAATGCAGATTTCATTGCAGAGGTTTATATGTTAGAAATCCATCAGAAAGCCTTTGCAGAAATAACTGCTGTTCTTTATTTATGATATCACAAGGAGAAGGCCATATACTCGTCATGCTAATCTTTTGCCAAGTATGTAGGAAGCTGGCATATCAATTTACATAAAAATCTGTGTAGGATGGAAATTAATGGAACTATTTTCTTTACTACGCATATTTCCTTCCTGCTATTACTGCATGATGAGAGGACAAACCCCCAACATCTGATCTTATATTAACTCACAATTATTAACGTGAATTCAATGTTGTAAAGGTTTCATTTAAATCAATGTTTTTCACTAAATCATTTGCCAATTAGTGATAATCCAATTAATGTCATCTAACACTTTCATAGAGTAGAATACAACTGATGAATGAAGCCCAGTATCCAATATACAGTGAAGAATTAAAGGATAATAAATGTTTTGAACTTTTTACTTTCAGGCTGTATATCTCATCATACGCTTACGCTTTGAACTTGAGACTGCTATCATTTTATAGACAATCATCTTGGATATCTCATACTTAATGCTTAAGCCTATGCATTAACTATGTCAGACTAGTGGTGTGCACCTCTTTGTGCAACTCACCCCAAGTCCTACTCCAGTCCCTTCTGGAGTTGGATTTGTGGCTTAACAAACACCACTGCTAGTCACGAATTTGACGATTGATGGTCACCACCCCCTTTTTCCACCCCAGCTCTTCCCATTTTGTTGGAGCTGGGTAAACATGGCTTGAGAACGCCAAAAGTCACAAAATATTAGCGCAGCTTCGAATTGCGCCAAAATTATGCAACTTGTCAAAGCTTTTTACGCCACAATACTAGTGTGAAAGCTTTGATGAATTGGACCCTGTACATATGCCATTGATTCAAATGGACATCATTTACAGAGTGGATTTGCCATCAATCAGACCGGAGAGCCACTCACTAAAAGAATATAGGAAAATATGCAAATGTTTAGATTTTTAAGGTTTCCCCTTATGATAGCAGCTGTTTGTTGGAAGTCTGAAAAGGGTTAACCTTCCATATGAATATTTTTTTTTCTTACAGTGACCTAACAGTGTAGGACAATACATCATAGAAGTCTGTATTTTGAAAATACATTATTGCGCATTATCAAAATTAGTTAAATATTTGCATCTATTTGTTGTAATAAAATAATTGTTATTTTATACACTGAACTACAATTCCATGTAATACAAGGTTGAAATTAATCAAGGTTGTTCTAAAGCCTTACGTGGCTGCTGACCCAGGTACTGAAACTTGAAAGTGATTCCCAGTCGGCATCATTTTCAGGTAAAATTCAATAAGGTCTTTTAGATATCGTGTAAAGTTTGCTTGATAGATAGTACAGAACAACAATCCATCATTATTTCTGCTTAGTGTCTCAGAGGAAATGAGTTCCCAGGGAAAAAAAATGTCAACATACATTTTTTTTGTTTTAAATTACACAGCACATGATTATTAGCGTGTGTTTTGCTCACATTAATCATTTGTCATGTTGCTTATTAATTGAGCACTTTCCGCTTATTGTGAGTTGCCTTAGTGCAAGCATGTTGATTGCAGGATGAAGCTTTAAATCATAAAGGATGCTCTGCAATTTGTGAAATTTTTAGAATTATTTTGGCTACTACTATATATTTTCTGGTTATGGCTGTACTTGGTATTAAAAATGCAAAATTAGTTGAAATTGACAAACATATGTAAGCATTGTTTTGAATTGCTATATTATTGTAGTATTGTATTATATAACTCCAATGGACATATTTGATGTCTCTTTTGTCACTATTTTAAGAAGATGATTTTGCAAATCAAAATTTTATAAGCCATTTATTAATTACTTGAAATGGGTACATACAGCTCTGGAAAAAATTAAGAGATTACTGCAAAATGTTCAGTTTGTCTGATTTTTCTCTTTATAGGTATATTTTTGAGTAAAATGTAAATTGTTCTTTTATTCTTTAAACTTCTGACAACGTCTCTGAATTTCCAAGCAATAAATTTTGTATTTTTTTATGACAAAGAAAATTGTGAAAATTAAAAACAAACAAACAGTGCTTTCAGACCTCAAATAATGCAAAGAAAACAAGCTCGTAATCCTTTAGAAACAACAATACTAAGATATCAATATTTTGTGGAATAACCATGATTTTTAATCACAGCTTTCATGCATCTTGACATGCTTTCCACCAGTCTTTCACACTGCTTCTTGCGCAAAAATTTAAGCAGTTCTTCTTTGTTTGATGGCTTGTGATTATCCATCATCTTCTTGATTAAATTCCTGAGGTTTTCGATGGGGTTCAGGTCTGGAGATTGGGCTGCCCATGACAGGGTTTTGATGTGGTGGTCTTTTAATTTTTGCCAGAGCTGTATACACAGTTGTGTGAAAAAGTGTTTGCCCCTTCTTTTAAATATTAGACAAAGATAATACAAGTAAACACAATTATTTGTGTCATTATTATTATGGGAAAAAGAAATCCAAACCTACAGAGCCCTGTGTAAAAAAGTGACTGCTCACTAAATCTAATAACTGGTTGGGACACCCTTAGCAGCATCAACTGCAATGAAGCGTTTGATGGCAGTGAGTCTATTACAACACTCTGGAGGAATTTTGGCCCACTCATCTTTGAAGACGTGTTGTAATTCAGCCACAATGGAGGGTTTCTGAACATGAAGTGTATTTTTAAGGTCATGCCACAGCATCTCAATCGGATTAAGGTCAGGACATTGACTAGGCCACTGAAAAGTCTTAGTTTAGTGTTTCTTAAGCCATTCAGAGTTGGACTTGCTGGCGTGGTTTGGATCATTGTCCTGCTGCATAACCCAAATGTGCTTCAACTTGAAGTCACAAACAGATGGCCAGACATTCTCTCCTTCAAGATTTTTTGGTAGACAGCAGAATTCATGATTCCATTTACCACAGCAAGTCTTCCAGGTCTTGAATCAACAAAACAGCCTCAGAGCATCACACTCCCACCATCATATTTTACTGTTAGTATAATGTTCATTTTCAGAAATGCTGTGTTACTTCTACACCAGATGTAATGTGTCGTGGATGTGGTTTGTGGAACCACTGTGTCACGGACCGTGGAGAGCCTGGAGGGGCGTGACAAAGGGATCATCTGACTGTTCACTAGAGCCTCTGATGGTGAGGATAGACTTGGCTCCCGATAAATGCCAGAAGCCACTCCAGGACAAACCAATGGTCGCGAAGCAGCTGGACCCAGAGAGACAGACTGGGTGGAGCAGCAGGCAGAACTTGCATCAGAGTGCAGCTGACCAATTTCATGTTTGAGTGTAGCAGTTTGTCTCAGAGTGCATCAGACAGAGTTTGTATCAGAGTGCAGCAACCAGGGTCTGCATCAGAGTGCAGCAAGCATGATTTGCATCCGAGTGCAGCAGGCAGGATTGGCATCCAAGTGCAGCTGGCAGGATTTGCATCAAGATGCAGCAGGCAGGATTTGCATCAGGGTGCAGCAGGCAGGATTTGCATCAGAGTACAGCAGGCAGGAATTGCACTAGCGTGCGGCAAACAGGACTTGCATTGGTATGCGACCTTGCACAACATAGACTGTAAACAGGAAAGTTGCTTAGGCACCTCCCCAGTGGGGAGGAAGCAATACATATATAAAGTCCCACAGCCACTGGCTGGGGGGGAAATAGCAAGAGCATGTGCTGACCCTTTAAGAGGGCGGGAGCACACACGCGTGTGCCCTAAGGACATGACTAGAGAACCGGCTGGAAGCATGCAGAGCATGGGGAAGAGAAGAACTGTCTGCCGCATGGGTAGAGATATATATATATATATATGTATATCTATATACCGTATATACTCAAGTATAAGCCGAGATTTTCAGCCCAAATTTTTGTGCTGAAAGTGCCCCTCTCGGCTTATACTCGAGTCACGGTGGGCGGTGGGGTCAGCGGGTGAGGGGGGAGAGCGTGTTGCATACTCAACCGGCGTTCCTGGCGCTCCCCCTGCCCGTCCCATGGTCTTCGGTGCCGCAGCTCTTCCCTTGTTCAGCGGTAACATGTTACCACTCATTAAATTTATGAATATGGACTCCACTCCCATAGGGGTGGAGCCGCATATTCATTTCTCTAATGAGCGGTAATGGTGACCGCTGACAGCGGAAGAGGCTGCGGCACCCAGAGACCAGCTGTCCGGGGGAAGGAGCAAGGGACGCCGGGAGCAGGTAAGTATCTCATAGTTACCTGTCCGCGTTCCACCCACCGGGCGCCGCTCCGTCTTCGCGTCCTCTTGCAGTGACTGTTCTGGTCAGAGGGCGCGATGACGTATAGTGTGCCCTATGCCTGAACAGTCAGTGCAGAGAGACACCGAGACGGGATGCTGAGGAGCTGCAAGCAAGAGAGGTGAGTATGGCATTTTTTTATTGCAGCAGCAGCATTATATATTGCACAGATTTATTTGGAGCATCTATGGGGCAATAATCAATGATGCAGAGCATTGTATATGGCACAGCTTTCTATGGATCATCTATGGGGTCATAATCAACGGTGCAGAGCATTATATATGGGGCAGCTTTATGTGGAGCATCTATGGGGCCATACTGAATGGTGCAGAGCATTATATATGGCACAGCTTTATATGGAGCATCTATGGGGCCATACTGAACGGTGCAGAGCATTCCATATGGCACAGCTTTATGTGGAGCATCTATGGGGCCATACTGAACGGTGCAGAGTAGGGTTGAGCGAAACGGGTTGGCCACTTTCAGAAGTCGCCGACTTTTGGCAAAGTCGGGTTTCATGAAACCCGACCTGACCCTGTGTGGGGTCGGCCATGAAGTCGGTGATCTTCTGAATCTGGTATCGGAATTCCGATCCCGAGTTCCGATATGTTTGCAATATCGGATATCGGTATCGGAATCCATATTTAAGTGTAAAATAAAGAATTAAAATAAAATATATCGCTATACTCACCCTCTGACGCGCCCTGGTACTAACCGGGAACCTTCCTTCCTTCGAATCAGCGCTTGCAGGACCTTGCGGTGACGTCGCGGTGACGTCGCGGCTTGTGATTGGTCGCGCGGCCACCCATGTGACCACTCGCGCGACCAATCACAAGCTGCGACTTCACCGCGACGTCATGCAAGGTCCTGCAAGCGCTGATTCTTAGGAAGGAAGGCTGCCGGAAAGAAGCAGGGCGCGTCCGAGGGTGAGTATATACCCTGACTTTTTTATAGGATCGGCCGATTTCACTCGACCCGACTTTTGAAAAATTTGGGTTTCGTGAAACCCGACCCGATCCTATAAAAGTAAAAGTCGCTCAACCCTAGTGCAGAGCATTATATATGGGGCAGCTTTATGTGGAGCATCTATGGGGCCATAATGAATGGTGCAGAGCAATATATGTGGCACAGCTTTATATGAAGCATCTATGGGGCCATAATGAATGGTATGGAGCATCTATTTTTATTTTTGAAATTCACCGGTAGCTGCTGCATTTTCCACCATAGGCTTATACTCGAGTCAATAAGTTTTCCCAGTTTTTTGTGGCAAAATTAGGGGGTTGGCTTATACTCGAGTACACACAGTATATATATATATATATATATATATATATATATATATATATATATATATATATTTATATTTACAGTGGGTGTATTCATACCCCTGTACATTTTTCACTCTTTATTTCATTGCAAAGTTCATTTTTCTCTCATTAATGTACACATTTTTGTTTTCTCATTAATGTACACTCTGCACCCCATCATGGCTTAAAAAACAGAAATGTAGTAATTTTTGCAAATGTATTAAAAAAGAAAAACTAAAATATCATATGGTCATAAGTATTCAGACCCTTTGCTCAGTGTTAAGTAGAAACACCCTTTTGAGCTAGTATAGCCATGAGTCTTCTTGGGAATAATGCAACAAGTTTTTCACACCTGGATTTGGGTATCCTCTGCCATTTTTCCTGGCAGTTCCTCTCCAGTCCCGTCAGGTTGGATGGTGAATGTTGGTGGACAGCCATTTTCAGGTCTCTCCAGAGATTGGATTGGGTTTAGGTCAGGGCTCTGGCTGGGCCAGTCAAGAATGGTCATAGAGTTGTTCTGAAGCCATTCCTTTGTTATTTTAGCTGTGTACTTAGGGTCATTGTCTTGTTGGAGGGTGAACCTTCTGCCAAGACTGAGGTCCAGAGCACTCTGGAAGAGGTTTCCATCCAAGATATCTCTATACTTGGCCACATTCATGTTTCCTTCAATAACAACCAGTCATCTTGTACCTGCAGCTGAAAAACACCCCCATAGCATGATGCTGCCACCACCATGTTTAACTGTTGGGATTGTATTGAGCAGGTGATGAGCAGTGCCTGGTTTTCTCCACACATACCGCTTAGAATTATCACTAAAAAGGTATATCTTCGTCTCATCAGACCAAAGAATCCTATTTCTCATAGTCTGTGAGCTGTGAGGTCTTATATAGACAGGTGCGTGCCTCTCCAAATCAAGTCCTATCAGTTTAATTAAACACTGCTGGCCTCCAATGAAGGAGTAGAACCATCGCAAGGATGATCAGAAGGAAATAGACAGCATGTGACTTAAATATGGGTGTCTGAGCAAAGGGTCTGAATACTTATGACCATGTGATACAGTGGGGAAAAAAGTATTTATTTAGTCAGCCACCAATTGTGCAAGTTCTCCCACTTAAAAAGATGAGAGAGGCTTGTAATTGACATCATAGGTAGACCACAACTATGAAAGTTAAAATGATAAAACAAATCCAGAAAATCACCTTGTCTGATTTGGCAAGATTTATTTTGCAAATTATGGTGGGAAATATGTATTCGGTCATTAACAAAAGTTCATCTCAATATTTTTTTATACAATCTTTGTTGGCATTGACAGTGGTCAAATGTTTTCTGCAAGTCTTTACAAAGTTGGCACACACTGTTGGTTGCATGTTGGCCCATTCCTTCATGCAGATCTCCTCTAGAGCAGTGGCATTTTTTAATCATTTATTTAAATAATGAAAAAATACAGCATGGGGACCCCTCTATTCTTTATATAACCAGCCTTGTTGAAGCTGACAGCTGATGATTGCAGCCCCCAGCTGTGAGTTTTGCCTGGCTGCTTATCAAAATTACAGGGGAACACATGCCGTTTTTTTTTAATTATTTATTTACAGCACAGGAGCCAGCTAATGAATACATTCATCAGCCACTCCTGCTCTCTCTGTTATTAGAGGCAGCAGGTGTCGGATCATGGGAGTAGTAGTCCCATCCGCTGACACCAATGACCAGAGGTAAACTTTATACCTCCGATCACAGCTGAACGCTCACGCTGTCTTTTGATGGCGTGGGACCCGCGGTTCTCTGACGTGAGTAATTTCACCATCAATGAAAAGCAGTGTGCACATGCACATGACAGTGTGGCAAACACTGGATGTTTCGGCCCCTCATTCAAGTGAATGGGGTATGGGTTCGGGTCGGTTACTTTTCTGGTACCCAAACCCAAACTTTTTGTAACTATTCCCATTGAGCACCTCTGCAACGTTATTGGTCGCAAACTGCAAAGGGCCCTGCCAGCAGCGAATCATGATGAAGTGCATTTATTGAGGAAGAACACTCCTCAAGCAAACACTAGTAACCTCAATGATTGCAAAGTGTGCATGTATTTGTATTTCTGCTCTTGGCACTCATAGTATTGAATAAATCGAGATGTTTCAATAAGTTAGTTTTAACTTTTTCATAACCTACATTTCACTAACATGTATGTCAATTCTGCAATTTACATATCTCCATAACTTTCCCTCTTGAAATCAACCTGTCTAGTTATGAATTAACACCAATTGTGAATCAATTTCTCCTGCTGTTGTGAAAATGGAACAGACAACAGGTAGAAATTATAGGCAATTAGCAAAAGAACCTCTATAGGGGAGTCATTCAGCAGGTGATGACCACAGAACATTTCTCTGGCCTCATCTCTTTGGCTGTTGTTTTGGTCACTTTTGCAGTTTGTCATCGCTCTCACCCCTAGAGGTACATTAGCATGAAGCAGTGTCTACAACCCATAGAAGTTGATCAGGTAGTGCAGATCATCCAAGATGGCATATCAATGCGAACTGTGGCAAGAATGGTATCTGTGACTGTCAGCACAGTGACCAGAGCTTTGAGCACATACACAGGCCTATACATCAGGTGCCCGTTGGAGGGCAATCACCCAGCAGCAGGACTGCTGCTTCTTCCTTTGTGCAAGGAGGAACAAGTGAAGGAGTAGTACCAGAGCCCTACAAAATGACCTCCAGCAGGCCACTAACATCCATGTGTCTGCTAAAACTGTCAGAAACAGACTGCATGAGGGTGGTATGAGGGCCCAATGTCCACAAGTGGGTGTTGAGCTTACAGCCCAACACCGTGCAGTGTAATTGGCATTTATCAGAGAACACCAAGATTGGCAGATTCGACATTGGCATCCTGTGCTCTCCATGGATGAGTGTAAATTCACACTGAGCATAGTGAGAGAGTCTGAAGATACCTTGGAGAACGTTCTGCTGCCTGCAACATCCTTCAGCATGACTGGTTTGCTAGTGGGTCAGTAATGGTGTAGGGAGGCATTTCTTTGGATGACAGCCCTCCATGTGTTAGCCAGAGGTACCCTGTCTGCCATTAGTTACCAGGATGAAATCCTCAGCCCCATTGTGAGACCATATGCAGGTGCACTGGGTCCTGGGTTTCTTCTGGTGCATGAAAATGCTAGGCCTCATGTGGCTGATGTATGTCAGCAGTTTCTGCATGATGAAGGCATTGATGTTCTGGACTGGCCCACCCGTTCCCCAGACTTGAATCCAATCAATCACATCTGTGATACCATGTCATGTTCCATTCTCCAATACCAATTTGCACCACAGACTTTCCAGAAGTTGACTGATGCTTTAATCCAGGTTTGGGAGGAGATCCCTCAGTAGAACATCTGCCACCTCCTCAGGACCATACCCAGGTATTGTAGTGTGGTCAAACAGGCATGTGGAGGCATCACACAGTACTGAGCATCATTTTCTCATCTTAAGTCATTTCCACTGATGTTGGATCAGCCTGTAATATGATTTTCAACTTTGATTTTGAATATCATTCCAAATCCAGACCTCCATGGGATATTAATTTTGATTTACATTGATAATTTTTATTTTTTTATATTGTTTCCAATGCCTTCCACTATGTAATTGCAATATTTCATTCAGTGATATCTAAAATATGAAATTTTATTGATCCCTTTATTTTTTTGAGCAGTGTGTATAGTTTTTAGAGATGAGCAAATAAATTTGAGTAAAATTGAATTCTATTCAAACTTTACTAAAATTCGCAATCACCAAATTGTTGGTAGTTTGTAATTTGTTTTCACTGGCTGCCATCCTTCTGAGCTATAAGGAGGCATCGCAAGATTTAAACAAAATCCTTATATTCACCTTACTGCTCATCTCTCCAGCCTTTCTTCTCCATACCACCATTTGTCCAGTCCTACTCACATCTTCTGATCAAACTGAGCAGACGTAATTTGTAGAACACTCCTAGACCTCACTAGAACCAGAAGTCTGGGTTCAATGGGAGTTGGGAGATGGTACTGTATTTCAATGTGACTAGGATCGAACTTGGGATGTAAGGAACGGAATAGCCCAGAGAGGTGAATGGTAAGGTGAGTATAAGGATTTATTGTATGTTTTACTCCTTATTTCTCACCAGACACTAGACCATAATAATGGACATTTAAATTATTTAGAATAACTTCTCTGTGAATTGAATTTCCAGTAAAAATCCACACAAACAAACAAACAAATTCAAATAATGCCTGATCCGCTCATCTGTAGTAGGATATGCTCTTTGAAGCACCTCCTGACCTTTATGTCCTGTTTGAGATTTTTGTTTTTTTTATCACTTAAATGTTATAGTCATAATTGGAAGATGAATTGTTGCCAATTAGAGCAAAGTAGAGCAGCTGCTGAAGTACACTTGTATAAGCATCTTATTGATACTCTCTATTAAATGTTGACAAATTCTCTTGTTCAGTCAGGAACAAGTTAGATAGTTAAGGTTTGGGAGACTAGAGTTATCACACAGCTCCGTCAGTGAGAGAAGTGCTCCCTCTGTTATCATTTGGTTTAATGGAACATTTTTGTCTCGGCTCTTATTTGAGTGGGTTAGGATGTCAGAGAGAGCTAGTAGCGGAGATGAAGGGGGTACAAGAGTGTTGTGTGATTTTGTCCATATTTTTATGAGTGTTCGGGTGAGTGGATTAGGATGAGAGGGGAGTGGGGCCCTTTCACATAGGTCAGTAAGAATGGTCTGAGAGGGAAAGGTGAAGTCTCCCTCTCTCTAGTGCTATCGCGAAGCTTTCCTGGGTATGTCGGATTAGGTTTACTGATCGAGACTGCACAGCAGCATAGTAATATCTCTTTATGTCGGGAGCTCCAATTCCACCTCTATCCTTAGGTAGTGTCAGTGTACTGAAAGCTATATGGGGTTTTGTACTTTTCCAGATATATTTAGAAAATAGGGAATTTACTTTAGCTAGGTATGTGTTTGGGATATGTATGGGTAGTGTTTGAAATATATAAGTAAATTTGGGTAGTATCGGGCTTTTTATTAGGTTTTTCCTTCCCGTCCCTGAGAGGTATGGGTCTGAAGCATCATTGTCAAGAACTCCCTGTCCTCTCCAACAGCTGCAGGTACCTTTCCTTGCAATCAGAAAAAATGTAAAACTTGTCCATTTATAATGACCACGGATAAGATAAAGATCCCCAATTCATATCAGGACTACAAGATACCAGGTACTTTCAGCTGCATCACTTGTACTAAATGTCAAACTGGGGGTCTGTATATGGGGGAGACAGGGCAAAAGCTTAGAACAATAATTAATTCTCACCGCCACACAATAAGGCTGCCGTCACACTAGCAGTATTTGGTCAGTATTTTACATCAGTATTTGTAAGCCAAAACCAGGAGTGGAACAAATAGAGGAAAAGTATAATAGAAACATATGCACCACTTCTGTATTTATCACCCACTCCTGGTTTTGGTTTACAAATACTGATGTAAAATACTGACCAAATACTGCTAGTGTGACGGCAGCCTAAGAGAAAAAAGAATGGATCTACCTGTGGCAATACATTTTTACCTCCCAAATCATAACATTATGGACATAAAATTACTTGTGTTAAAAGGTAGCTTCAAATCTCAGAGAGACAGAAGAGTCTGGGAATATAAACTGATAACGACCTTTGACAGTCTTAATGCAGGAATGAATGTGTCGCACGGATTTATTTCTTTTTACACCAACTAAGGAACTTGCCCCTCAGACTATGAGGGGTCATCACAACAGAGACCCTAATCAGAGGACAATAAAACAATCCTTATCTAAGAACTGGCCCAATATTTATGAACATAACTGTTTATCACTCATGGTTATTCTGCTTCATGTCACCTGTCTTATCCATGGTTTTTCCTTTTTTTTTCTTTGCTATGTTGTGCATAAATATGTGATTCTTCAGAATTTATTTTAGTCTTTGCGTTATGAAGAGACCTGTGTAGTCTCGAAAGCTTGCAATTTATTACCATCTTTTCAGTTAGCCATTAAAAGGTATCAACCACTGAGGACTCTCAATTCTAAATATTTTTCTTGTTCAGTCAGAAATCTCTGCATGCCCTTGCAATGCTTGTAAAGAAGTACACACTGTAAGTACAAGTAGGAAGTAGTCATTAAGCAATAGTCTATAAAAAGTTTAGAATCTCTTTAATCTGTTCAAAGTATTGCGTTCAGGAGTTCGTCAGGGGAAATGTTATTACACTCTGCATTTAATACAACTGTAAATCTTTATAATAGTGTAATTGATAAACACATTCACCATATGAGGTGCAATCTATAACTTATAAAGAACACAAAGAGACCAGCGTGTATACTCCTTTATTGTTTTAAACAAACAGCGTAAGCCGTAAGAAAAAAACTTACAGTCAACTGTTTTTGATGTTATTATATTGTCTGTAGAGAACATGATTGATATTTAAATACCAGAATTAGGGTTGAGCGAAACGGGTCGTTCATTTTCAAAAGTCGCCGACTTTTGGCAAAGTCGGGTTTCATGAAACCCGATCCGACCGCTGTGCGGGGTCGGCCATGCGGTACGCGACTTTCGCGCCAAAGACGCGTTTCAATGACGCGAAAAGCGCCATTTCTCAGCCAATGAAGGTAAACGCAGAGTGTGGGCAGCGTGATGACATAGGTCCTGGTCCCCACCATCTTAGAGAAGGGCATTGCAGTGATTGGCTTGCTGTCTGCGGCGTCACAGGGGCTATAAAGGGGCGTTCCCGCCGACCGCCATGTTACTGCTGCTGATCTGAGCTTAGGGAGAGGTTGCTGCCGCTTCGTCAGAAGCAGGGATAGCGTTAGGCAGGGTCCATTAACCACCAAACCGCTTGTGCTGTAGCGATTTCCACTGCCCAACACCACCTTCGGTGTGCAGGGACAGTGGAAGCTACATTTTTTTTTTTTTCCCCCTCAGCGCTGTAGCTCATTGGGCTGCCCTAGAAGGCTCCCTGATAGCTGCATTGCTGTGTGTACGCCGCTGTGCAAACAAACTGCTTTTTTCAAAGCACAAATCCTCTTGTTCCTTCCTTTCTGCACAGCTATCTTTTTGGTTTGTACACACTTTTTATTTAATTTGTGCATCAGTCCACTCCTTATTGCTGCCTGCCATACCTGGCTGAGATTACTGCAGGGAGATAGTAATTGAAGGACACTCCCTGTTTTTTTTTTTTTTTTTTGTGGGAGATTAAGATTGACATTTCTGCTAGAGTGCCATCCCTGTCTGTGTCATCTCTCACTCAGTGGGCCATAGAAAGCCTATTTATTTTTTTGCTTGATTTGGGTTATAAAATCTACCTGAAAAAATCACTACATCAATCAGTGGGAGAAAAATATTGGCCTCAGGGCTTGTGTGCCACTCTTGACTCCTGTGTGCATCATCACTCACTCAGTGGGCCATAGAAAGCCTATTTATTTTTTTGCTTGATTTTGGTTCTAAAATCTACCTGAAAAAATCACTACATCAATCAGTGGGAGAAAAATATTGGCCTCAGGGCTTGTGTGCCACTCCTGACTCCTGTGTGCATCATCACTCACTCAGTGGGCCATAGAAAGCCCATTTTTTTTTTTTTTTGCTTTATTTGGGTTCTAAATTCTACCTGAAAAAATCAATAAATCAATCAGTGGGAGATTAATATTGGCCTTTGGGCTTGTGTGCCAGTCCTAAGCGTGCCATCTCTCTCTCTCTCAGATAGTGGGCCATAGAAAGCCTATTTATTTATTTTTTTTTTATTGGGTTTATAAATTTTCCCTAGAAAAAAAAAAAAGTGGGAGATTAATATTGGCCTCTGGGCTTGTGTGCCAGTCCTGAGCGTGCCATCTCTCTCACAAATAGTGGGCCATAGAAAGCCTATTTATTTATTTTTTTTTGGTTTTATAAATTCTCCCTTAAAAAAAAAAGGGAGATTAATATTGGCCTTTGGGCTTGTGTGCCAGTCCTAAGCGTGCCATCTCTCTCTGTCTCTCAGATAGTGGGCCATAGAAAGCCTATTTATTATTTTTTTTATTGGGTTTATAAATTTTCCCTGGAACAAAAAAAAAACGTGGGAGATAAATATTGGCCTCTGGGCTTGTGTGCCACTCCTGACTCCTGTGTGCGTCATCTCTCACTCAGTGGGCCATAGAAAGCCTTTTTTTGTTTTATTTGTTTTCTAAATTCTCCCTGAAAAAATCATTTTATTTTATTTGGTTTCTAAATTCTTCCTGAAAAAATCATTTTATTCTATTTTTTTTTCCTAAAGTCTCCCTGAAAAAAAAAAAAAAAAACAAATCAGTGGGAGATTAATATTGCCCTTTCTGCTTGTGTGCAAGTCTTGACTCCTGGGTGTGCCATCTCTCTCTCTCTCTCTCCAATTGTGGGCCATAGAAAGCCTATTATTTTTATTAGCTTGATTTGGGTTCCAAAATCTACCTGAAAAAATCACTACATCAATCAGTGGGAGATAAATATTGGCCTCTGGGCTTGTGTGCCACTCCTGACTCCTGTGTGCGTCATCGCTCACTCAGTGGGCCATAGAAAGCCTTTTTTTGTTTTATTTGTTTTCTAAATTCTCCCTGAAAAAATCATTTTATTTTCTTTGGTTTCTAAATTCTTCCTGAAAAAATCATTTTATTCCATTTTTTTTTTCCCTAAAGTCTCCCTGAAAAAAAAAAAAAAAAAATCAAATCAGTGGGAGATTAATATTTACATTTGTGCTTCAGTGACAGTCCTGCGTGTGTGGCATCTCTCTCATTTGTTGCCACAAACAACAGAGTGTGTAACATTGTGCCTGATTTTCGTTGTGGTCTCACTCACCTGTAAAGGGGTAGCTAAATCATACTGAAGTTATAGCTCACCGTGTAATTTGTGTGACAGCAACAAATACCGTTAGTTTGTTTACGTTTTTAAAACAATGAGGAAGTATGGTGGAAGAGGTCGTGGCCGGGGGCGTTCATTGCCAGCTGGTAATGAGGGTAGTGGTAGTGGTGGAGCATCAGCTGGTCGTGGGAAAAAAAATATTGCACCTAAGTCTGGAGCTGTGGAGCCAGGTTCGTCGTCTGGCTACACAAGGCCTAGAACGCTCCCTTTTCTGGGAGTAGGAAAACCGCTTTTAAAGCCGGAGCAGCAAGAGCAAGTTTTGGCTTATCTTGCTGACTCAGCCTCTAGCTCTTTTGCCTCCTCTCGTGAAACTGGTAAATGTCAAAGCAGCGCGTCGTTAGTGGATGTTCACGGTCAGGGACAAGTCGCTTCCTTGTCCTCTTCAGCAAAAACAACAACAGAGAAGAATGCAGCAGGCGACACAACGGGTTACTCCATGGAGCTCTTTACACATACCGTCCCTGGCTTAGAAAGTGAAGCAGTTAACAGTCCATGCCCCTTACAAGTTGAATCTGACATGGAGTGCACTGATGCACAGCCACAGCCAGACTACTATGCTGGTCCTTTGACTCAGACCACAACATTGCCCTCGCAGGGTGCTGATCAAGAATCAGACCCTGATGAGACTATGTTGCCCCATCACGAACGCTATACCACCGACCGACATGGTGACACAGACGAAGTTGCACACGAGCTACAAGAAGAGGTAATAGATGACCCAGTTCTTGACCCCGATTGGCAGCCATTGGGGGAACAGGGTGCAGGCGGCAGCAGTTCTGAAGCGGAGGAGGAGGGGCCGCAGCAGGCATCAACATCGCAACAGGTTCCATCTGCCGGGCCCGTATCTTGCCCAAAACGCGTGGCAAAGCTAAAACCTGTTGGAGGACAGCGTGGCCATCCGGTTAAAGCTCAGTCTGCAATGCCTGAAAAGGTATCCGATGCTAGAAAGAGTGCAGTCTGGCATTTTTTTAAACAACATCCAATTGATCAGCGCAAAGTCATCTGTCAAAAATGTTCAACTACCTTAAGCAGAGGACAGAATCTGAAAAGTCTCAATACAAGTTGCATGCATAGACATTTAACCACCATGCATTTGCAAGCCTGGACTAACTACCAAACGTCCCTTAAGGTTGTAGCACCCTCGGCCAATGAAGCTAGTCAGCAACGCAACATCCCTTCCGGCAGTGTAGGGCCACCATTTTCCGCACCACCTGCAGTATCTGTGCAGGTTTCTTTGCCAGGCCAAAGCCGTCAGGGTCAGGGAATCACCAGTTTCGTAGTAGGAAACACTGCATCTAGGGCACCGGTGGCAACAATACCATCTCCCACCGTCTCTCAGTCTGCCATGTCCACCGGCACCCCCGCTAGTTCCACGATCTCCAGCTCTCCAGTCCAGCTCACCCTACATGAGACTATGGTTAGAAAAAGGAAGTACTTAGCCTCGCATCCGCGTACACAGGGTTTGAACGCACACATAGCTAGACTAATCTCGTTAGAGATGATGCCCTACCGGTTAGTTGAAAGCGAAGCTTTCAAAGCCCTGATGGACTACGCTGTAGCACGCTACGAGCTACCCAGTCGACACTTTTTTTCCAGAAAAGCCATCCCAGCCCTCCACCAGCATGTTAAAGAGCGCATCGTCCATGCACTCAGGCAATCTGTGAGCACAAAGGTGCACCTGACAACAGATGCATGGACTAGTAGGCATGGCCAGGGACGTTACGTGTCCATCACGGCACACTGGGTAAATGTGGTGGATGCAGGGTCCACAGGGGACAGCAAGTTTGGGACAGTTCTGCCTAGCCCACGGTCTAGGAAACAATTGGCTGTAGCCGTTCGCACCCCCTCCTCCTCCTCTTCGTCCTCCTGCAGAAGCGAGAGCTCGTCCACAGACCACAGTCGCACAACCACTCCATCCGCAGCTGCCACTGTTGCACACCAGGTCTCCCATTATGGGGCAGCTACTGGCAAACGTCAGCAGGCTGTATTGGCTATGAAGTGTTTGGGCGACAACAGACACACCGCGGAAGTTCTGTCCGAGTTCTTGCAGAAAGAAACGCAGTCGTGGCTGGGCACTGTAGATCTTGAGGCAGGCAAGGTAGTGAGTGATAACGGAAGGAATTTCATGGCTGCCATCTCCCTTTCCCAACTGAAACACATTCCTTGCCTGGCTCACACCTTAAACCTGGTGGTGCAGTGCTTCCTGAAAAGTTATCTGGGGTTATCCGACCTGCTCCTCAAAGTGCGTGGACTTTGCTCACATATCCGCCGTTCGCCCGTACACTCCAGCCGTATGCAGACCTATCAGCGTTCTTTGAACCTTCCCCAGCATCGCCTAATCATAGACGTTGCAACAAGGTGGAACTCAACACTGCACATGCTTCAGAGACTGTGTGAACAGAGGCGGGCTGTTATGTTTTTGTGGGAGGATACACATACACGGGCAGGCAGTAGGATGGCAGACATGGAGTTGTCAGGTGTGCAGTGGTCGAAGATTCAAGACATGTGTCAAGTCCTTCAGTGTTTTGAGGAATGCACACGGCTGGTTAGTGCAGACAACGCCATAATAAGCATGAGCATCCCCCTAATGCATCTGCTGATGCAAAGTTTGACGCACATAAAGGATCAGGCGTCTGCAGCTGAGGAAGAGGAAAGCCTTGATGACAGTCAGCCATTGTCTGGCCAGGGCAGTGTACAGGACGAGGTAGCGGGCGAAGAGGAGGAGGAGGACGAGGAGGATGATGGGGATGATTATATTTTTAATGAGGAAGCTTTTCCGGGGCCACTGGAAATTGGTGGCGCGGCAAGGCCGGGTTCTGGTTTTTTGAGGGACACAAGTGACGTAGATTTGCCTGAAACTGCCCATCAACCAAGCACAACCGCAGATTTGAGAACTGGAACTTTGGCCCACATGGCGGATTATGCCTTAGGTATCCTCAAAAGGGACACACGCATAACTAAAATGATGAATGATGACGATTACTGGTTTGCCTGCCTCCTTGATCCTCGCTATAAAGGCAAATTGCAAAATATAATGCCACATGAGAACTTGGAACTAATATTAGCAACCAAACAATCAACTCTTGTTGACCGTTTGCTTCTGGCATTCCCTGCACACAGCGCCCGTGATCGTTCTCACACGAGCTGCAGGGGCCAGCAGACCAGAGGAGTTAGAGGGGCAGAAATCAGAAGTGGCGTTGGCCAAAGGGGTTTTCTGACCAGGTTGTGGAGTGATTTTGCTATGACCGCAGACAGGACAGGTACTGCAGCATCAATTCAAAGTGACAGGAGACAACATTTGTCCAGTATGGTTACAAACTATTTTTCATCCCTTATCGATGTTCTCCCTCAACCGTCATTCCCATTTGATTACTGGGCATCAAAATTAGACACCTGGCCAGAATTGGCAGAATATGCATTGCAGGAGCTTGCTTGCTTGCCCGGCAGCTAGTGTCCTATCAGAAAGAGTATTCAGTGTTGCAGGTTCAATACTAACAGAAAAAAGGACTCGTCTGGCTACCCAAAATGTAGATGATCTAACCTTCATTAAAATGAACCACAACTGGATTTCGAAATCTTTTGCCCCACCTTGCCCGGCTGACACCTAGCTTTCCTATGAAAAGGTCTTGCCTGTGGACTATTCTGAATGCCTTTTCCAATCTCGTAATTTTCTGCACCTGATTGTCCAGCATACGACATGTTTACACCTCACTAAATGGCCAAACTCCCCACACGGGGCCGTGGTATCGACACTTGGCGACAGCACCCGTGAGAGTGCAGTTTGTCTGAAGAGGTGGGTGAGCCCGCTTTTGGTCGACGGCACTGCCACTGGGTCCCTCCTAGTACAATAAAGTGTCTCTGGCGGTGGTGGTGCGCACCCAACGTCAGACACACCGTTGTAGTATGAGGGGCCCTGGGCCTGTACCGCCGGCCACAAGACAGTTTCCCCCCACCCCAGCTCAAACAGTGCTCTACCACTTGCAAAATTATCTCACAGCTCCACCAATGTTTAGTCTATGCGCTGACATCCTTCAATGCCTGCCACTGACAATACCATTGTATTGACATTTTTGTTATGTTAGGCCTTCGATGCCTGTCTGTGGTCACTCCTTCCACTAGGCCTCCACTGACCACACCACTGCTGCCCGTGTACCCCTGTAACCAATTTAAAATTGCCTACAGCCATGTGTTATTATTTTAGGCCTTCGATGCCTGTCTGTGGTCACTCCTTCCACTAGGCCTCCACTGACCACACCACTGCTGCCCGTGTACCCCTGGAACCAATTTAAAATTGCCTACAGCCATGTGTTATTATTTTAGGCCTTCGATGCCTGTCTGCGGTCACTCCTTCCACTAGGCCTCCACTGACCACACCACTGCTGCCCGTGTACCCCTGGAACCAACATCAGAAAATATAAAAATAAGTATTTTGCTTATAAAAAAGAAAATACTGGAGAGATATCAAATACAGACATTTTAACATTAAAAACAAACACATACAACAAAAATCTGGTACAGTACTAAAAATGGCCACCAGCTACAATAACTTTCTCCTGCAAGTAGTTAACTGAAAGGTTTTTTCAATTTTAAACACAGATATGGCATCCACCGAGTGTTGTCCTGTCGCGTCTTCTTTATATTATTGCCAAGAAGATGCAAAACAATGAAAATAATAAAATCATTATTTACCAAAAAAATAGAGTAAGTCAAAACCACATTGCAAATAAACATTCATTACAAATAAAGAAGCAGGGCGCGTCCGAGGGTGAGTATATACCTAATAAGAATATAATCACCCTCGGACGCGCCCTGCTTCTTTCCGACAGCCTTCCTTCCTAAGAATCAGCCCTTCCGTGGTGTAGAGAGAGGGTTTGTTACACTCCAAGGTGTTCCCCAGGTTGCCTTTCCTGAGCTTCGATCTTCCGGCTCTCGTTTAGTAGTTGTTGGAAACTACGCTGCATTGGGCCTACAAATTGGGTATGGGGTGTAGAGAGATGGTGTGTTCCACTCCAAGGTGTTCCCCAGGTTGCCTTTCCTGAGCTTCGATCTTCCGGCTCTCGTTTAGTAGTTGTTGGAAACTACGCTGCATTAGGCCTACAAATTGGGTATGGGGTGTAGAGAGATGGTGTGTTCCACTGTAGAGAGATGGTGTGTTCCACTCCAAGGTGTTCCCCAGGTTTCCTCTCCATTGCTTCGATCTTCCGGCTCTCGTTTAGTAGTTGTTGGAAACTACGCTGCATTAGGCCTACAAATTGGGTATGGGGTGTAGAGAGATGGTGTGTTACACTCCAAGGTGTTCCCCAGGTTTCCTCTCCATTGCTTCGATCTTCCAGCTCTCGTTTAGTAGTTGTTGGAAACTACGCTGCATTAGGCCTACAAATTGGGTATGGGGTGTAGAGAGATGGTGTGTTACACTCCAAGGTGTTCCCCAGGTTTCCTCTCCATTGCTTCGATCTTCCGGCTCTCGTTTAGTAGTTGTTGGAAACTACGCTGCATTGGGCCTACAAATTGGGTATGGGGTGTAGAGAGATGGTGTGTTCCACTCCAAGGTGTTCTCCAGGTTGCCTTTCCTGAGCTTCGATCTTCCGGCTCTCGTTTAGTAGTTGTTGGAAACTACGCTGCATTAGGCCTACAAATTGGGTATGGGGTGTAGAGAGATGGTGTGTTCCACTGTAGAGAGATGGTGTGTTCCACTCCAAGGTGTTCCCCAGGTTTCCTCGCCAATGCTTCGATCATCATGCTCTTGTTTAGTAGTTGTTGGAAACTACGCTGCATTAGGCCTACAAATTGGGTATGGGGTGTAGAGAGATGGTGTGTTCCACTCCAAGGTGTTCTCCAGGTTGCCTTTCCTGAACTTCTATCTTCAGGCTCTCATTAAATTGTGGTTAAACGGAACAACTGCATTTGGCGTACTAGTTGGTTTGGGGCCTACTATCGGTGTCTGCCGCTCCTTGCTGTTCTCCTGGTTTCCTGTCCTGAAATTCCGTTTTCAGGCGCTCGTTAAGTAGTTGTTAATGTTAGACTGCATTTGGCCTACTAGTTGGGTTGGGGCCTACTATCGGTGTCTGCCACTCCTTGCTGTTCTCCTCCACTGAACAAAGCTGTGCCGCCTGTTTACTACTGTTGCCAATTTTGAACTGCATTTCGACTACTTACTGATTTGGGCCTACTCTCTGTGTCAGCCTCTCATTCCAGTTGTCCTCCACTGCAATGCCCCCTGATTAGTCCTGTGTTACCAATTTAGAACTGCATTTAGCCCACTTTATTCTTTGGGCCTATATCTGTGTTTCCTCCTCATCCTGCCCATTGCCCAGCCATTGATAGATGAGTCTGCTGGTACATTGACCCATAACGCAACATTTCCCGTGCACGCTACACTGCAAGATTGTGACCCTGCTGAAAGTCAGGTCCCCCTTCCCGCATACCATACCACCTTACACGGGGACAAACAGGAAGGTGCAGATGAAAGTGCAGGTTCGTTCATCAGGTGGGGGGAGGAATACTAGTTGGCGACGTCACTGGCACAGGGCCTCTCATGGTACGCAAAAGTGTTGCTGCCGGTGGGAGGCGCCCCCGCCGTGCAAACACACCGCTGTACTTTGAGGGGCCCTGTGCCAGTGCCAATGCCAACGAGTGGGCCCCCCCTGCTTGCTCAGGTTCACAGCACTTGCAAAGTTGAAATACTTACCTCTCCCTGCTCCACTGCCGTGACGTGGTCCAGATTTCCTGGGCCCACTAATTACTTGAACCAGCCCTACCCACCACAACTTTAGCCAAATGACCCCCAATTTCAAATGCCTTCCAATTATTATAAGGTAAATTACGCTTGACAAGCTTCATTAAGAAGAATGGATGGTTTTGACATTAAAATGGGCACTCTAGGTGTTTTCCTGGCCCCCACTCACTGCCGACTATGCTGCCCCATTGACTTGCATTGGGTTTCGTGTTTCGGTCGATCCCGACTTTACGTCATAATCGGCCGATTTCACTCGACCCGACTTTTGAGATAGTCGGGTTTCGCGAAACCCGGCTCGACTCTAAAAAGGTCAAGGTCGCTCAACTCTAACCAGAATATATCTCCTATTTTACCATAACCCCAATTCCAAAATCATTGCGATGATGTGTAAAATGTAAAGAAAATAAGATCACAATGATTTGGAAATATCTTCCAGTCATATTTTATTCACAACAGAACATTGAACATTGTTAGGGCTAGCGGAACGCACCGAGTAAATAGAGATTTTTTATTGATATTGGTGCGTTCGCAGCCCGGGGTCCACCGTGCAAAAGTACCTGCTGCTAGCAAACGGCGGTATTATATGGTGGTATGGACTAACTCAGTTAATTCACCGAGTAGCCGTGAAAGAAAAGCACTGTGCCCTGTTAGACTCCACAGAGGCACAGGCTAACTGCCCAAGCAGAGAGCAGTCAGTGGTCACGCACGCACACAAAACTCCTCGCGGAGGTGCCAGCATTCTAGGGGCTTATTTCAGCCAGGTCCCTGAATACATTCAAACACAAACTCCTCGCCTGAGGTGCCAGCATTCTAGGGGCTTATTTCAGCCGGGTCCCTGAAAACACTCTCACGTGACCACACTGACACAAAGCACATAACAAAAGACAATACTAGTGCATGGCTGTGCGGCCATGTGAGCCTTAAATAGTTGCAGTACGTATAGGACCTTCCTAGAAGGACCAATGAGAGACTGCCACAGAGCGTGAGCACCTACAGGGCCTTCCTGAAGGACCAATGACCTTAGCTGCAGTATCTGATCATGTGACCCTCTATCTCCACTGAGAGATCTTACTCTGGGCATGCTCAGAACGTGAAAAGCAGGACTTAGTCTCAGAAGCGTCTGCTCGCCGCTGCCCATCACTGACTTCAATGGCAGAAGCAGGAAATGCAGCAGTAACTCTTTGCATAGAGTCAGACTGAGCGAGACGCTGGGACCGACGTCTCCTCTGAGCAGGCTCCACTGCGGCAGGAGAAGAATGGGAGACTGCAGCAGAGATGGCCCGAGATTCCCCCTGTGCAGAGGCAGGAACTCGACCCCTAACATTACCCCCCCTCCTAGGGCCCCCCTCCTTGGGCCTCGCTACGTTCGAAGGCAGCAGTGAGCTCACACGGGGTTAATGCCGGCAGTAACGGACCGCGTTATGCCGCGGGTAACGCACTCCGTAACCGCCGCTATTAACCCTGTGTGACCAAGTTTTTACTATTGATGCTGCCTATGCGGCATCAATAGTACAAAGATCTAATGTTAAAAATAATAAAAAAACAAAAAACCTGCTATCCTCACCCTCCGTTGTCCGACGATCTTCCGTTCCCGGCGACCGCTAAGTCATCTGGGTAATTTCGCAATGCATCCTGGGAACGGAAGATGGCGGCAGCCGCGTGCATAACACCGGAGCTTCGGTGGATCCCGCCGGGTGAGTATATAACAATTTTTTATTTTAATTATTTTTTTAACTGGGATATGGTGCCCACACTGCTGTATGCTATGTGGGCTGTGTTAGATACCGCGTAGCTGCTATATACTACATGGGCAGTGTTATATACTGCGTGGGCTGTGTTATATATTATGTGGCCACTGTTATAAACTGCATGGGCAGTGTTATAAGCTACGTGGCTGCTATATACTGCGTGTGCTGTGCTACATATTACGTGGCGAGTGTTATATACTGCGTGGCCTGTGTTATATATTATGTGGCCAGTGTTATATACTGCGTGGCCTGTGTTATATACTATGTCGCCTGTGTTATACACTGCGTGGCTGCTATATACTGGGTGGGCTGTGCTATATATTACATAGCCAGTATTATATACTGCGTGGCCTGTGTTATATACTACGTCGCCTGTGTTATATACTGTGTTGCTGCTATATACTGCGTGGGCTGTGTTATATAGTACGTGGCTGTGTTATATACTGCATGGCCACTGTTATATATTGCGTGGCCTGTATTAACGCATCGGGTCTTCTACAATATTTATGTATATAGCAGCCACATAGTATATAGCACACGCCACGTAGTATTTGTCTGCTATATACTACATGGCTCCTACATACTACGCGGCCTGTACTATATACTTTGTGGCTGCTATATACATACATAAATACATATTCTAGAATACCCAATGTGTTAGAATCGGGCCACCATCTAGTACTCTATAATACGCTCTCCCTTCAATAGCAACTCTCCCTGAACTGCTTCCTGAACAAGCATCGCATCTCCAGGTCTTACACACTGCTCAAAAAATTAAAGTGAACACTAAAATCCCACATGCTAGATATCACTGAATGAAATATTCCAGTTGTAAATCTTTAATCATTACATAGTGGAATGTGTTGACAACAATAAAACCTAAAAATGATCAACATAAATCATAACTAATATCCCACAGAGGTCTGGAGTTGGAATGATGCTCAAAATCAAAGTGGAAAATGAAGTTAAAGGCTAATCCAACTTCAGTGGAAATGCCTCAAGACAAGGAAATGATGCTCAGTAGTGTGTTTGGCCTCCACGTGCCTGTATGATCTCTCTATAATGCCTGGACATGCTTCTGATAAGGTGGCAGATGGTTTCCTGAGGGATCTCCTGCCAGACCTGGACTAAAGCATCCGCCAACTCCTGGACAGTCTGTAGTGCAACATGACGTTGGTGGATGGTGCGAGACATGATGTCCCAGGTGTGTTCAATCAGATTCAGGTCTGGGGAATGGACAGGCCATTCCATAGCTTCAAATCTTTCATATTGCAGGAACTGCTGACACACTCCAGCCACATGAGATCTGGCATTGTCCTGCATTAGGAGGAACCCAGGTCCAACCTCACCAGCATATGATCTCACAAGGGGTCTGAGGATCTCATCTCGGTATCTAATGGCAGTCAGGCTACCTCTGGTGAGCACATGGAGGGCTGTGCGGCCCTCCAAAGAAATGCCACCCCACACCATTACTGACTCACTGCCAATCTGGTCATGCTTAAGAATATTGCAGGCAGCAGATCACTCTCCATGGCATCTCCAGACTCTGCCACATCTGTCACATGTGCTCAGTGTGAACCTGCTTTCATCTGTAAAGAGCACAGGGCTCCAGTTGCAAATTTGCCAATCCTGGTGTTCTGTGGCAAATGCCAAGCATCCTGCACGGAGTTGGGCTGTGAGCACAGCCCCCATCTGTAGATGTTGGGCACTCAGACCATCCTCATGGAGTCGGTTTCTAACCACTTGTGCAGACACATGCACATTTGTGGCCTGCTGGAGGTCATTTTGCAGGGCTCTGGCAGTGCTCCTCCTGTTCCTCCTTGCACAAAGGCTGAGGTTGTTGCCGTCCTACAGCCCCCTCCACGCTCCTGCTGTACTGGCCTGTCTCCTGGTAGCGCCTCCAGCCTCTGGACAGTACGCTGACAGACACAGCAAACTTTCTTGCCACCACTTGCATTAATGTGCCACCTTGGATGAGCTGCACTACCTGAGCCACTTGTGTGGGTTTGTAGAGTCCGTCTCATGCTACCACAAGTGTGAAAGCACAACCAGCATTCAAAAGTGACCAAAACATCAGCCAGAAAGCATTGGTACTGAGATGTGGTCTGTGGTCCCCACCTGCAGAACTACTCCTTTATTGAGTGTGTCTTGATAATTGCCAATGATTTCCATCTGTTGTCTATTCCATTTGCACAACAGCATGTGAATTGATTGTCAAGCAGTGTTGCTTCCTAAGTGGACAGTTTGATTTCACGAACGTTTGATTTACTTGGAGTTATATTCTGCTGTTTAAGTGTTCCTTTTATTTTTTGAGCGGTGTGTAATACCCCATGACACGATGCAGCCAGCCAATCACAGTAATGGCAGTATGGAGCATGGCTACGGAATTTCTATGTATGGTAGGCAATCCCTCCATATTTATTGGCAGTCTAACAAGTGCCAAACATGAGGGGAGTAGACTCAAATATGGCACTAAAGCACCCTCATAACTTGATCGCGTATCGTGAGTGCTGTAGCACCCTGTTGCACAATTGAGTATCGAACTGTGCCGAGCATGCACACTCATCACTATCCTCTCCTCTTTAATCTGCAGGACATGGCATCCATGGTTTCCACAGAGAACTTCAGATTTTGATTCATTTGACTAAGTAAAAGTTTTTTTTATTTTGCCACGGTCTCTAATCTTTGCCCCAGGGAAGACAGTAGCGTTTCTGGATTGTGTTGAGATATGAATTTTTCTTTGCGTGATAGAGCTTAAAATTGCATTTGTGGATTGACCAGCAAACTGTGTTCACAGACAATGTATCACTGTGGCATTGCAGTGATTAGTACGACTGAATTATGCCTGTTTTTAATGCAGTGCCATCTAAGAACCCATTGTTTACAAGAATCCAATATTGACCATTGGTCTTTTCCTTATGCACAGGATTTCTCCAGGACTTCTGAATGTTTTGTCGATATTATGTGCTGTAGATTTTGGGATATTCAAATCCTTTGTAATTTTATTCTTTTCTGTAATTTCTCACAATTTTTAGACACAGTTGTTCATTGATTGATGAACGTCTGACCATCTTTGCCCCTTAGAAACACTGCTCCTCTAATTTGCTTGCTGCACATCTAATTTGCTCGTTTTTATACACAGTCATGTGATTTAGCTAAAAATTGACCCTTCAGCTGTTGTTCAAAAATACCATTTACTTTCAGTATTTTGTTAACCCTTTCTCATCTTTTTTTAGATGCGATGTGTTGCTTCCTTCAGTGTTTAAATTATATAGAAAATTGTCTAACTTTCAGCTTCTGATATATGCACTGTTATGTTGTGAATAAAATATGGCTATAAGAGATTTATCAATCATTGCACTCTGTTTTCTTGACATTTTACAGTGTCTCAACTTTTTGTAATTGACTTTGTATATTGTATGTTATTCATTTGTATTCTGTAAATAATGAGACAATTTTGTGCTAAGCCTCTGTCTTTTGAGGTGTCTTTGCTGCTATATTTAAGATGTGTGGCCTGATATATTAGCACATGTAAATCGAGATAGGGGATCGAAAAAAATTCAAATTTGTCAAATTTCGAGGATTTCCCCAGGAAATTCTATTCAGTTATTTTTTTAATGTCCCTTATTATGCTTAAAGAACATAAAAAAGCATAATAAATGTAAGATATAAAAAATAGAACAATAAGATTTTATACTTACCTGACCGCTCACCTGTCTGTCCCTTTCCGCTGGTTACTGTCCACCATTTATTTCCTCATCACAAGTCACATCTTACCAGCCTGTTAATTCTAATACTGGACATCTGGCCATGTCCAAGCCTCGCAGGTCATTGAACATCACACATTGTGATATTACAGAACTGCGATGAGCAGCAACCTCTGAGGTCTGGCCTGCAAACCATCCGATTTTCTTCTTCTTGCTGTTGCATCTTCAGCCTACTAACTCTAAGATGGGACTTCAGCTATGATGTGGCCTCAGATGTCACTGCTCGTTGCACGTCTGTCATAAAACTTCCCATACCATTAACTTCAGAGGCCTCATTGTAGCTGGAAATCGTGGACCAGCAGGAAAAGGCCAGGAGATACTGCTCATGATGTGAGATATTAGAGGCAGCTCTATGGTGGACATAAAGCAGCTGAGGGGCTGGACAGGTGACCATTGTTGTAAATATATCTTTTTTTAAAGAAGCACTCCTCCCATAAAAGTTTGTATTTTTTAAATATATTGCAGTCATCATATTATATAGCACTGTGTATTTACAATTGCTCAGTTTGTCTTTCTACATAGTAAATTATTCTCATTTCTCTACTCTAAGTAGAAATAAGAAGTATCTTGTCCCTGCATAAATCATTTCCCTTTTCAACTTCTGACCCAGTTGCTGCGCTCCACCTCTCTACGTTGGGATTAGAAGGATTCCGCTAGTCAGTTTTTAATCACATGATGTCAACTGGGTAGAAGGGCAAAATTAGCAATTGTAAGCACACAGTGCTTTATAATATGATGAGTGCTTCTTTGATTTCTAAACTTTTACTGGTGAATTCCAATTCAGCAAATTTGCAAAGATGAGTATTCTGAAAAATCTAGGTTTTTTTGTACATATTTGAGTAGAATTAAATTCGACTCAAATACTCAGTTTTTAGAACAGAAGAAACATCGTATCTTGTAGAACTTTGTCCTCTGTTCAGAAAAGTGACACTATGATAGTGTAAATTTAAACTGAAAATATATGTTCAAAATGTGTTCATAAAATAGATCTCTCATTTTTGTGTTGCTTGGATTCTGCTAGACAACATTGGGGAGACATCAAGATACTCTACCTAGATACATCAGTTTACAGCTTGTTGAAAATGATGCAATCTGCATAATGTTTATCCTATGTCTTCAGTGGCATAGCATTACATGTTACATAATTTTCTAGGGATGTTATACACACTTCTTTTTGCAAATACATTATTTCCTATTATATGTTGCACAAGTTCATCATTACATGATACCGTGTAGGTATTTATAAATGATGCATTCTGCAACATTTTATACAGAACATGGTTTGGAAAATGAGGCAGGCATAGGAGGAGAGTCCTCTTGCTTTTTCCTGTCCAGATAAACTCCATTGGCAGGTATTTGCATATAGAGAGAGAGAGCTGTCAATCAAAAGAAGAAGTTTTCCGTATGATGTTTTCTTTAAAGCGTCGACGCATTTCAGATTAAAGCTTTTTTTGCATAATGAGGGTGTCAATGTGTATTTCTTGGTGCACATGGTTCTGACAGATTCTGTTCTATTTTGAATTTATGCAATGTATTTTTCTTCTGATTTGGGTAATATCACTTTTTGCCAGGTACAGTATGAGTCAGACTGAGCTCAAATTGAAATTTTTCAGTTCAAGTTAATTTATAAAGAGCTCATCAATTTTAGTTTTACGTCTGATGACATAGTTAGTTTTTTAGAATATTTGTAAAAGAAACATCTGACAGTTTCTGTTCTTTTTTTGCACTTTAAAATGACCTGCATTTCTAGTGAATTTTTAAGCTAAACACATAGCATGAAACCCTGTGATAAATACTTCACCATGGAAGCAATTTTGTGTAACTCACCATCTGTTCCTGCTAGTAGTGATTTTTACAGGTGTCGAAGCAAAGTTCTAGTCTATTCAAGATACAGCCTTGACCATATGCTTGAAGTGGTTTGTTTTCGAAAAGCGTTTTGTTTTAGTTTTTTGTTTGCTTTTATTATATCCTTCTATTACAAGTAGGGGCTTTAGGAAATGGAAAATAATTGAAATTCTTCTGCGTATGCTTTTCATTTCAGAACTGTAAAATACAATTGGCCCACATCGCTCATTCGGCAGTCAAGTTTAATTGCATGCACGATTGTGCCAAATGGCTAACATTTGTTGAGTCACTCCAAGGAATAAAAACAGGCAGCAAAAATAGGCTTGGCCAAGTTGCAAATGTACTTGTAGAATGGATGGGTTAAGCAGGCATAAAAATACAGATGTTTGTTCTTTAAAAGCTGCGAAACTCGCACCGTACATCTCACAAAGTAACCAATGTACAGTTTTTGCCTTCATTTCTGAATGGCAAATCTGACTAGATAAGCAATCAAAATAGATGTTAATTCAAAATAACCACGATCCGCTTATTTGATGTACATTATATTTTATAGCTATAAAGAAAGGCTGGAGTGAGGGTACACTCTTAATGCCTTTTGTAAAATTAGAACTTATCATAGTTATGAAAAGTTATTATATTTCTACCCAGGAATAAAAAAGTACTGGACGTTGTAAAGCAGTTACTTGTTCAAGCAAGAACCTGATTCACTATAGTTTTTATCTACCTTCTAACACTTGTTTTAGGAACAAAGTGATGTGCTGATCAATTTCTTAGCATATCTTTATAATAATTACTTTTTTTTTTTTTTTTTTCTGCTACAGATCTCCAAAGAGGTAAAGACGTAGATTAAATGTAACCTGTCATGTTCCCAAATGTTTTTAATCTGCAGATATTGGGGTAACTTGCAGGTTAATAGCATTATAAAGCATATCTGAGCAGAGAAGGCTGTCAGTCAATGCGACAGGGCATGCTTACAGCCTCTGCTCACTATGATCTGAGTGGTGACTGAAATCACCCCGGCACACCTTTTGTCATCCTGGCAGCCTTCAGCTTTTGGTCATAAAGTTAATTTTCTCTCTAAAGCTGTGGTTTCATTATAACGCTGGGAGCGTCACTCTGTCCGAAGCCTTTATAGACTGCGCAAGCGCAAGCGCCGGCGCAGTCTGGACCCCACAGAGTGACGCTCCCAGGAGATCGCGGTATGCGTAAACACTGAACGCACACCACGATCTCCAATGGATAGCAGGAACGCACCAGGAGGGTAAGTATCAGCCATATTCACCTGTCCCCCGTTCCAGCGCTGCGTGCGGCTCCGGCTCCGTCTCCTCTGCCTGTGACGTTCACAGTTCAGAGGGCGCGATGACGCGCTTAATGCGCGCCGCCCTCTGACTGAACAGTCACAGCCAGAGAACCCGGAAGAAGCGGCACGCAGCGCTGGATCAGGGCCAGGTGAATATAGTAAGTGCTGGGGGGCCTGAGCTAGCGGCGATACCGGTACCTGACCCCCACAGCGCGCCGGTGTCCCTGCCTGCTCAGGCCCCCCAGCACTCGGCGCCCAGCGACGATAGGTGAGTATGGTATTTTTTTATACATCGCAGCAGCATATGGGGCATATAATATGGAGCATCTTATGGGGGCCATAAACCATAATGGAGCAGTGTACGGGGGCATATATCATGGAGCAGCTTATGGGGGCCATAAACCATAATGGAGCAGTGTACGGGGGCATATAACATGGAGCATCTTATGGGGGCCATAAACCTTTATGGAGCAGTGTATGGGGGCATATACAATGGAGCATCTTATGGGGGCCATAAACCTTTATGGAGCAGTGTACGGGGGCATATACCATGGAGCATCTTATGGGGGCCATAAACCTTTATGGAGCAGTGTACGGGGGCATATACCATGGAGCATCTTATGGGGGCCATAAACCTTTATGGAGCAGTGTACGGGGGCATATACCATGGAGCATCTTATGGGGGCCATAAACCTTTATGGAGCAGTGTACGGGGCATATACTATGGAGCATTTTATGGGGGCCATAAACCTTTATGGAGCAGTGTACGGGGGCATATACTATGGAGCATCTTATGGGGCCATCAACCATAATGGAGCAGTGTACGAGGGCATATACTATGGAGCATCTTATGGGGGCCATAAACCTTTATGGAGCAGTGTACAGGGCATATACTATGGAGCATCTTATGGGGGCCATAAACCTTTATGGAGCAACGTATGGGGCATATGGATGGGAGCAGCAAATTAAAGAACGGTGGCGCAGGATGGCAGCAGCACATGACAGAACGGGGGTGCAGGATGGAAGCAGCACATGACAGAACGGGGGTGCAGGATGGGAGCAGCAAATGACAGAATGGAGGCGCAGGATGGGTGCAGCACATGTCAGAATGGAGGCGCAGGATGGGTGCAGCACATGTCAGAATGGGGGCGCAGCATGGGAGCAGCACATGTCAGAATGGGGGTACAGGATGGGAGCAGCACATGACAGGATGGGGACGCAGGATGGAGCAGCACATGACAGGATGTGGGCGCAGGATGGGAGCAGCACATGACAGGATGGGGACGCAGGATGGAGCAGCACATGACAGAACAGGGGTGCAGGATGGAAGCAGCACATGACAGAACGGGGGCGCATGATGGGAGCAGCACATGACAGGATGGGGGTGCAGGATGGGAGCAGCAAATGACAGAATGGAGGTGCAGGATGGGTGCAGCACATGTCAGAATGGAGGCGCAGGATGGGTGCAGCACATGTCAGAATGGGGGCGCAGCATGGGAGCAGCACATGTCAGAATGGGGGCGCAGGATGGGAGCAGCACATGACAGGATGGGGACGCAGTATGGAGCAGCACATGACAGGATGTGGGCGCAGGATGGGAGCAGCACATGACAGGATGGGGACGCAGGATGGAGCAGCACATGTCAGAATGGGGGCGCAGGATGGAGCAGCACATGACAGGATGGGGACGCAGGATGGAGCAGCACATGTCAGAAAGGGGGCGCAGGATGGGAGCAGCACATGACAGGATGGGGACGCAGGATGGAGCAGCACATGACAGGATGGAGACCATATACCAATATAAATGCTCGCCACCCGGGCGTAGAACTGGTTCAATAGCTAGTAGATTTATAATACTGTTAACCTGCAGATTAACTGCATATCTGCAAGTTATTAGCATTTGGGGCCCTGACAGGTTCACTTTTAAGGGAACCTGCCATGTAAAATAACGCTATTAACCTGCAGATGCTAATAGCACCTTTAGAAATATATTTACTTAGAAAACTGGTGACATGTTTAATAATTATTTCCCTTGCAATAAAACACATCTGATCTTTATCAAACAGGTGTCATTTTTAAGGTTGTATTAGAATATATACAGCCATACCACTCGTTTTAGAAGGAACGTTATCCTGACTGCTTCAATTTAATGATGCTGATTAGATGCCAACAGCAAGAAATGCTCTCATAGCCCTTTCTTACTGTATGTCTCAAAACAGGTGCATTTATATAGGTAAACCTGATACTGCATTATGCTTTATTTCACTCCTCTTCTCCTTTGGAAAATGTAATCTTTCTTTACAAAGTGAATGAAAATAACTGTGGATTTCTTCTTCCACAATAGCACATTTTCTATATTTTGCACATGATTCTGTTGGATGATCATTTCCAGAGGCAGATTGCATCTCCCGCTGATTTCATTAGTTTCCTGTTTTTGCTGTTTCATTTAAACCTTTGAAACCTTAAAGACGTAACATGTTTGATCCTGGGTGTAAGTCACTTAAAATCTATGAAAATTAATTGTGTTATCTAATCAAAACTTATGGTTACCTTCAAAATGACTTTGCTCTGCAAATTAATCTCATAATGAAGTTATAATGAAGTAGTCTCATGTCTGAAATATGTGCCAACTCTAATCATCCAGTTCAGCCTGACAACATTTTCCTGTGTGCTAAATGAATATCTGATATTTTAACAGATGAAAATTAAATTCATTTAAAAAATACATAAAGATAGGTTTTCTGTATCCTTATCATACTTGATAGAAATGTTAATAAATCTGGTATTTTGCTTTATTTATGAACAGCGTCTTTCATACTCCTGTGTAAGACAGCAATGTTTCTTGTTCCCAATTTTTATTAAAAAAAAAGTTAATGCCTAAACATATTTCACTGATACATTGTTGACTTTTTCCCCCACTCCTTCTAAGAAGTTTTTACATTTGGAAAGTTGATTGACAAGAGTAAATAGACATTTATCTAAAAATTATATAAAAACCTTAACTACACAGCACAATCTAATGAAGTTAATGCCGCCAAGGCCTTAGGCAAGACAACTTTCACTTCACTTTTATGCCAATTCCCACAAAAAAGTTTACAGTCACCAAATCTGAGCAACTACAGTGGGGAAAATAAGTATTTGATACACTGCCTAGTTTTCCCATCTACAAAGGTTGTAGGTACACTTCAAATGTGAGAGACAGAATCTTAGAAAAAACAACAGAAAATCACATTGTATGAGTTTTCCATAATTAATTAGCAAGTATGAGTTTCTGCTATGCTAAAAGCACTCACAACAAATGACACTTGATAAATGAGACAGAAGAAAACAACACATATGACATACAGTTAAGTCCATATATATTCGGACAGAGACAACATTTTTCTAATTTTGGTTATAGACATTACCACAATGAATTTTAAACAAAACAATTCAGATGCAGTTGAAGTTCAGACTTTCAGCTTTCATTTGAGGGTATCCACATTAAAATTGGATGAAGAGTTTAGGAGTTTCAGTTCCTTAACATGTGCCACCCTGTTTTTAAAGGGACCAAATGTAATTGGACAATTGACTCCAAGGCTATTTCACGGAGAGGTGTGGGCAATCCCTTCGTTATGTCATTCTCAATTAAGCAGATAAAAGGCCTGGAGTTGAGCTGAGGTGTGGTGCTTGCATTTGGAAGATTTTGCTGTGCAGTAAACATGCGGTCAAAGGAGCTCTCCATGCAGGTGAAACAAGCCAACCTTTAACCTGCAAAAACAGAAGAAACCCATCCGAGAAATTGCTACAATATTAGAAGTGGCAAAATCTACAGTTTGATACATTCTGAGAAAGAAAGCACTGGCGAACTCATCAATGCAAAAAGACCTGGGCGCCCATGGAAGACAACAGTGGTGGGTGATCGCAGAATAATCTCCATGGTGAAGAGAAACCCCTTCACAACAGCCAACCAAAGTAAACAACTCTCTCCAGGAGGTAGGCGTATCAATATCCAAATCTACCATAAAGAGAAGACTGAAAAGTAAATAGAGAGGGTTCGCTGCATGGTTCAAGCCACTCATAACCATCAAGAATAAAAAGGCTAGACTGGACGTTGATAGAAAACATCTAAAAAAGCCAGCACAGTTCTGGAATAACATTCTTTGGACAGATGAAACCAAAACCAACCTCTACCAGAATGATGAAAAGAGAAAAGTGTGGCGAAGGCGTGGTACAGCTCATGATCCAAAGCATACCACATCATCTGTAAAACATGGCGGAGGCAGTGTGATGGCTAGGGCATGCATGCTGCCAGTGGCACTGGGTCACTAGTGTTTATTGATGATGTGACACAGGACAGAAGCAGCTGATTCAATTCTGAGGTATTCAGAGCCATACTGTGTGCTCAGATCCAGCCAAACTGATTGATCATCGTTTCATATTACAGATGGACAATGACCCAAAACATAAAGCAACCCATGAGTTTATTAAAGCAAAGAAGTGGAATATTCTTGAATGGCCAAGTCAGTCACCTGATCTCAACCCAATTGAGCATGCATTTCACTTGTTAAAGACTAAACTTCAGATAGAAAGGCCAACAAACAAACAGCAACTGAAAACCACCGCAGTGAAGACCTGGCAGAGCATCAAAAAGTAGGAAACACAGCGTCTGGTGATGTCCGTGAGTTCAAGACTTCAGGCAGTCATTGCCATCAAAGGGTTTTCAACCAAGTATGAGAAATGAACATTTTATGTAAAATAACTTAATCTGTCGAATTACTTTTGGTCCCTTTAAAAACAGGGTAGCACGTGTTAAGGAGCTGAAACTCCTAAACCCATCACCAAATTTTAATGTGGATGCCCTCAAATGAAAGCTGAAAATATGAACTTCAAATGAATCTGAATTGTTTTGTTTAAAATTCATTATGGTAATGTCTATAACCAAAATTAGAAAAATGTTTTATCTGTCCAAATATATATGGACGTCAACAATATGTGTGATACTGGATACAGTAAATAAATATTTTTTGTGTTATTCCTTATCCAATAATCGCTAATAATGCTAACAGTATGACAGTTGTATAGTGAAAAAGCTTTAAAGCAAATCTGATCAGTTTTATCGTACTCAACTGTAGTTTAAATTGTTATAATATTCTTTGTCAAGGAAGAGCTAAGAATATTAACTAAGCAGTACTAGTGTAAATGAGGAGTTTGTCCTTCATTGGTAGTGCAGTGTGTTGGTAGTGGTATAACACTTAATGCAAGAATACCTTTAAAAAAAATTGTCTGGAGATCCTGTATTAATGGAAGCCATGGGGTGGATGACTGTGTCCATGGGTCTAGAGATCCTGGAAAAAGATGATTCCTCAGGCTGGCAGAAGAACAGCGAGACCCGGAAGGTTGAGAGAAGCCATGCGAGTAGACCCAGGGGTGCTCTGGCCGGTGGCATCCCAGGATGCCAGAAACCAAGATGACAGCATGAGCAAGCAGTTGTGACTGGTGGTAAAAAGGTTACCGCCGGTTACAGGTGTCGGATGATAAACCCCGGCGACCTCACTTACGGCACCTCTCGCTGCGTGATAACTTTCTGATACTCCCATCAGTGGCACCTGTTCTTGCTGTTATTAGCAACAGCAGCAGTACTCCCTCACAAAGAGTAATACTCTCTCATCATCTGATGCCTGTGACCAGCGGTAACCTTTTTACTGCCTGTCACAGCTGCTGGCTCACATTGTTTTCTGACAACGTGGAAATCGCAGCTATCTTACCTGTGGTAATGATCTTACCACCAATTACAACCTGTGCTTCTTGCACTGTCACGCCAATGACAGCATGGAAAGCAAAAGATATTTCAGCCCCTTATTCATCTGAATGGGGTTAGGATTTGGGTTCCTTTCTAGCACCCAAACCAAACTTTTTTTAGATGTTTGACTTAACCCCGCCAGACCCAAACATGCACAGGTTTGCTCATCACTATTTCTGAAGCCTTTAGAATTTTTCTTATTTCTGCATAAATTTGATCTAAAGCTAGATTACATTTTCACATACATCCTAAAAGTAGACAGAGAACCAAATAAACTAATGAGTTAAAACTATCAGATTTTGTCTTTTTTTTTTTTAAATGTGGAAAATTATACTATTTAGTATTAGCAGATATTCTGAAGATGAAATTATATTCTGGTGTTTTCAATCAATAGAATGACAATCAAGTGTTGGTAGGCTACCTTTTATTTAAAGAACCGGGATCTATCAAAGTCTGATGTTCACATGTGGAAATCTATCATGACATGAACAGAGACAAAACCATTATTACCGTCCCTATGAGTTGTAGACCAACAAATATCACTCTAAAAGCAAGGCATATTGTAGTCTAAGAAGCCACAAAAGGAACCCAAGGTAACCACTAAGCAACTAAAGACCTCTCTCACATTAGCTATTGATGTTTTGCAAGAAGAATGCAACAGCTTTCCAAAAAGAACATTGTTGCCCATTTACAGTTTGCAAAAGATCTCCTGGAGAAGACAAAAGGCTATTAGTACAATATTTTGTGGCTGGAAGAGTGTCAATTTGGATTTCTTTTGCTACATCCATGCCTGGACAGTTTGCCATCATTGATGGAATAACGAATTCTGAATTATGCCAGCAAATGTGAAAAGAAAAAGTCAGGACATCTGTTCAAAATCTGAATCTCGAGAGAATGTGGGTCATGCAGTAAATAACCAATTGAAATGGCCAAGTCATAGTCTTGACCTTAATCCTAAAGAAATGTTGTAGAGGTCCATAAGCGAGCAGTACACGGGAGAAAACCTATCAACATAACTGACTTAAAGCTGTTTTATAAGGAGGAATTCCTTCAAGCCGATGTGCAGGACTAGTCAACAACTACCAGAAATATTAAATTACGGCTATTGCTGCACAAGAGAGTCACACCAGATACTAAAAGCAAAGGTTCACATATTTTTGTCAATCACAGACATGTTCATGAACTTTCAAAAACACAGTATATATCAGCAGTGAGGAAACTTTATACATACTGTAAATGCATACAAGCATCCAGCAATGTTAAAAAGAGCCCATAAATATATATTAGTGTCATAGAAAATATAAAAAATAATTTTGGTTTGTCATATCCCCCTCCCTTTTTTCTTTTATCATCCATTTATCCTGAGGAGATATTAGCTAGCAATCAAACCTGTCTTTATGTAAAATGGCAGTGACACAGATGTGAAGCAGATTAATTAATGCGAGGATTCTCCTTTATGTCCAGGTGACTGAAGAGGATGTGTATTGTTCCCAGAGAGACAGAGAGAGAGAGACAGGTAAAGGTAATTAGGATCAAAGAAGATATGACACTGTTTACAAATAGTCATGGTCACAGTACAATGAGAGAGCAGACAGTGTGTCTTCGGGAGAGCATATGGAATATTGGATTTTCTACACATCCAATACTAATGAGAGTAAAGGTACCTTCACACATAACGATATTGTTAACGATATCGTTGCTATTTGTGACGTAGCAACGATATCGTTAATGAAATCGTTATGTGTGACAGCGACCAACGATCAGGCCCCTGCTGGGAGATCGTTGGTCGCTGAATAAAGTCCAGAACTTTATTTCGTCGCTGGACTCCTGCTGACATCGCTGGATCGGCGTGTGTGACACCGATCCAGCGATGTCTTCACTGGTAACCAGGGTAAACATCGGGTAACTAAGCGCAGGGCCGCGCTTAGTAACCCGATGTTTACCCTGGTTACCATGCTAAAAGTAAAAAAAAACAAACACTACATACTTACCTACCGCTGTCTGTCCTCCAGCGCTGTGCTCTGCACTCCTCCTGTACTGGCTGTGAGCCGGAAAGCAGAGCGGTGACGTCACCGCTCTGCTTTCCGGCTCACAGCCAGTACAGGAGGAGAGCAGAGAAGCAGAGCGCAGCGCTGGAGGACAGACAGCAGTAGGTAAGTATCTAGTGTTTGTTTTTTTTTACTTTTAGCATGGTAACCAGGGTAAACATCGGGTTACTAAGCGCGGCCCTGCGCTTAGTTACCCGATGTTTACCCTGGTTACCGGCATCGTTGGTCGCTGGAGAGCGGTCTGTGTGACAGCTCTCCAGCGACCAAACAGCGACGCTGCAGCGATCCGAATCGTTGTCGGTATCGCTGCAGCGTCGCTTAATGTGAAGGGGCCTTTAGATTGTTGGCACTTTGATAACTAGGCAAAAATACCCATATTTTTCTCATAATTAAAACCCCCCCAAAAGGTTCCAAATCCATAAAATCCTGATACAAAAGATGACATCAGTCTCGACCTTCTGTGATCACACTATGAGGAGTTATTGCATAAATTGGGATTTTCTAAAATCAAGAATGACTGAGACCATCACACAGCTGGGACCTTGTGAGGTCATCATAGGGGGTGTGTGGGTGGGAATCAGGGACTGTTAAAAGATCAATCCCAATTATCATCAGTGTTCGTGCAGAGATCCATATATAGTGTATGTATGCAGGGGCCCTCTTTATCAACAGCCAAATCAAAGCGCTCTCCGGCTAAATTGAATCGTCTCTTCGATCAGTGTAGAAAGTTCTCCTGTTAATCCTTTTTATTTTATGTAACTGTTTATGCTGTATTGTTTTGTCCCCCTTGCAAAATCTGTTGCATGTTTTTCATAAACACTGCCTCTCTTTGGATTAAATATAAAATATAATAGTTCTGTTCCTTCTGTTTTGTAAACTACGCATTGAAGCCATAAGCTACCATAAACGGTGTCTAATCGTCCGAAAAAGATTAGTGGTGGTGGCAAGTAGTCTGGGGTTATCGGACAGTCAGCTGTTACCATAGTGTGAACAAATATTCTATGTGTTGGAATCCGGAGGTGTATAAGCCATATGCTCACCATTAATTTTCCAATAGCTGAATTAGTTGTGCAAACAGTCTGCCTTCTCTGTCCGAACGATAGGGGGCAGGATAGAGCGGTTCACTCCAAAAATCACAGCTGGTGGTTCTCTTGCCTGTGATATCAGGGATTTGTGGGATTAAGAAAGTCCTGACAAATATTGTATCCCTTACAATTAGCAACGAAGAAGCCATATAAATAAGTATATACCAGCATCCAGCAATGATTAAATCCTATATGCAAATATATATCAGCATTACGAAACCATATACACAAGTATAAACAACATAAGTATCCATATACACAAATATATATCAGCAGGCAGCAGTGAATACACCTCATACAATTAGAAGGCAACTAAAGGGATGACAACCAAGGCACATCTCTTCAGTGGGTAGCGGCATTGATTAGCGGTACATCAAGCATCTTAGAAGGGTGTGTCTCTGATGGCAGGCCTGTGCACAGTGCATTAAATATAAGGTGCACGTGTGCAGCAGGAAGTCATGCATGGGTGACAAATACTAATAATAACTCATACAAAGGACAAATACTGCATCATTATGACCAGATACTAGCGAATATACAGAGGTGATCAAATAATACTATAAAACTGATCATTACCAAAAACATTTTACTAGTACTTTGCTAATATTACTAACAGGAGCTAAGGAGTGGCACGCCAGCATAAGGAGGCTCATAAGTCATGCTATGCTTCTCTGAGAAATTAAGCATGTAAGTCGCCTTTTCAGAGAGAAAGAGAACTTTAATGCTAGTGCTATCGATTGGAAGTAGAAATCTGAAAAGTCAATATTGACCCTTACCTTATGAGTAAGGCCAGTTCACACGTTCAGTATTTGGTCGATATTTGACATCAGTATTTGTAAGTTAAAACCAGGAGTGGGTAAAAAATACAGATGTGGTCCACGAGTTTCTATTATACTTTTCCCTTGATTGTTCCACTCTTGATTTTGTCTTACAAATACTGGCATAAAATACTGACTAAATATTGAATGTGCGAATTTAGGCTTAGGATGAAAAAGCCAAAAAAGAATCTCAATTTGCAAAGTATGAGATCTGATTTGGCTGTACGAGAGGCTTCTAATTGGGGTCTAAAGGGTAATATTTCTCCTTGTGGAGAATGATATGCCTGGCATTCCAGTGTAAGAAGGCTTATAAGACTTGCAATGCTACTCTGGGAAATTAAATATGCAAATTGTCCCCCTATACACTGATAATATTCCCACTGTGGACCCCATACACTGATACTATCATCCATTATGACCCCCATGAGGTAACAATATTCATCATTGTTGCCCCCATACTGTAATAATGTCTCTCATTCTGGCACTCAAACAACAATAATTTCCATACAATAATAATATGTCAAATTCTGGCCCTCAATAATAATGCTCCACATACAGTCTCATACATAATTTACTCATTCTGGCCCCCATAAACTGATATTGTTCTCCATGCTAGCTCCCATACACTGATGTCCAATTCTGACCAGTGACTCTGCTCCACAATAGTTGTCAACTGGATGTGTGTCAATGGATGCATATTCAGCTGTAAATAGCACTGACAGCGGAAGGCTTTAATTACTCTTCCTATTAGTTTGTATTGTAAAACTTACCTTCAGGCTTTTGAGCTTTAGGCTTCCAAAAACACTAAGCGATTAAAAGAAATTTGTGGAAAATCTTTATTTGTCCTTTGCCAAGATGCTGTGATATGAAAATCCTCATTCGTCATTAGCAATCCTTCAAAAAATTTCTATTTAGTATGCCATCACTTATACTTTTAGAACAAAATGTAACTTACAGCCCTTCATTACTTGGAAGACGGAATAGCTTATAATATAATGACATCTCGATGTAAACCAATAAAAGGAATAAAAGGCTAATTAATAGATGGTTCAGGGCACAGGCAGTTTGACCCTCACTGTAAATGAGCATAGACAAGTAGCAGAAGATATATTCTGCAGTGCATTTCATTTGTGGTAAATAAAATTTTCTCATTTTCTCTTTGTAAAATTAGGTTCTTCTTACATCAACATTGGCATCATACATATCCTGTATTTTATACAGTGGGTACAGAAAGTATTCAGACCCCTTTACATTTTTCACTCTTTGTTTCATTGCAGCCATTTGGTAAATTCAAAAAGTTCATTTTTTTCTCATTAATGTACACTCTGCACCCCATTTTAACTGAAAAAAAAATAGAAATGTAGAAATTTTTGCAAATTTAAAAAGAAAAACTGAAATACCACATGGTCATAAGTATTCAGACCCTTTGCTCAGACATTCATATTTAAGTCGCATGCTGTCCATTTCCTTGTGATCCTCCTTGAGATGGCTCTACTCCTTTATTGGAGTCCAGCTGTGTTGAAATAACCTGATAGGACTTGATTTGGAAAGGCACACACCTGTCTGTATAAGACCACACTGCTCACACTGCATGTCAAACCAAATAAGAATCATGAGGTCAAAGGTACTGGCCAAGGAGCTCAGAGACAGAATTGTGGCAAGGCACTGATCTGGCCAAGGTTACAACAGAATTTCTACAGTACTCAAGGTTCCTAAGAGCACAGTGGCCTCCATAATCCTTAAATGGAAGAAGTTTGGGACCACCAGAAGTCTTCCTAGACCTGGCCATCCAGCAAAACTGAGCCATCGTGGGAGAGCCTTGGTAAGAAAGGTAAAGAAGAACCCCAAGATCACTGTGGCTGAGATCCACAGATGCAGTAGGGAGATGGGAGAAAGTTCTACAAAGTCAACTATCACTGCAGTCCTCCACCAGTCGGGCATTTATGGCAGAGTGGCCTGACGGAAGCCTTTCCTCGGGGCAAGACATGTGAAATATTGCATAGAGTTTCCTAAAAAACATATGAAGGACTCCCAGACTATGAGAAATAAGATTCTCTGGAGTGATGAGATGAAGATAGAATTTTTAGGTGATAATCCTAAGCGGTATGTGTGGAGAAAACCAGTCACTGCTCATCCACTGCCCAATACAATCCCAATAGTGAAACATGGTGGTGGCAGCATCATGCAATGCGGGTGTTCTTCAGCTGCAGGGACAGGAAGACTGGTTGCAATTGAATGAAACATGAATGCGGTAGTACAAAGATATCCTGGATGAAAACCTCTTCCAGAGTGCTGTGGACCTCAGACTTGGCCAAAGGTTCACCTACCAGCAAGACAATGACCCTAAGCACACAGCTAAAATAACAAAGGAGTAACTTCAGAACAACTCTGTGACTATTCTTGACTGGCCCAGCCAGAGCCCTGACCTAAACCCAATTAGTTGCCACACATAGCTGCCTGAGGCGAGATGTTAGTCTTGCCTAATGACAGGTGCTGTTATAATTACATTACTAAAACAACATGATGACTTTATAGTGACTTATTCAAAATTGAAAGACAAATTAAATGAAGACATAGATGCATAAGGGTAGGTCCCCATTTAGTCCGAAAGGACAGGGTCCTCTCCCCTCTGCACCAATCTGTCATTGTAAATTTGTTTACTTACTGTAAATGTTATCTATAACCCTGTATGTAACCTCTTTTCTCATGTACAGCACCATGGAATTAATGGTGCTATATAAATAAATAATAATAATAATTTGGTAGACTTTTTTGCAGAAAATCATACTATACAAAACTTTAATGGTTATATGTAAATGATTTTACTTTGTTCAATGCAATGTGTTTACCTAAATCTTAATTTGAGTTTTAGATTTTGAAATACTGGGTTCCAACACTGAAACCGTGACCAAAGGTAATGAACTTAAAGGGATTGTCTAGTTAAAACAAGATAGAAAATAACTTACTAAACAGTGAGGGTCCGTCCTTGGACCAGCACTGATCAGCAGAACAGGATATTTTTATCCCCTATGAGCCCGTTTTATTCCTGTTGCAAAATGGATTGTCTGACAACTATTTCATTCTTTATTTATCAGGCTGCTATTAAAAGATGAGCGAAGTACTCTCCTGCCTCATAGGGAGTGAATGGTGCAGTGGTCAAGCATGCCTATGGTGACTACATTCTAACAGAGATAAAAGTTAAAAAAAAGTTAACCATTCTACAATTGGTATAGGTCCCAGCAATCGAACCCCCACTAATCATCAAATTGTCATTCATCCTATGGGCAGATGATAACTTATTTTTACCAAGCAGCCACTTTAAGCACACGGCAGAACCATAAGTATAAAGCATATTTGGCAGCACATAAAATACTCACAGTATCTAAAGGACACTGTGCTATGCAAGTATTCACTTATATGATAAAATGTTTAATTTACCATAAATGCACTGTAAAAAAAACAACGTAAACAAATATAAACAGTATATAACGCTTAGCATTTTTACTCACTCAGTCACTGAGCAATGAGTCAACAATGTCCCGTTCTCAGTTCATCTCAACATCTGCACAACTTAAAAAAACAAATAACAATTCCTAACTCAATAAAATAAAGAAACATACTGTATTAATGTTATGAGTTCATGTTGAAATTGACCATAGGCCATTACCTCCCACACATCTGCACAGAATCTTCCCGAGTGCCAAGACACCCGGAATACCGGTACAGTAAGAAAGGACTGAAGATTCCAGGGGATCATAAGATGAACCGGCAATGGGACTCTGTGGTCTGGAGAGAAGGATATTAAATTTACAGAGAATAACTTCTCCATTAATTGAATTTCACTGAAAAAAACACGCAAACAGGCAAATTCGAATTTTGCCTGATCCGCTTATCTCTACTGCCCACCATCTGGTCTTTTACTTTCCAACATTGTGCTCCACATTTTGAACCTCTTCACTATAAGTCAGGGCCTCTGGCAGCATCCAAGCTAAGGAAATTACTGTGTGTCATAAGGTCGTGGCGCATGTCTTGAAATCACAATTTCGCTACCTTTATGACATGCATTGACTTCCGAGGCCAGCACGCAACTAGAAGTCATTGCTTAAAGTGAAGAGGAAAGAGATGCAGTGTGCGATAGTGGAAGGAAGAGGACCAGATGGCTGGCAGCAAGCAGTAGTATGGCCGAAGAGGTGAGAAGTGGCTTTTGTTTGTTTTTTATGTTTTACATTCAGAACTATGAGTCGTATGCAAATGGCATATTCTTATCTCGGGAACCCCCTAGTTTACATGCTGTACTACATCTATAATTTAATTGTCTATAATGGACCTTATTGTGGAATTAGCACTACAAGAATAGATGAGGATTGCAATCTTACATTGCTTCTTAGTATTTATAATTGTTTTAACAGGCATAGTGTCATACTGTAGTCCACAAAGAAGTTTCTATAACTTTAGAAGCACTGGATGTAATAGGAGGTCACCTTTTTGGATGATTCAGGATGAATAATAGAGAGCCAACTCAGTGAATGCATTTTGATCTTTCAATGAAAAACACACTTAGATCCTTTTCAAGAGAAACTGTCAAAATCTGTCATTTTGATAGATAGCTACCTACTGTATACTGGAATAGTTCTTTGTGCATGGTTCTTCAGGGAACTAAGGCTTCCCACTGCTAGGCTGTTAAGAAATGATGAAGTGAAGTTAATCAGAGAGATGAAAATAGATTCTGGTACATATTTCTTAGTACAGTCAATTGCAAAATGAATGACAAACAAGTCTAAAATATGAAATCGTTTATTATGAAAAAATGTTATTAAAACGAAAATGCTGCTTCATTGCAAGTGACAGTGAATGTTCCTTGGCAAATCATTAATACAGGAAAATTAAGTCAAGGTCAGTAAGGAAGTCATCAATAGAGTTGAGTAAAAAGTTTCACAGGACCCTGGCATTAGAGAAGCACTCCTCCTATTACCTACCTACTGTACCGTGCCGCACAAGAGGTTGGTACACAAAATGAGAATGCTTGGTCTGGGGGAAAATGTGTGTAAATGGGTTAGTAACTGGCTTAGTGATAGAAAGCAGAGGGTGGTTATAAATGGTATAGTCTCTAACTGGGTCGCTGTGACCAGTGGGGTACCGCAGGGGTCAGTATTGGGACCTGTTCTCTTCAACATATTCATTAATGATCTGGTAGAAGGTTTACACAGTAAAATATCGATATTTGCAGATGATACAAAACTATGTAAAGCAGTTAATACAAGAGAAGATAGTATTCTGCTACAGATGGATCTGGATAAGTTGGAAACTTGGGCTGAAAGGTGGCAGATGAGGTTTAACAATGATAAATGTAAGGTTATACACATGGGAAGAGGGAATCAATATCACCATTACACACTGAACGGGAAACCACTGGGTAAATCTGACAGGGAGAAGGACTTGGGGATCCTAGTTAATGATAAACTTACCTGGAGCAGCCAGTGCCAGGCAGCAGCTGCCAAGGCAAACAGGATCATGGGGTGCATTAAAAGAGGTCTGGATACACATGATGAGAGCATTATACTGCCTCTGTACAAATCCCTAGTTAGACCGCACATGGAGTACTGTGTCCAGTTTTGGGCACCGGTGCTCAGGAAGGATATAATGGAACTAGAGAGAGTACAAAGGAGGGCAACAAAATTAATAAAGGGGATGGGAGAACTACAATACCCAGATAGATTAGCGAAATTAGGATTATTTAGTCTAGAAAAAAGACGACTGAGGGGCGATCTAATAACCATGTATAAGTATATAAGGGGACAATACAAATATCTCGCTGAGGATCTGTTTATACCAAGGAAGGTGACGGGCACAAGGGGGCATTCTTTGCGTCTGGAGGAGAGAAGGTTTTTCCACCAACATAGAAGAGGATTCTTTACTGTTAGGGCAGTGAGAATCTGGAATTGCTTGCCTGAGGAGGTGGTGATGGCGAACTCAGTCGAGGGGTTCAAGAGAGGCCTGGATGTCTTCCTGGAGCAGAACAATATTGTATCATACAATTATTAGGTTCTGTAGAAGGACGTAGATCTGGGTATTTATTATGATGGAATATAGGCTGAACTGGATGGACAAATGTCTTTTTTCGGCCTTACTAACTATGTTACTATGTTACTATGTATTAAAGTTTTATCGTCTTAATGTATTACAATCATCATATTATTTGGCAGGGTGTACTTGAAATTGATCATTTTGCCCTTCTACTCAGCTAATTCTTCTGTTTTCTATTAGGTCTATGACATCACATGATTAAAAACAAACTATTTAAATCATTCTAAGCTCTATGTAGAAACAGGAAAACATTTTTTTCCTGAATGAGTCATAATTAGAATTACAATTCTACCTCACTGAAAAGTCTCTGGCTGGCCAGCTCCACTCCCTCTTCAACTCCTGACTCACTTGCTCTAAATTTGTAGTTCTAATGATGACTCATGCAGGAAAAATAGACTTCCTATTTCTAAATCGATCTTAGAAGGATTCATCTAGTCAGTTTTTAATCACGTTATGTCATAGACCTAATGGAAAACAGAAGAATTAACTGGATAGAAGGACAAAATGAGCAATTGTAAGTATGGTGACTCAGTGGTTAGCACTGCACCTTTCCAGCCCTGGGGTCATGGGTTTATATCCCACCATGCATAACTTCTGGAAGAAGCTTGAATGTACTCCCCGTGTATGCGTAGGTTTTCTCAGGTATTCCAGTTTCCTCTCATGCTCCAAAAACATAGGGAATCTAGATGGGAAGCCCTTAATGGGGACAGTGCCAGTAATGTCGGTAAAGAGCTGTGGAATTAATAGTGCTATATAAGTGAGCAAAATAAACAATAAATATTCATGTAACTGCATCATATGATAGCTACAGTTCTATAATCTTTGCAGCCGAAATGCATTTTAACTACCAAAACTGCTGAAAGAGCTGGTTTTAGAGTATATTTTTGAGAGGAGTGCCCCCTCTCTTCACAGCTTAGGGCGGAAAATGCAGGAACAAAGCACAGCTTGTCAATCACTATTAATAGAGTCATGGGGAATCCGTGAGAACTGATGTTCTCGCCTCATCAATGCATTTGTCCACTGAATTTTTAAAGGCTTTTAATAGCCAAACAGCACAGAAGTTTGCGCTCTGTTTTGGTTACTAATTATTAGTGCAGACCAACAGCTGTAATATAATGTCAGCTCCATTTCAAAGAGTAAACATCATTTTATATTTTTACTTGTAAATTAATACTGCACTTTAAAGCAAACAACTGTTAGGCGTTGGGATAGATCATAGGCAGTTCCTGATGCTGTGGTCTCCCCATTGCTGCGGGTCTTGCTCAGCACAGACGTCGGTCCCAGCATCTTGCTCAGGCTCATGATATTAGTGTGGTTACCAGTGGTTACCAGTGATGAGCGAATATACTCGTTACTTGAGATTTCTCGAGCATGCTCGGGTGACCTCCGAGTTTTTTTAGTGTTTGGAGATTTAGTTTTCATCGCCACAGCTGAATGATTTACATCTGTTAGCCAGCATAAGTACATGTGGGGGTTGCCTGGTGCTAGGGAATCCCCACATGTAATCAAGCTGACTAAGAGATGTAAATCATTCAGCTGAGGTGAGAAAAACTAATAAAATACTCGGAGGTCACCTGAGCATGCTCGGGAAATCTCGAGTAACGAGTATATTCGCTAATCACTTGTGGTTACTGCTGACTCTCCAACTAAGTCTATGGTAATCCGCATGAGACAAATGCAGCCTCACACTTTGAAGTCTAAGTCCAGAGTCCACCCGAATTAGCATGTCCGTGATGTGGCGTCTGGTCATTGGTGGTCAGACGTTTGCTGCTCTGGTGAGGTGGAAGTCCCGGATTGGTCCACAAGCGACATCTCGGTTGACTGGGTGTGAGTGTTTGGGGTGGAGCCTAGTGTATAGAAGGCCCTCAGTGGCGCACGTGGGCTCGCTAGTATCACTTATGTGAGGTGTATGTGAGTGGATACTCTACCACTCTGTTTGCACGTGTCGCTCTATACACTGAGAGCACTTACATTGGCAGGTAGCGTTAGGACTGGGCAACTTCCCCTTGGCTTAGTATCTATCTCCTTCATGTATGCGGTTAGCACAGTTAACTTACAAAGCAAGTCCAACCCTCAGGTTACACCTTTCAGGGAGAGCGCCAGGCCTTTGCACCTAGCATCACTTGAGTTCTTTTCCTTGACTCGTTATCTGCTTTATTACTAGTGTTGAGCATTCCAATACTGCAAATATCGGGTATCGGCCGATATTTGCAGTTTTGAAATTCCGATACCGAGTTCCAATACTTTTGCAATATCGGATACTGGAATCAGAGGTTCCCATAATGCAAAGAGCCAGTTTAATTTAATTCAGCCAATGAGGAATCATTAGAAGTGTGGGCACATCCTGTTCTGCATGTTAGGCATGTAACTATTGGCATGGCTGTGATTTGCTGCTGAAATTATGTCATGATGCACTATAAAAGTCACCGCCGCCATTTTGGGATCACTCAGCTGTGAATTCAGTTATGGACAGGACGCTGTGTTCTGACTGAGGGCCAGTTTTGAGATAGCGATTTGTTTCATTGTGCTTTACCCAGGCTAATTTAGCAACTGCTGTGTGAGAACCTTGTTTTTGCCTTGCAGCACTGTTCACGGCTGTCTGCAAGGTGTCTGTGTGAGTGCAGCTCACTTTGTAGTCTGTTCTGCCGCCACAGCTGGTTTAGTCAGCTCAGGGTGTTTCACTGCCTCATACTGTTCCATTGTCCTTTTTTTCAATTAATGCTGCCTGCTGCACATTTTTTCTAATGTATCCTATTAGTGGTTTTCCATCCGTATCCTGCTAGATTATGGAAAAACACTATATAGGATTACATAGAGGAGCTTGTTTTGGCCTGCAGAGCCATTCACGGCTGTCTGCACGGTCTCTGTGTGAGTGTAGCTCACTCTGCAGTCTGTTCTGCGAAAAAAATAAAAAGTTAATAAAGTTCACCAAACACTCCACTTTACAGTTGTGTAGGCCACATTAGCTCATATTAAAGTCTAGTCCACACTTTATAAAATTTGTGTTTCTTATACCTGTTAGCAGCTGTTCAGGATTAAGCACACTAAGCCCTTAGTACATTTCTGCCTATCATTATCAGTCTAGCAAGATAAAGAAGGCAGGGAGTAAGGCCCGTGGTCGTGGGTGTGGATGTGGAGAAGGGACAGGACATGGGGATTCCCTGCCTGCTGCGGGCACCGGTGACTCATCATCCCCCAGTTTTAGCAGGGAACAGTCCTTCATGCGCAGCTTTGTAGTAGCTCGCCGTACCCCGCTGCTGCGGGACGAACACATTGAAGCCATTGTCGGATGGATGGCAGCTAACGCATCGACTTCAACTAGTGCCACATCCTCTCAGGCACAGAGCACTGAAGAGCACCCATCTGTCTCTTCACCACCTGCGAAATTGCCCAGGCAGTCAGAGAGCCCAGGACAGGAGCCATCTCTACTTCTGTTCTCTGAATCTCTTGGATTGGAAAGAGGGGGCCAGCCAAGCAGCATTCAAGAAATGGAAGAAGAGGCAGTATGCAGTGATGCCCAACAGCTTTGTGTCTCTGAATCTGAAGAGGCGGGTGGGCCAGTGCCTCCAGGCAGCACACCTCAGTACGCTTCTGATGTTGAACTCAGGTGCCACTTTCTGGTGCGGACTGTGCTGCCGAGACTACCCAGGAGAAGCAGTTGTTGGAAGAGAGTAGTGTAGGGTCCTTGACCCATCATGGCGTGAGGTACAGGAAGGTGGTGGGAGCAGCTCTGAGGAAGATTCCTCGAACGGCCCAAAGAGGGAGAGGGAGGGGGAAGTCTGCGTTGCCTGTAGCCTCCACTTCGGCACCCATTAGGAGCATGCCTCTTCCAAAAGCCAAAACGGGCGCTCCCAAGACTTGCAGTGCCTGGTCCTTTTTTGACACAGTTGCAGGTGACATTTGCTTTGTCAAATGCAAGCTGTGTCAGCAGAAAGTCAAAAGAGGGAAAAGTGTCAGCAACCTCAATACCACAAATATGTGGAAAGGGGCGGACCAAGCACGTGGTGGAGTTACAAAAACACACTGAAGACCTAGGCCAACCTACAGCGGCACCTACCACCTCTCCAGCTCACACACAGCTGATTTGGCTTCCTCACAGGATCGCCATGGAAGAACCTCTGGCACTGTTGTCTAGAGGCCCAGTATAATTCCACCCACAGCACCACGTTCCCAGTCGTCCTCACACTCCCAGCCCAGTCTACAGCCATTGGTAGCTCAGGCATGGGAGAAAAGGTGGCGATTCTCGGCAAACCACCCCCGAGCACAGGCTCTGAATGCTGGCATTGCAAAACTACTGTCCCTTGAAATGCTGTCATTCAGGCTGGTGGAGACTGACACCTTCTGTAACTTGATGGCATTGGCAGTCCCACAATGCAACGTGCCCAGCCACTTTTGTTTCAGCAGGCAAGCCGTCCCTGCCCTGCAAAAGCATGTGGAGGGAAACATTAAACATGCGCTACTAAGCGCCATCAGTAGCAAGGTCCACCTCACCACCGATGTGTGGACCAATCACCATGGACAGGGACGATACCTTTCCCTCACTGCCCATTGGGTAAATGTTGTGGAGTCGGGTACAGATCGTGAGAGTGGCGCTGTACGTGTTCTGCCAACTCCAATGATTGCAGGAATCCAGTATGTACACATTGACTCCTCCTCATACTCCAGTTCCTCTGAATCAGCGCTGCAGGAGCCGTCACAGTCCATGTCCACATGGACCCATGAACGATTACCTGATATGAGCAAAGCCATGGCCAAACGTCAACAGGCCATATTGAAATTAATTTCTTTGGGGAATCGAAGCCACACAGCGCATGAGCTCTGGAATGCCATCAAGCAGGAGAGCGATGTGTTGTTTGTGCCAGAAAATCTCCAGCCAGGCATGGTAGTGTGTGACAATGGCCAATATCTGGTGGCAGCTCTGGGCCTAGGCAACCTCACTCACATCCCATGTCTGGCACATGTGCTCAACTTGGTCATGCAAAGTTTTTTGAGGGACTATCCGGATCTTGATGCACTGCTGCACAAGGTCCGCCTAGAGTATGCTCACTTGTGCCATTCTAGCATGGCAAGATCGCGCATTGCAGCTCTGCAGCGCTGATTCCGCCTTCCGGAACATCGCATCATATGTGACCTACCCACCAGATGAAATTCAGTGTTACATATGTTGGAGCGGTTGTGTGAGCAGCAGCCAGCAGTAATGGAGTACCAGCTGCATCAGGCACAAAAAAGTCAAACTGCGCATTGTTCAGACTTCACAACTACTGAGTGGGCCACTATGAAGGACATCTGCCAGGTTTTGTGTGCCTTCGATGATTCCACACGGATGGCGAGTGCAGATGATGCTCTAGTCAGTATGACTGTCCCCCTTGTCTGCCTGCTTGAAAAAAAAAACTGCAAGCGCTAAAGGATGAGGTTGTGGAAGAGGTGGAGGATGAGGAGTCACAAATGCCATCTGCTTCTGGACAGTCTGCGCGACGTGGTTCCTCACAAAGGCCTAGGCAGGGGACACTTTCTGAGGAGGATGAGGAGTAGTCAATGGAGGAGGAAGACACTCAGTTTCTAGCATTGACCTTAAGCTCTAACACTGCCAGTTGCTGCCCGGAAGTGCTGTCTGCACAGTCAACAGTTGGTCCTTTGTTATTGGGGTTCAGTAATGCCAGCTGCTCCCCTGCTGTGTGTGTGGCAAGTTCTCCACTCAGTTTCTAGCACTGACCCTGGGCTCCCACACCGCCAGTTGCTGCACGGAAGTGCTGTCTGCGCAGTTAACAGATGCTCATCTGTTATTGTAGTTCAGTAACGCCAGCTGCTCCCCTGCTGTGTGTGCAGCAAGTTCTCCACTCAGTTTCTAGCATTGACCCTAGGCTCCAACACCACCAGTTGCTGCCCGAAAGTGCTGTCTGCACAGTCAACAGTTGCTCCTCTGTTATTGGGGTTCAGTAACGCCAGCTGCTCCCCTGCTGTGTGTGCGGCAAGTTCTCCACTCAGTTTCTAGCATTGACCCTGGGCTCCAACACCACCAGTATCTGCTCGGAAGTGCTGTCTGCACAGTCAACAGTTGCTCCTCTGTTGTTGGGGTTCAGTAACGCCAGTTGCTCCCCTGCTGTGTGTGCGGCAATGTCTCCTGCTCCCTCTACACTAAGACTACAACCGATATTAAACTAGCTCCAATTAGGCCTCGGCCTACACTCAGTTTCTAGCACTGACCCTGGGCTCCCACACCGCCAGTTGCTGCATGGAAGTGCTGTCTGCACAGTCAACAGATGCTCCTCTGTTATTGTAGTTCAGTAACGCCAGCTGCTCCCCTGCTGTGTGTGCAGAAAGTTCTCCACTCAGTTTCTTGCATTGACCCTGGGCTCCAACACCGCCAGTTGCTGCCCGGAAGTGATATCTGCACAGTCAACAGTTGCTCCTCTGTTATTGGGTTTCAGTTACGTCAGCTGATCCCCTGCTGTGTGTGCGGCAAAGCCTCCACTCTGCTTCTCCGGCATTCCCTGGGCTCCAACACCGCCAGTTGCTGCACGGAAGTGCCATCTGCACAGTCAACACTTGCTCCTCTGTTATTGGGTTTCAGTTACTTCAGCTGATCCCCTGCTGTGTGTATGGCAATGCCTCCACTCTGCTTCTCCTGCATTCCCTGGGCTCCTACACCTCCAGTTGCTGCTGGTAAGTGCCGTCTGCACATTCAACACTTGCTGCCATGTTATTGGGTTTCAGTAACGTCAGCTGATCCCCAGCTGTGTATCCGGCAATGTCTCCTGCTCCCTCCACACTCACACTACTACAGAAATTAAAGGGAACCTGTCCCCCCCGGCATTTGTAACTGAAAGAGCCACCTTGTGCAGCACTAGTGCTTCATTTGAACAAGGTGGCTCTTTTAGTTATTCTCCTTGCACACGCTGAACTAAACACTTATAAAATGTGCACCCTCATACCGTTAAAGTCCTGGAGGTGGGACTTTCCTTCCTAATCAGACGTGGCACAGCCGTCATGCATACCCCCTTGGCGCCGTTCGCCGCCTCCTGAGCATTGTTTGAATCTGTCCCGGAGCCTGTGCTGTTATGTTATCCCTTGGCCATGCGCAGTTAGTGCTGCCCATCTTCTGACATCATTTGGTGTCAAGCTGAGTACGCCTGTGCTGTCCCGCTGACCAAGATCCCGCCCCGCAGTGTCTTCTGACTTATTCACACTGCGGGGCTGGGATTCATGAGCATGCGCAGTGCATATCTTCGCCTCTCACTCATCTTCTTCCGCATTCTTCAGACTGTGCCGCGTCATGGCTGTGGCATGCGATTAGGGATCAGCTGACGCCGCACAGTCTGATGAAGGTGGAAGGAGATGGGTGAGAGGCAAAGATATGCACTGCGCATGCCCATGAATCCCAGCCCCGTAGTGTCTTCTGATTTATTCACACTGCGGGGCTGGGATTCATGGGCATGCGCAGTGCATATCTTCACCTCTCACTCATCTCCTTCTGCCTTCTTCAGACTGTGCAGTGTCATGGCCGTGGCATGCGATTAGGGATCAGCTGACGTGGCACAGTCTGAAGAAGGCAGAAGTTGATGAGTGAGAGGCGAAGATATGCACTGCGCATGCCCATGAATCCCAGCCCCGTAGTGTCTTCTGATTTATTCACACTGCGGGTCTGGGATTCATGGGCATGCGCAGTGTATATCTTCGGCTCTCACTCATCTCCTTCCGCCTTCTTCAGACTGTGCTGCGTCACGGCCGTGGCATGCGATTAGGGATCAGCTGATGTGGCACAGTCTGAAGAAGGCAGAAGTTAATGAGTGTGAGGCTAAGATATGCACTGCGCATGCCCAAGAATCCCAGCCCCACAGAGTGAATAAATCAGAAGACACTGCGGGGCGTGATCTCCGGCAGCGCTGCCACACAGGCGCAGTCAGCCTGACAACAAATGATGTCAGAAGACGGGCAGCGCTAACTGCGCATGCCCTGGGTTTAATATAACAGAGCAGGCTCCCGGACAGATTTAAAAAACACTGAGGAGGCGGCGCCCGGCGCCAAGGGGTATGAATGACGGCTGTGCTGCATCTCATTAAGAAAAATAGTCCCGCTTCCGGGACGGTTTCACGGTATGAGGGGTCACATTTTATAAGTGTTAACTTCAGCATTTGCAAGGAGCATAATTAAAAGAGCCACCTTTTCCTTGTGCAACATTAGTGCTGCACAAGGTGGCTCTTTTAGTTGCAAACACCTGTGGGGGGTTAAAGGTTCCATTTCAACTTGCTCTAATTAGGCCTCAGCTTTCTCTCTGCTTATCATGTAATCCCTGGGCTCCAACACTGCAAGTTGCTGCTCAGAAGTGTCTTTGGCACGGGTACTCCCTCCTGCCCAGCCTGGTTCCAGCACGCCAGCTGTTTCCGGGTAGTGTCAAGGTCACTTTGCTCCAATACATTGTCCTGTCGTGTTGTGGTGGGGTTAGCCGACTCTATGGTGCATGCAGTTTAGGTACTTCCTATATGGGCTGCGGGAACTGGCAATCAAGGCTGGCTCCGTAGTGCAAATAGGACAAGTTCCCCTTGTAGGACTGTGAGTTTTCGGTAGCTATGGCCGGCTCGTGGCCTAGCAATTTTTTTTCCCTGTGGACCTTCTGCTGCCTGAGTTCCAGCACCATTAGCTGGTTCTTAGGAAGACAAGCTTGAATAGGTCCCCCCAGGTTCCAGTACCGTCAGCTGATTCCAGGCAGAGCCTTTGGCTTAGGTGCCTCCTTCTGGGTATCCGAGTTCCACCAGCGTCTGGTGGTCCTTGGTAGTGCTTTCTGGCACGGGTACTTCCTGCTTAGTAACTGGGTTCAAGTACTGTCAGCTGGTCCTCGGTAGTTCCATTGGCACTTGTACCTTCGGCTACGCATCCGGGTTCCAGTACCATCAGCTGGTTCTCGGCAGTGTCTTTGACATGGATACTTCCTCCTGCCCAGCTTGGTTCCAGCATGTCAGCCATTTCCGGGTAGTGTCAAGGTCACTTTGCCTCCAATACCTTGTCCTGTCATGTTGCGGTCGGGTTAGCCGACTCTATGGTGCCTGCAGTTTAGGTGCTTCCTATGTGGGCTGCGGGAACTGGTAATCAAGGCTGGTTCCGTAGTGCCAATAGGACAAGCTCCCCCTGTAGGACTATGGGTTTTCTGTTACTATGGCCGGCTCGCGGCCTAGCAATTTTGTTTTTCCTGTGGACCTTCTGCTGCCTATCTGAGTTCCAGCACCATTAGCTGGTTCTTAGGAAGACTAGCTTGAATAGGTCCCCTGGTTCCAGTACTGTCAGCTGGTTCCAGGCAGAGCCTTTGGCCTAGGTGCCTCCTTCTGGGTATCCAAGTTCCACCAATGTCTGGTGGTCCTTGGTAGTGCTTTCTGGTACAGGTACCTCCTGCTTAGTAACTGAGTTCCAGCACCGTCAGCTGGTCCTCGGTAGTTCCATTGGCTCTTGTACCTTCGGGTAGCCATCCGGGTTCCTTTACCGTCAGCTGGTTCTCGGCAGTGTCTTTTGCTCTTGTACCTTCTGCTTCCCATCCTGGTTTCAGTACCATCATCTTGTTCCAGGCAGACCCTTTGGCTTAGGTACCTCCTTCTGGGTATCCGAGTTCCACCAATGTCTGGTGGTCCTTGGTAGTGCTTTCTGGCACGGGTACCTCCTGCTTATTAACTGGGTTCCAGTACCGTCAGCTGGTCCTCGGTAGTTCTATTGGCTCTTGTACCTTCGGCTACCCATCCAGGTTCCAGTACCCTCAGCTGGTTCTCGGCAGTTCCTCAGCCTTCTTGTACCTTCTGCTACATTTCCAAGTTCAAGACCCTAAAGATGACGACCCTGAAGACCACCCTGAAGACGACGACCCCGGAGCCGACGACCCCTGAGACGACAACCCTGGAGATGATGACCCTGAAGGCCACCCCAAAGAAGACAACGACCCCGGAGAGTACGGCCCTGGAGGCAACGACCCTGGAGACAACGACCCTTAAGACCGAGAAGCAGAACCAGAAGCTGCAGAACAAAAAGCAGAAGAACATTAAGCATAAGACTAAAAATCAGAGCAAAAGATATTATCTAAATTATAAGCAGAAGAAGACTAAGCAGTGTATGGGAGTGAGTTAGTTCCTTCTCGTGGTGCCCCTGGAAAAAACCTGGTGCTGCAGGCCAAACTGAACGCGGACAAATCCTGTTGTAAATCTTTTGTGACAGGCAGAACGGAAGGTGTAATCTTTAAACTTTTATAGATAACAACTACAGGAAGGCCTGTCACAAATAAGAATATGATGAAGAAGAAGAATATGAAGAAGATGAAGAAGTTGAATATGTAGAAGAATAATAGTTTAATAAAAAAAATATGAAGAATGCAAAAAAAAATAATAGGAAGAAGGTGAAAAAGAAGAAGATGAATAAGGTGAAGGAGAAGTTGATGAAAAAGATGCTACTGCTGAGGATGATGAAGAAGAAAGTGTGGGAGAAATAAAAAAGATGGTGAAGAGCATGGAAGTAGTGAAACATAAATATCTGACAAAATATAAAAAATATCTTAACATAGTCAATATCTTTGTAACTCCGAAAGTGTTAAAAAAAAATTAATTACTGCTATTCCATTTGATTGGCCTAAACCTCTATTCCTTTAATGTCTCCTTCACCTCCCCCAATACATCCTACATTATTCTTCGTTGTTTTCCTTCATGTTGAATTAACCTACAAGGAAAGAAAGGGTTTATTTTAATTCTGATATTTTTGTCCCATTGACTTGCATTGGTATCGGGTATCGGTATCGGCAATAACGATATTTTTTTAATATCGGCTGTTCCAATCCGATACCGATACTTCTGAATATCGGAAGGTATCGCTCAACACTATTTATTACACATGTGCAGTTAGCACAAATTAACTTACAGACTGAGCACTATTTACGTTCTATTTCTCCTGTGACGTTTAACAGGGTTTAGCATCTTGCTTACTTTTAGCAGTATTTTTCTGTGCAGTAACTGTGCTGGGTACTCTGAGTTCTGCTCACACTATGTAACGTTTAACACAGTGCAGTTATAGTGATTGCTCTCAGATTAGTTCCGCCATTGTTCACTAGTAGCTGTTTTTCAATTCTACACGGTGAACCCCAGGTTGTGATGGCACTTTATTATTTATTTTTATTTAGCGCAATCTGCCAACTCTGACAGTATAATAGCACCAGGGTCTGGCTAGTAATAGAGGATGAGCAGTGTCTCCAGCGGTACATCCAACACCTGGAGAGCAGGTTGGCCATGCTTTAGTGGGCAATTTAAGCTGTGGATTTATCCACAGTAGCGGCACAAGCAGCCACCACTAGAGTTTCTGCTGCGACTCTGGTTTCGCCTTTTTTACATTTCCCCCTACCCGATAAGTTCTTGGGGGACAGCAAGGCTTGCAGGGGATTTGTGAACCAGTGCTCAATTCAGCTGGAGCTACTAGTCTCATGTTTTCCATCTGAGATGAGTAAGGTGTGATTTGATGGACAGAGTGTTGCAATGGGCTACACCGCTTTGGGAGCGTAATCACTAGGTGGTCCAGAGCATCCCTCGCTTTCTGAGAGCTCTGAAACAGGTCTTTCTAGGACCTCAAGTTACCCACGATGCTGCACTCCAACTCTTGGTGTTAACCCAGGGCTCTTCCACGGCCAGCCAATTTAACATCCAATTTCAGACTTTAGCTTCCGAGTTGGAGTGGACAGAAAAGGTCCTTTTGAAGAAACCAGATTGTATCTTAATTTCCCAGACAACCATGTTTTTGCAAACCAAAAGAACTGGCTTTTTATCTGTATATTGGCTTGTGAATTTAAGTGTTTATGTCTGGTGGGTCAAGAAGACAGACTTGCCAACCGATATACAATATACTATCTAACATACTGTGTTAGGGTACCGTCACACAGTGGCACTTTTGTCGCTACGATGGTACGATCCGTGACGTTCCAGCAATATCGTTACGATATCGCTGTGTCTGACATGCAGCAGCGATCAGGGACCCTGCTGAGAATCGTACGTCGTAGCACATCATTTGGAACTTTATTTCGTCGCTGGATCTCCCGCTGTCATCGCTGGATCGTTGTGTGTGACACCGATCGAGCGATGCGTTCGCTTGTAACCAGGGTAAACATCCAGCGACCACACTACGACTTACCAACGATCACGGCCAGGTCGTATCGCTGGTCGTGATCGTTGGTAAATCGTATAGTGTGACAGTACCCTAAGTCTGTAATAGTGAACATAGGGTGTGTTAAGCTTTGTTTATGGATGTGTGCTGATATGCTAATAGTGCTAATTGATCCCATCACCATTGTTTACCTTATCTTGATGTTGGACTGAAGGACCCTGGGTAATTCTAAAAATGGGTACATGTCTTGGGTATAAAAAAGACCTAGGGTATGTGCACACGTTCAGGTTTTTTCACATTTTTTCACGTTTTTTCACGATAAAAACGAATTAGAAAACGCCTACATATGCATCCTATCATTTAGAATGCATTCTGCAATTTTTGTGCACATGATGCATTTTTTCCGGAAAAAAAACTCATTGCGGTAAAAAAAAGCAGCATGTTCATTAATTTTGCGGATTTTCTGCGTTTTTCCTGCTATTCTATGCATTTGGATAAGGTTTTTGTCAGGAAAATTTCTGCCAGAAATCCTGACATGTGCATATACCCTCAGAGATCACATCATGGGAGACTGAAGTAACACAAAGCTACCAGCCGGACTTTCTGCAAACCACCCAACAGACAAGAGAAAGGACTGCAGCCAAATCATCATCGCACCATCACGAGGGACACTGATCTATGATTCTATAGGAAACAACTTAGGGGTTTTCAGCTCCAGTTGGAAGGACACAGATCTGATCCAGTGACCATCTCTGAACCATAGATATGTTTGGAGAAAGCCAGGTTCAGGACCCGCTGCTCGCCTGGTTCCATGGAGATGGTCAAGATAAGCAAGGTGGTGACTCTCCTGTCAACTGGCTCTGGACCTTGTATGGACTCTATGGACAGTTCTTGGTCATTTCCCTACGCTTGTCGTTACCTCTTCTCTGTGTGTGTATCACAGGTGGAATAGCGACCCTGGGAGCTCTGACATCATGTTAACTGACTTTTGACCTTGTACGGACTCTATGGACTGTTCAATCATCTTCCTATGCTTGTCGATATCTCTTCTCTTGGAGTATATCACAGGTGGAATAGCGACCCTGGGAGCTCTGACATAACATCTACCATTATCTCGGCGAGGTTGGCACCCTAAACATAAAAACGAGATTGGCGCCCCCGCTCACCGTCGGCTGACCCTGTGACTCCTACAATGAATCCTATATAGGTGTCACTTGTATACTCAGCCAAACCAGAGTAGATAGACAAGGCCAAGCAGGCAGTATATAGTGTGTACACTTTAGATGCTGATAAGTGTACCTATATGAGCTGGAATGTGGCAGGGTGAAGTACACGGACTAGGACAACAAGGTGTGAACAAAACAGTGCTCGTGTTTTAAAAAATCTTAAACCTCACTGTCACCTATAACTGAGTGACCTGCCTAACAGTGGAGGTTGGCACCCTACTTGTCAGCGGATATGGCGCCCCCACTCCACGGCGGCTGACCCTAGGATTCCCTACAGATACACAGAAATACCCAGAAAATGCTTCTGGTCAGCTGCCTAACTACACTTGTAGGCAGGGCCCACAGTAGTGAAAACAACAAAAAACAGTCTTGGTAAACAACTGTAGACACACTTAATACCCATACATCATGATGACAGGGAGTGAGGATTGATACTTATCAGAGAAAAGATGTTCAGTACGCCTCAACGCGTTTCACCCCAGCGGATCATCAGGAGGCCATGATATGTAGATGCTACATGGGTTAAGAACTGCTCTTCTTATATAGATGTATTTGGAAATAAAATGGGGCGGTGTCTTTCATAGTGCCTCTGGAGCTAGAACTACAGCCGCCATGTTATAGGAGCCTCACACATCACATCAGACCTAACACTGCTTACTAGATCTATAAATGCTTACTGACCATGATTGAAGACAAGTTAAGTCAAGCAGCATAGACGCTCATTGTTGTTTGTGAGTTAACTACCACATCAACTCAGCGCCTCACCTCTCCATATCTCGCTTTGCGACCGGAAACCCTCTCAGCGTGCGTATCAGGCTGCGCGTCGCACGTCTGCACATGTCCGGAAGTGATGTGGAGCCCTGCCGGGACGACGAATGGATGCGGCAAGCCCGCCGGCCCCTACTGATGACGTGAATGTGCGTCTCAGCTGGACCGCACACTATGGCGCATGCTCAGAACGCTGCTCACCGTATCAGCGCAGTCTGAAGATCAGGGGTATCTTTGCGCAGAGGGGGCTCAGGCCGTGCAGCCTGAAGATGATATCACAACCTCCCGGGACCTCAGAGGAGCCCTGCAAGTCCATTGGCCCCTCTTGATGAACCAGTGTGCGTCTCAGCTAGACCGCACATTACAGCGCATACTCTGATCACTGCCACCGATATCGGTGCAGTTAATTGGTAAAAAGCATTTTTGCCCCCCTCGAGATGAGTGTGCTCCGACCTTGCGCCCATTACACCCACAATATACTTGTACTGGGTGTTCACCACAGATGCGCATTCAAGAATTCTTACTGATGGTAGTAAATCCCTCTAAGGCTACACTACCCCTACACCAGAAATAGGGGCTACCAACTCACAGATAACATGTTACGAGTATTGACATAGCGAATAATGACACCCCATGACGCACATAGATGTGCCACTTGCACCTCGATTTGCATGACAGGTAATAGCAGTTGTACAAGAGAAAAAATTATTTATTTATTAATGTTGGTGATTAGCACAACTACTATATATCTTGAAATGTGGCTTTATTTCCAATTACACATTTATAAATATATATATGAACTGCAATTGATATACATAGGGTTGATACACTCAATGTCCGCAGTTATTACTGCGTGTATCCCCACTAAATAGGGGATACGAAAAATGGCATAGTTAGCAACAGATTTCCTTTACATGGCACCACCAATAACCAAAATACAGAGCCTGTCTCGAAGAATTAAACCATATACAGGGAAGAATAGAGAAAGACCAGGGTATATAAATGGATGGAACTATAGAAAACATGCATAGGAGATATTTTCATTTAGACCCCGTGGTGTGACGCAGTCAACACGATAGATCCATGCACACTCCTTCTGTAGCAGGAGTCTATCAAAATTACCACCCCTCAAGTTCTGTGTGTATACCTCGATGACACTAAAAGATATTTCATTGACATTGCCACCATGACATTCATTCATGTGTCTGGCTACTGGAGTGTCACGCTTGTGCCTAATGTCGCCTATGTGTTCACCAACACATCTTCTAAATTCTCTCCTGGTTTTACCCACATAGTCTTTTGGGCAACTGCATGTGGCTATGTAGATTAAGCCACTGGTTTTGCAGTTAGCAAAGTCACGAATATAAAACTGTTTACCAGTAGAGGAACTTGTGATGCATTTCCCTGGTCTCATGAATTTACAATTAACACACCCACCACATCTAAAGAATGATGCCTGGCTGGAGGATGCCAACCAGGCTTTCTGTACACAACCAGGTCCAACCTTAGCAAATCAATCTCTAAAATCTCAATTCGGTGATCTGTATGGTGATTACAAAGAACATATTAAGTCGTGGTGGGAAATTAAGGCTCTTGAAAATTATATTAAAAATAGAGTGATACCTGCAGGCCTGAGGATTAACCTTAATCCATCACCAAGAACTGCCTCCGCTGACTTGCTGAATAAATGGGTTAAAGAGTCAATTGACTCGTCCATTAGATTCATGCAGTTGTTACTTGAGGAGGAAAGAAAGTTATTTGAACAGTCTACAAAACAACTGAATAAGTCAATAGACAACATCTTGCGATTGAAAGTAGATCCAGACTTTAATAGGTGGGAAGGTCTACTACAGACCTCAGTAGAGAAATACCAATCTTTTATTAAAGAGAGAAAGCAATCGCAATTTCAAAGAGACCTGAAAGCCTTCAGTGACAATCAGGCTTATCACTTTAATCAAAATAGTGTCTCCGATATTTCCTCATCGGATATCGATAATTCAGACACTGAGCGTGCGCAGCCTGGTGGCCCATTTAGAGGTGGTAAACGCTTTAGACAAAGATGGAGAGGCAGGGGGAAGGGCTATCACACAGGCTTTCAAAGGAACGAACACACACAACAGACTGGCAGAGGCCCCAATGTCACAAATGGTCCCTCCTCCTCAGTACCCTCTCCTGCTTTAACTTCCTCTTTTTTAGAAAGGAGTGTGGGGACAGGATACTATCTAAGACAAAAAATGGCCTAAACCAGGGTCAAATCATCAATTTGTCTAACTATGTGTTATCGGATGATGACTATAGTCTTCTTAGAAAGGGCCTTAATTTTGTCCCCACGAATAAATATGACAGTTTTGGTTGGACCAAAGATTTAAATTTATTCTGCAGGAAGCTTAAGTGGAAAATTTTTTTTTCGCACATAAGAACAAAGCGGAATTGGACCAATATGGTCTGGATGCAGATGACATGCATGGTTACCTGGCATTAGTTGGTCTACTTGATGAGAATGACCAGACTGATGGTCATGGCCCGTTTACAAACTTAAGAAATAAAAGTAAGAAAATGCCTCCACAGGGTGACATTACAAGTGTGGATACTTTTCTTATGCTTGTTGAAAGAGATTTGAAAAAAATCCCTAAGGGCATTGGTGAATCCAACCTAACAGTGGGTGAACAAGAGGCCCTATTGAAACTAACAAAAAATAATGAGCTTATTATCAAGCCCTCTGATAAAGGGGGTAATCTAGTCATCATGACTGTAACCAACTATGTCAATATGTGCTATGCCATCTTGAGGGACTCAACTACTTATGAGGTTCTCAAGTCAGATCCCTTACCTCAGTATAAAGCAGAACTTACTGGTCTATTGGAAATGGCCTATTCAAATAAGCTAATTTCTAGAATTGAATTGGAGTTTCTCCTACCTACTTTTCCCATCACAGCTACCTTCTACACTACACCTAAGGTGCATAAGGGAATTGAACCTCTTAAGGGCCGTCCTATCGTGTCAGGTTCCGATTCATTAACTCATAATTGTGGTATATATATAGATGAAGTGCTTCGTCCATTTGTATTGACCCTTCCTACGTATATTAGGGACACGTCCGACTTGCTCATGAAGCTAGAAGATATACATTTCTCTGAGAGTTCCTTCTTGGCCTCTATAGATGTAGAGGCATTGTATAGTAATATTCCTCATTCCTTGGGGCTTGAGGCCATTGACAATTTTTTGAAAACAAGGGCAATCCATCATAGGGCACATAGTCAATTTGTATCAGATCTCCTCCAATTCACACTTACCAAAAATTATTTTACATTTGACAGGAAGTACTTCCACCAGCTCAGGGGCACCGCGATGGGGAATCCCTGTGCCCCATCGTATGCAAATTTGTTCCTGGGCTGGTGGGAGGAAACTATAGTTTTTCCTGATGATTACAAATGGTGGCATCAATTTGTGGGGGTCTGGTACAGATTTATTGACGACATTTTTGTCATATGGCAAGGCACCAAACAGGTTTTTGTGGACTTTGTCCAAGAACTTAATATCAATGATATAGGTATGAAGTTCACTTTTGAGATTGATGACAAGACCCTGCCATTCCTGGATATATTAATTCAGAAAAGGACTGATGGAAGCCTAAAAAGTCAAATTTATCGTAAACCCACTAGTACTAACAGTTTACTAAGGTGGGATAGCCATCATCCTAGAGCTTTAAAACGTGGTATCCCCAAAGGCCAATTCATGAGGCTGAGAAGGAACTGCTCAGATAAGACGTTCATTGAGCAGTCGGGCGACATGAGAAGGAGGTTCACTGACAAGGGATATCCGAGAGGAATCATTGAGGTGTCATATCAGCATGCTCTTTCACAGAACAGAAGCACTTTATTACAACCTCGTAAGAGACCATCTTCTAATTCTGATCAGACCAGAATTATAGGCACCTTTGATGGTCAAAACGAGAGAGTTGTTAAGGTGATATCCAAATATTGGGACATTCTTACATCTGACCCAGACCTGAGCGATTGGATCGGCCCTAGACCCTTGATCACGTATAGAAAGGGTTGGTCCCTAAAAGACAACTTGGTTCATAGCCATTTTAAGAGAGCAACCCCGGTGGGAACTTGGCTTGATCGTAAGACATGTGGTTTCTTTAGATGTGGTGGGTGTGTTAATTGTAAATTCATGAGACCAGGGAAATGCATCACAAGTTCCTCTACTGGTAAACAGTTTTATATTCGTGACTTTGCTAACTGCAAAACCAGTGGCTTAATCTACATAGCCACATGCAGTTGCCCAAAAGACTATGTGGGTAAAACCAGGAGAGAATTTAGAAGACGTGTTGGTGAACACATAGGCGACATTAGGCACAAGCGTGACGCTCCAGTAGCCAGACACATGAATGAATGTCATGGTGGCAATGTCAATGAAATATCTTTTAGTGTCATCGAGGTATACACACAGAACTTGATGGGTGGTAATTTTGATAGACTCCTGCTACAGAAGGAGTGTGCATGGATCTATCGTGTTGACTGCGTCACACCACGGGGTCTAAATGAAAATATCTCCTATGCATGTTTTCTATAGTTCCATCCATTTATATACCCTGGTCTTTCTCTATTCTTCCCTGTATATGGTTTAATTCTTCGAGACAGGCTCTGTATTTTGGTTATTGTGGTGCCATGTAAAGGAAATCTGTTGCTAACTATGCCATTTTTCGTATCCCCTATTTAGTGGGGATACACGCAGTAATAACTGCGGACATTGAGTGTATCAACCCTATGTATATCAATTGCAGTTCATATATATATTTATAAATGTGTAATTGGAAATAAAGCCACATTTCAAGATATATAGTAGTTGTGCTAATCACCAACATTAACCCCTTCAAGACCCAGCCTATTTTGACCTTAAAGACCTTGCCGTTTTTTGCAATTCTGACCAGTGTCCCTTTATGAGGTAATAACTCAGGAACGCTTCAACGGATCCTAGCGGTTCTGAGATTGTTTTTTCGTGACATATTGGGCGTCATGTTAGTGGTAAATTTAGGTCAATAAATTCTGCATTTATTTGTGATAAACACGGAAATTTGGCGAAAATTTTGAAAATTTTGCAATTTTCACATTTTGAATTTTTATTCTGTTAAACCAGAGAGATATGTGACACAAAATAGTTAATAAATAACATTTCCCACATGTTTACTTTACATCAGCACAATTTTGGAAACAAAATTTTTTTTTGTTAGGAAGTTATAAGGGTTAAAATTTGACCAGCGATTTGTCATTTTTACAACGAAAATTTACAAAACCATTTTTTTTAGGGACCACCTCACATTTGAAGTCAGTTTGAGGGGTCTATATGGCTGAAAATACCCAAAAGTGACACCATTCTAAAAACTGCACCCCTCAAGGTACTCAAAACCACATTCAAGAAGTTTATTAACCCTTCAGGTGCTTCACAGCAGCAGAAGCAACATGGAAGGAAAAAGTGAACATTTAACTTTTTAGTCACAAAAATTATCTTTTAGCAACAATTTTTTTATTTTCCCAATGGTAAAAGGAGAAACTGAACCACGAAAGTTGTTGTCCAATTTGTCCTGAGTACGCTGATACCTCATATGTGGGGGTAAACCACTGTTTGGGCGCACGGCAGGGCTTGGAAGGGAAGGAGCGCCATTTGACTTTTTGAATCAAAAATTGGCTCCACTCTTTAGCGGACACCATGTCACGTTTGGAGAGCCCCCGTGTGCCTAAAAATTGGAGCTCCCCCACAATTGACCCCATTTTGGAAACTAGACGCCCCAAGGAACTTATCTAGATGCATAGTGAGCACTTTGAACCCCCAGGTGCTTCACAAATTGATCCGTAAAAATGAAAAAGTACTTTTTTTTTCACAAAAAAATTCTTTTAGCCTCAATTTTTTCATTTTCACATGGGCAACAGGATAAAATGGATCCTAAAATGTGTTGGGCAATTTGTCCTGAGTACACCAATACCTCACATGTGGGGGTAAACCACTGTTTGGGCACATGGTAAGGCTCGGAAGGGAAGGAGCGCCATTTGACTTTTTGAATGAAAAATTATTTCCATCGTTAGCGGACACCATGTCGCGTTTGGATAGCTCCTGTGTGCCTAAACATTGGCGCTCCCCCACAAGTGACCCCATTTTGGAAACTAGACCCCCCAAGGAACTTATTTAGATGCCTAGTGAGCACTTTAAACCCTCAGGTGCTTCACAAATTGATCTGTAAAAATGAAAAAGTACTTTTTTTTCACAAAAAAATTATTTTCGCCTCAATTTTTTCATTTTCACATGGGCAGTAGGATAAAATGGATCATAAAATTTGTTGGGCAATTTCTCCCGAGTACGCCGATACCTCATATGTGGGGGTAAACCACTGTTTGGGCACACGGCAGGGCTCGGAAGGGAAGGCGCGCCATTTGACTTTTTGAATGGAAAATTAGCTCCAATTGTTAGCGGACACCATGTCGCGTTTGGAGAGCCCCCTGTGTGCCTAAACATTGGAGCTCCCCCACAAGTGACCCCATTTTGGAAACTAGACCCCCCAAGGAACTTATCTAGATGCATATTGAGCACTTTAAACCCCCAGGTGCTTCACAGAAGTTTATAACGCAGAGCCATGAAAATAAAAAATAATTTTTCTTTCCTCAAAAATGATTTTTTAGCCTGGAATTTCCTATTTTGCCAAGGATAATGGGAGAAATTGGACCCCAAATATTGTTGTCCAGTTTGTCCTGAGTACGCTGATACCCCATATGTGGGGGTAAACCACTGTTTGGGCGCACGGCAGGGCTCGGAAGGGATGGCACGCCATTTGGCTTTTTAAATGGAAAATTAGCTCCAATCATTAGCGGACACCATGTCACGTTTGGAGAGCCCCTGTGTGCTTAAACATTGGAGATCCCCCAGAAATGACACCATTTTGGAAACTAGACCCCCAAAGGAACTAATCTAGATGTGTGGTGAGGACTTTGAACCCCCAAGTGCTTCACAGAAGTTTATAACGCAGAGCCATGAAAATAAAAAAAAAAATTATTTTCTCAAAAATGATCTTTTAGCCTGCAATTTTTTATTTTCCGAGGGTAACTGGAGAAATTTGACCCCAAAAGTTGTTGTCCAGTTTCTCCTGAGTACGCTGATACCCCATATGTGGGGGTAAATCACTGTTTGGGCACATGCCGGGGCTCGGAAGTGAAGTAGTGACGTTTTGAAATGCAGACTTTGATGGAATGCTCTGTGGGCGTCACGTTGCGTTTGCAGAGCCCCTGATGTGGCTTAACAGTAGAAACCCCCCACAAGTGACCCCATTTTGGAAACTAGACCCCCAAAGGAACTTATCTAGATGTGTGGTGAGCACTTTGAACCCCCAAGTGCTTCATAGAAGTTTATAATGCAGAGCCGTGAAAATAATAAATACGTTTTCTTTCCTCAAAAATAATTATTTAGCCCAGAATTTTTTAATTTTCCCAAGGGTTACAGGAGAAATTGGACCCCAAAAGTTGTTGTCCAGTTTCTCCTGAGTACGCTGATACCCCATATGTGGGGGTAAACCACTGTTTGGGCACACGTCGGGGCTCAGAAGGGAAGTAGTGACTTTTGAAATGCAGACTTTGATGGAATGGTCTGCGGGTGTCACGTTGCGTTTGCAGAGCCCCTGGTGTGCCTAAACAGTAGAGACCCCCCACAAGTGACCCCATTTTAGAAACTAGACCCCCCAAGGAACTTATCTAGATATGTGGTGAGCACTTTGAACCCCCAAGTGCTTCACAGACGTTTACAACGCAGAGCCGTGAAAATAAAAAATAATTTTTCTTTCCTCAAAAATTATGTTTTAGCAAGCATTTCTTTAGATTCACAAGGGTAACAGGAGAAATTGGACCCCAGTAATTGTTGCGCAGTTTGTCCTGATTATGCTGGTACCCCATATGTGGGGGTAAACCACTGTTTGGGCACACGTCAGGGCTCGGAAGTGAGGGAGCACCATTTGACTTTTTGAATACGAGATTGGCTGGAATCAATGGTGGCGCCATGTTGCGTTTGGAGACCCCTGATGTGCCTAAACAGTGGTAACCCCTCAATTCTAACTCCAACACTAACCCCAACACACCCCTAACCCTAATCCCAACTGTAGCCATAATCCTAATCACAACCCTAACCCCAACACACCCCTAACCACAACACTAACCCCAACACACCCCTAACCCTAACCACAACCCTAATTCCAACCCTAACCCTAAGGCTATGTGCCCACGTTGCGGATTCGTGTGAGATATTTCCGCACCATTTTTGAAAAATCTGCGGGTAAAAGGCACTGTGTTTTACCTGCGGATTTTCCGCGGATTTCCAGTGTTTTTTGTGCGGATTTCACCTGCGGATTCCTATTGAGGAACAGGTGTAAAACGCTGCGGAATCCGCACAAAGAATTGACATGCTGCGGAAAATACAACGCAGCGTTCCCGCGCTGTATTTTCCGCACCATGGGCACAGCGGATTTGGTTTTTCATATGTTTACATGGTACTGTAAACCTGATGGAACACTGCTGCGAATCCGCAGCCAAATCCGCACCGTGTGCACATAGCCTAATTCTAAAGGTATGTGCACACGCTGCGGAAAATGCTGCGTATCCGCAGCAGTTTCCCATGAGTGTACAGTTCAATGTAAACCTATGGGAAACAAAAATCGCTGTACACATGCTGCGGAAAAACTGCACGGAAACGCAGCGGTTTACATTCCGCAGCATGTCACTTCTTTGTGCGGATTCCGCAGCGGTTTTACAACTGCTCCAATAGAAAATCGCAATTGTAAAACCGCAGTGAAATGCGCAGAAAAAAACGCGGTAAATCCGCCATAAATCCGCAGTGGTTTAGCACTGCGGATTTATCAAATCCGCAGCGGAAAAATCCGCAGAGGACCAGAATACGTGTGCACATTCCTAACCCTAACCCTAGCCCTAACCCTAGCCCTAACCCTACCACTAACCCTAACCCTAACCCTACCCCTAACCCTACCCCTAACCCTAACCCTACCCCTACCCCTAGCCCTAACCTTAACCCTAACCCTACCCCTAACCCTAACCCTACCCCTAACCCTAACCCTATTCTAACATTAGTGGAAAAAAAAAATTTCTTTATTTTTTTATTGTCCCTACCTATGGGGGTGACAAAGGGGGGGGGGGTCATTTATTATTTTTTTTATTTTGATCACTGAGATAGATTATATCTCAGTGATCAAAATGCACTTTGGAACGAATCTGCCGGCCGGCAGATTCGGCGGGCGCACTGCGCATGCGCCCGCCATTTTGGAAGATGGCGGCGCCCGGGAGAAGACGGACGAGACCACGGCTGGATCGGTAAGTATGATAGGGTGGGGGGGGACCACGGGGGGGGGATCGGAGCACGGGGGGGGAATCGGAGCGCGGGAGGGGTGGAACGGAGCGCGGGGGTCGTGGAACGGAGCACGGGGGGCTGGAATGGAGCACGGGGGGGTGGAACGGAGCACGGGGGGGGGTGGATCGGAGTGCAGGGGGGGTGATTGGAGCACGGGGGGGTGATTGGAGCACGGGGGGAGCGGACACGAGCACGGGGGGGAGCGGAGCACTGGACGGAGGGGAGCCGGAGCAGTGTACCGGCCAGATCGGGGGGGTGGGGGGGCGATCGGAGGGGTGGGGTGGGGGCACACTAGTATTTCCAGCCATGGCCGATGATATTTCAGCATCGGCCATGGCTGGATTGTAATATTTCACCCGTTATAATGGGTGAAATATTACAAATCGCTCTGATTGGCAGTTTCACTTTCAACAGCCAATCAGAGCGATCGTAGCCACGAGGGGGTGAAGCCACCCCCCCTGGGCTAAACTACCACTCCCCCTGTCCCTGCAGATCGGGTGAAATGGGAGTTAACCCTTTCACCCGATCTGCAGGGACGCGATCTTTCCATGACGCCGCATAGGCGTCATGGGTCGGAATGGCACCGACTTTCATGACGCCTACGTGGCGTCAAAGGTCGGGAAGGGGTTAATAAATAAATAATTTTTTCTCTTGTACAACTGCTATTACCTGTCATGCAAATCGAGGTGCAAGTGGCACATCTATGTGCGTCATGGGGTGTCATTATTCGCTATGTCAATACTCGTAACATGTTATCTGTGAGTTGGTAGCCCCTATTTCTGGTGTAGGGGTAGTGTAGCCTTAGAGGGATTTACTACCATCAGTAAGAATTCTTGAATGCGCATCTGTGGTGAACACCCAGTACAAGTATATTGTGGGTGTAATGGGCGCAAGGTCGGAGCACACTCATCTCGAGGGGGGCAAAAATGCTTTTTACCAATTAACTGCACCGATATCGGTGGCAGTGATCAGAGTATGCGCTGTAATGTGCGGTCTAGCTGAGACGCACACTGGTTCATCAAGAGGGGCCAATGGACTTGCAGGGCTCCTCTGAGGTCCCGGGAGGTTGTGATATCATCTTCAGGCTGCACGGCCTGAGCCCCCTCTGCGCAAAGATACCCCTGATCTTCAGACTGCGCTGATACGGTGAGCAGCGTTCTGAGCATGCGCCATAGTGTGCGGTCCAGCTGAGACGCACATTCACGTCATCACTAGGGGCCGGCGGGCTTGCCGCATCCATTCGTCGTCCCGGCAGGGCTCCACATCACTTCCGGACATGCGCAGACGTGCGACGCGCAGCCTGATACGCACGCTGAGAGGGTTTCCGGTCGCAAAGCGAGATATGGAGAGGTGAGGCGCTGAGTTGATGTGGTAGTTAACTCACAAACAACAATGAGCGTCTATGCTGCTTGACTTAACTTGTCTTCAATCATGGTCAGTAAGCATTTATAGATCTAGTAAGCAGTGTTAGGTCTGATGTGATGTGTGAGGCTCCTATAACATGGCGGCTGTAGTTCTAGCTCCAGAGGCACTATGAAAGACACCGCCCCATTTTATTTCCAAATACATCTATATAAGAAGAGCAGTTCTTAACCCATGTAGCATCTACATACAGTGGGGCAAAAAAGTATTTAGTCAGTCAGCAATAGAGCAAGTTCCACCACTTAAAAAGTTGAGAGGCGTCTGTAATTTACATCATAGGTAGACCTCAACTATGGGAGACAAACTGAGAAAAAAAAATCCAGAAAATCACATTGTCTGTTTTTTTAACATTTTATTTGCATATTATGGTGGAAAATAAGTATTTGGTCAGAAACAAACAATCAAGATTTCAGGCTCTCACAGACCTGTAACTTCTTCTTTAAGAGTTTCCTCTTTCCTCCACTCATTACCTGTAGTAATGGCACCTGTTTAAACTTGATATCAGTATAAAAAGACACCTGTGCACACCCTCAAACAGTCTGACTCCAAACTTCACTATGGTGAAGACCAAAGAGCTGTCAAAGGACACCAGAAACAAAATTGTAGCCCTGCACCAGGCTGGGAAGACTGAATCTGCAATAGCCAACCAGCTTGGAGTGAAAAAATCAACAGTGGGAGCAATAATTAGAAAATGGAAGACATACAAGACCACTGATAATCTCCCTCGATCTGGGGCTCCACGCAAAATCCCACCCCGTGGGCTCAGAATGATCACAAGAACGGTGAGCAAAAATCCCAGAACCACGCGGGGGGACCTAGTGAATGAACTGCAGAGAGCTGGGACCAATGTAACAAAGCCTACCATAAGTAACACACTACGCCACCATGGACTCAGATCCTGCAGTGCCAGACGTGTCCCACTGCTTAAGCCAGTACATGTCCAGGCCCATCTGAAGTTTGCTAGAGAGCATTTGGATGATCCAGAGGAGTTTTGGGAGAATGTCCTATGGTCTGATGAAACCAAACTGGAACTGTTTGGTAGAAACACAACTTGTCGTGTTTGGAGGAAAAAGAATACTGAGTTGCATCCATCAAACACCATACCTACTGTAAAGCATGGTGGTGGAAACATCATGCTTTGGGGCTGTTTCTCTGCAAAGGGGCCAGGACGACTGATCCGGGTACTTGAAAGAATGAATGGGGCCATGTATCGTGAGATTTTGAGTGCAAACCTCCTTCCATCAGCAAGGGCATTGAAGATGAAACGTGGCTGGGTCTTTCAACATGACAATGATCCAAAGCACACCGCCAGGGCAACGAAGGAGTGGCTTCGTAAGAAGCATTTCAAGGTCCTGGAGTGGCCTAGCCAGTCTCCAGATCTCAACCCTATAGAAAACCTTTGGAGGGAGTTGAAAGTCTGTGTTGCCAAGCGAAAAGCCAAAAACATCACTGCTCTAGAGGAGATCTGCATGGAGGAATGGGCCAACATACCAACAACAGTGTGTGGCAACCTTGTGAAAACTTACAGAAAACGTTTGACCTCTGTCATTGCCAACAAAGGATATATTACAAAGTATTGAGATGAAATTTTGTTTCTGACCAAATACTTATTTTCCACCATAATATGCAAATAAAATGTTAAAAAAACAGACAATGTGATTTTCTGGATTTTTTTTTCTCAGTTTGTCTCCCATAGTGTTAGGGGTCGAGTTCCCGCTTCTGCACAGGGGGAATCTCGAGCCGCCTCCGCTGCGGTCTCCCATTCTTGTCCAGCCGCAGTGGAGTCTGCTCAGCAAAGACGTCGGTCCCAGCGTCTTGCTCATTCTCACTCTGTTCTGAGAGTTACTGCTGCTTCTCCAGTCTCTGCCATTGAAGTCAGTGCTGGTCAGCAGCGAGCGGACGTCTCTGGGACTAAGTCCTTGTCTGCACGTACTGAGCATGCCCAGCATAAGGTCTCCCGTTGGAGATCGAGGGTCATGTGCTCAGGCTCTGCAGCACATTCCATTGGTCCTCTTGGCAGGTCCTAGAAGGGCAAAAGTGCTGTGGCCACTTCCTGTGCTGCTGCTATATAAACTGCGCATGACCGCACGGCCATGCGCTAGTATTGTTTTACAATTGCTTATGTGTGTATGTTGTGAGTGCAAGTCGTCCTTGGATACCCCTTCCCTATTGAATGTCTGTTCGCGGAAGGTGTATGGCTGCTATCTAGCGCCCGACTTAGCCTACAGCACTAGTCACACATCACAGCGTCCTGTAGCTGTGCCTGCCAGTACGGCGCCGTGCGCCTGCCTTGCGCTTTCCATACCCGAGTCTGGGTGGTTAGTGGCGTCCGTCAGCGCGGCATCGCTCGCACTCTTGTGCACATATATTTCCTAAGGTTCTCTACACACCCAGTTGCGGTGTTGCGCCAGCAGGGGTCTAATCGGGCTCTAATCCCTTCTGGGGTTAAGTCCGCTGACCACTTGCTCGCGCACTTGTGCGGTACTGCGGTCCTGTGAATTAACAGGATCGCTTTCTTCACGCTGGGTGAGGTTAAACCCACGCGTGTATACTTTAGTGTACCGCCATACAGTCTGCAAATTGCTAGCAGCAGGTTCTCACCTGCACGGTGGACCCCGGACTGCGAACGCACCTTTATCATCTGTCTTGGTGCGTTCCGCCAGTCCTAACAGAATACTAGCGCCAGGGTCTGGCTAGTAAAATGGCGGACGACCAGCGATTACAGCGGTACATCCAGCAGCTGGAGGGAAGGTTGGCGGCTCTTGAGCGTACAACCTCAGCTGTGGATGTCACTGCTGTAGCTGTGCAGGCTGCAAGTGTAGCCGCGGCCAGTTTGTCCACTGCCACCCCTGCTCCGACTTTATCCCGTCTCCCACTACCTGACAAGTTTGCTGGCGACAGTAAACTTTGTCGCGGATTCGTGAGTCAGTGCTCTATACATCTTGAGCTCCTGGCGTCACGTTTTCCTACGGAGCGGGCGAGAGTGGGATTTATCCTATCTCTCTTGTCGGGCAGGGCGTTGGAGTGGGCAACGCCACTCTGGGAGCGAGATGATCGTGTGGTACAGAGTGCTCCTCTCTTCTTGGACACTCTGAAGCAGGTCTTTTTAGGGCCTCGGGTTACCCACGACACCGCACTCCAATTGTTGTCCATTACACAGGGTACCTCCGTGGTCAGCCAGTTTGCCATTCAGTTCCGGACTCTAGCTTCAGAGTTAGAGTGGCCAGACAAAGTTCTTATTCCGGTGTTCTGGAGGGGACTGGCAGACCACGTGAAAGACGCCTTGGCCATTAGGGAGATACCGGCCACACTGGAGGAACTTATTTCCGTGTCTACCCGCATCGACCTCCGTTTTCACGAGCGGAGGTTGGAGCGGACCCAGTGTAGGCAGAGGTTTCGGCTGGCTCCAACTTTCGCCAGACCTCTGGAATCTCCTGTCTTGGCGTCAGATTCTCATGAGGCCATGGAGGTTTCTCGAGCGGGACCTAAATCTCTAGCCGCTCGAGTACCCGTAGTTTGTAATAACTGTCGACAACATGGACATTACGCCAATAAATGTCCGCGGCGGTCGGGAAACGATCGCGTCTAGTGGCCATTGGGGGAGGTTCACTAGACACAGCAGCATTCTCCTCCAAACTGTCCTTTAAAGGGACAATCCTGTTAGGCTCCTCCACTCTTACAGTCGAGCTTTGTGTGGATTCAGGAGCAGAGGGAAGTTTCATGTCCTCTGCTTTTGCTACACGTCATGCTATACCACTGGTCATGCTCGCCAAACCAATAACGGTTAGAGTTGTGAATGGGGCGACACTCCCACTGCAAATCACGCACCAGACAGTCCCGTTATCGCTGTCCATGTCTCCTTCCCACCAGGAGATTATTTCCCTTCTTGTCCTTCCTGAGGGAATGGATGAGATTTTGCTGGGAATACCCTGGCTCCGTTTCCACTCGCCACATATTGAGTGGTCCTCAGGGAAAATATTGGGCTGGAGTAAGTCATGTTTGGGCAGATGTGTGAGTGAGTGTGTACAGGTCTCTTCTACCCAGGTACCCGCAGATCTCTCGTCACTTCCCAGGTATTATTGGTGTTATGCAGACGTGTTCTCTAAAAAGGCTGCTGAGACTCTACCGCCCCATCGCCCTTACGACTGTCCTATCGACCTCTTGCCGGGAGCTGAACCTCCTAGGGGAAGGGTATATCCCCTCTCTCTTCCTGAGACGGAGGCTATGTCTCAATACATTCAGGAGAATTTAGCAAGAGGATTTATAAGGAAGTCAGTGTCTCCGGCAGGGGCGGGATTCTTCTTCGTGCAGAAGAAGAACGGGGAGTTACGTCCTTGCATCGATTACAGGGGTCTCAATGCAATCACTATTAAGAACAAATACCCGTTGCCCCTGATATCGGAGCTCTTTGACAGATTAAGGGGAGCTAAAATTTTCACCAAATTAGATCTGCGGGGTGCCTACAATCTGATTCGCATCCGTGAGGGGGACGAATGGAAAACGGCTTTCAATACCAGGGATGGGCACTATGAGTACCTGGTGATGCCTTTCGGGCTCTGTAATGCCCCAGCCGTTTTTCAGGACTTTGTCAACGATATCTTCCGGGATATGCTTTCCACCTCGGTCGTAGTCTATCTGGATGATATCCTCATCTTTTCTCCAGATATTGACTCCCACCGGAGAGATGTTGGCAGAGTCTTCGAACTCCTACGGGCGAATTCCTTATATGCAAAGTTGGAGAAGTGTGTGTTCGAGCAGGAGTCCTTGCCTTTCCTGGGCTATATCGTCTCGGCCCAGGGATTGGCTATGGATCCTGCCAAACTACAAGCAGTGATGGACTGGCAGGAGCCCCATTCTCTTAAAGCGGTGCAGCGCTTTATGGGGTTCATAAATTACTATCGCCAGTTCATTCCCCACTTTTCAACTTTGGTAGCTCCCTTGGTATCCCTCACCAAGAAGGGAGCGAATCCCAAATTGTGGTCCGAAGGGGTCTCCAAGGCCTTCTCTTCTATAAAGTCCCATTTTGCCAGCGCTCCTATCTTACATCGTCCCGATGTGGGTAAGCCATTCCTTCTGGAAGTGGATGCCTCATCCGTTGGCGCTGGAGCAGTCCTCTATCAAAAGGATGCTCAGGGTCGGAAGCATCCATGCTTCTTTTTCTCAAAGACCTTCACACCAGCGGAGAGAAATTACTCCATCGGGGATAGAGAGTTGTTGGCAATGAAGTTGGCCTTTTCGGAGTGGAGACATCTCTTGGAGGGTGCCCGCTTCCCATTCCAGGTTTTCACGGATCACAAGAATTTGGTCTATCTACAAACAGCCCAGCGGCTGAATTCTCGTCAGGCCAGATGGTCCTTGTTTTTCTCCCGGTTCCACTTTACCCTACATTATCTCGCCGGGGAGAAGAACATTCGTGCCGACGCTCTCTCTCGCTCCTTCGTGTCAGCTGAGGAGGAGGAGGACGAGCCTCGGCTCATTGTCCCTTCGGAGAGTCTGAGAACTGTAGCTCCGGTTTCGCTGGAGTCTGTGCCCCCGGGCAAGACTTTTGTTCCCATCAATTTGCGTCCGGAGGTTCTCTCTTGGGCTCATTCGTCCAGAGTGGGTGGACACTTTGGGGCTAAAAGGACCTCTGAGCTACTGGCGAGGACGTACTGGTGGCCACATATGGTTCGTGACGTCGGAGACTACGTTCGGGCATGTGTCTCTTGTGCCAAGAATAAGTCTTCCCGACAACGGCCAGCTGGTTTGTTATACCCTCTGCCGGTGGCAGACAGGCCCTGGGAGATGGTCGGGATGGATTTTGTTGTGGGTTTGCCCAAGTCTCGTGGCTGTACCATTATTTGGGTAATCACCGACCATTTTTCTAAAATGGTGCATTTGGTGCCACTTCCCCGGTTACCTTCTGCACGGGCCTTGGCAGCGTTGTTTGTCAAACACATCTTTCGTCTTCACGGTATGCCAGACAAAATTGTCAGTGACCGAGGTCCCCAGTTTGCGTCTCGGTTCTGGAGAGAGCTTTGTCGTCTTCTCAGTATCGAGTTGAATCTCTCTTCGGCTTATCATCCCGAGACGAATGGGTTGGTAGAGAGAGCCAACCAGACCTTGGTCACATATCTGCGACATTTTGTTTCTGCTAAGCAGGATGACTGGGCATCTTTGCTACCGTGGGCGGAGTTTGCTCTTAACAATGCTGTCGCTGATTCCACTGGACAGACTCCATTCCTCCTTAACTATGGTCAGCATCCGAGGGTACCTGTGCCCATGCCCGTGTCTTCCGCCGATTCCAGGGTGGCAGACTGGGCTGTGGAGGCACGGGACATTTGGGATCGCACTCAGGATGCTATTCAGGCTTCCAAGGAGAGAATGAGGTCCTCCGCCGACGCACATCGGCGCCCCGCTCCAACCTTTGCTCCTGGCGACTTAGTGTGGCTCTCCGCCCGTAACATCAGGCTGCGAGTTGAGTCCACCAAGTTTGCACCTCGCTACTTAGGCCCTTTTAAGGTCCTCGAACAGGTTAATCCTGTGGTTTACCGTCTGGCCCTTCCTCCACGCCTGGGTATCACCGACACCTTTCATGTGTCCCTCCTTAAGCCCGTCTACATGTCCCGGTTTTCTGAGTCATCTACTGGGACGTCGGGTTCGTCTACGGACGATTACGAGGTGAACGCGATCTTGGGGTACAAGGTGGTTCGTGGCAAAAAATTTTATTTGGTGGACTGGAGGGGTTACGGTCCTGAGGATAGATCCTGGGAGCCTGCTGAGTATATTCGGGCTCCGCAGCTCATTGCTGCCTTCGAACGTAGCGAGGCCCAAGGAGGGGGGGGCCCTAGGGGGGGGGGTAATGTTAGGGGTCGAGTTCCCGCTTCTGCACAGGGGGAATCTCGAGCCGCCTCCGCTGCGGTCTCCCATTCTTGTCCAGCCGCAGTGGAGTCTGCTCAGCAAAGACGTCGGTCCCAGCGTCTTGCTCATTCTCACTCTGTTCTGAGAGTTACTGCTGCTTCTCCAGTCTCTGCCATTGAAGTCAGTGCTGGTCAGCAGCGAGCGGACGTCTCTGGGACTAAGTCCTTGTCTGCATGTACTGAGCATGCCCAGCATAAGGTCTCCCGTTGGAGATCGAGGGTCATGTGCTCAGGCTCTGCAGCACATTCCATTGGTCCTCTTGGCAGGTCCTAGAAGGGCAAAAGTGCTGTGGCCACTTCCTGTGCTGCTGCTATATAAACTGCGCATGACCGCACGGCCATGCGCTAGTATTGTTTTACAATTGCTTATGTGTGTATGTTGTGAGTGCAAGTCGTCCTTGGATACCCCTTCCCTATTGAATGTCTGTTCGCGGAAGGTGTATGGCTGCTATCTAGCGCCCGACTTAGCCTACAGCACTAGTCACACATCACAGCGTCCTGTAGCTGTGCCTGCCAGTACGGCGCCGTGCGCCTGCCTTGCGCTTTCCATACCCGAGTCTGGGTGGTTAGTGGCGTCCGTCAGCGCGGCATCGCTCGCACTCTTGTGCACATATATTTCCTAAGGTTCTCTACACACCCAGTTGCGGTGTTGCGCCAGCAGGGGTCTAATCGGGCTCTAATCCCTTCTGGGGTTAAGTCCGCTGACCACTTGCTCGCGCACTTGTGCGGTACTGCGGTCCTGTGAATTAACAGGATCGCTTTCTTCACGCTGGGTGAGGTTAAACCCACGCGTGTATACTTTAGTGTACCGCCATACAGTCTGCAAATTGCTAGCAGCAGGTTCTCACCTGCACGGTGGACCCCGGACTGCGAACGCACCTTTATCATCTGTCTTGGTGCGTTCCGCCAGTCCTAACACATAGTTGAGGTCTACCTATGATGTAAATTACAGACGCCTCTCATCTTTTTAAGTGGTGGAACTTGCACTATTGCTGACTGACTAAATACTTTTTTGCCCCACTGTATCATGGCCTCCTGATGATCCGCTGGGGTGAAACGCGTTGAGGCGTACTGAACATCTTTTCTCTGATAAGTATCAATCCTCACTCCCTGTCATCATGATGTATGGGTATTAAGTGTGTCTACAGTTGTTTACCAAGACTGTTTTTTGTTGTTTTCACTACTGTGGGCCCTGCCTACAAGTGTAGTTAGGCAGCTGACCAGAAGCATTTTCTGGGTATTTCTGTGTATCTGTAGGGAATCCTAGGGTCAGCCGCCGTGGAGTGGGGGCGCCATATCCGCTGACAAGTAGGGTGCCAACCTCCACTGTTAGGCAGGTCACTCAGTTATAGGTGACAGTGGCAGTGAGGTTTAAGATTTTTTAAAACACGAGCACTGTTTTGTTCACACCTTGTTGTCCTAGTCCGTGTACTTCACCCTGCCACATTCCAGCTCATATAGGTACACTTATCAGCATCTAAAGTGTACACACTATATACTGCCTGCTTGGCCTTGTCTATCTACTCTGGTTTGGCTGAGTATACAAGTGACACCTATATAGGATTCATTGTAGGAGTCACAGGGTCAGCCGACGGTGAGCGGGGGCGCCAATCTCGTTTTTATGTTTAGGGTGCCAACCTCCGCTGGTAGGTAGGTGCTGGTAATAGGCTTCGTTAGTAGGGTCTATCGTAGAGTGCACGGTTGTATGTGTCTTTGTACATCTGTTTGTAGTTGTTTCATGGTTTTATGGGTATATTTAATAAAATTTAATATTTTATCAGACTAATCATAGAAAAATTAAGGGTTGCTTGTTTCATATATTGTGTAGTGTATTGCCCACCGGGAGATAGAGCGGGCATTCAGTGGTATGAGCCCTGGTCCATGCAGTCTTGCTAAAGACAGCTGTGACAATGGAAGAGAGCACCCACTGACCCCGGTTCTCCACAGTCCTGATTCCCACATTTTGGTGGGGCCTTGCTGACCACGTAAAGGATGCGATGGCCAATAGGGAAATCCCAGCTACACTGGAGAATTTAATATTTGGGCACTCTGAATGAAGACTGTAGCGAGCCCAGTGTAGAAAAAGGTTTCAGTTAGCTCCAAGCTATACCAATGCTGTGGAATCTCCAACTCAGATAAGCAGTGTGGTTGAGCCCATGGAGGTCTCTTGGGTCTGAATCCAAATGCCGTCTAGTACGTCCCCAACTGACCTGCTTTGTTTGTAGGCAGACTTGTCATTATGCCAATAAGTACCCCAGGTGTCAGGGATACGACCACATCTAGTGGCTATCAGAGGTGGCTCATTAGACATTAATTTGTTCGTTTTCATAGATCTTTTATTTATTATTATTTTTCTCAGATTCAAGTTATTTCTGTGTCCATTGTGGGTTTTTCTGTCATTAAACGAGGGGTACCAACAATTTTGACCACGTGTGTACATACCAGAAAAAAATCCATGCCATATACATAACATGTGAACCTAACCAGAGAGCTTTTTAGGCTCCCAAATGAATAGTTATGATTGAACAACCCCATTTCTTCTGGATAAGTGACCACAGATACAGAATTTGTATTTCCGATCAAAAAATGTTAAATTTCTTATACAGCTGTAATGTGAAAAACAATCAATGCAAAAACTAGTAACTATTTCATCTAGGTTGGAAAAAGTGTGGAAAAATAATAAAAATGTTAGATTGTAGTATATGATCCATAAAAATATATTTTCCTGCAGTCTGCTAGTGGTAAGTGTGAAATTGTAGCTACAGTATGCAATACAGCACATGAGGAAATGGGGGATTTTAACACTCACTAATAACCCGCTTAACATATTTAGCATACATTTGCAGATGAAATACGAGCCTAAATCTTACTTAAAAAATCTCTATTATTTGGTGGGTGTCAGCATCTTACATAGGTATTGGAGGAGTAGTATGTAAATTTCAGGATTGAGATGCATGATGGTGACATAAGCTTTTAATTAGGATTGAAACCAGCAGGTGATCGTTTGTAACAAACTTCTCTATATTATTCTACATTCTGAAGCTAGAGAAATCTTGCTAAAGTTATTTTCTGCTGTCAGAAAAAGGAATCGTGACAAATACTGAAATTAATCTATAATACCTAATTATCTGTACTGATTGTCAGTGGATATGCAAATGATGTCAACCACATTCCTGGATCCTACATTGCTCTTACTATATACACAAAGCATTCAGAAACTTTTGCATAAAAGTGAAGCATACCGTAGATTCATGAACTTGTTTTCAGCAATATTTTAGTATAAGTTATTGATATTGATATCAAAAGTATTGAACATATCAATAATTAAATAGTAATTAAGGTGCTGTAAACATGAAATTCTCTTCGAATGTCAGTAACAACCCATCCAATCCACACTGTCAAATAAAACAAATCATGGATGTCCTTAAAATATATTCTGTGCAATAATGAGAAATAATACAGGGAAAAATATTAAACACATGAAGACAGGTGCAAAAAGCAATGGAACGTCATGTCTCCTGCTGAAGAGAAAAAATATGGCTGACAGCACTCACAAGTAGGAGCGCCCGTCCAGGTCCAGGGAACCCACTAGGACCACTGAAAGCTCAAGTAATGAAGTGACAGCACTCCATCCAGGTGTAATCAAAAACGAGTGGATTTATTAAGCCATATAGTAGCCTACTATATAGCTTAATAAATCCACTCGTTTTTGATTACACCTGGATGGAGCGCTGTCACTTCATACTGATGTCTCCTGCTGAAATCTATCAGTATTTAGAAAGCAATCATACATATTTTGAAAAATAATATCAGCTGGTTCAACTGGTGGCCCATAAAAAGGTGTCTCATTTATAACATACAGTAATTGCGGACAATAAGGTTAACATTTCGACCAGGGGCGGTCTTTGTCAAAACCTAACTTGTGCCAGAGGAATAAATGGAGGACAGAAGGAGTATAAGCAGTAAGTCCCAATGGGGCAGCTCCAGTCGCAGTCTAGAGGAATCATGTCCGCTTTGTAGGTGATGGAGTCAAGCGGACATGATGATGTCTGTACGCATGAATAAAGAAACAACACTTTTTGCATGAATTTCAACTACTTGCGTGCGGCTGATTTTCTCGTTGATATTTGGACTATTAGGTGTTCAGCCTGCACCAATTAATTTTGATTTACAGTGTGCACATCCTTTTTTTTAAGTATGTCATTACCAAGGTGACACACAAAAAACTTTTTATGATGGATAAAACCAGTGAGCTGTCTTAAGACCTTTGCAACCTTATTGTTGCAAAATGTACTGATGGCATTGGATACAGAAGAATTTATAAACTACTGAAGGTTCCAGTGAGCAATTTTGGAGGCCATAATCAGGAAGTAGAAAGAACATCATTTTACCATAACTTGGCTATGACCAGTTGATTCCCGCAAAATTTCTGATAGACGAGGTAAAAGAATTATTATAATAGTAGTGAAAGAGCTAAAGACCACCCGTGGAGAGCTAAATAAAATCATGGAATAATCAGGTGCAATTGTTTCAAAGCAAGCTATAAGTAATACATTCTACCTCCATGACCTGTATGCATGCTCAATACGCAAGACTTCATTGCTGAACAAAAAATTTTTTCTAGTGCACTTAAAGTTTGTATAGCAACATTTAGACAAGCCTGTGAAATTCTAGGAGAATACAGATGAGAATAAAATTTGGCTGTCATAATACATACCATGTTTGGAGGCAAAAAGGCACTGCATATCATCCCAAAAAACTCCATATCATCAGTAAAGTGGGAACATCATGGTGTGGGGCTTTTTTTCAGCATACAGCACTGGAAACTTCATAAAATTAATTGAAGGAAGGATAAATGGACATATGTACCAAGACATTCTCGGGAATGATGAAGAGGAAATGAGGATGGAAATTTCATCAAGACAATGATCTCAAGCACACAGCTATGGAAACATTCAGTTGGGTACAGCGAAATAAAATAAAACTGCTAGAATGGCCCAGCTAATCTAATCCAATAGAAAATGTATAGAAGAAACTAAAGCTCAGAGTTCATAGAAGGAGCAAAGGGAACCTTTAGGATTTGAATAGTATTTATGTGGAGGATTGGGCCAAAATCACACCTGAGTAATGCATGCGGCAAGTTTCTCCATACACGAGGCATCTTGAAGCGGTCATAACCAACAAAGGCTTTTGTACAAAGTATTAAGCAAATATTCTGTAAGTATGTTCAATACTTTTCCCTCTGTCATTTCTCAATATTACACATAACTTAATTTATGGTTTGATTTCTTTGCCCGTATGTTTCACTGAGACTATCAGCTTAAATGATTTAAAACCTCAGTGAGATCCCCGCTAGCACTGTGGGAAAATCTCTCATGGTGCTAGCGGGGATCTCACCCAGGTCACGTCAGTCCGGCCCAACTGGGAACACAGCCTCAGTGACCGGAGGTAACCTCGATGACATCATTGCCGGGCACTGAGTCTGCACTCGCAGCAGCTCATTCACCAGTGGTTCCCAGCCTGGATGGTCGCATCTTGGCACCGTCCAGGTTGAAAACTGTTTTTTCCCCAGACATAGATTACGATGTGGGAAAGAACAACGGACAGGTGAGGGATATTGTTGTTTTTTATTTTTGGTTTATTACAGGAGAATGAGGGATTCAGTGGAATAGGCGTTTGGTGAGTATAACTGTGTTTATTATTTTTAAATAAAAAAGCAAGTGTGTTTTGCTTTTTTTCTAATAAAAGACTTTATTCTGGCTATGTGTTTATTTACCATATAGGATTAGTAATGGGTAGGTGTTTCTCCATTCCTAAGCCTTGGGATTGATGTAACCTTACAATACAAAGGTGACATCAACTTCACAAATATGAACCCCACTTGCTATTACTAAAAGGCAAGTGGGAAGAGCTGGGCAAAGCACCAGAATTTGCGCATCTAATAGATGTGCCTTTCTGGGCATTTGTGGGCTGCTATTTTTAGGCTGGGGGGCCAATATCCAGGGCCCTTTACTAGCCTGAGAATACCTGCCCATACCTGTCTGCTTTAACAAGGCTGGTTGTCAAACCAGGGGGGGACCCCACACTGATTTTTTAAATTATTTATTTAAATAATTTAAAAATATGGCGTGGGAACCCCTCTATTCTCAATAACCAGCCTTGTTGAAGCTGACAGCTGAGGGTTGCAGCCCCCAGAGGTGAGTTTTCCCTAGCTGGTTATCAAAAATACAGGGGAACCCATGCCTTTTTTAAATTATTTACAGCACAGGAGTGGCTGATGAATACACCCATCATCCGCTTTTGCTCTCGCAGTTATTAACATCAACAGGTGTCGGATGATGGGAGCAGTAGTCCCATCTGCTGACATCAGTGACCGGAAGTAAACTGAATACATCTGATCACAGCTGAATGCTCACGCTGTCTTTTGACATCATGAGAACCGTGGCTTTCTGACCGGCGGGGACAATTTCACCGCCGAATAGAAGCAATGTTTGCTGTGCTGTCATGCACATGACAGCAAGGCAAGCACTGTATGTTCCTGCCCCCATTCAAGTGACTGGGGTTCGGCTCATACTTTTTGTAACTGTTCGGCCGAACCCGAACATCAAGTTGTTCACCCATCTCTACTGAGGACCATATACAAGAAGAGACTTGTTTGAATCAAGCAAAACAAGGATTGGCAATTACCGGTAGATCAGTGAAATTTGTACAGGTCTAATGATTGAAAAAAAAATTTTGGCACCATCCACCATGTTTTTTTGAGACACAGAAAAGGTGAGCGGAAGGTTCTACTTGTAAGTTGTGCTCCATGAAGCATGGAAGGAGAGATGTGATGGTCTGGGGATGCTTTGCTGGTAAACTGTTGCTAATTTATTTCAAATTTAAGGCACAGTTACACGGCACGGTCCCCACAACATTCTTCAATGATATGCTTACTCATTAGGTCTTCAGCCAATCATTTATATCGCAACAGGACAACGACCAGCAAGATGTCATTGTTGTGGAGTGACGCATGCATACAAATATGGTGGGCATACTAAAATCTGAAGAGATGTTGAAGCAGTTAGGAGGTGGTTTGCAAGATTTCCTTAAGGAGGCCACTGGTTACTGACATAGCAACTGGATTCAAAGCCTGCAATTCGATTTAGTTATCTCAAATTCAGATATATTAATGTGCTTTTTATCTCCTCTTACAAAATATGACACAATGGAGATGATTTGAATTATGCACAATCTGTAGAATACTTTCTTATTTGTAACATTCTTGAAAATGACATGTCTTTAATTAGTTTTGAAAAAGAAATCAAAGAACAATTGGCATTATGAATACAACATAATTACAATGCCTTGAAACAAGAGTTTTACATTAGCCAGAAATACCTGGAAAAAGTTGATAATTGTTGCTTGTAATTAGTTTTCATCTCTATTCACTGTTGTGCACATAAAGCAATGGAACATAAATAAATATACTGATGTACTGAGACCCATGGCGGTATACAGATATTGCTTGCGAGTATTATGAATATTCAGTGGGAAAGAATACAACCCTATAATTTTAAATTCATGTGTTAGTAAAAGTGTCAGTTTTGTGAAGGCAATTGCATTACAGCTTAATGTTCGTGATGCCTAAAGCCATGTGTTTTTCATTTTTTTATGTCATTTTTTAAAAGTTCTGGATACTGCTTTCTGAAGCCACTGAAATAGTACGAGTATAAGGATAATAAAAACACCTAACTGATGATTACTAAATGTTAGATTAACATTGTCTGAGCCCACTGATTTGGACAAGACTTGGTAGCCATCAAATGTGTATGTGGGTGTCCCGTCTCTTTCTCGATGTTGGATTTGGTGCTAGAGAAGAATCTGCATTTGTATCCTATATTGTTATAGTAGATAAGATACCACAAGAAGTGTCTTACAGCAGCTTATACCCCTCAACATATGTACACTCAGCTCTAGCATTCAGTCAACAATATATCTGGTTACTTCAGGTTTATTAAGCTGTATAAATTGAGATATAGGTAATACCTTGGGGGAATAAGTGCCTGTGATATAAAGTGATTAATATTTTTGTTTTGTGTTTGATAGCAGAAAACATTTTACAACAAAGTTACTATTAGAAATGTGCTAGAATTCTACTTCAAATAAAGGAGGGAATTGAAGGGCACATGTCGTGTGCCACATTTATTGACTCCTTCAACCATTTTTTCCTACCCTTTCTTCCAAGAGCCATAACTTTTTTTATTTTTCCAACAACATAGCCAAATGAGGGCTTAAATTCTGATGGGGATGAATTGTATTTTTGAATGACACCAGAAATTCTACCACATAGTGTACTGGAAAGTATGAAAAAAATTCCAAGTGCGCAGAAATAGCAAAAAAAAGTACAAAACATTTACTGTATTCACTATATAGTAAAACTGACATGCCATTATGATTCTTCAGGTCAGCATGAGAATGTAGATACCAGACATGTATTGGTTCTTTTTTATTTTTTGTAGTGAAAACAAAATCCTATATTTGTATGAAAAAAAGTTTTTGCATTTGTCACCAGTTCCCGAGACCCGTAGCGTACTTTGTGGGGACATCACAAAGTATGGGTGCCCCTCATACAATGTGGGGATTACTGTGGCGGTCCTTTCTCTACATTATAGGGACGTCTGTGGGGCCTCATAAATTGTGGGGACCATTATACAGCTGTGAAGCTAATGTGGGGGCATTATACAATGTAGGAAGTAATGCAGGGGTCATTATACAGTTTCAGGGCTACTGTGGGGGCCATCATATAGTGCAGGGACTACTATATATATATATATCACACTGAAGGCATCAAAACTTTAAATTAACACATGTGATATTATATACTTAACAAAAAAGTGTGAAACAACTGAAATTATGTCTTATATTCTAGGTTCTTCAAAGTAGCCACCTTTTGTTTTGATGACTGCTTTGCACACTCTTGGCATTCTCTTGATGAGCTTCAAGAGGTAGTCACCGGGATTGGTCTTCCAACAATCTTGAAGGAGTTCCCAGAGATGCTTAGCACTTGTTGGCCCTTTTGCCTTCACTCTGCGGTCCAGCTCACCCCAAACCATCTCGTTTGGGTTCAGGTCTGGTGACTGTGGAGGCCAGGTAATCTGACACAGCACCCCATCACTCTCCTTCTTGGTCAAATAGCCCTTACACAGCCTGGAGGTGTGTTTGGGGTCATTGTCCTGTTGAAAAATAAATGATGGTCCAACTAAACGCAAACTGGATGGAACAGCATGCTGGTTCAGTATGCCTTCAATTTTGAATAAATCCTCATCAGTGTCACCAGCAAAGCACCCCCACACTATCACACCTCCTGCTCCATGCTTCACGGTGGGAACCAGGCATGTAGAGTCCATCTGTTCACCTTTTCTGTATCGCACAAAGACGCGGTGGTTGGAACCAAATATCTCAAATTTGGACTCATCAGACCAAAGCACAGATTTCCACTGGTCTAATGTCCATTGATTGTATTCTCTAGCCCAAAAAAGTCTCTTCTGCTTGTTGCCTGTCTGTTATGACCTGGTGGTCAGGACAATAATGGACCTGGTGGATAAGAGCACACGGAATGACCTGATAGTTACTGATAATATAGGACGAGCACTGGGACGTGGGAACTCTGCTGACCGCAATCCCTAATCCTATCACGCACACTAGAAATAGCCGTGGATTGCTCCTAACACTCCCTATGCAACTCGGCACAGCCTAAGGAACTAGCTAGCCCTGAAGATAGAAAAATAAAGCCTACCTTGCCTCAGAGAAATTCCCCAAAGGAAAAGGCAGCCCCCCACATATAATGACTGTGAGTAAAGATGAAAATACAAACACAGAAATGAAATAGATTTAGCAAAGTGAGGCCCGACTTACTGAACAGACCGAGGATAGGAAAGGTAACTTTGCGGTCAGCACAAAAACCTACAAAAGACCACGCAGAGGGCGCAAAAAGACCCTCCGCACCGACTCACGGTGCGGAGGCGCTCCCTCTGCGTCCCAGAGCTTCCAGCAAGCAAGACAACAAACAAAATAGCAAGCTGGACAGAAAAATAGCAAACCAGAGAAAATCAAGCAGGCAACTTAGCTTCTGCTGGGAAGACAGGTCACAAGAACGATCCAGGAGTGAACAAGACCAATACTGGAACATTGACAGGTGGCATGGAGCAAAGATCTAAGTGGAGTTAAATAGAGCAGCCAGCTAACGAATTAACCTCGTCACCTGTGGAAGGAAACTCAGAAACACCCACAGCCACCAGAGGAATTCCATGGACAGAACCAGCCGAAGTACCATTCATGACCACAGGAGGGAGCCCGACAACAGAATTCACAACACCTGTCCTTAGCAGTGGTTTCCTAGAAGCTATTTTACCATGAAGGCCTGCTGCACAAAGTCTCCTCTTAACAATTGTTGCAGACATGTGTCTGCTGCTAGAATTCTGTATGGCATTCACCTGGTCTCTAATCTAAGCTGCTGTTAACCTGCGATTTCTGAGGCTGGTGACTTGGATAAACTTATCCTCAGAAGCAGAGGTGACTCTTGGTCTTTCTTTCCTGGGGCGGTCCTCATGTGAGCCAGTTTCTTTGTAGCTCTTGATGTTTTTTGCCACTGCACTTGGGGACACTTTCAAAGTTTTCCCAATTTTTCGGACTGACTGACCTTCATTTCTTAAACGATGGCCACTCGATTTTTTTCTACTCTTAGCTGCTTTTTTCTTGCCATAATACAAATTCTAAGTCTATTCAGTAGGACTATCAACTGTGTATCCACCAGACTTCTGCACAACACAACTGATGCTCCCAACCCCATTTATAAGGCAAGAAATCCCACTTATTAAACCTGACAGGGCACACCTGTGAAGTGAAAACTATTCCCGGTGACTACCTCTTGAAGCCCATCAAGAGCATGCCAAGAGTGTGCAAAGCAGTCATCAAAGCAAAAGGTGGCTACATTGAAGAACCTAGAATATAAAACATAATTTCGGTTGTTTCACACTTTTTTGTTAAGTATATAATTCCACATGTGTTAATTCACAGTTTTGATGCCTTCAGTGTGACTGTACAATTTTCATAGTCATTAAAATACAGAAAAATCTTTAAATGAGGTGTGTCCAAACTTTTGGTCTGTACTGTATGTATGTGTATGTATACATATATATATATATATATATATATAGTTTGAGAGCAGATATACATTGTGAGAGCTAATATGGGGCACATTACACAATTTGAGGGCTATTATGGGGGCCATTGTACAGTGTGATGGCTGCTGTGAGGACAATCATATTTTTTATAGAGATGCTTTTGGGCCATTATACTGTGTATAGGAGAGCTGTGTGGGCATTGTACTATGCATAGAAGAGATGTATGGGCATCATATTGTGTATATCAGAACTGTGGGACCATCATACTGTATATAGGAGAGCTGTGGGACCATCATACTGTATATAGGAGAGATGTGGGACCATTATACTGTATATAGGGAGTTGTGGGGACATTATACTGTGTATAGGGAAAATGTGGGCTCAATATACTGTGTATTGGGGAGCTTTGGGCATATCTTAAATTGTTTAAGGGAGCTGTGGGCCCATCATACTGTGTATAGTGAAGCTGTGGGGGCATTATACTGTGTATAGTGGCGCTGTGGGGGCATTATACTGTGTATAGGGGAGCTCGATGTGTTTTATCCTGTGCATAGATGAGCTGTGGAGCCATAATACTGTGTATAGGGGAGATGTGGACACATTACACTGTGTATTTGGAAGCTGTACATTAAGGGACTCAGGGGACATTATTAAATGTTAAGTGTGCACTTAAGACATATTATCTTTATAGGGGCACTCAGAGTACGTTGACCGTGAAAGGTGCACAGGGAGCATTACTACTTTGTGTAAAAATGTTGGCACTGTTTTCTAAGGAACTTTCAGAGGGCATCAATATTTTCTAGGAGGCAAGGGGGCATGATGGTGGGTATTATTATATGGGCCAGAAAGAGCAGCATTGTTATTGTACCACACAGCAGGTGCAGTAATAGGGACACATATGGCAGCAGCTCATCATTAGGGTGCCAGAAGGATGAAGAGTCTGTGCAGGTTGGGAATAGATGGGGATGTTGCAGGAAATGTGAGAAGTCAAATGTGTCCTCATTGTAATCTCTTCAGATGAGTCGTGCCTGGAGAAGGTGTCATGTTGGTTTGGGCAAGATGAAAAAGACAGGAGAAGTGAGCCGCTCGATCTGAAAGAATGTCAGCTGTAAGTCAGCATCTATATTTGGGCTGTTTGGGCTGTAGTCACTTGTATGTTCTACAGGACTGATATCCAGCACTATATGGTCATCACATAATGGCAATATCAGTATTGGTCTTCGTGTAGATTTATTTGCAGTAACAATGCAGTCATCTGTTGAGTTTCCCTTATATCCACAATTAGGTGATTTGGGGCCCACTCAGGTGTTTCACCTCCCCATCCAACTGAGCTGCACCTCTAGTTACACTTGTGAGGTGCAGGTAATCTGTGAATTGGGGCACCAATGGGAAAACTTTGGAGAGTCATAAATGAGGTGGTCTATGTCTAGCAAAGAATTGTTATCAAAGGGACTTACGGTATCTACTGTTCTTGCATAGAGATCTTAGGCATCGCCCTTCCTTGTCCCAGTGGAATAAGATTGGAGAGTTGTCTGGCATATGGGAGAAATCACTTTGAGCAATACCTTTTCCACCATTTTCCGACCTCTTTTTTTCAGGCATACTGCTGTCTATGCTGCTTTAGGATACTTTTGAAAATTATTGCAACCATTTGGCTATCTGTGAGTACAATACGAACACTCATCTGTGATAAGTACCATGGTTTATTACTGTAGTCGATAGGAGATTGATTGTCATCATATTTGTCAAACATTGAAAACATAGTTGCACCCTGCTAATCTCAGTTTGTTTTGGGGTTTTGCCATGTATTTATTCTTTAAGTGTATATTCACACATGGATTAATTGCAGAGTTTCATCTGCTCATTTTACGCAGTGTATTTATTACGCTTTGTACACTATTTTTATGCCTCTTTTTGAAACTGTTATCTTTCCACCAAAACACAGCATGTCAATTCAATCAGTGTTTTTGTAGTGTTTTTCACCCAGTCAAACAAGTGGGGAGAAAGGCAATTAAAAATGCTGCAAAAATGAACATAAAAGCACAAGAAAAAGTCATGAAAATGTATGCAAGGGATTTGTCAACACTCTGTTGTAAGAATTACGGAACTTGCGAATATAACCTTAGATACTCTATCGTTCTACTACATCACAACATATTTGGTTCTTATGTCTATTACAACTGGACTTGTTGCCCTAAGCAAAACTGTGGGTGCATAATATTAGTACACAATATTACTTTCCTACAAATCATGTTACATCACATGGCACAATAGTTAATATTAACATCAGTAAAGATTGACATAAAAATAATGTTATAGGCTCCTCTGAGCAGGTGGATTCTCTAAGTCATAGGTCAGGATGAGCAGTATAAAATGGAGGCAATGGTACAGCAGAATGGTACTAATACCGCTCAAGGATAGTTGACAGTGAGGTGGGCAGGATGGCAAGCAGACAAATTGAGCAGGAAGGACCAGATGAATCAAAGTCAGGCGTGTGGATGCATCACTTGTCTATTACTGTGTATAAAAGATGATGTCAGTAAAGTTCTGTGGGAAATGAATGGCATTATATAGGTAATATGGGATACAAATAAATACTACAGCGATCGAGAAGGCAGAAATAGTAATAAACCACCTATGTCTTCTTTCTGGTGAGTTTAGCTGTGTCTGACTCCTGGTTTCCCCACTCCAGCAGCTCCGTTTCCCTTTTTGCGTTTCCATTTTTTCTTCCTCTTCTTCCCAGAGCCAGAATGCTTTTATTTTTCTGTCAAAATACATATATAAGGGCTTATTTTTTGAGAGACGAGTTGTACTTTTGAATGACACCATTCATTTTACCACACTGCACTTGAAAATGGGAAAAAAAATCCAAGTGCTGTGAAATTGTGAAAAAGATCAATTCTGACAGGGTTTAAAAGGCGCTCCATAAAGACATGTCATGACAACCCATCTTCGACCCGCGATCACGTCACAGGCACACCGATGGGACGAGTTAATGACGTCAGAGATTGACTGCGGCATTTAACAAGTTAGCAATCGCCGGCAGGTCCTGGCTGTAATGCAGAATTATCACCTACCGGGTATGGGGCGGGCTCCTGACATCCGTTTCCGATATGAATCGTATATACAGTGGGGCAAAAAAGTATTTAGTCAGTCAGCAATAGTGCAAGTTCCACCACTTAAAAAGATGAGAGGCGTCTGTAATTTACATCATAGGTAGACCTCAACTATGGGAGACAAACTGAGAAAAAAAAATCCAGAAAATCACATTGTCTGTTTTTTTAACATTTTATTTGCATATTATGGTGGAAAATAAGTATTTGGTCAGAAACAAAATTTCATCTCAATACTTTGTAATATATCCTTTGTTGGCAATGACAGAGGTCAAACGTTTTCTGTAAGTCTTCACAAGGTTGCCACACACTGTTGTTGGTATGTTGGCCCATTCCTCCATGCAGATCTCCTCTAGAGCAGTGATGTTTTTGGCTTTTCGCTTGGCAACACGGACTTTCAACTCCCTCCAAAGGTTTTCTATAGGGTTGAGATCTGGAGACTGGCTAGGCCACTCCAGGACCTTGAAATGCTTCTTACGAAGCCACTCCTTCGTTGCCCTGGCGGTGTGCTTTGGATCATTGTCATGTTGAAAGACCCAGCCACGTTTCATCTTCAATGCCCTTGCTGATGGAAGGAGGTTTGCACTCAAAATCTCACGATACATGGCCCCATTCATTCTTTCATGTACCCGGATCAGTCGTCCTGGCCCCAAAGCATGATGTTTCCACCACCATGCTTTACAGTAGGTATGGTGTTTGATGGATGCAACTCAGTATTCTTTTTCCTCCAAACACGACAAGTTGTGTTTCTACCAAACAGTTCCAGTTTGGTTTCATCAGACCATAGGACATTCTCCCAAAACTCCTCTGGATCATCCAAATGCTCTCTAGCAAACTTCAGACGGGCCTGGACATATACTGGCTTAAGCAGTGGGACACGTCTGGCACTGCAGGATCTGAGTCCATGGTGGCGTAGTGTGTTACTTATGGTAGGCCTTGTTACATTGGTCCCAGCTCTCTGCAGTTCATTCACTAGGTCCCCCCGCGTGGTTCTGGGATTTTTGCTCACCGTTCTTGTGATCATTCTGACCCCACGGGGTGGGATTTTGCGTGGAGCCCCAGATCGAGGGAGATTATCAGTGGTCTTGTATATCTTCCATTTTCTAATTATTGCTCCCACTGTTGATTTCTTCACTCCAAGCTGGTTGGCTATTGCAGATTCAGTCTTCCCAGCCTGGTGCAGGGCTACAATTTTGTTTCTGGTGTCCTTTGACAGCTCTTTGGTCTTCACCATAGTGGAGTTTGGAGTCAGACTGTTTGAGGGTGTGCACAGGTGTCTTTTTATACTGATAACAAGTTTAAACAGGTGCCATTACTACAGGTAATGAGTGGAGGAAAGAGGAGACTCTTAAAGAAGAAGTTACAGGTCTGTGAGAGCCAGAAATCTTGATTGTTTGTTTCTGACCAAATACTTATTTTCCACCATAATATGCAAAAAAAATGTTAAAAAAACAGACAATGTGATTTTCTGGATATTTTTGTCTCAGTTTGTCTCCCATAGTTGAGGTCTACCTATGATGTAAATTACAGACGCCTCTCATCTTTTTAAGTGGTGGAACTTGCACTATTGCTGACTGACTAAATACTTTTTTGCCCCACTGTATAAGGCGGATGTCATGAAGAGGTTAAAAGGAATCTGTCAGTAGGATCAACCCTCCTAAGTCATTTATATAGGCTTGTAGGCCATGGTAAGCTGATTAAATGACACCGTGATATATGCAATTGATGTCTTCTTCCAGAGGAGCCCATCTTTTTCTTATATTTAAATGAACCATTTAGGACTATGGGCCGGACACTGATGGGCTATATAGACAGCTTACAAGGGTTGATCTTACTGACAGATTCCCTGTAAAGTATATTAGAGGTCCAAAAAAGGTTATTGTTTTAGTGGAGTTGAACAGAAACATTTGCAACACTCTGGTTCAGTGGCCACATCAGTAGTGGCTGATGTGGTATATACTTCCCTCTGAAAGTTTCCTGTGAATTGATTTGCTGAGCTCTAGTATATACATATCTTGTGGCATTCATCTTTAATTTCCTATCCTTACCATTCACATCTTCAAAAGGGAATTTTTTCAGGTCATTTTTGCCTACACTACTAATATTATCCTGAAATAGGGTGAGGGCCGCTAGCCAAGTGAGTATATGTAAATAGAAAATAAATATTCACCACTTTCCGCACCCATAATCCCACCCACCCCTCTGCTCCACCATCACTGATTGGGTGCAGTTACGGTATGTTTCCACGCGCAGGAAACGCTGCGTGTCTGACGCTGCATAGAGCCGCAGCGTCAGACAGGCAGCGTCCAGATATTACAGCATAGTGGAGGGGATTTAATGAAATCCCGTCTTCACTATGCGTGGTAACACGCACGCAGCGGCCCTGCGACTCCGGACGTGCTGCGCGTCTTTTCAGATCGTAGCATGTCCGTATATCTTGCGGCGACGCAGCGTCGCCGCAAGATATAGCACAGGGCCCTATGCGATGGGTGCGATGATGCCGAATGTGTGCTGTGAACACATCCGGCATCATCGTGTCCCAGAAGGGGGCGGGGCTTACCGCAGAGCTGCAAAGCCGCTCCGACAATACCGCCGGCCATCCTGAAAGTGGACACGCAGCCTTACACTGCTATATTACTCGCCCGAGGATTGTATCGCAATGTATCGATTGTGATGTGATCCTTGGGCATAAGGCAGTCTGACTGAATCACTGACGTGAGCAGAAGGGTGTGAGGTATTATGGTGAGGGGAAGGGTGAATATTCATTTTGCATTAACATATGTTTCACTAGCTGGTGCACAACAATATATTTTCAGGGGCTTACAGCAACAAAATGGAGTGATGTACAAAAATGAAAGTTAGATATCCTGAATGAGCTGCACAAGCCCTATTTCAGGATATTAGTAGGGTAGGCAAAATTACCTGATAGATTCTTTCTAAAACATCTGCATTCTTGAACCACTGGGGTAATCTCTGCCATTAACCATAGATTAAAGGGTAGGTGCAGTGCACACCTGAATATGACCAGATCTTGCTTGAGCAGAAGGGGCCCTGGGAAAGTTGCTATGAATATTTAGTTATTTTTGAATGAATTTACAAAAATATGTTAAACTATATAGAAGTGTGTATTTAACATGCCAACATTTTTTACATATTTGGAGTATTGATCATTTGTAGTTTATGCTTTTCCCTAAATTTAAGAACAGAGCCAGGACATCTTTTGTTATTTGTAGCAGGCACACATGTACTGTTCACATGCCGATATTACAATCAGTATGTGCTGTCACCATCAGACCATAGCTGTCACTTACACAATATTGTCACTCATTAATTATCTTTTGTAATGCAGCAGGAGCTGAACTAATGTGGAGCGTATCCCGCTGATAATAACATACTGACATGTTATTATATATAATATTTGTCATTTATAAAAATGACACATATTGTATCTGTTTGCAAATTTAATCATATTTAACCCTTTAACATCAGAGTTAAAGTGACCTTCCACCTCACAATAAAAATGTGCATAATGCATAGCTAAAATAACTGCTGCCCACTTTTAAATATTTCTAGTATGATTCTTCTGACTCCCAGTCCTCTCTTCATGTACATAAAATTACTAAATGGTGGCCCGATTCTAACACATCAGGTATTCTAGAATATGTATGTAGTTTATTTATGAAGTAAACGTGAGTGAACTATGTGGCACTGTGACTGACAGAACTTGTTCAGTAAACGTGACTGAACTATGTCGCACTGTGACTGACAGAACTTATTCAGTAAACGTGACTGAACTATGTGGCACTGTGACTGACAGAACGTGTTCAGTAAACGTGAGTGAACTATGTCGCACTGTGACTGACAGAACTTATTCAGTAAACGTGACTGAACTATGTAGCACTGTGACTGACAGAACTTGTCCAGTAAACGTGAGTGAACTACATCGCACTGTTAGTGGGGGTTAAATTCTGCGCCAATATCGCTGATCGGTCGTGGCCGGCTGGGCGTGACCAATCTGTGAAGCGGGGTTTAAATTATGCACCAATATCTCTGATTGGTCACGGCTGGCCGGGCGCGACCAATCAGTGAAGCAGTGTTTAAATAACGTGCCAATATTGCTGGTTGGTCATGGACGGCCGCGACCAATCAGCAAAGCAGTGTTTAAATCCCATGCCAATATCGCTGATTGGTCACGCCAGGCTAGCCGCTACCAATCAGCGAAGAGTGGTTCAAATCTTGCGCCAATTCGCAGCTGGACCTCGCCTGTTGCTGATTGGTCATGGGCAGCAGGCGCAACCAATCAGCGACGCGGGATTTCCGTTACAGACATACAGAAAGAATTAGACGATTATAGATATAGATTGACTTTTCCGTAAAATGATTGACGTCTGAGACATTTCCGCCTCTCCTGGACTGACCCATGTAAGAGCAAGGATAAATGTCTTAGGTTTGACCATATAAACAATGTTCTTTGGAAGACTGAAACAACCCTTGCTCCTATGTTGACCAGCCCAGAGCAGAGGCGATTGTTCATACTTGTAAAACACAGTTTACAAAAAAGGATGGTGGAAGTTATTTAATACATAAAGAGAGGATTGGGAATAAGAGGAATATTAAAAGGAAGACTGTCAAAAGTTATTTTAACTATGCACTGTGCATTGTAGGGTTTCAGCCACTTGGATTTTCATATGCACAAGGTTTTTTTCTTTCAAAGCAGCCTTCCTCCAGTGCAAATGAATAACATAGACAGTCTTTTCCTCAGGCACAATGAAACAAAGTTGCAGCCTCACTAATCTTAGTATTCCAGGCAATATCAGTTCCAGCAGCTTTAAATGTGTTCACCAAGCAAACACACCTCTATTCAGCTCCAGCTTTGCTGCTGTTATTAGGCTTGTATGCACCCGGCTGGATTATGGGAACAACCTATCCCATCTAGGCTCTTTTGGCTGCTCCTACTGTAAATCACAGACACAAAATCCAGTCATATTAAATCTCTCTCAGTAACCAAGTGTTTCTGGTACAGATTTTACATTACTGAGGCCAACTACCTTGGAGGCACATATCTGCCATCCATGACCTTACCTCCTGATTTGTTACAGCATATATTACAAAATTCTGCAATCCCTGAGCCTCCATATGATGCTTTTGCACAACACTATATTGTAGAGCTATTCTAACAGAATAAAAATATACACATCATATTATATATTGTATTTTTCCATACATATAACAACTATAACTCCAAAACAGCATGCCTGGTGTCTTGGGGTTATATTTGACACAGAACATTCCTTTTATTCTCTATCTAATTGCTTACCTGCTCATGTGACTTGTATATTAAAAACATTTCCAGAATCTGACCTTTTCTCACCTTTGAAACTGCTAAAACTCCTTCTGTTGCTCTTATTCATTCCCGTCTGGACTACTGCAAATCTCTTCTGATTGGTCTCCCTCTAACCAAACTTTCTCCTCTCCAATCCTTCCTCAATGCGGCAGCCAGAGTTGTATTTCTGTCCAGCCGCTTCACCGATGCTTCCTCCTTGTGCCAGTTATTACAATGGTTGCCCATTAGTTACAGGGTCCAATATAAACTTGTCTCACCCACCAAGCTCTCCACAGTTCAGACCCACCCGTTATCTCCTCCCTCATCTCTGTCAATCGCCCTACACGTGCATTCCATTCTGCAACTGAGCTAAGATTAATATCATCCATAATTCAAACCTTGCACCTCTGTCTCCATGACTTCTCTCGTGCTGCGCCATTTCTCTGGAATGCAGTACCCCAGATGATCAGACTGATACCTATCTCTTACCGTCTTAAACCCATCTCTTTAAAGAAGCCTATCACCTCAAATCACTAACCTAACTCTCCTGTTTCTTCCTTCTTAATATTATACATAATCTGCTCCCTCCTATTCATCTGTCTCCACACTTTCTGTGTACATGATAACTAAACTTGATAATTGTAATTGCATTTAAAAATATTGGCTAACTGGATCATGCAGCATTATATGAAAATCCATATTTATTATAATTGCTGGACCTGAAATAACAAGCACTTTTCACCTATTGTGTCCCCCCTATTTCCTTGTAGATTGTAAGCTTGCGGGCAGGGCCCTCACTCCTAATGTCACTGTTTAACTGTCTTACCCTGTATTGAATTTATTGTCTGTATATGTCACCGCTAGTGTTGAGCATTCCGATACCGCAAGTATCGGGTATCGGCCGATATTTGCAGTATCGGAATTCCGATACCGAGTTCCGATATTTTTGCGATATCGGGAATCGGTATTGGGATGAAGATTGATGTGTAAAATAAAGAATAAAAAAAAAAAAATATTGATATACTTACCCTCGGACGCGCCCTGGTTGTAACCGCTGCAACCGCCATGCTTCCGTTCCTAAGAATGAGCGCGTGAAGGACCTTCGATGACGTCGTGGCTTGTGATTGGTCGCTTGAGCGGTCACATGAGCGGTCACGCGACCAATCACAAGCCGCGACGTCATCGAAGGTCCTTCACGCGCTCATTCTTAGGAAGGTAATCATGGCGGTTGCAGCGGTTACAACCAGGGCGCGTCCGAGGGTAAGTATATCAATATTTTTTATTTTTATTCTTTATTTTACACATGAATATGGATCCCAGGGCCTGAAGGAGAGTGTGTCCCATTGACTTGTATTGGTATCGGATATCGGTATCGCCAATATCCGATATTTTTCGGATATCGGCCGATACCATCTGATACCGATACTTTCAAATATCGGACGGTATCGCTCAACACTATTCACCGCTTAATGGTAAGGTGCTGTGGAATATGTTGACGCTATATAAATACAATTATTATTATTTATTATAATTATTTTATTTGCTATTGTCAAAATTATTTCCACTTGTGTAAAACCGTAACTGTCTGGTCTGCCATTGACTGCCTCTTTTATAATGATACTTACGGTATTTATAAAGGCAGTTATCTTTCTGTTAAAGCTTGGAACTTGAAAAAAAGTGTGATCTGTAGCAAAAAAGACTCCCCTGTGTTTTAGCTAATAATAATGAATCACTTTGGGCATTAGTTTTATAACAATTGTGAGATTGTAACATGTAATTTTCAGCTTACCACATAAAGGTAGATAATTTTACTTCCTTTGGTGCCCACGCTATTGCTGTGATCATATTTCAAAGATTAGCTCTCAGATTTTATCTTTTTCTATTGTAGTTTCTAAAACACATCAGGGGTTTTTTGGAATTTGTGTGAATGAGTGATTAAAATGATTTACATAGTGTATTATGGGCACCAATTTGTTGCTAGGTTTCCATTTCCCACAAAAACATAAATTATAGTTCACAGGTCTACAGTATAGCTCAAGGGAATTGCACGCATCCCAAAATGACACACATCCAGACTTGTTAGAAAAGGTGAAATTAGAATTTGCCGTATTCTCTGAATTCCCCCTGAAATTTGATTTTTGGTGAATAAAATTGCAATGCTTCAAAACCTCTACTTTCCCGGAACATATGTATTTAACACTCTGAGGTCTTCTAAGACTGTGTTCAACCCCTTTTAATCTAAGACGTATTAATGTCCAAGTGATCTCAACCTGTCTGGCTAAGGGAAAATAGATAGAGTGGTGTGCTATGTGTGAAGAATAAAACAAATGTTGTTATTGAGGTGCTGTTACTGCAATATACAAATGCTCAATCAATTCACACTGACTATACAGGTACAGCACCTCCCTATATCACTTGAATCTTTAGCTTACTATTCACAAACTGAGACTGTCACACCCATTTGCAATGTGTTTCATCACATTGTATTAGTACCCGAAATGGGATTTAGGCCTTTTTCTTTGCCCTTGTGGAATGAGATGAGCTCTCTGAAGTCCTACCCCTATAGTAAACTGGCCTTTATCTTTTATAGTGGATTTAACAGTTTACATGTAGGAACAATGTATAAATCCAGCAAAGGGGTCCTTAAAATAACATCTATTTTGAAAATCCATTAAAAATTCCATTTGGAATATCATATCCTTTTCTGGTAGAAAGTCCATAATCATTGCATGCATTGATTGTTCCATGAGTTAGCGGAGTTTTTCCTTTATTGCTTTAATAGTTCCCCCTAAACCACCTCATGCAGTTTTCAACAGTGTGTGAAATGGTGCTGGACAGTTTTTTTTTGTATAATTATTATAAATCGAATCATAAATTGGTTGAATTTGTGGGGACAAAAAAATGTCAGTAAAAGCAACTCAAGGTCGAACCTCAGCAGATTGATCTGCTCATTTCTCATATTCATGTTACTCGAGCCACTCACAGCATCAATCAGAATCCTTTACTTTTCACTGTAATGGGTAGTCGCCTCAATGAGCTTGAACCTGAGACTGGCTGATGTCTTATACTATATATAGCAATACCATAATATTGCCGTTTATAGCAAAAATTAAAAATCACAGTCTCCAATGAAAGCCAGTCACTAGGGGTTGCCATGATCCCTAACTATTATATCAACTCATAGGTGCCCAATGATTGTGTCACAGGGGAGCAGATGGGTGATTAGAACAGGATGCCATCACAGATTGACAGCGACATTTAATGGGGCAACTCATGGCTGTTACAAGCAGATGATGGCTGAATAACACAACCATCATCTGCTGGCAAAGATGCGGGCTTAGGCACATACCAGTTCATCCAGCATCAGTAAGGGGTTAGCATTTTATTTCCATGGTAAAAGGGTTGCTTATTTTTTGTCTTCAGTAGCGCACTGTTGTATTCCTTTTCGGCATTTGGCTTGTTGGGGTTGGCGTGATCCTGAAGATTGGTAGTTCAGACCAATGGCATATTTGCTCCCCTGGACTCAACTGTGGGCTCTATGATGCTGCTAACAGATGTTGCATTGCCTGTACAGCATAGGAGTAACAATGGGACACTAGTTAGCTCCAGATTAGTGCTTGCAAGCTGTTTAGAAAGCACTTAAGCACTAGGAGACCAATCACTCTGAGACGGTTGGTAACTAAGGCAAGAAACAGTAGACTATAGAATTAAGTAGGAAGTACATTGCAATGTTGCTTGTTTTTACAAGCACTTAGCAATTTTAATCAATACTAAAACTTCAAAAAAAAGTTTACTTTAGGTAATAACTTTTTCCAATTTATCTTTTGTGCAGCGCTTTTATAAAGCTGGCTCTCATAACGCCTGAGGTATATTTAAAGGCAAATCTGTACTCTGTGTGTGACTATTAGTAGCCTTGGCAACCTCTATTAGTCCTGAAAGTAGTACACTGATATCAAACCCATGTAATCATAATGCTCTCTATGACCACTTGGCCTTTTATCACAAAATAACACATATACTTCACAACTATTAATACAGTTGCGTCAGATTGTTGAACTTGTATCACTGTTCCAGACGTCTAGCAAAATACAGAATGGAAAATTAACTTGGATGGGGTGATTTTTAGATGTTAAAGATGACACGTCCCATGCCTTAAATATGCATGTTTTTTCAGGTGTAAATGCCATTGACCACCTGATGTATTTTTGCCCCTCATTCCTTGTATTTAAAACTTGTCTTTTTATCTGATTGGTCATGGCCATCAACTTTTCTCTATGTGAGTCTTTTTGAGGACAAAGCCTAATTGGCTAACAAGACATGATTTACATTCAGAGAAGAAGGATGCCATATCCCAGGAATGGGAGCAAAAAATAAACATTGTGTTTAACGTCCTCTATGAGTGAGAACAGATTTAAATGGCAATCATGCTGCAAATGTATGACTCGATGAGGATTCATCAGGTGCCCGTTTCTCTAGTAAAAGAGGTATTCTATGTGGGATCATCTATAACCCTTAGTTACAATATTTGGTTGCTCTTTTTAAACTTATTAGTTTAGCAAATCGAAATGTATCAGATCCTGTGTTCAGACTAGCTTTGTTCTGACTAGCTGACTTCTAACTAGCTGACTACCTGTGTTCTGACAAGCTGACTTCTAACTAGCTGACTAGCTAAATCTTCGGCTTTAACCTCAAGCCAATTTTTTTAACATTGCGGTGCTGTTTGCACACCGAATAGCATGCACAGTACTACACAACTTGAGACGCAGCCAGCACCGCTGTCATGGTAAATGTTGAGCTAAATCTTCGGCTTTAACCTCAGGCCAATTTTTTTTAATGTTGTGGTGCTGTTTGCACACCGAATAGCACGTACATTACAGCACAACTGAGACGCAGCCAGCACCGCTGTCTTCTGTGGTAACTGTCGAGTTAAATCTTCGGCTTTAACCTCAGGCCAATTTTTTTAACGTTGCAGTGCTGCTTGCACATCGAATAACATGCACAGTACTGCACAACTGAGATGCAGCCAGCACCGCTGTGGTGACTGGCGAGCTAAATTTTCAGCTTTAACCTCAGGCCAATTTTTTTGCCTTTGCGGTGCTGTTTGCACACAAAATAGCATGCACGGTACTTCCCAACTGAGACACAGCCAGTACTGCTGTCTTCTGTGGTGACTGGCAAGCTCAATCTTCAGATTTAACCTCAGGCCAATTTTTTTGCCTTTGCGTTGCTGTTTGTAAAGCACAAAGCAGTACTAGGCTGTAGTGCTACCTTCCACAAACCACAAACTGCTCCTTGTTCCTCAATATCTGCATCTGAACATCTGCAACTATTTCACAAAAATCCCAAATTCCTAAAAAGCCTGTTGGCGTGGGGTTGTCAGTGTTGCCCAACAAGGCACTGAGTCTGGGAGTCAGAAGAAGGTTGATGCATCTATGTTCCTTGCAAAAATTCCCTGTCTGGAATGTAAATGTGTCTGGAAGCCAGAAGAGCAAGAGCAGATACTGTCTTGGATGGCAGACAAGGGCTCAACGAAATTTTCTAGCAGCACCCAATCTTCCACGACCACAAAGTCTACTGTCGATACACAGAATGCTGGGTCATCCAATCCTCAACCTGTTCTTACATCCCCTCCCCCACTCAGCAGTCACAGGAAGCATTTGACCCCAAGCTTGGCCACTCCAATGATCTGTTTGGTACATATGATCCTTTGGTTGCCTCTGGCCTCTCAACGCACAAATTGAAGAGGAAAATGAGAAGGTATCCTCTGTTCAAGGCCAAATATTTGAAAACCCACGGCCAGAAGAAAGCCACTTTCAGCCATGTGATATACTGGCTCAAGGGGTGGAGGCTGATGATGATGAGACACAGTTGCCATCTGGCCAGTCAACAATATCAACATGGAAGGAGGATGACATGGACGACAAGGTGGTCAATGATGAGTCCACTGATCTGACCTGGGCCGTTGGTATGCATAGTCAGCACAGTAGCACAGAGGAAGAAGGTGGATACGTAGCACTAACAAAGGCACCAAGGGCTACTGGTTTGAGCAGAGTGCGAAGTGTGTCAACTGTTGTCAAGAGCAATCCTTCTGTGCCCCCAAGTCAAGGCAAGGGGGCATTCTTCTTCTGTCTGGAATTTGGTTTCGGATAGTCCTTCTGAACCAAACATTGTCATCTGTAGCATCTGCCATATGAAGCTGAGCAGAGGCCAGGGCAAAGGCAACCAGAGCACGACCAGTATGCGGAAACACATGGCAGCCAAGCACCTTAGTTGGTGGGTGGATAAACAGGGTACCAAATCATTGTCAGCGTGTCAAACCACTGCCATTTCGACTGTGACCCATCCTTCCCAATCTGCTGGCCAGGAAGCAGGTGCTCATACCTCCTGCTCACAAGCTGTGGTCACAGAGACACAGGACTCAACAATCCCATTCACTTGTTTGCAACAGCCAAGCGTCCAAGTTGCTAGCTGTGGAGATGTTGCCATTTAGGCTTGTAGGGACACAGTCTTTCTGTGATATCTTGGCTGTGGCTGACCCATGATACTCTGTTCCCAGCCGGCACTATTTTTCCTGGTGTGTTGTCCCTGCGTTACACCAGCACGTGTTAAGCAATCTAAAGCTTGCTCTGACCAATGCTGCAACAGGGAAGGTCCACCTAACAACAGACATGTGGACAAGTAGTTGTGGACAGGGACGATACATTTCTGTCATGGCACACTGGCTGAACCTGGTGGAGGGTGGGACAAAGTCACAAACTGGAACATCACATATGCTACCCACGCTACTAATAGGGGGCCGAACCTCAATCATGGTTTCCACCTCATCATATACGTCCTGTCTCCCCTCTCCCTCCTCCTCCTCCGCCTCCTCATCCTATGCTGAATTACCCTCCACATCACTTCCAAGTTGGGAGCTGTGCAGCAGTGCATCGGCAAAGTGGCAACATACACTGCTGAAGCTGATCTATTTAGGTCAAACACCACAAACTGCAGTAAAGCTATGGCAAGGAATAAAAAACAGACCAATTTGTGGCTCTCCGCACTGAAACTCGAACCCGGTCTGGTTGTCTGCGATAATATGCTTAACCTGGAGGCAGCTTTAAAGCTCAGGAAGATGGTACACATGCCATGCATGGCTCAAGAGCTGAACCTAGTGGTTCAGAAATTTATCAAAACATACCCTGACTTGCCGTACCTGCTTGAGAAGGTGCGCAGTATTTGTGCCCATTTCCGCCATTCCTCTACCGATGTTGCAGATCTTGCAGCACTTCAAAAGCAATTTAATTTACCAAATCACCAATTCATTTTCGATCTGCCCACATGGTGGAACTCAACATATCATATGTTGGCAAGGATTAGTGAGCAGCAGAGGGCACTTGCTGAATACCAGCTTAAACATGCCTGTCAAACTGCGACTCAGCCAAGACACATATCAAATGTCGAGTGGGTGTGGATCGATGACGTTTGTGAGGTGCTTGATAACTTTGAGTACTGCACCAACCTCGTGAGCGGTGTTCAGGCTATTATCAGCATTACCATCCTGATGCTATGTACGTTTAAAGAATCGCTGCCTAATGTAAACATGGAATCTTTGAGTGCCTATCAGCTGGTTATGGAGCAAAATTTCACACTGGGTGATCCTACCCAGTCCAGCCAATATCATGGAGCAAGATTGAGTGATGAAGATGAGGAGGAAGACAAGGAGGGAGAGGACTTCTTTTTCTGTGGTACCGAGGGGACCCCTGATGCTACAGAGGGGACTCCCAACTGCAGCTTCATGTCTGTCACATGGGTGGGCTGGAGAGGAGGTAGAGGAGGAGAGTCAGTGTGAAGAGAGGATGGGTATTGTTCCTTCTTCTGATGCCACAGAGCATTTGCCTCTTTGCAGCTTGGCACACATGGCACAGTTCATGTCTAACTGTCTGTCCCAAGACCCTCGTGTGATCCACATTTTAAGCAGCAACCTATACTGGTTGGCCACCTTTCTCAACCCACGGTACAAGGACAAATTTCCTTCGCTACTGTTGCAGTCACCAAGGGGTTTCACAATTGAATCCTTCAAGAGGGCCATTGTCGATCATTTGATGACAACATCACACTCAGACACGGCTGGTAGCAGAGGTACCAGCTCTTTGCAACAGCATGCATTAATTGGGAGAGACACGTCCAGCAGGTCCAAAAGAGATGGGGGAAAATGTCCACAAACTGGGCCATATTTAATAAACCGTCTCATCAGCAAGGGCTAGCTGGACTGGTAACAATGTCAAGAAGGCAGAAATTGAACAACATGATCAACAAGTATCTAAGTGACCATACCTGCGTCCTTCCTGACACTTCTGTTCTGTTTAATTACTGAGTATCCAAGATAATAATAATAATAATAATAATAAGATGCACAGTTGGCCAGGCCTCTCCTTATATTCCTTGGAGGTTCTGGCCTGCCCTGCTGCTAGTGTGATATCAGAGCATGTTTTCAGTTCTGCTGGGGCAATCATCACAGATACATGCACACGGCTGACTACAGAGAATGCAGACAGGCTGTCTCTGATAAAATTTAACACGGAATGGATTCCGCCACCTTTTTTAAGCCCTCCAGATGACAGCATCCCAACCTGAAGTCACCAAAAACGTTCTTTTATGCTACTAGTGATCACGTCCATCTATTCCCATACAAACCCCTTTCCTTCTTCTTACATGTGTATCCTACTCCTGCTTCTGCCACATGTACCCCATGGTCAACAAGCTAGAAACAATGTTCCATTCATTATTATTTTCCATCAGAGGCACTTGTGATGAGATCTCCTTCCTGCATCAACCGTGATACAGCCCCTTGGGCTAATTTTTGGAAACACTATATCTATTCCTGCACATTGGGCACTGGAACTATCGTGCTAGCAGTCCTAGCTTCATAATTGTCTGGCCCTTGAGGCCTCCTTCCTGCATCAGCCATGATACAGCCCCTTGGGCTGATTTTTGGAGACCCTATGTCTATGCCAGCACATTGGGCACTGGAACTACCGTGATAGTAGTCCTAGCTTCATAATTGTCTGACTTGCATTGGACTCGCTACTCGTTACAAATACCCGAGTATTAGGACCTACTCGTTACGAGTATAGCACGTCCGAATATATGACTACTCGCTCATCCCTAATACTGACTCCTTAAAAGTATTCTAGTGATCTATATATAGGTTTATGCATGCTTTGGTCACAATATCCTGCTCTACCTCCCTACCTCCTGGTGTCTTGGCATTGGCTGACTCATAGGCTGTTATCAGCACCGATCCATTTATAGTTACAGAAAAGCAAGTAAGTTTACTGAAAGTAGGGACATCACCTTACAAGCATGTTCTATCTGCCAGCTTTTTTTTATAGTACTTCTTTTCAATCCTCCTCTCTTCATCCCAACTTTTTCTCCTATTTTCCACCTAATCTGTATTTCAGTTTCCTCCATATTTCTCATTGCCCATCAGCAGCTCACATTTAAGCAGTGGGGTCTAAAGTAAAGGAATTAAGGCTCACATACAGCTGACAGATCAGCTAGGACTGTACATGTCCCTCTTCTGCAAAAAGTGCTGCCAGTGGATAAAGCAACTGGGGGGACATAAAAACAAGTTGGCAAAGAAAATGGCAGATTAGCAAAGATGTGTGATATAGGGTTATGCATTTTTTAAACATTTCCATTCAAATGACAGGTACAGTACATTTTAAAATAAATTATTATTTTGATATTTTAAAGTAGCTATTGTTCCGCATGTTTTAAAAATTGTTGTACAAAAGGAGCAATGACAACTATAGGGAATTTTTCGTACGTCTACTTCATGAGCTTACATGTAGAACAGACATTGGTTTTCCTAGTTTGAGACATACCTGTCAGATAAATGTAAAATGTAGGCGTAATTGATGTGTTTACAGAATTTAGTGACACTTCTTGAGTATCCAAATGAAACTGTTTAAGACATAATAAAGGAAAAGAGTTTATACAAGTCCAATGTTTCTTTTAATATTGTCCCTTGGAAGATTCTGTTTTAGTAAAAGCACTTTTTTATTTCAGTTTTGTAGAAAACTACTATGAAATTTTCCAGATGGATTTTAAAATTGGCAGCTCAACCGACCCATCAGGAGTACAGATAATCACCTGGCAAGCTGAATACCTTGGGCAAGTTCTATCAGATCTTGGTATCTCCAAAATATACGTCAATGAAAGGGACATCATGGCTTTAATACCACTGGCAATGGTATGTGACATTTTTATTTCAATTTAACAAATTATTTTTTTTTTCGAAGTTTGCGGCTAATTAACGATAAGTAGGAGCATAAAAATAATGCCTTCTCATTTCTTGTCCCATCATTTAAATTTCAGCATGTATGGAATGTATAATAATTTGGGTAGTAGCTGCTGGTATTGTCCCAAGGATATGAGACTGCACTTTGAGATGTAATTGGTTAAGCATTTAGATCAATAGGACAGAACAAGGGCACAAAGTGTTGTAAACGTCAGCACAAGTACCTTGAATTTTATTTTGTTGGCAGTGGGCTGTGAAAGGAATTACTCTTTTAATGGCCTAATGTGTAATTTCCTCCCAAAATTATACATCAATTTAATGGGTTCATGTTTAGATAAGTGCACAACATAGAATTCAGAAAGACAATCGATAATAATGAATGAGGAGATGGGCCGACTGCAATTGCAGAAAATACATCAGGGACACGATAGGTCTATTTATCCATCATTCTGCTAAATCATTCAGGTTCAGTCATCAACATATTTAATACTTCTATGAAATTGTACTTTAAGCCTTATATGTAGTTGGTATATTTTGTGATATGTTCTGCAGAAATGTCTGTCCCTGTTAATGATTGTATTTCAAATAATCAAATAATTTTGTGCAATATGCAGTTGCTCTATTATTCATTCTAGAAGCGTATTAGTAAATTGACAACTGGGTGTTACTTTGTTTCCTTACAAAGCTCGGCACTGCCCAATCAATGCTGATATTGTCAGACCATGTAGGGACCACTGCTTTCCCAGGAGGGATGCAAACTATTAGTTAAGAAGTAAAAATAATCCAAAATTGCTGCATCATGGGAAATACAAGTATTTAGTAAATAGACACATTGGGGAGATAATAAGTCCTCTTGAATCCCTTCCCGGCTGGGTAATTTTCCATTTTTGCATTTTAATTTTTCCTTTCTTGTTTTCCAAGAGTGATAACATTTTTTTTTATTTATCAATCCATATGGAATTATGAGGACTTGTTTTTGTTGTTTTCAATGACACCATTCATTGTAATTTTCGATGTGTTGGAAAATGGGAAAAAGTGCGGTTAAAGTGTGCAAAAATGCAATTCAGCTATTTTTTTTAGTTGCTGCAGCATTCATTGTGTGGTAACAATTACCTGGCAATATGTGTTAGGAGTCGAGTTTCCTCTGCTGCACAGGGGGAATCTCGATCCGTGTCTGCTGCGGTCTCCAATTCTGCTTCGGCCGCAGTGGGCTCTGCTCAGCGGAGGCGTTGCTCCCAGCGTCTCGCTGGGACTGATTCTGTGCAAAGGGTTACTGCTGCCTTTTCCGGCTCTCCTGTTGTACCCTGCACTGATCTGCGGCGAGCGGGCTTCCCTGGGACTAAGTCCTTATTTGCACACACTGACATTGCCCAGGACAGGATCTCCCGTTGGAGATCGAGGGTCACATGCTCAGGTGCTGCAGCACATCCCATTGGTCCTCTTGGCAGGTCCTGAAAGGGCAAAACTTCTGTAGCAGCTTCCTGTGCTGCAACTATATAAACTGCGCATGACCGCACGGCCATGCGCTAGTATTGTCTTGATAATATGAGTGTGTGTTGTGAGTGAAAGTCGCTATTTAAAATACCCTCCCTATTGGATGACTGTTCGCGGAAGTTGTATGTTTGCTATCTAGCGCCCGACTTATCCTACAGCACGTTACACACATAACAGCGTCTAGTTGCTGTGACCGACTGTACGGCGCCGTGCGCTTCCTCTGCGCTTTCCTTACCCAAGCCTGGGTGGTTAGTGGCGTCCGTCAGTGCGGCACTGCATGCACTCTCTTGCCTTTATATACTATTTTAATAGTTTCTTTACACACCCAGTTGCGGTGTTGTGCCAGCAAGTGGTCTAATCGGACTTCAATCCTGTTTTGGGGTTGTGTTCGCTGACTTCTTGCTCGTGCTCTATGTGCGTTACCGCGGTCCTGTTACTCAACAGGATCGCTTCCTTCACGCAGGGTGAAGTTAACCCGTGCGTGTATACTTATAGTACCGTCATATAGTCTGTCTTACTAGCAGCAGGGTTTTTACCTGCACGGTGGACCTCGGACTGCGAACGCACCTAGTTTCGTAAAATCTATACTTGGTGCGTTCCGCCAGTCCTTAACATAATACTAGCGCCAAGGTCTGGCTAGTAATGACGGACGATCAGCGTTTACAGCGGTACATCCAGCAGCTGGAGGGAAGGTTGGCGGCTCTAGAGCGTTCAACCTCAGCTGTGGATGTTACTGCTGTCGCTGTTCAAGCTGCAAGTGTGGCTGCAGCTACTTTGTCCACTGCCACCCCTGTACCAACGCTATCTCGCCTCCCGCTACCAGAGAAATTTTCTGGTGACAGTAAGTCCTGTAGGGGTTTCGTGAGTCAGTGCTCAATACATCTCGAGCTTCTGGCCTCTCGTTTCCCTACAGAGCGGGCTAAGGTGGGCTTTATCATATCCTTATTGTCGGACATGGCGTTGCAGTGGGCTACGCCGCTGTAGGAGCGTGGCGATCATGTGGTGCAGAGTGCTCTGTTATTCCTGAGCACTCTGAAACAGGTCTTTTTAGGGCCTCGTGTCACCCATGATATGGAGCTCCAACTGTTGGCATTGACTCAGGGCTCGTCCATGGTCAGCCTTTTTGCCGTCCACTTCCGCACTCTAGCATCTGAGCTGGAGTGGTCGGATAAAGCCCTTATCCCTATATTTTGGAGGGGGCTGGCTGACCACGTTAAGGACGCCCGGGCCACTAGGGAGATTCCCGCCACACTGGAAGAATTAATAACTGTATCTACTCGTATTGACCTCCATTTTCACGAGCGGAGGTTAGAGCGAGCCCAGTGTCGGCAGAGGTTTCGTCTGGCTCCCATCTTCACCAAACCTTTGGAATCTCCAGTCCAGGCTCCTGAGCCCCATGAACCTAAGGTAGTGTCACGAGCGGGATCTAAGTCCCGGACCGCTCGTGCACCCCAGGTTTGCCATGTATGCCAACAGTCAGGACATCTTGCCACCAGATGTCATCAGCGGTCGAGGAAACGTCAGCGTCTAGTGGTAGTAGGTGGAGGTGCACTAGACACTGCGACATTTGCCTCCAAATTGTCCTTTAATGGGACAATTACTTTTGGCTCATCCTCCCACTCGGTAGAGCTCTGCGTGGATTCTGGGGAGGAGGGCAATTTTATGTCTTCTGCTTTCACCCAACGTCACGCAATACCCCTGGTTATGCTACCTCAACCAGTAACGGTACGAGTGGTGAATGGGTCGACACTCCCCGCACAGATAACACATCAGACCATCCCTGTCCATGTCACCATCCCATCAGGAGATTATATCTCTGCTCATCATTCCTAAGGGGATTGATGAGGTCCTGTTGGGGATACCTTGGTTACGGTACCACTCTCCTCACATCGAGTGGTCCTCAGGCAGAATTCTGGGATGGGGTGAATCATGTGGGGGTAGGTGTCACCGAGAGTGTGTTCAGGTTGCTACTACTGAGGTACCCGCAGATCTATCCTCTCTCCCCAAGCAATATTGGTCTTATGCAGACGTGTTCTCCAAAAAGGCGGCGGAGACCCTTCCGCCCCATCGCCCCTATGACTGTCCTATTGATCTCTTGCCTGGTGCGGAGCCTCCCCGGGGTCGAGTTTATCCATTATCTCTCCCGGAGACGGAGGCCATGTCTCAGTACATTCAAGAGAATCTGGCAAGAGGATTCATCAGGAAGTCAGTGTCACCTACTGGGGCAGGGTTCTTCTTCGTGCAGAAGAAGAATGGGGAACTACGTCCATGCATAGACTACAGGGGTCTTAACGCTATCACCGTTAAGAACAAGTATCCTTTGCCCTTGATATCCGAGCTCTTCGATAGGCTTCGGGGAGCTAGAGTGTTTACTAAATTAGATCTGCGGGGTGCTTATAACTTGATTCGCATCCGTGAGGGGGACGAATGGAAAACGGCGTTTAACACCAGAGATGGGCACTATGAGTATCTGGTGATGCCCTTCGGGCTCTGTAATGCCCCAGCCGTTTTCCAAGACTTTGTCAACGACATCTTCCGGGATATGCTTTCCACCTCAGTTGTAGTCTATCTGGATGATTTTCTCATCTTTTCTCCAGATATAGACTCCCACCAGAGAGATGTTGGCAGAGTCTTCGACCTCCTACGAGCAAACTCTCTTTATGCTAAGTTGGAGAAGTGTATGTTTGAGCAGGAGTCTTTACCGTTCCTGGGCTATATCATCTCCGCCCAGGGATTGGCTATGGATCCTGCCAAACTACAGGCTGTGATGGACTGGCAAGAGCCCCATTCTCTTAAAGCGGTGCAGCGCTTTATTGGGTTCATTAACTATTACTGCCAGTTCATTCCCCACTTCTCAACTCTGGTAGCTCCCTTGGTAGCCCTCACCAAGAAGGGAGCGAATCCCAAATTGTGGTCGGAAGAGGTCTCCAAGGCCTTCACTTCTATTAAGTCCCACTTTGCTAGCGCTCCCATCTTACATCGTCCCGATGTGGATAAGCCATTCCTAATGGAGGTGGATGCCTCATCCGTTGGTGCTGGAGCAGTCCTCTATCAAAAGGATGCTCAAGATCGGAAGCATCCATGCTTCTTCTTCTCTAAGACCTTCACGCCAGCGGAGAGAAACTACTCCATCGGGGATAGGAAGTTGCTAGCAATGAAATTGGCCTTTTCAGAGTGGAGACACCTTCTGGAAGGTGCGCGGTTTCCCTTCCAAGTTTACACGGACCACAAAAATTTGGTCTACTTGCAAACAGCCCAGCGGCTAAATTCTCGCCAAGCCAGATGGTCCTTGTTCTTTTCCCGGTTCCACTTTTCCCTTCATTTTCTCGCCGGGGAGAAGAATATTCGTGCTGACGCTCTCTCTCGCTCCCTTATGTCAACTGAAGAGGAGGAAGAGGAGCCTCGGCTTATTGTCCCTTCTGAGAGCCTGAGAACCGTAGCGCCGGTTTCGCTGGAGTCTGTGCCTCCGGGCAAGACTTTTGTGCCCATTAATTTGCGACCGGAGGTTCTCTCTTGGGCTCATTCGTCCAGGGTGGGTGGACACTTTGGGACAAAGAGGACATCTGAGCTACTGGCGAGGACGTACTGGTGGCCGCATATGGTCCGGGATGTCAGGGATCATATTCTGGCGTGTGTCTCCTGCGCCAAAAATAAATCTCCGCGACAAAGGCCAGCTGGGTTGCTCTATCCCTTGCCGGTGGCAGATAGGCCCTGGGAGATGGTCGGGATGGACTTTGTCGTGGGTTTACCCAAATCTCGTGGCTGTACCATCATTTGGGTCATCACCAATCATTTCTCAAAAATGGTGCATTTGGTGCCGCAACCACGGTTACCTTCTGCACGGGCCTTGGCAGCGTTGATCATTAAACACATCTTCCGCCTACATGGTATGCCTGACAAAATTGTCAGTGACCGGGGTCCCCAGTTTGCGTCTCGGTTCTGTAGAGAGCTTTGTCGTCTTCTCAGTATTGAGTTGAATCTCTCTTCCGCTTATCATCCCGAGACGAATGGGTTGGTAGAGAGGGCCAACCAGACCTTGGTCACATACCTGCGACATTTTGTTTCAGCCAGGCAGGATGACTGGGCATCCTTGCTATCGTGGGCAGAGTTTGCGCTGAACAACGCTGTAGCCGACTCCACTGGACAAACCCCATTCCTCCTCAACTATGGTCAGCATCCACGGGTACCTGTGCCTATGCCCGTGTCATCCGCAGACTCCAGGGTGGCAGACTGGGCTGTGGAGGCACGGGATATTTTGGACCGCACTCAGGATGCCATTCGGGCCTCTAAGGAGAGAATGAGGTCCTCCGCCGATGCTCATCGGCACCCCGCTCCGACCTTTGCTCCTGGCGACTTGGTGTGGCTCTCCGCCCGTAACATCAGGCTGCGAGTTGAGTCCACTAAGTTTGCTCCTCGCTACTTGGGTCCCTTCAAGGTCCTCGAACAGGTTAATCCTGTGGTCTACCGTCTGGCCCTTCCTCCACGCCTTGGTATCACCGACACCTTTCATGTGTCCCTCCTTAAGCCTGTATACATGTCCCAGTTTTCTGAATCATCTGCCGAGACATCGGGTTCGCCTACGGATGATTTCGAGGTGAACGCTATCTTGGGGTGCAAGGTGGTACGTGGCAAAAATTTTATTTGGGTGGACTGGAAGGGTTACGGCCCTGAGGATAGGTCCTGGGAGCCTGCTGAGCACATTCGGGCTCCGCAGCTTATTGCTGCCTTCGAACGTAGCGAGGCCCAAGAAGGGGGGGCCCTAGGAGGGGGGGTAATGTTAGGAGTCGAGTTTCCTCTGCTGCACAGGGGGAATCTCGATCCGTGTCTGCTGCGGTCTCCCATTCTGCTTCGGCCGCAGTGGGCTCTGCTCAGCGGAGGCGTCGCTCCCAGCGTCTCGCTGGGACTGATTCTGTGCAAAGGGTTACTGCTGCCTTTTCCGGCTCTCCTGTTGTACCCTGCACTGATCTGCGGCGAGCGGGCTTCCCTGGAACTAAGTCCTTATTTACACACACTGAGCATGCCCAGGACAGGATCTCCCGTTGGAGATCGAGGGTCACATGCTCAGGTGCTGCAGCACATCCCATTGGTCCTCTTGGCAGGTCCTGAAAGGGCAAAACTTCTGTAGCAGCTTCCTGTGCTGCAACTATATAAACTGCGCATGACCGCACGGCCATGCGCTAGTATTGTCTTGATAATATGAGTGTGTGTTGTGAGTGAAAGTCGCTCTTTAAAATACCCTCCCTATTGGATGACTTTTCGCGGAAGGTGTATGTTTGCTATCTAGCGCCCGACTTATCCAACAGCACGTTACACACATAACAGCATCTAGTTGCTGTGACCGCCTGTACGGCGCCGTGCGCTTCCTCTGCGCTTTCCTTACCCAAGCCTGGGTGGTTAGTGGCGTCCGTCAGTGCGGCACTGCATGCACTCTCATGCCTTTATATACTATTTTAATAGTTTCTTTACACACCCAGTTGCGGTGTTGTGCCAGCAAGTGGTCTAATCGGACTTCAATCCTGTTTTGGGGTTGTGTTCGCTGACTTCTTGCTCGTGCTCTATGTGCGTTACCGCGGTCCTGTGACTCAACAGGATCGCTTCCTTCACGCAGGGTGAAGTTAACCCGTGCGTGTATACTTATAGTACCATCATATAGTCCGTCTTACTAGCAGCAGGGTTTTTACCTGCACGGTGGACCTCGGACTGCGAACGCACCTAGTTTCATATCATCTATACTTGGTGCGTTCCGCCAGTCCTTAACAATATGATTCAGAAATTCATAGAAAAAAAATTACTTGTGTCGCCATATTTCAAGACCCGTGATGATTTAATTGTTCTATTTATTTGATAGGTGAAATTTTGTTTTTGCCCCCTGAACAAACATTTTTATTTTGGGTAGATATAGTGTATTGATCACATCTTATTACATTTTTTTCAGTGTTGTGGCAACCCAAAGAAATTCAAGTCTGGCACTTTTAGATTATTTTTTTTATTGCACCATTTACTGATTGGATTAATTAATTTTAATAGATTGGACTTTTATGGAAGTGGCAATATCAAGTGTGTATTGTTTAAAAAATGTATTTCTTTATTTTTAATGGGCTGTTTTTTAAAGGAGCACTGTCATAACAGGAATGGGGATCTTCAAAAAAAATTTAGAGCACCATAAATCAATCCTTAAAAAAATGTACTCTAGTATTTAAAAGACATCATAAAAGTGAGGAGTTAAAATGAGGCAACATTTCAGCCATATTTGGCCTTTCTCAAACCTAAAATATACAGACAAAATATACAGGCAAAATGCAGATTTTCTTTATCATTCGATTCTGTGTGGATTCAACAGTCGCTGGCCACTATTTTTGTGCACTGCAAAAGGCAAAAAAATAAATCTGTCTCAACTCTGATGGGTATTTGGGGACCAGGGGCTCCTTCCCTGTCCCTAACACTATTATAGCCCTAGCTTACGTTGTTCCCTGGATTACTTCTGATGGTGAAGATGCCAGGGCCACGTACTTTTCCTTAGCTCCTGAATGCACCCTCAGTATGTACCCTTCCTGCACCCAGGGAAGAGGGGAGTAGTAGTAAGAGGTAAACACCAGGGAGTGGTGGATGGGGTAAAACCAAAGTAAGAGAAAAAGGGGATTAGCACACACCCAAAACCTCACAACAGTCTCAGATAAATCCATCAAACACCTTCTCAAACAATTACAACAAATCACCTAGCCATGCAGCATGAAGCTATTTCTGGAAATGAGTGAATGGCAGGGCCCAGATTATATGAGATGAGAGTGGTGAACAGCTGAGAGCCGTAATGCAGGAAAGCTTCCAAGAGCTCTTAACTGAGAAGATTAATTCTGCACTGCTAAAAGAAACCTGCACCACTCAATATGAAATTGAAGCACTTCTAATCAGTGCAGGAGTAGGAGAAATCAGGTGCTGCGGTCCTTTGGTCTTCTGGTTTCCCTAAACCCATGACAAAATCCTTAGGCCATGTTCACACAGTGCGTTTTTTACTGCGGAACCGCCGCGATTTTGCCGCTGCGGCTCCGCAGCTGTTTTCCATGCAGGGTACAGTACACTGTACCCTATGGAAAACAGGAACCACTGTGCACATGATGCGGTTATCGGGAAAAAAAGCCACGCTGAATAGCTGCGGTAAAAAAGAAGTACATAGTAACATAGTAACATAGTAACATAGTTAGTAAGGCCGAAAAAAGACATTTGTCCATCCAGTTCAGCCTATATTCCATCATAATAAATCCCCAGATCTACGTCCTTCTACAGAACCTAATAATTGTATGATACAATATTGTTCTGCTCCAGGAAGACATCCAGGCCTCTCTTGAACCCCTCGACTGAGTTCGCCATCACCACCTCCTCAGGCAAGCAATTCCAGATTCTCACTGCCCTAACAGTAAAGAATCCTCTTCTATGTTGGTGGAAAAACCTTCTCTCCTCCAGACGCAAAGAATGCCCCCTTGTGCCCGTCACCTTCCTTGGTATAAACAGATCCTCAGCGAGATATTTGTATTGTCCCCTTATATACTTATACATGGTTATTAGATCGCCCCTCAGTCGTCTTTTTTCTAGACTAAATAATCCTAATTTCGCTAATCTATCTGGGTATTGTAGTTCTCCCATCCATGTCACTTCTTTTTGCAAAACTGCAGCAGTTCTGCACCCATTGACCTCCATTGTGAGGTGTAACCCGCAGTAAAACCCGCAGATGAAAAATATATCTGCGGGTTTTACTGCGGTTTGTGGTGCAGAACCGCTGCAGTGTGGCTGCCCCCCGTGCCCCAATCCCACCCCCCCATGCTCCGATGCCACCCCCCGTGCTCCGATGCCCCCATCCGTGCCCTCATCTCCCCCCCTTATACTTACCCGGCCTCCCGGTGTCCGTCCGTCCGTCTTCTCCCTGGGCGCCGCCATCTTCCAAAATGGCGCGCGCATGCGCAGTGCTCCCGCCGATTCTGCCGGCCGGCAGATTCGTTCCAAAGTGCATTTTGATCACTGAGATATAACCTATCTCAGTGATCAAAATAAAAAAAATAGTAAATGACCCCCCCCCCCTTGTCACCCCCATAGGTAGGGACAATAAAAAAATAAAGAATTTTTTTTTCCCACTAAGGTTAGAATAGGGTTAGGGTTAGGGTTAGGGGTAGGGTTAGAGTTAGGGGTAGGGTTAGGGGTAGGGTTAGGGGTAGGGGTAGGGTTAGGGTATTTTCAGCCATTTTAACCCTAAAAAACTCCCTAGAAAACACACAGACTCTGCATAGAAAACTGCATAAAAAAACGCATCAAAAAACGCACCAAAAATGCACCAAAAAAAGGACCTGCGTTTTCTGCCAAGAGCTGTGGTTTTTAGTGCAGAAAAAAAAGGATGGAAATCAGGAACATGTGAACATGGCCTTTAACTAAGCTCTCTGGCTCCTCTGTGTCATGAGTCCAGTCTTTGTCAAATTATCAGGTAACTGACACTCTTGTTGAACTCCTTGATATGCTCACGCTAGAGTCCTACTCTTGACTTTCCTAAGAGCTACATGTGCCATGAACTCACATGAACCCTCCAGACTTCCATCAAAGCCAGAAGTTCTGGCTCACCTTGAGAGGCCTGGGAATTTCAACATGAGCAACACAACCTGAAAATGTGGCGAGGACTGGATGGATGACAGTGAGAAGCAGAACGACCAAAGAGATGAAAGATAAGGTGAATATAAGTTTGTTTTTTTATTTATACATTATTTTTATTATGTTCTGGGATCTGGAGGTATCACACTCTTGTAAAATAACTTCTCCATTAATTGAATTTCTCAACAAAAAAAAAGCTTGCAAACAGGCAAATTCAAATTTTTTCCACTCTTTTCATACATCCTTGTTTAAACAACAGGTTTGTGTTAAGTAAGAAAAAACATATCAAGAAGGATCATTTCAGAACATTTTCCACATTTATCGTCATCCATAATCTGTACTAATCCATTTACAAATTAACTGAAATAATTTTGAGGGGGTGAACAAATATAAATAAATAATGTGGTTGCATAAGTGTGAATTTCACATTTCAGCATGACAACAGCTCTAAACATACCTCCAAATCAATAAAAGAAGAGCCCAGACTTGAATCCAATTGATAATTTGTGGTTGAGCTGAAGAGGTCTGTACACAGAAGATGCCCTCGCAATCTGACAGATTTGGAGCACTACTGCTAATAGACTCCTACCCAAAAATATTTGATGCTGCAATAAATTCAAAGGTACCTCAAGAAAGTATTTTAGCTCTATAGTGTGCATTGTATGGTGTGCATACTTATGCAACCACGTTACTTTAGTTCTTTATTTTCCTTTTTACCCATGAAAAGATTTTTTTTTTCAGTTAAACTATACAGATTATGGGTAACATCAAAAGCAGAAAAGCTTTGAAATGATACTCCTTGGAATCATTTTTTTACATGACAAAACGTGGTTATGTAAACCTTTTCTATCCTCTGCAAACACGAGATACATTTCAAAATTTGCACAAATGATTGAATCTCAAATCATGCTGATCTTATAGAGAAATTTGATTCTCAGTGAAGTTATTTTGCATTCTAAAAAAATTTACACAAATTCTGATTTACCCCTAAACTAAAAAAACACAATTTGTTCCTCAGATTAGAATGCCTCATGCAATCAAATCAGTGAAGATATAAGAATGGTATGGCTGTTGAAAATCGGGAAGGCAAAAATGAAAAAAGCCTGTCATTAAGGGGTCAATAATTAACAGTTCTTTTCTTTTTCAGCAGCCTTACAACCCTGTGATGATATATCATTATTTAGGGTCTTCTCCATTTGAGAGCAATTGTGGTTTGATAGAGGGACAAAGACTTGGAATTGGTTTGATAAACTTTTTCATGCCAATGTACAAATTACATTTTATCTTCTCTCCTGGTAGAGTAAACATGTTGACCAGGGAGTACAGAGAGTTAATGTACTAGCGCTAATTTTCCAACTTATATTAAGTTTTAGTTGGAAAAGTATAAATCGAAAACTATATTTCATGCCATGAGGAACTAGAATGCCCTGTTCATTTTTCTTTCAATTATTTGAGTGCCTTTTGCTGTTAATATGACCCATTACGCCAAAGTAACAAAGACTACCTACTCCAGCCTTGCTGCTATTTTCCATAACACCAGCTTTCCCAGTAGCTGGAGCCTGCTGTTTGACTTGTCGTTTCTATTGACACTCCGCAGGGAGAAAGAAAGCAAACGAGAGTACATGCCATTCTCAGTAATGCACTTGACATTAAAGTCATATGGGAAATCTGTGTAGCCTAGGTAAGCATGCCTATATTCAGAGAGCAAGGAGAGGAGAAATGAAAAACTATTTTTCTAAAGTACGAATAGCGCCATATTTATACCTATTCTAGCCCTCAATTCTACAGCGATGAGACAAATTTGAATAAAGAGGTCATAAAAGTTAAATGATAGAAGCAGACTCGTGCAGTATTGACATGGAAATGTATAACTTATATTTGTTTTTTACTAACTACTGATGAATATTTTTTTTTACATTTTGATTTTCTGATTGTATTCATTTCATTCTATTTTTTACGCAATTATGGGGGCAATAATCTTTTAGGGCTGTCAATAATAGCATTCAGATTTATACCACATACTGTAGACCGTAGGAAACTATTGTGTAAGTTGTTCATTGGTTTCTAGGGAAGAGGGTTTTTCAGCTGTTCAGAGTGTTGGGAAGTAGGTAAGCTGTGATATTTAGTGTAATTTATGGATCCAGTTTTGTATATACCGTATATACTCGAGTATAAGCCGACTTGCGTGTAAGCCGACCCCCCCTAATTTTGCCACAAAAAACTGTGAAAACTTAATGACTCGAGTGTAAGCCTAGGGTGGAAAATGCAGCAGCTACTGGTAAATTTCAAAAATAAAAATAGATACCAATAAAAGTAAAATTAATTAATTCATCAGTAGTTTAAGCTTTTTGAATATCCATATTGAATCAGGAGCCCCATATAATGCTCCATACAGTTCATGATGGGTGCCATAAGATGCTCCATACAAAATACGCCCCATATAATGTTCCATACAGTTTATGATTGGATCCATAAGATGCTCCATATTAAATTATGCCACATATAATTCTGCATAAATGTTGATTATGACCCCATAAGATGCTCCATAGAGATATTTGCCCCATATAATGCTGCACATGGCCCCATAAGATGCTCCATACAGATATTTGCCCCATATAATGCTGCACATGGCCCCATACAGATATTTGCCACAAAAAAATGCTGCACATGGCCCCATAAGATGCTCCATACAGATATTTGCCCCATATAACGCTGCACATGGCCCCATACAGATATTTGTCCCATATAATGCTGCACATGGCACCATAAGATGCTCCATACAGATAATTGCCCCATATAATGCTGCACATGGCCCCATACAGATATTTGCCCCATATTATGCTGCGCATGGCCCCATAGGATGCTCCATACAGACATTGCCCCATATGCTGTTGCTATGATTAAAAAAAATAAAAAATTACATATTCACCTCTCAGGGCCTGGCACTTGCTATACTCACCTTTCCCGTTCCACCGCCGACCGCCGCTGTGTCTTCTCCATCCTCTGCACTGAAGTTCAGACAGAGGGTGGCACGCACACTAATCGTGTCATCGCGCCCTCTGACCTGAGCGTCACTGTGGAGGATGTGGAAGACGCAGCGGCAGCTGTTGGTGGAATGGGGGACAGGTGAATATTGCGCACTGCGCTATACTCACCTGCTCCTGGCACGGTCCCTGCACGTCTGTTCCCCGGAGCTGGCAGCTTCATCCTGTAGTGAGCGGTCACATGGTACTGCTCATTACAGTAATGAATATGCGGCTCCACCCCTATGGGAGTGGAGTCGGGTCCATATTCATTACTGTAATGAGCAGTACCATGTGACCGCTCACTACAGGAAGAAGCTGCCGGCGCCATGGAACCAGGGACATGCAGGAACCGCGCCGGGAGCAGGTGAGTATTATTACACAGCTCCGCCCCCCTCCCCTGCTGACCCCTGGGTATGACTCGAGTATAGGCCACGAGGGTTACTTTCAGCCCAAAAAGTGGGCTGAAATTCTCGGCTTATACTGGAGTATATACGATAGATAGTAATTACCTCTTAAGATATTTCTGAGAAGTTTTTTAACCCATTCACAACACGGCAAGTTTCAATTTTTGCATTTACATTTTTTCTCAGAGTTATAGTTTTTTTTTCTGTCCACATAGATTTATAAGGGCTTATTTTTTCCTAGATTTTCATTATTCTAGATAATGCAATCTTTTGTAAAATTTTGAGAATTTAATTTCATTAAATTTGCTCATGTCTTTATATTAGGTATTCACTAGTGATAAGTAAGTGTGCTCAGCATTGCTTGATACTTGATTGAGCATTGGGGTGAAGAGGCACGCACGTTACTCGGCCGAGTATCTCGTTCTCGTGGTGCTTAAAAACATGCTCGAGTCCCCACACTACATGTTTGCCAATGTGATTTTAGCAATTAAACATGTGGGAATTGCCTGCCAATCATGGTAATGCCCAATAACCAGGAATCTTCCCAGTCTGACAATATAAGCTTGCAGCTGCCTGCTATATCTTGGCTGATTATCAAAAAAATAGTGAGCACCTCAAAAAAAAATTTTCATTTGTTTATTTATTTATTACATTTTGGGGGCATTACTGGATTCATAATTGGGTATTGTGATCTAAAACTTTCCATTACTAACCCCTGGGCTTGATGTCAGCTGACATTATACAGTTGAGGTCAATCCCTTAAAATATTGCCATAATTGTTGGGCAGCTGCAAGATGGTATTTTTAGGCTGGGAAGGGCCAATATCCATGGACCTTCCCAGCCTGATATCAGCCCACAGCTGTCTACTTTACTTTGGGTGGTTATCAAAACTGGGAGGGGACACCACATCATTTTTTTTAATTATTTATTTAATTCCCAGCAGTTACCTGGGAGTCAGAGATGCATCCAGACATCTTCCCCTTGCTGTTCCCAATTGATTTGAGTGCTGCTGTTTCCATCCATTTACATGCTAGGGTCTGCCAAAAAATGTTCGAATTTCCCACTGACTTCCATTATACTTGTTACTTTTTTCGAGCAGGTCCATGCATCTGACCTGCTCAAATCAAGTACAGAGCAGGTGAGCTCTGCAGGTGAACACGGCTACATCAGTGAAGAAATAAAAAAGATTGTGGCCGGGGAGACAAAAATGCAAAAACAATAGGCTGGACAGTCATTAAAGCCCTTTTAGACCTGTCATTAAGGGTTAATAATTGGCAGTAGGTTTTTTTCGCTATTCTCACATTGATCTTTGGGAATTATTTTTAAGATGTACATTTTGTGGTAAGAATATGATTCCCTCTTATTTTAGTGGTGAAAAAAAATCAGAATTTTAAAATAAAATGTTGGAGTTGTGTTACCATTTTCTGAGATCCTTAACATTTTAATTTTTGGTCAATGGAGCTGTGTGAATGCAAAGAATTGTGGCGAGATTGCCTTTTTTTAAATTCCATTTTGGGACAGACAGGACATTTTGATTAATTGTTACAGTATTGTTTGAGGTATTACAGCTGTTTTAGCATTTTGAGTTTGTTTTTCTGGTTACAGTTTTTACCATTGGGTTAATTATTTGTATATTTTGATAGATCAGACTTTTCTGAAGTCGGTGATACAGAGTTTTTATTTTTTATTATCTTTAATTTTAATGGTGAAAAAGGAGATGATTTCAAGTTTTATGTTTTTTTAATTTCTTTCAGAATTTTTAAACTTCTTTGTCAACTTTCACTGTATTTATTATTGAACCTGCAATCATCTTATTGCTTGTACTATATACAGAAATAAAGAAATAAATGAAATGTTATGTCCTAGGGTATAAATTAGAGAGAAATCATATGAAAAACCCAATTAAAAGATACAAACTTTATTAATAATTGACTAAAACCCACCAACAGGTGGTACGTGCCCTCCCCAACAACACACAGTGCAAAAAATACTAAACCAGACCAGACAACCTTGGATTGATTTGCTACATGTCCCTGGTAATTACCTGTATTTTGACCTGCCTGACTGCTGAGGTCGGCACCCTAGGGGGAAGTAGCTTTGTGGTGCCCCCGCTCAGCGATGGCTGCCACTATTAATCCCTAGATGCACCCTATTGCTGATGTTGCCCCTGCACCCTCAATCGGGAACCACTATTTCTAGACATAGGTCACACCTGCAGATAAAGGGACCCTGTAGCCTAAGGAAATTTGTTTATAAAAAGCATAAAAGCACATGCAGCTTAGTGGCTTGAAGAGAGTACAGATGTCCAAAAAAATACATTTGTCATTTATGATCCATAATAATATGTCTAATGGATCAGGTCACACATAGGTGTCCTATCCATATTAAATATCCGGTTTCAAAAAGGTACAATATTTTAAACACAAAAGGTGTGGATCAATTAGTACTCAGTTCCTTGTTCAAAACGGTTTAAGGGACTGTCATTCGATACTGTTAAATGCCAAGATATCAATCTTAGAGACCTTTTAACCAAAACATGATATATTCATATTAACAACAGGGTACAAGATTTATTATCCCATGTACAATGCATATGGATGCCATCATGTAGATGAATTAGATGTAATCACACATATAACCAATCGGCCACGTGAAAGCAGATCAATTGGGACCATAACCCTTGGTGTATGATACAAGGAGCAACACATAGGTAATATTGGATGTCAAGGTACTCATCTGCCATGTATGCCATCCGCCTTTGCCTCAACGCGTTTTGCCTTTGTGGATCATCAGGAGGCTCGATACTAGATGGTGCGTCTTGATAGGAAGTGATGTGCAAAATAAGATACCATTCTCTGCTTAAATAGCCCGCTTTACCCCATAGGGGCTGCCCCCACATCATAATCAACTATACAGCGCTAGTCTGATATAGCGCTCCAGCTTGGCCGCACAGAAGTGCTTGTGACATCTTCCGGTATGGTATAAGACTCTAATCGAGCATGCTCAATGTGGAATGCACAAATGTTTGTGGATTTACCTGTAGGTGGGTTTTAGTCAATTATTAATAAAGTTTGCATGTTTTAATTGGGTTTTTCATATGATTTCACTATATACAGAAATACCAGAAATACCATAGTATTGATGCACATAGTAAAAATCACGATCTCTCAAAAATAGATTTCAACAGTGTCAGTCTATTACTAGTGGCATGAGTAAAAAGTGCAACATTTTAGTTTTCTTAACATAAATAGTGAGATAGCAAAGGAAGAAAAATCACCCAAAATTCTTAAATAAATTTTACTTAAAAACTTGTTGAAGCTGAGTCATTTTTGATAACACATTCCCTTTGAGAATTGTTCACCCATAGAAAGCTAAACAGATAATAATTTATAATGGCCAATCCTCAGAATTCTATGATAAAAATATTACTTGCATTTAATGGGAATGTGTCATCAGAAAATAACTTAGTCTTTAAATCATGTTTTTTTTATGTCATATTATGTATTTTTTATTGCTGGTGTTAGAATATTTCAGACAAAAGACGTTATCGAGCTTCTGGGAAATTACTGGCTTGAGACAGAGAGACACAGACACAGAGTGACATATAACAAAGTCTGCAAGGACAGGCTCAATGCTCTATATATCAGTTAATAATCATAATGGGTGGTCACAATGCAATGTAATATGATGCGACTATAATTTGACCATGCTCAGGTAATAGCCTCAAGTAACAATACAAAAAAACATGTTACACAAACAGATATCATTACTTATGACAAGCAGATTGATCCGGGAAGGATCAATTTCAAGTGGAATTTCCTGAAATTCATTGTTCACCTCAAATTCAACACTGCAATTCAATTTAAGAGGGCCGTCCATCAAAAGATGCTTGGCAGATGGGCGAGTTTCCACATAATGCCCAGCAGCTATCACATCGCATGGTGTTACACTGCCAATCTGAGGGGTATCAAAACTAGTATAAAATATGGGGGCTGGCCAAAGAACACCATTTTATGCTTATAGCTAGTGTTGAGCGATACCGTCCGATACTTGAAAGTATCGGTATCGGATAGTATCGGCCGATACCCGAAAAGTATCGGATATCGCCGATACCGATATCCGATACCAATACAAGTCAATGGGACACCAAGTATCGGAAGGTATCTGTAATGGATCCCAGGGTCTGAAGGAGAGGAAACTCTCCTTCAGGCCCTGGGATCCATATTAATGTGTAAAATAAAGAATTAAAATAAAAAATATTGATATATTCACCTCTCCGGCGGCCCCTGGACATCACCGCAGGTAACCGGCAGGCTTCTTTGTTTAAAATGAGCGCGTTTAGGACCTGAGAATGACGTCGCGGCTTCTGATTGGTCGCATGCCGCTCATGTGACCGCCACGCGACCAATCAGAAGCCGCGACGTCATTCGCAGGTCCTAAATTCCTAGAATGAGGAGTTTAGTGCCTGAGAATGACGTCGCGGCTTGTGATTGGTCGCGTGGCGGTCACATGAGCGGCACGCGACCAATCAGAAGCCGCGACGTCATTCTCAGGTCCTAAACGCACTCATTTTAAACAAAGAAGCCTGCCGGTTACCCGCAGTGATGTCCAGGGGCCGCCGGAGAGGTGAATATATCAATATTTTTTATTTTAATTCTTTATTTTACACATAACTATGTATCCGATACCGATTCCCGATACCACAAAAGTATCGGAACTCGGTATCGGAATTCCGATACCGCAAGTATCGGCCGATACCCGATACTTGCGGTATCGGAATGCTCAACACTACTTATAGTATGTGGGGGTAGGAGGTCAGAGTGCACAGCTCATTCCACAAAGAGAAGACAAAATCTAATTATGGTGTACTACTTTGAGTGCTTAAGCAGATTGAAAATGAGAATGCTAGTCTCTGTGACTGAATTGATTGATCTGAAATATACTGCAGTGACAGTACCTTAATAACAATTTTTTTAAATAGTTCAAATGCTGAAAATAAGGAGGGTAGTTTTAAACCTCTCAGCCCTATTTTAGCCTAAAGTAAAATCATAAATAATCATGAATCCGGGGCTTGAGTGTCACAGATAGTGTGATTCCTGCCTTGTAAGACTAGCAATCCATTCTTTTACATCCTAGAAAAAGATTTCCATAGCCCAGAAATGTAAACACTTCAGTGCCATGTCAGCCAAACATCTACTGACTGCCTGCCCACTGTGTTTTATCGCGAGAGACTGTACTGCTGATATAAAACATAATCTAATGCAAGAGTGTAAGTTACTATGACTAATGTCGACTTCACACCAGAAATGAGTCAGATATTTTCTACTAAGTATATGCAATACTACCATATGCATTTTTTTATCAAATAATAATTTGGATGTTTTTGTGCAAGAAATTGGGGTGTGCAGTTTTTTACCACTTTCATTAATCCAGTTTATGGTGTGAAACTTTACACAGCGTTCGCATATCCTGAGACTAGTTGCTATCCATATCAGTGTTCAAGTGGTTCACAGACGTGGTAAGCCCTGATCTTTTCATGTTCTTGTGGATCGCCCCCAGACACAGGGCCGCGAGTTCTCGGTACCGGGCCTCTCTGGTTTGGTGCTGAGGCTGTCACGGTGGCTAGACCCGGTCCGTGACCCTGCTAAAGGGCATCCAATAAAGGTGGTACAGTCTGTCAGGGGTTCGTGACGCCACCTGTGGTGTTCGGTCAGGGTGACCAACGCTGCTGTGGGGTCCACTGGGGTGATGGAATAGCAGCTGGATGGTATAACTTCCCACAGGTGAAGTATGTCCCCAGGGCTTCCAAGTAAGGTGGATGGTGATGGTGTGAGGTGCAGACAATAACGAGGACACAAGGTTGCAGTCTCTTTACCTCTTTACTGAAGGCTTCAGGGTCCTCAATCCAGAGTACGTTTAACAGGGCTCTCTGAGACCGGCCGGTCTGATAGGCACATCCAGAGTTTCCCTCGCAGATGGAAATCGTTGCCTACCACTAGCGCCTGTGTGTTGTAGTCCTACCCTGCTGAGCATTCGGAATAGTCCTCACAACTGCTGTTCTCGTTCGTTCGTTCTCTACAGCTCTCTCGTTCTTTGGTTCCAGATGTTACTAGTTTCTAACGTCCCCCAGGTATGTTATGGCTAGGACGCCACCCGTATGACGGGAAGGCTCGGAGCTCTTCTGGGACCCTAGAGACGCCCCTCTCCACGCGTTGCCCCCTATGTCTTCGTAGGTGTAGTAAGGTAGACAGCCAACCTATAATTAACTGTCCGGCAGAGTTTGAAGTAAGGCCTGAAGTCAGTTACTCCTGCGGTGTTCCGGCCACCGACTACGCGCCTCAGTAAGATGTTGCCTCTGTCTCTCGGCACGACTCCTACTGGCTCTCCTTTGTGCTTGATCTCGATTATACTGTTCCACAATATCCTTCCCTTCATGTCTGTTTCTTAGGATACCGCCGCAAGGTGTGCAGGCGCGGTTCCATTACGTTCTGTTCTGTTCGCTAGGCACCTGCCAGGTTCCCATGCCTGACAGGGACCCCCCTGTGCCTTCTCCCTGCAACACACCCTGCCACTGGATGTTGCCTGAATCCAACCCAGTCAGCTTCTGACTAACTTCCTCCCCAGCCCCTAGTTTTACCAACGTGAGGAGTGGCCCAATAAATAAAGCCTTTTTCTCCCCCTAGTGGCCGGAGTGTGAAGTGTAATGTGTTCTGGTGATACCTGGTCAGGAGAACTCCTTAGTGCCATCAGACGTACCACCACTCCCCTTAGCGGCAGAGTGCCATACTGCAACGACCAGGTCTCTGGGGCGCTGCACTTGCATACAGTTGTGCTCTAAAGTTTACATACCCTGGAAGAATTTTTGCTTTCTTGGCCTTTTTTCAGAGAATATGAATGATAATAACAAAACTTTGTCTCCACTCATGGTTAGTGGTTGGGTGAAGCCATTTATTGTCAAACTACGGTGCTTACTCTTTTTAAATCATCCAAATGATCCTGATCAAAAGTTTACATACCCTGATGATTTTGGCCTTACAACATGCACAGAAGTTGACCCAAATGGGTTTTAATGGATACTAAAGTGGAGGAACAGAGCATCTGCAGACCAGAGAGAGGAAGTGCGCGTGCGCAGTGAGAGGCGCACACACGCACCCGACGAGAGCCAGGGACCAGCTGCGAGTCAGGAGACGAGACCGGAAGGCGCGCACACCGCTGGAGCGTGCCAGGACGGGTAAGTATGTCGGTGTGCAGAGTGAGCGGCAGGCATGGCGGCAGGAGCGGCGGCAGGTGGCGCCTTGACACATTACATTTGGAGAGACATCAACAAGGCCTATGATGAATGGAACATCATTCCTACTATAAAGCATGGAGGTGGATTACAGATGTTTTGGGATGTGTGACATCCAAAGGCACAGGAAACTTGGTCAAAGTTGAACGAAAGATGAATGCAGCATGTTATCAGCAAATACTGGAGGCAAATTTGCACTCATCAGCCCAGAAGCTGCGCATGGGATGCACTTGGACGTTAGAACATGACAACGATCCAAAACATAAGGCAAAGTTGACCTGTCATTGGCTACAGCAAAACAAAGTGAAGGTTCTAGAGTTTCCATCTCAGTCTCATGACCTCAATATCATTGAGCCACTCTGGGGAGATCTCAAGAGCGCAATTCATGCTAGACAGCCCAGCAATTTACAGGAACTGGAGGCTTTATGCCAAGACGAGTGGGCAGCTTTACGATCTGAGAAAATAAAGAACCTCATCCACAAATGCCACAAAAGACTTCAAGCTGTCATTGATGTTAGAGGGGGCAATACATGGTATTAAGAAATGGGGTATGTGAACTTTTGATCAGAGTCATTTGGGTGTTTTGGGTTGTCATTATGATTTAAAAAGAGAAAACACAGTAGTTTGACAGTAAATGGCTTCCCCCAACCACTAACCATGAAAAAGTTTTGGTGTTATCATTCATATTCTCTGAAAAAAAGGCCAAGAAAGCAAAGATTCTGCATGGGTATGTAAACTTTTGAGCACAACTGTATATGGATAACGTCTAATTTATTAAAATATTTTACAATTTTTTTACATGCAGTCTTTTTCATATATTTTTATAGAATTTTCATGTTTGTGATGCAGAAATTGCTAATTGTAATTATTTTCTCTAAACTCAATAATTATAGACTGTATTCAACACTGCAAATAACAGGCTCTTAATTACTGTAAATATCCAACTTTAAGTTCACGCTATTTAATATTCCTTCAAGTATAAATGGAGGATATTTCATTTTATAAAATTTCCCAATTATATTTTTACTAGATGGTGGCCCGATTCTAACGCATCGGATATTCTAGAATATGCATGTCCACGTAATATATTGCCCAGTCACATAGTATATTGCCCAGCCACGTAGTGTATTGCCCAGCCACGTAGTATATTGCCCAGTCACGTAGTATATTGCCCAGCCACGTAGTATATTGCCGAGCCATGTAGTATATTGCCCAGCCACGTAGTATATTGCCAAGTCACGTAGTATATTGCCCAGCCACGTAGTATATTGCACAGCGCGGAGTATACAGCACAGAGCCATGTAGTATACAGACTTAAAGTAAAAAATAAACATATACTCACCCTCCATTGAAGTCCTGGCCCTGTGTGCGGTGCATGCGGCAGCATCCGTTCCCAGGGTTGGTATGGGCGCAGGACCTGTGATGTCGTCACAGTCACATGACCGTGATGTCATGGCAGGTCTTTCTCGCAGGACCTGTGATGATGTCACAGTCACATGACCATGACATCATGGCAGGTCCTTGTCGCATACCATCCTTGCCACTGGAACATGCCGCTTGCATGGTGCGGTTACCGGAGGGTCGCGAGGATCGGGAAAGGTTTCAGAATGTGAGTATATGATGATTTTTTTAAAATTATTTTTAACATTAGTTCTTTTTACTATTGAGGCTGCGTAGGCAGCATCAATAGTAAAAAAGTTGGTCACACAGGGTTAATAGCAGCGTTAATGGAGTGCGAGACACCGCGGCATAACGCGGTTCATTAGCACTGCCATTAACCCTGTGTGAGCGCTGACTGGAGGGGAGTACAGAGCGGGCACTGACTGTGGGGAGGAAGGAGCGGCCATGTTGCCGCTGGACTGCGCCCGTCACTGATTGGTCGCGGCAATGGTTGTGGGCGTTTTGCCACGACCAATCAGCGACTTGGATTCCATGACAGACAGAGGCCGCTACCAATTAATATCCGGGACAGACAGACGGAAGTGACCCTTAGACAATTATATAGTAGATTTTTTAACAACACAATTGTAGTTTGTATCCCATTACACAATTGCTTGCTATTCAGTGTTTCTACAGTCGCCACAATTTCATAACAGAGGACACAATAAATATCATCCTTTCCAAATATTTCCTCATGACATTGTCAGCCTTAAATGCAATTTAACAAGTTATAGGTAGGCAAGATGTATTGCCTCAAATACAATGTAGCAGTGATAGATACCCCCATAACACTGACAGCCATGGATGCCCTAATAAGTAAGAGCAAGAAGTATTTGCAACTCTCCACCACAAGTTGTTGCAACAATTGAATGCAATAATTGGATGTGTTTTTGATTCAAGGATTTATTTTCGTTCTCATACGAGGGCCTATAAGACATCTGGAAATTACACTATAGGACTTTATCTCATTTTTCTTAGGTCAACACTTTAAAATATTGATATGATAACTACAGTATATACAATAGATAATTTTTCTATGCATCAAAATCGAGATGCAGCTTTAAGAAATAGAAGTCAGGATGGTGGCATTACAGAGATCAGATTATAAGCGTGGGCTTAGTATCAATGTAGGAAAAAAAAGTCACCTTCCTGAATTGTGCTTTCTAGTTTCATTATTTTGATAGGAAAATGAAGTGGGTTTGTCTAGCTCGATCCAAATAGGTTACAATTAGCACCTTATTTCAAACATTTTTAAATCCATAGAAGATGGTGAGAGGATACTGATTATCTGCGTATTTCAAATGCTTTATACTTTCATAACCATGATGAAATAATATGTATAAATTTTAATGCTTGAAATAGGGCTAATTTTAAACTCTTTTAATAGAGCTGGACAAGGCTACTTCCTTTTTCCAAATGAGCACAACCTTACAACGGCTTCTGCTCTAGGCTCTCCAAAATGTAAAGTTGAAAAATAGGTGAAATGGTGATGTCGTTTTTCACTCTTTTATTGAACAGCGGGATGACCCAAAAGGTCAGTCGGGTGTGCCGGCCAAGAAAGATCAGGCACTTTTTTTATTGGAATAGCAAGGTGGTGGAATCTTGATCACACACAGGATGCTACTCTAAGGTGTATGTACTGTACATATAATGTTTTTATGGAGTTTTATATCTAATTTTTATTCTAAATTGTTTCGGCATTTTAAAAAGTGAGCTTGTATTTTTCCTTCAGGGAGGGTATTCAATTATACATTCAACTGAGACTTTTTATACTGAGCCTGATGAAGACCTCACTCTGAGATGGTAACGTGTTGCTCTTGGACAAAAAGTGAATAAAACTCAGATTGTGTACAACTTTTCTGATAAGTTACATATAGTTACATAGTTACATAGTTATTAAGGTTGAAGGAAGACTTTAAGTCCATCCAGTTCAACCCATAGCCTAACCTAGCATGCCCTAACATGTTGATCCAGAGGAAGGCAAAAAAAAACCATGTGGGATAAGAATTGTGATTTCTACTCGGTAGAGCATATGTGTACCAAAAAATCTATCCAGGACACCTCCAAGATGGTTCTGGGTTGTTTTCATTTTTTTTGTAATCTGTTCATATGACTTCTTTTTTCCCTATTCGTGGATGTATAGACCTTGGTGTATTGGCAATAGAGACGTATTGGTTGTTTGTAAATGAAAGGTGACTGGTTTGCCCACAACAAAATGGTGAGCGTAATTCACTGTGCAAATCAGAAATCGTATGTTTCTTTAGGTTTCACACCAGAAAGCGCTTGCCTGTTTCTTTTCTAAGGGTATGTTCAAACTGAGTGTTTTGCTACTTTTTTAATGCTAATTTTTCAACTGCTTTTTACAGTACCAGCCTATGAGATTTCAGAAATCTCATGCACACACATTGTTTTTTGGTGTCATCAGGATTTTGTGCTTTGCTGCTTTTTTTGGACATAGAGCATGTCACTTCTTTCAGCATTTTTGCAGCGTTTTTGCAGTTTTTTCACCCGTTGGCTTGAATGGGTGTTGAAAAAACGCAGCAAAAACGCAGGTATCATTATTTGCAGCGTTTTTTCTGCAGAAAAGTCATGGACATTAGCATGGACAAAGAGACACAAAAACGCACAAAAAACACACACAAAAAAATGTACCAAAACTGCACTAAATCCGCACCTAAACCTGTGTTTTTGCCACAGCTTCATTCCTGCCAAGATATAAGGTTTGCTGTAGAAAAAAAACAGCAAAAACACCCAGTGTGAACTTACCCTTAGAGAAGCAAAGAATTGATAACATAATATATTCCAGGATGCATCTATTGCCCTTAAATTCCATAAGTAATAGGTTTTAATCTGGAATATATTTATTGCACCTAGCTAATGAATGTATTATGATTTGTTTGGTGGGTATTTAACACAAAATCAAATTTGAGTTTTAAATAATGTCACCAAAAATCAACAAGGTCCTTTTTTGGAGGCTAAGGAAAGGTAACAAAACTCAGTTGCTCGTAGCAATATATTCAGAGTCAATTTATTGACTAAGAATCTTCAGGTCACAATAGGCATCAAGGTGCTTCTTTAAGCATAGTTTAATAGGCTGTGAGTCAATGTAAAACTGATAGATCTATGGCTAAGTTTAGATGAGCTTATGAAACCTTGTGTGAGTTTCATCGAAAAAACTCAGATGATTTTCATGCATCAGGCTAGCTCATGCGAATGTGTGACTCGGACGGGTGCTAGCCAATTTTTTTTACAATGTTATAGACATAACGATGTTAAAGACTAATGTTATACTGTGTTATCTGCGTATATCCGATTCAGCAAGAGAAAATAATCACTGCATGCTGCAAGGGGCTCCACAAATCAAATCACGCCTACTCACTCAAGTATGTGGGTGCATGTAAAATATCGAATTGCACTCGGTTCTCATCCACTTCATACACGGACACGACAGTGGAGATGATGGAGAAATTAAGTTCTCTGTCTTTTCTGCACCTGTGATACAATTCTCTTATTCAAGAGAATCGGATCACAGTAAACTGACATCTGTCTCAGTCTGTGACCAGAGTTTAGTGTCATTACTATAATCGATACAATTCTCTCAGAAGAGAGAATAATTGCCTTTGTGAGCGAGCTCTTAGGTCATCCTTTTCCTTCTGTATGTCCATATTTTTACATCCGTTTTTTTTTATACATCAGCAGCTAATAAAATTAACAAGGCCTAATACAGTTTCCTATGTAAATAATTGTAACTAGAGTTGTGCGACCTTGACCTTTTTAGAGTCGAGCCGGGTTTCGCGAAACCCGACTATCTCAAAAGTCGGGTCGAGTGAAATCGGCCGATTATGACGTAAAGTCGGGATCGCCTGAAACACGAAACCCAATGCAAGTCAATGGGGCAGCATAGTCGGCAGTGAGTGGGGGCCAGGAAAACACCTAGAGTGCCCATTTTAATGTCAAAACCATCTATTCTTCTTAATGAAGCTTGTCAAGCGTAATTTACCTTATAATAATTGGAAGGCATTTGAAATTGGGGGTCATTTGGCTAAAGTTGTGGTGGGTAGGGCTGGTTCAAGTAATTAGTGGGCCCAGGAAATCTGGACCACGTCACGGCAGTGGAGCAGGGAGAGGTAAGTATTTCAACTTTGCAAGTGCTGTGAACCTGAGCAAGCAGGGGGGGCCCACTCGTTGGCATTGGCACTGGCACAGGGCCCCTCAAAGTACAGCGGTGTGTTTGCACGGCGGGGGCGCCTCCCACCGGCAGCAACACTTTTGCGTACTATGAGAGGCCCTGTGCCAGTGACGTCGCCAACTAGTATTCCTCCCCCCACCTGATGAAGGAACCTGCACTTTCATCTGCACCTTCCTCTTTGTCCCCGTGTAAGGTGGTATGGTATGCGGGAAGGGGGACCTGACTTTCAGCAGGGTCACAATGTTGTTGTGTAGCGTGCACGGGGAATGTTGCGTTATGGGTCAATGTACCAGCAGACTCATCTATCACTGGCTGGGCAATGGGCAGGATGAGGAGGAAACACAGATATAGGCCCAAATAATAAAGTGGGCTAAATGCAGTTCAAAATTGGTAACACAGGAATAACCAGGGGGCATTGCAGTGGAGGACAACTGGAATGAGAGGCTGACACAGAGAGTAGGCCCAAATCAGTAAGTAGTCGAAATGCAGTTCAAAATTGGCAACCGTAGTAAACAGGCGGCACAGCTTTGTTCAGTGGAGGAGAACAGCAAGGAGTGGCAGACACCGATAGTAGGCCCCAACCCAACTAGTAGGCCAAATGCAGTCTAACATTAACAACTACTTAACGAGCGCCTGAAAACGGAATTTCAGGACAGGAAACCAGGAGAACAGCAAGGAGCGGCAGACACTGTTAGTAGGCCCCAAACCAACTAGTACGCTAAATGCAGTTGTTCCATTTAACCACAATTTAACGAGAGCCTGAAGATAGAAGCTCAGGAAAGGCAACCTGGAGAACACCTTGGATTGGAACACACCATCTCTCTCCACCCCATACCCATTTTGTAGGCCTAATGCAGTGTAGTTTTCTACAACTACTAAACGAAAGTCGGAAGATCGAAGCAATGGCGAGGAAACCTGGAGAACACCTTGGAGTGTAACACACCATCTCTCTCCACCCCATACCCATTTTGTAGGCCTAATGCTGTGTAGTTTTCTACAACTACTAAACGAGAGTCGGAAGATCGAAGCAATGGCGAGGAAACCTGGAGAACACCTTGGAGTGTAACACACCATCTCTCTCCACCCCATACCCATTTTGTAGGCCTAATGCTGTGTAGTTTTCTACAACTACTAAACGAGAGTCGGAAGACCGAAGCAATGGCAAGGCAACCTGGGGAACACCTTGGAGTGTAACACACCATCTCTCTCCACCCGATACCCATTTTGTAGGCCTAATGCAGTGTAGTTTTCTACAACTACTAAACGAGAGTCGGAAGATCGAAGCAATGGCGAGGAAACCTGGAGAACACCTTGGAGTGTAACACACCATCTCTCTCCACCCCATACCCATTTTGTAGGCCTAATGCTGTGTAGTTTTCTACAACTACTAAACGAGAGTCGGAAGATTGAAGCAATGGCGAGGAAACCTGGAGAACACCTTGGAGTGTAACACACCATCTCTCTCCACCCCATACCTATTTTGTAGGCCTAATGCTGTGTAGTTTTCTACAACTACTAAACGAGAGTCGGAAGACCGAAGCAATGGCAAGGCAACCTTGGGAACACCTTGGAGTGTAACACACCATCTCTCTCCACCCGATACCCATTTTGTAGGCCTAATGCAGTGTAGTTTTCTACAACTACTAAACGAGAGTCGGAAGATCAAAGCAATGGCGAGGAAACCTGGAGAACACCTTGGAGTGTAACACACCATCTCTCTCCACCCCATACCCATTTTGTAGGCCTAATGCAGCCTACTTTCCGACAACTACTAAACGAGAGCATGAAGATCGAAGCTCAGGAAAGGCAACCTGGGGAACACCTTGGAGTGTAACACACCCTCTCTCTACACCACAAAAGGGCTGATTCTTAGGAAGGAAGGCTGTCGGAAAGAAGCAGGGCGCGTCCGAGGGTGATTATATTCTTATTAGGTATATACTCACCCTCGGACGCGCCCTGCTTCTTTATTTGTAATGAATGTTTATTTGCAATGTGGTTTTGACTTACTCTATTTTTTTGGTAAATAATGATTTTATTATTTTCATTGTTTTGCATCTTCTTGGCAATAATATAAAGAAGACGCGACAGGACAACACTCGGTGGATGCCATATCTGTGTTTTAAATTGAAAAAAACTTTCAGTTAACTACCCTGCAGGAGAAAGTTATTGTAGCTGGTGGCCATTTTTAGTACTGTACCAGATTTTTGTTGTATGTGCTTGTTTTTAATGTTAAAATGTCTGCATTTGATATCTCTCCAGTATTTTCTTTTTTATAAGCAAAATACTTATTTTTATATTTTCTGATGTTGGTTCAAGGGGTACACGGGCAGCAGTAGACAGGTCAGTGGAGGCCTAGTGGAAGGAGGGACCGCAGACAGGCTTCGAAGCCCTAACATAATAAATTGGCCTGGCTGTAGGCAATTTACAATTGGTTCCAGTGGAACACGGGCGGCAGTAGACAGGTCAGTGGAGGCCTAATGGAAGGAGGGACCGCAGACAGGCTTCGAAGCCCTAACATAATAAATTGGGCTGGCTGTAGGCAATATAAAATTGGTTCCAGGGGAACCCGGGCAGCAGTAGACAGGTCAGTGGAGGCCTAGTGGAAGGAGGGACCGCAGACAGGCTTCGAAGCCCTAACATAATAAATTGGGCTGGCTGTAGGCAATTTAAAATTGGTTCCAGGGGAACCCGGGCAGCAGTAGACAGGTCAGTGGAGGCCTAGTGGAAGGAGGGACCGCAGACAGGCTTCGAAGCCCTAACATAATAAATTGGGCGGGCTGTAGGCAATTTACAATAGGTTCCAGGGGAACACGGGCGGGTCAGTGGAGGCCTAGTGGAAGGAGGGACCGCAGACAGGCTTCGAAGCCCTAACATAATAAATTGGGCTGGCTGTAGGCAATTTAAAATTGGTTCCAGGGGAACCCGGGCAGCAGTAGACAGGTCAGTGGAGGCCTAGTGGAAGGAGGGACCGCAGACAGGCTTCGAAGCCCTAACATAATAATTTGGGCTGGCTGTAGGCAATTTAAAATTGGTTCCAGGGGAACCCGGGCAGCAGTAGACAGGTCAGTGGAGGCCTAGTGGAAGGAGGGACCGCAGACAGGCTTCGAAGCCCTAACATAATAAATTGGCCTGGCTGTAGGCAATTTACAATTGGTTCCAGGGGAACACGGGCGGCAGTAGACAGGTCAGTGGAGGCCTAGTGGAAGGAGGGACCGCAGACAGGCTTCGAAGCCCTAACATAATAAATTGGGCTGGCTGTAGGCAATTTAAAATTGGTTCCAGGGGAACCCGGGCAGCAGTAGACAGGTCAGTGGAGGCCTAGTGGAAGGAGGGACCGCAGACAGGCTTCGAAGCCCTAACATAATAAATTGGGCTGGCTGTAGGCAATTTAAAATTGGTTCCAGGGGAACCCGGGCAGTAGTAGACAGGTCAGTGGAGGCCTAGTGGAAGGAGGGACCGCAGACAGGCTTCGAAGCCCTAACATAATAAATTGGGCGGGCTGTAGGCAATTTAAAATTGGTTCCAGGGGAACCCGGGCAGCAGTAGACAGGTCAGTGGAGGCCTAGTGGAAGGAGTGACCGCAGACAGGCTTCGAAGGCCTAACATAAGAAAAATGTCAATACAATGGTATTGACAGTGCCAGGCATTGAAGGATGTCAGCGCATAGACTAAACATTGGTGGAGCTGTGAGAGAAAATTTTGCAAGTGGTAGAGCACTTTTTGACCTGGGGGGGGACTGTCTTGTGGCCGGCGGTACAGGCCCAGGGCCCCTCATATTACAACGGTGTGTCTGACGTTGGGTGCGCACCACCACCGCCAGACACTTTATTGTACTATGAGGGACCTAGTGGCAGTGCCGTCGACCAAAAGCGGGCACACCCACCTCTTCAGACAAACAGTACTCTCACGGGTGCTGGCGCCAAGTGGCGATACCACGGCCCCGTGTGGGGACTTTGGCCATTTAGGGAGGTGTTAACATGTCGGATGCTGGACAATCAGGTGCTGCAAATTACGAGATTGGAAAAGTCGTTCAGAATAGTCCACAGGCAAGACCTTTACATAGGAAAGCTAGGTGTCAGCCGGGCAAGGTGGGGCAAAAGATTTCGAAATCCAGTTGTGGTTCATTTTAATGAAGGTTAGATCATCTACATTTTGGGTAGCCAGACGAGTCCTTTTTTCTGTTAGTATTGAACCTGCAGCACTGAATACTCTTTCTGATAGGACACTAGCTGCCGGGCAAGCAAGCTCCTGCAATGCATATTCTGCCAATTCTGGCCAGGTGTCTAATTTTGATGCCCAGTAATCAAATGGGAATGACGGTTGAGGGAGAACGTCGATAAGGGATGAAAAATAGTTAGTAACCATACTGGACAAATGTTGTCTCCTGTCACTTTGAATTGATGCTGCAGTACCTGTCCTGTCTGCGGTCATAGCAAAATCACTCCACAACCTGGTCAGAAAACCCCTCTGGCCAACGACACTTCTGATTTCTGCCCCTCTAACACCTCTGGTCTGCTGGCCCCTGCAGCTCATGTTAGAACGATCAAGGGCGCTGTGTGCAGGGAATGCCAGAAGCAAACGGTCAACAAGAGTTGATTGTTTGGTTGCTAATATTAGTTCCAAGTTCTCATGTGGCATTATATTTTGCAATTTGCCTTTATAGCGAGGATCAAGGAGGCAGGCCAACCAGTAATCGTCATCGTTCATCATTTTTGTTTTGCGTGTGTCCCTTTTGAGGATACGTAAGGCATAATCCGCCATGTGGGCCAAAGTTCCAGTTCTCAAATCTGTGGTTGTGCTTGGTTGAGGGGCAGTTTCAGGCAAATCCACGTCACTTGTGTCCCTCCAAAAACCAGAACCCGGCCTTGCCGCGCCAACAATTTCCACTGGCCCCGGAAAAGCTTCCTCATTAAAAATATAATCATCCCCATCATCCTCCTCGTCCTCCTCCTCCTCTTCGCCCGCTACCTCGTCCTGTACACTGCCCTGGCCAGACAATGGCTGACTGTCATCAAGGCTTTCCTCTTCCTCAGCTGCAGACGCCTGATCCTTTATGTGCGTCAAACTTTGCATCAGCAGACGCATTAGGGGGATGCTCATGCTTATTATGGCGTTGTCTGCACTAACCAGCCGTGTGCATTCCTCAAAACACTGAAGGACTTGACACATGTCTTGAATCTTCGACCACTGCACACCTGACAACTCCATGTCTGCCATCCTACTGCCTGCCCGTGTATGTGTATCCTCCCACAAAAACATAACAGCCCGCCTCTGTTCACACAGTCTCTGAAGCATGTGCAGTGTTGAGTTCCACCTTGTTGCAACGTCTATGATTAGGCGATGCTGGGGAAGGTTCAAAGAACGCTGATAGGTCTGCATACGGCTGGAGTGTACGGGCGAACGGCGGATATGTGAGCAAAGTCCACGCACTTTGAGGAGCAGGTCGGATAACCCCGGATAACTTTTCAGGAAGCACTGCACCACCAGGTTTAAGGTGTGAGCCAGGCAAGGAATGTGTTTCAGTTGGGAAATGGAGATGGCAGCCATGAAATTCCTTCCGTTATCACTCACTACCTTGCCTGCCTCAAGATCTACAGTGCCCAGCCACGACTGCGTTTCTTTCTGCAAGAACTCGGACAGAACTTCAGCGGTGTGTCTGTTGTCGCCCAAACACTTCATAGCCAATACAGCCTGCTGACGTTTGCCAGTAGCTGCCCCATAATGGGAGACCTGGTGTGCAACAGTGGCAGCTTCGGATGGAGTGGTTGTGCGACTGCGGTCTGTGGACGAGGTCTCGCTTCTGCAGGAGGACGAGGAGGAGGAGGAGGGGGTGTGAATGGCTACAGCCAACTGTTTCCTAGACCGTGGGCTAGGCAAAACTGTCCCAAACTTGCTGTCCTCTGTGGACCCTGCATCCACCACATTTACCCAGTGTGCCGTGATGGACACGTAACGTCCCTGGCCATGCCTACTGGTCCATGCATCTGTTGTCAGGTGCACCTTTGTGCTCACAGATTGCCTGAGTGCATGGACGATGCGCTCTTTAACATGCTGGTGGAGGGCTGAGATGGCTTTTCTGGAAAAAAAGTGTCGACTGGGTAGCTCGTAGCGTGGTACAGCGTAGTCCAGCAGGGCTTTGAAAGCTTCACTTTCAACTAACCGGTAGGGCATCATCTCTAACGAGATTAGTCTAGCTATGTGGGCGTTCAAACCCTGTGTACGCGGATGCGAGGCTAAGTACTTCCTTTTTCTAACCATAGTCTCATGTAGGGTGAGCTGGACTGGAGAGCTGGAGATCGTGGAACTAGCGGCGGTGCCGGTGGACATGGCAGACTGAGAGACGGTGGGAGATGGTATTGTTGCCGCCGGTGCCCTAGATGCAGTGTTTCCTACTACGAAACTGGTGATTCCCTGACCCTGACTTCTTTGGCCTGGCAAAGAAACCTGCACAGATACTGCAGGTGGTGCAGAAAATGGTGGCCCTACACTGCCGGAAGGGATGTTGCGTTGATGACTAGCTTCATTGGCCGAGGGTGCTACAACCTTAAGGGACGTTTGGTAGTTAGTCCAAGCTTGCAAATGCATGGTGGTTAAATGTCTATGCATGCAACTTGTATTGAGACTTTTCAGATTCTGCCCTCTGCTTAAGGTAGTTGAACATTTTTGACAGATGACTTTGCGCTGATCAATTGGATGTTGTTTAAAAAAATGCCAGACTGCACTCTTTCTAGCATCGGATACCTTTTCAGGCATTGCAGACTGAGCTTTAACCGGATGGCCACGCTGTCCTCCAACAGGTTTTGACTTTGCCACGCGTTTTGGGCAAGATACGGGCCCGGCAGATGGAACCTGTTGCGATGTTGATGCCTGCTGCGGCCCCTCCTCCTCCGCTTCAGAACTGCTGCCGCCTGCACCCTGTTCCCCCAATGGCTGCCAATCGGGGTCAAGAACTGGGTCATCTATTACCTCTTCTTGTAGCTCGTGTGCAACTTCGTCTGTGTCACCTTGTCGGTCGGTGGTATAGCGTTCGTGATGGGGCAACATAGTCTTATCAGGGTCTGATTCTTGATCATTACCCTGCGAGGGCAATGTTGTGGTCTGAGTCAAAGGACCAGCATAGTAGTCTGGCTGTGGCTGTGCATCAGTGCACTCCATGTCAGATTCAACTTGTAATGGGCATGGACTGTTAACTGCTTCACTTTCTAAGCCAGGGACGGTATGTGTAAAGAGCTCCATGGAGTAACCCGTTGTGTCGCCTGCTGCATTCTTCTCTGTTGTTGTTTTTGCTGAAGAGGACAAGGAAGCGACTTGTCCCTGACCGTGAACATCCACTAACGATGCGCTGCTTTTACTTTTACCAGTTTCACGAGAGGAGGCAAAAGAGCTAGAGGCTGAGTCAGCAAGATAAGCCAAAACTTGCTCTTGCTGCTCCGGCTTTAAAAGCGGTTTTCCCACTCCCAGAAAAGGGAGCGTTCGAGGCCTTGTGTAGCCAGACGACGAACCTGGCTCCACAGCTCCAGACTTAGGTGCAATATTTTTTTTCCCATGACCACCTGATGCTCCACCACTACCACTACCCTCATTACCAGCTGACAATGAACGCCCCCGGCCACGACCTCTTCCACCAGACTTCCTCATTGTTTTAAAAACGTTACCAAACTAACGGTATTTGTTGCAGTCACACAACTTACACGGTGAGCTATAACTTCAGTATGATTTAGCTACCCCTTTACAGGTGGGTGAGACCACAACGAAAATCAGGCACAATGTTACACACTCTGTTGTTTGTGGCAACAAATGAGAGAGATGCCACACACGCAGGACTGTCACTGAAGCGCAAATGTAAATATTAATCTCCCACTGATTTGTGTTTTTTTTTTTAAAAAGGAGACTTTAGAAAAAAAAAAAAAATGATTTTTTAAGGAAGAATTTATAAACCAAATAAAATGAAATGATTTTTTCAGGGAGAATTTAGAAAACAAATAAAACATAAAATAGCCTTTCTAGGGCCCAGTGAGTGAGAGAGGACGCACACAGGAGTCAGGAGTGGCACACAAGCCCAGAGGCCAATATTTATCTCCCACTGATTGATTTAGTGATTTTTTCAGGTAGATTTTGGAACCCAAATCAAGCAAAAAAATTAATAGGCTTTCTATGGCCCACAATTGGAGAGAGAGAGATGGCACACCCAGGAGTCAAGACTGGCACACAAGCAGAAAGGGCAATATTAATCTCCCACTGATTTGATTTTTTTTTTTTTTTCAGGGAGACTTTAGAAAAAAAAATACAAAAAAATGAATTTTTCAGGAAGAATTTAGAAACCAAATAAAATAAAATGATTGTTTCAGGGAGAATTTAGAAAACAAATAAAAAAAAAATAGGCTTTGTAGGGCCCACTGAGTGAGAGAGGACGCACACAGGAGCCAGGAGTGGCAGACAAGCCCAGAGGCCAATATTTATCTCCCACTGATTGATTTAGTGATTTTTTCAGGTAGATTTTGGAACCCAAATCAAGCAAAAAAATTAATAGGCTTTCTATGGCCCACAATTGGAGAGAGAGAGATGGCACACCCAGGAGTCAAGACTGGCACACAAGCAGAAAGGGCAATATTAATCTCCCACTGATTTGTTTTTTTTGTTTTTTTTTCAGGGAGACTTTAAAAAAAAAAATACAAAAAAAATGATTTTTTTCAGGAATAATTTAGAAACCAAATAAAATAAAATGATTTTTTCAGGGAGAATTTAGAAAACAAATAAAACAAAAAATAGGCTTTCTAGGGCCCACTGAGTGAGAGAGGACGCACACAGGAGTCAGGAGTGGCACACAAGCCCAGAGGCCAATATTTATCTCCCACTGATTGATTTATTGATTTTTTCAGGTAGAATTTAGAACCCAAATCAACCAAAAAAATAAATAGGCTTTCTATGGCCCACTATTTGTGAGAGAGATGGCACGCTCAGGACTGGCACACAAGCCCAGAGGCCAATATTAATCTCCCACTTTTTTTTTTTTTCCAGGGAAAATTTATAAACCCAATAAAAAAAATAATAAATAGGCTTTCTATGGCCCACTATCTGAGAGAGAGAGATGGCACGCTTAGGACTGGCACACAAGCCCAAAGGCCAATATTAATCTCCCACTGATTGATTTATTGATTTTTTCAGGTAGAATTTAGAACCCAAATCAACCAAAAAAATAAATAGGCTTTCTATGGCCCACTATTTGTGAGAGAGATGGCACGCTCAGGACTGGCACACAAGCCCAGAGGCCAATATTAATCTCCCACTTTTTTTTTTTTTTTCCAGGGAAAATTTATAAACCCAATAAAAAAAATAATAAATAGGCTTTCTATGGCCCACTATCTGAGAGCGAGAGATGGCACGCTTAGGACTGGCACACAAGCCCAAAGGCCAATATTAATCTCCCACTGATTGATTTATTGATTTTTTCAGGTAGATTTTGGAACCCAAATCAAGCAAAAAAATAAATAGGCTTTCTATGGCCCACTGAGAGATGGCACACACAGGAGTAAGGAGTGGCACACAAGCCCTGAGGCCAATATTTTTCTCCCACTGATTGATGTAGTGATTTTTTTAGGTAGATTTTAGAACCCAAATCAAGCAAAAAAATAAATAGGCTTTCTATGGCCCACTGAGTGAGAGATGACACAGACAGGGATGGCACTCTAGCAGAAATGCCAATCTTAATCTCCCACAAAAAAAAAAAAAAAAAAGGAACTGTCCTTCAATTACTATCTCCCTGCAGTAATCTCAGCCAGGTATGGCAGGCAGCAATAAGGAGTGGACTGATGCACAAATTAAATAAAAAGTGTGGACAAACAAACAAGATAGCTGTGCAGAAAGGAAGGAACAAGAGGATTTGTGCTTTGAAAAAAGCAGTTGGTTTGCACAGCGGCGTACACACAGCAATGCAGCTATCAGGGAGCCTTCTAGGGCAGCCCAATGAGCTACAGCGCTGAGGGGGAAAAAAAAAAAATGTAGCTTCCACTGTCCCTGCACACCGAAGGTGGTGTTGGGCAGTGGAAATCGCTACAGCACAAGCGGTTTGGTGGTTAATGGACCCTGCCTAACACTATCCCTGCTTCTGACGAAGCGGCAGCAACCTCTCCCTAGGCTCAGATCAGCAGTAGTAACATGGCGGTCGGCGGGAACGCCCCTTTATAGCCCCTGTGACGCCGCGGACAGCAAGCCAATCACTGCAATGCCCTTCTCTAAGATGGTGGGGACCAGGACCTATGTCATCACGCTGCCCACACTCTGCGTTTACCTTCATTGGCTGAGAAATGGCGCTTTTCGCGTCATTGAAACGTGACTTTGGCGCGAAAGTCGCATACCGCATGGCCGACCCCGCATAGGGGTCGGATCGGGTTTCATGAAACCCGACTTTGTCAAAAGTCGGCGACTTTTGAAAATGTTCGACCCGTTTCGCTCAACCCTAATTGTAACGTGTCCATATACAACGGATGCTGCATGGATGATTCATATCGGACCCATACACATGAATAGGCAAATCTCATTTGAAATAACTTGTGTGAACGAGGCTTTACATTACATCATAATTGCAGTGAAATATTCCAAAGATCGGGCTATTGAATGTTAAAGTTCCAAAGTGCAACTAAGTAAAACAGTAAAAAATGTTTGGTAATTACAGAACTATTTTTTATTAAAAAATAAAATATATAAATCAAAGATTTCACACCTAATGGGTGTTGTTTCAAGAATAACCCAAGCCATAAAAATGTCACTTTATTTAGCGTGTATAGGGAACACTGTAACAAATAAATGTAAAAATACCGTTTTTTTCATTATAGAGATACACAAAAAATGAAATAAACTAAGATCAAAAGATAAAAGGCTATGAATAAATGTATATATTTTTAAAAGTGTTTTTTGTGTTCAAAAGTAATAATGCACTAAAAAATTTAAATCTGGCATCTCTATAAGCATACTGACGCACAAAGAATATACCGTATTTTCTGGTGTATAAGACGACTGGGCGTATAAGACAACCCCCAACTTTTCCAGTTAAAATATAAAGTTTGGGATATACTCGCCGTATAAGACTACCCCTCTTCCAACGCACATACGGAAAAAAAACCATCAGATTTGATTTCAATATGGAAATTTTAATTCAAATGCTTATGACATCCAGGTACTCAGGAAAACTGTCACTTATAAATATAAGGCTGTTTATCATCAAACATATATATTAAAACAGTGCAAGTGGATTAAAGGGAACCTGTTACCCCCAAAATCGAAGGTGAGCTAAGCCCACCAGCATCAGGGGCTTACCTACAGCATTTCTGTAGATAAGCCCCGATGTATCCTGAAAGATAAGAAAAAGAGGTTAGATTATACTCACCCAGGGGCGGTCCCGGTACGATGGGCATCGCGGTCCGGTCCGGGACCTCCCATCTTCTTACGATGATGTCCTCTTCCTGTATCGTGCTGCGGCTCTGGCGCAGGCGTACGTTGTCTGCCCTGTTAAGGGCAGAGGAAAGCACTGCAGTGTGCAAGCGCTGGGCCTCTCTGGCCTTTCCAAGCGCCTGTGCACTGCAGTACTTTGCTCTGCCCTCAACAGGGCAGACAAAGTACGTCTGCACTGGAGCTGCAAAGTGACTACAAGAAGAGGATGTCATTGTAAGAAAATGGGAGGCCCCGGACTGGACCGCGAAGCCATCGGACTGGGCTGCAGTGGGACCGCCACTGGATGAGTATAATCTAACCTCTTTTTCTCGTCCTAATTCACTCTAAAGATGAAAGGAAGGATAAGACAATAAACCCATGAGAGCTGCCATGCTGTTTGTTTTCTAAAGGTACCTTCACACATAATGATTTCGTTAACGATATTGTTGCTTTTTGTGATGTAGCAACGATATCGTTAACGAAATCTTTATGCGTGACAGCGACCAACAATCAGGCCCCTGCTGGGAGATCGTTGGTCGCTGGGAATGATCAGGACCTTTTTTTTGGTCGCTGATCACCCACTGACATCGCTGAATCGGCGTGTGTGACGCCGATCCAGCGATGTGTTCACTGGTAACCAGGGTAAATATCGGGTTACTAAGCGCAGGGCCGCGCTTAGTAACCCGAAGTTTACCCTGGTTACCATTGTAAAAGTTAAAAAAAACAAACAGTACATACTTACATTCCGGTGTCTGTCCCCCGGCCTCAGCTTCCCTGCACTGTGTCAGCGCCGGCTGGCCGTAAAGCAGAGCACAGCGGTGACGTCACCGCTTGTAGTGGCCAATTCCTGATTGTAGGCTGGCTGCCTCATCGGTATTACTATACCTGTGTAGCTGCCATCTTAACCTGGGTCCGCTGCACCTTGATAGTGCAATTGTTTGGAGGCCGGAACAGGTAAGCACCTTTGCCTGTGTACTGGTTTTTCTGTTTAGTGTTAGTGGAGGTTTTTTTCCTCTGATGGTGTTCATGTACAAAACAACCAACAGGGAACTTGAATTTTGGCACTGTTTCTCTTTTAAAAATAATCATTAGTCTCAGTTTCCAGCATCAGCTGTGCATCCTAATACCACTGTAAAACTGGACTTCTCATGCCCCGTTGTTTTAATAAAAATAGTTTTTTCACCTTTTTGATGGACTGTTTAATTTCCAACCATATTAAAATTCATTGGAGTTTCATCCATATTTCCAATACTACTTAACGGATAGCCATGTTTAGTGCACTGTTGCATTACGTATCGATGGAAACTATTTACTTTGCTATCAAGATCTGCAGGTAACTTTTGGGTAATTTTTGCCTTTTGCCTTGGTACCATATTATGCCTTGCCATGAATCTAGTACAGAATCAGCTGTGGAGGATATCCACTAATAAAACATAACTTTTAATATTAAATGCTAAAAAATGCACATCCACAGGACACAAACGAAAAAAACACATACAAAGTGCTCAGGTGAACCAGTGCTCAATTAAAAAGAATGGTTTGATCTCACCCAAGCTGCCGGACACTGTATACTTCCGTACGACACAGTAGAGATCCAATTAGATGAGAAGGGGCAGGGCTAAAGTAGTGCAGTCTACCCTGTAACCCCTATGTAACTCCTGTCCTAACAAGGACAGGCCCCAAATGGACCTTGCTCTAAGGGACCAGCCCACCCAATATGTATAAAGGCAGAGTCCCAAAACCTCTTGAAATGTGGTATCTTCCTCCCTACGCGTTTCAACTCCGGTCATGGAGAATCATCAGGGGAGTCATATGGAAAGAAGTGCCAACGGGCACAGAGATGTAAGTCTGTCTATATTGTGGGGCCTGCAGTGGCTAGGCAACCCAAGCTGGAAATGACCGTCTGTGTCCACAGTCTCTGGTAGAGTACGACCCACCTCTGTCAAGCCTCTCTATATACCCAAAGCCCCTCCCCCTAATTACTGATATACTGGGATTTGGGAAAAATCCGGAACGGATCAGGCTGCCTAATAAACCATGTGCCACAGATATAAATATACACTGTATGCCCCAGATAATAATGGATCGGGTTGGGGCATTCCAAGGGGGCACAATTAATGCCCGTGTGCCCCCATAATTATGAATGAAAAAGTTGTCATAGCCGAACAAGGCCAGAACTAGCCATATGCGGCTGTATAGTTACCAGTTTCTAGATAATGACACATAGAAAGCACGAGCACCAAAAGTTACGGCGCCATCTCATGTGCGCTGACGTGCTTACCCGGCATACATAGTAGGGGGCATGATTAATATCGGTAAAGCCCCACTGTCATAATCAGCCATGTGACATAAGTACTCACCATCTATGTCCACATGGATTATATACAATAGTGCATAGTGAACGCGTGCACCGGAAGTTGCGGCGCATCTTGTGCGCGTCACATACTCTCCGGCGCCTACATAGCGTAACGCCGAGTGCGCTCCAGCGGTGGAACGCAAGCCGACTCACTCGGCGTGGTAAGTGCGAAAACCGGAAGTTGCGGCGCCATCTTGAACACGTCATTTCCTGTCCGGCGCCCATCTGTTGCCATAGTAAATGCGTTTCAAGAGTGAAACGCAAGCCGTCTCCCTCTTCGGTAACAGTAAAGCACCGGCCCTTGTAAATTAAACAAAAGGGAGGGGGGGGGAGGCAACCTAGAATGTGTCACAATAACCGAATCGACCCATGATATTAACATATAAGATTCTATACGGTACCCATATCTATGCATAATAGAAAGCAAACTGGCAGAAATAGATTAAAAACCCAGAGAGGGGGGAGGGTTAGAGGCTAACATAAATGGGCTAAGATGGATTTAACAAAACACCATAAAACAGTTTACGTGAAGCGTGAATAAAAATGGATGCACAAAAGCAAAAAACAGAAGCACATACTAGACATACAGATGTCAGTAATTGAGGTCAAAGTGACACCCGCTACATAATAACCTAGATGGCCATACGGAACATAACTGTGGCTAGTCTCCAAACAGATCCAGAATGGATCATAACATATCTTGCTTCCTTTGGCGTGGAAACTGGAGAAGACCCATCAGACAGACAAATAAAAAATTACAAAAAGTAATGAACCAAGGAGGGAGAGAAGGGGAGGAGGGAGGAAAGAGAGGGAGGGAACCGACAAAGAGTCATGGGGGGGGGAAGGAAGACTAGGCAAGGAGAGGGGAGAAAGCCACTAATAGGGTGATTCAAGCCTAAAGGAAACAACTATAATTGAGTTGTTCGTTCAAACCATGGGGTTGGCATGTATCCAGAAGAAAGATCCATCTCGCTTCTCTCTGAAGAAGCATTTTATCCAGGTCACCCCCCCTAGGCGGAGGGTGCACCTTGTCAATCCCCATAAATCGCAAGACCTTGGGGTCACCCCCATGTATATCATGGACATGTTTTGCAATCGGGGTATCCCTTCTATTTCGTACGTCCCCCAAGTGTTCCCCCACTCGTCGTCTGAATTCCCTGATCGTTTTTCCAATGTATGTGATTCCGCAAGTACAGCTCACCCTATAGACAATCCCTGTTGTTCTACAATTGATAAAGTCCCTGATGGTATAGGACTTCTGTGTATGCTCATTATGGAATTCCTTCCCAGTAAGGACAAAGTCACACGCCACACAGGCTCCACATTTAAAACATCCTGCTGGTCTTTGAGGGAGCCATGTCTCCTTTCTTGGTGTAGTAAAGTGGCTATGCATGAGTCTGTCCCCCAAACTCCTACCTCTCCGATAGGTAATCCTTGGTTCCCTGCCAATGATATCTTTAACATCCTCGTCCATCCCCAAAATCCCCCAATGTTTTCTCAAAATGTCCCTCACGGGTCCTGCCCCATTATCAAAGGTGCAGATCACCCTAGTCTCCTTAGGGGTCTCTTCTTCCCTATTTCGGGGTATTAGCAAGGTCTCCCTCTTGCATGCATTCGCATGGCGAAATGCTTCCCTAAGAATCCAATCCGGGTAGCCCCTGGCCTGGAACCTCTGCCGAAGATCATCCGCCTTCATTTTGAAATCTCTTTGATTAGAACAGTTGCGACGCAGCCTAAGGTATTGGCCTTTAGGGATACCCTTTTTAAGAGAGAAGGGATGATGGCTGTCCCACCTCAAAAGGGAATTGGTTGCGGTCGGCTTCTTATACACAGTGGTTTCAAGACACTCCCCATCCCTAGACTTAGAGATGAGGACATCCAGAAACGGTAGTCTCTCCTCCTGTATTTCAAAAGTAAAGCTGAGGCCAATCTCATTATTGTTAAGGGATGCCACAAACTCAGCAAAGCCCTCCCTGGTGCCCCTCCACAGTACAAAAATATCATCTATATATCTGACCCAAAGGTCCACAAGGGCCAGATAGTTCTCATAAGTCTCAGAAAAGGCAATACTGTCTGTTATGAAGGCAATCCAGTAACACAGTGTGCCAGTAATCAGAGCACATACAGTGATCTGACAAAAACCCAAAAACAATAGAACGAGCTCTGAGACGTGGAATCTCTGTAGACCGCAATACCTGAACCTAACCTAAACACAACTAAAGGCAGCTGTGGATTGCGCCTGACACTACCTATGCAACTCGGCACAGCCTGAGGAACTGACTAGCCTGAAGATAGAAATACAAGCCTGACTTGCCTCAGAGAAATACCCCAAAGGAAAAGGCAGCCCCCCACATATAATGACTGTTAGCAAGATGAAAAGACAAAACGTAGGGATGAAATAGATTCAGCAAAGTGAGGCCCGATATTCTAGATAGAACGAGGATAGCAAAGAGAACTTTGCAGTCCACAAAAAACCCTAAAGCAAAAACCACGCAAAGGGGGCAAAAAGACCCACCGTGCCGAACTAACGGCACGGCGGTACACCCTTTGCGTCTCAGAGCTTCCAGCAAAAACGAATAGACAAGCTGGACAGAAAAAACAGCAACAAAAGCAAAGAAGCACTTATCTAAGCAGAGCAGCAGGCCACAGGAATGATCCAGAAGCTCAGATCCAACACTGGAACATTGACAAGGAGCAAGGAAGACAGAATCAGGTGGAGTTAAATAACAAGGCAGCCAACGAGCTCACCAGAACACCTGAGGGAGGAAGCCCAGAAGCTGCAGTACCACTTGTGACCACAGGAGTGAATTCAGCCACAGAATTCACAACAGTCCTCCCACCAGCCCAGGAACAAGTTTGCGTAGGTGGGCGCACAAGGGCTGCCCATGGCAGTGCCCCTGAGCTGGTGGAGGATCTTGCCATCAAAGCAAAAGAAATTGTTGTGAAGTACAAATTCGAGAAGAGACATGATAAGTTCATTGTGAGCCCTGAACTGACACCCCCTTGTGTTCAAAAAGTATTGCACCCCCTGAACTCCACACTGATGCGGGATTGAGGAGTACAGGGACTCAACATCAATGCTGGCCAGAAGGGTGCCAGGTTCAAGGGAAATACCCTCTGGTCTGCGAAGCAGATCCATGGTATCCCTAACATACGATGGGAGTGCGGTAACAAATGGTCTAAGGACATTGTCGATGTAAATACCCACATTTTGTCCAACAACTCCTATCCCAGAGACAATAGGTCTACCTTTTAGCGGATCCAGGCCCTTGTGGACCTTTGGAAGGGCATAGAATGTGGGCATCACCGGGTGGAGGGGCACCAGGAAGGAGAACTCATCCTCATTAATCAATTTCTCAGTTTTGGCTTTAAGTAAAATGGCCCTAAGTTCTGACACACATTTAGTAGTTGGATTCGTTGTTACATGGGCTTAAGTGGTCTGGTCATTAAGTAGCGACAAACACATATTCCTATAACTGTCGATCCCCATAACCACCACATTGCCACCTTTGTCAGATGGCTTGAAAATAAGGGATTTGTCATTTTCTAAACCCCGGAGAGCCTCCATCTGTACTCTACTGAGATTGTGACGAGACTGGCAGTGTGCTAAATTCTTGATGTCTTGGGTACTCAGATTCAAGAAGACATCAATTGCGGAGAGATCTCCACCTACTGGGGCCAATTTTTTACTAGGATTTTTTAGTTGAGTGAAGGGACCAGTTCCTTCATTTGTGGCTGATGTGGTGTCCAGACCTGCCAGAAGTTGTATATCAGGTAACATATCAAGAGAGATGCCCAATTCATGACAAGTTTTTTTGTCCTTTTGTTTAAAAAATTTATGCCACTTGAGTTTTCTTACAAACAGATTCAAATCCTTAACCATATCAAAGGGGACAAAGTCAGAACTAGGTATAAACGATAATCCTTTTGAGAGGACCGACATTTCAACCTCCGTAAGCTGTCTGTCTGATAGATTCAAAACCTGTGACTGCGGAGCTGGTACGGTCGATCTAAAAAACCAGTCCTCGGTATATTAGTCTGAAATCTATCTCCTCTACGGTAATTGCTACCCCTCCCCCTCTGTCGGTTTTTAGGAGTGGGCCTTCTACTCTCTGTATCTGACAGGTCTGTCTCAGTAGAAGACAGATCTGTCTCTCTATCTCCTCTTTCAGATCTATCCACCACAACTTGATATATTTTGTTGTCCTTGAAGTCCTGCAGGTCCCTGAGATATTGTTTATGCTTTCTTTCTTTGAGATTATACTGAAACTTCTCAATGGAGTTTTGTAACTCAGTCTCCTTCACAATGAAGTCTTTCTCAGACTCAAATTTTTTGGTAATCTCTATCTGTTCTTTGAGTTTAGTATTTAGTCTCTCCAAATTGATCTTTTCTTCATTGACTAAAATCTGCATAAATCTCAGGGAACTGCAGGTAGCTTCTTTCTCCCAAAGACTCATCAACTGGGGGTTTCTGCACCGTGCTGCTGGGGTGAGGGAAATACGTAGTCCTCTTGGAACTATACCATTTTTGATATAGTTCTCAAGGCTCTGCAGTTCCCACCAAGAAACTATTTGTTCCCTATACACTCTGTTCAAATCTTTAAAGACAGAAGCATAAGTGGGTGTATATTTCTTTTGAGAGAAAGCCTTCTCTGAAAAAATGTCTTTGGCCTCAGTAAGCCATAGGTCTGTATCAGGGCCTGCTGCCAGAAACCCAGCCATAGCAAGAACAATCAATAGCAGAAAAAGCTATAGTGTGCAAAAAACACACCATACATGTACCCTCTGGCTAAAGACAGAATCAGCTGTGGAGGATATCCACTAATAAAACATAACTTTTAATATTAAATGCTAAAAAATGCACATCCACAGGACACAAACGAAAAAAACACATACAAAGTGCTCAGGTGAACCAGTGCTCAATTAAAAAGAATGGTTTGATCTCACCCAAGCTGACGGACACTGTATACTTCCGTACGACACAGTAGAGATCCAATTAGATGAGAAGGGGCAGGGCTAAAGTAGTGCAGTCTACCCTGTAACCCCTATGTAACTCCTGTCCTAACAAGGACAGGCCCCAAATGGACCTTGCTCTAAGGGACCAGCCCACCCAATATGTATAAAGGCAGAGTCCCAAAACCTCTTGAAATGTGGTATCTTCCTCCCTACGCGTTTCAACTCCGGTCATGGAGAATCATCAGGGGAGTCATATGGAAAGAAGTGCCAACGGGCACAGAGATGTAAGTCCGTCTATATTGTGGGGCCTGCAGTGGCTAGGCAACCCAAGCTGGAAATGACCGTCTGTGTCCACAGTCTCTGGTAGAGTACGACCCACCTCTGTCAAGCCTCTCTATATACCCATATTCATCTGTCTGATGAATCTAGTACACCAGGATACAGTGGCCGTAAAGCTGTTGCTGTGATCGGGGTTAGATTTGGCCCACTGAAGTGCAAACAAACGTATTTGATTTCGTGTCACTACATAACCGCTTTGGTGGTGCTCATTCACCATGTCTGCTACATGTTTTTCAAGTTCTGGCCAATGTGGGGTGCCTCTTCTTATTGCACACTTACCCCTTGGCATACTCTTTAATGCTTTTTCATTTGCTTTCCAGTCCCGAACCATCTTTTATGTTACACCATATTGTCTTGCAGCAGCGCAGTTATTATGTTCCAAGGCAAAATTTACAACTTTAAGATTAAAACTGGCTTCATATTTCTTTATTATTGCTGGTGGAGCCATGATGGGGTTTTGACTGCTGGCCATTTGTACTGTACTGTATGTACTGGTAAACATGTACAAATACTGGTGATGTACTGGTATCCAATATACAGTACAGACCAAAAGTTTGGACACACCTTCTCATTTAAAGATTTTTCTGTATTTTAATGACTATGAAAATTGTACATTCACATTGAAGGCATCAAAACTATGATTACCACATGTGGAATTATAAACTTAACAAAAAAGTGTGAAACAACTGAAATTATGTCTTAAATTCTAGGTTCTTGGCATTCTCTTGATGAGCTTCAAGAGGCAGTCACCGGGAATGGTTTTCACTTTACAGGTGTGCCCTGTCAGGTTTAATAAGTGGAATTTCTTGCCTTATAAATGGTGTTGGGACCATCAGTTGTGTTGTGCAGAAATCTGGTGGATACACAACTGATAGTCCTACTGAATAGACTGTTAGAATTTGTATTATGTCAAGAAAAAAGCAGCTAAGAAAAGAAAAACAAGTGGTCATCGTTACTTTAAGAAATGAGGGTCAGTCAGTCCCAAAAATTGGGCAAACTTTGAAATTGTCTCTAAGTGCAGTGGCAAAAACCATCAAGCGCTACAAAGAAACTGGCTCACATGAGGACCGCCCCAGAAAAGGAAGACCAAGAGTCACCTCTGCTTCTGGGGATAAGTTTATCCGAGTCACCAGCCTCAGAAATCACAGGTTAACAGCAGCTCAGATTAGAGATCAGGTCAATGCCACACAGAGTTCTAGCAGCAGACACATCTCTACAACAACTGTTAAGAGGAGACTTTGTGGAGCAGGCCTTCATGGTAAAAATAGCTGCTAGGAAACCACTGCTAAGGACAGGCAACAAGCAGAAGACGCTTGTTTGGGCTAAAGAACACAAGGTATGGACATTAGACCAGTGGAAATCTGTACTTTGGTCTGATGAGTCCAAATTTGAGATCTTTGCTTCCAACCACCATGTCTTTGTGCGACGCAGAAAAGGTGAGCGGATGGACTCTACATACCTGGTTCCCACCGTGAAGCATGGAGGAGAAGGTTTGATGGTGTGGGGGTGCTTTGCTGGTGATACTGTTGGGGATTTATTCAAAATTGAAGGCATACTGAACCAGCATGGCTACCACAGCCTCTTGCAGCGGCATGCTATTCCATCTGGTTTGCTTTTAGTTGGACCATCATTTATTTTTCAACAGGATAATGACCCCAAACACACCTCCAGGCTGTGTAAGGGCTATTTGACCAAGAAGGAGAGTGATGGGGTGTTACGCCAGATGACCTAGCCTCCACAGTCACCAGACCTGAACCCAATTGAGATGGTTTGGGGTGAGCTGGACCGCAGAGTGAAGGCAAAAGGGCCAACAAGTGCTGAGCATCTATGGGAACTGCTTCAAAATTGTTGGAAGACCATTCCCGGTGACTACCTCTTGAAGCTCATCAAAAGAATGCCAAGAGTGTGCAAAGCATGTCATCAAAGCAAAAGGTGGCTACTTTGAAGAACCTAGAATATAAGACATAATTTCAGTTGTTTCACACTTTTTGTTGAGTATGTAATTCCACATGTGTTAATTCATAGTTTTGATGCCTTTCGTGTGAATGTACAATTTTCATAGTCATGAAAATACAGAAAAATCTTTAAATGAGAAGGTGTGTCCAAACTTTTGGTCTGTACTGTACAACAACCATTCAATGTACCTTGTGATTGGCTGGTTGTTGTATACAAACCATGCTTGGATTGATCCCTGCCTGCCCTGCTCTCCCTGTCCCCAAGACTATCAGAGCGCATCCCTCTGGCCCGCCCTTGTACCTATTACTGGTACTTCCAGAGAGCGCTGTACCCAGAAAAACAAGCTGCACGCGTCCCTGGGTATGGAAAACAGGGAGAACGGTGCTGTGCTAAGAAGACATGCCTCTTTCACCTGTCTGGCCTGCCCTTGTATCTCTGCCTCTCACCTCTCTCGTTCCTGAAGACTGGAGTAACGAGGTGTGGGGGCCCAGTGCAGCGGCACAGGCGTGCATGCGCGGGATCTGAGAGGCAGAGAAGATAATAAGATACAAGGGCAGGCCAGACAGGTGAAAGAGGTGTGTCTTCTGGGCACAGTGCCGCCCTCTCCATTCCATACCCCAGGACGCCTGCAGCTTGCTTCACCTTCCAGTAAGGTGCCGCCTAACCTCTTCATTGGAACCGCTCCCCCACCATATGCGCCGACCGCCGTATAAGGTGACCATCAACCGCTGAGTGCTCCACAACCGCCATATAAGGCGGCACTGGCGTATAAGACGTCCCCGGACTTTTCTGAAGATTTTCAGGGGTTAAAAAGTCATGTTATATGCCGGAAAATACGGGACTTATAGTTTTACTTATACTACACATTGAACATATTAAAAACAAAATAAAAACCTATTTTAGATTTGCAGCTTGATAACTCTTAGGGTATGTGTCCACGTTCAGGATTGCATCAGGATTTGGTCAGTATTTTTCATCAGTATTTGTAAGCCAAAACCAGGAGTGGAACAATTAGAGGAAAAGTATAATAGAAACATATGCCCCACTTTTGCATTTATCACCCACTCCTGGTTTTGGCTTACAAATACTGATGAAAAATCCTGACCAAATCCTGAGGCAATCCTAAACGTGGACACATACCCATAAAGAACTTTTTGGGACTTTAAGACAAAGCAATTTTTATTTTTTGCTTTTGATTGTTGCATTCCAGGAGTCATAGCATTTTTTTTTATGGGGGATTGATTTTCTCAGGATGATTTGTATTTGACAAATACAGGATTTTTGGATACATATAACTAAAATACCAAACATTCAGTAACTGTTCAATGAGAAAAACAGAAAAAAAAGTTCTCTTTTTTTTAAAGGTTAACATTTTCAGCTATTCACATGCCACATGTAGTGGGTACGTAAAGTATGTAGACACCTTTAATTTTTTCACTCTTTGTTTCATTACAGCTGTTTGGTAAATTCAAAAAAGTTCATTTTTTTCTCATTAATGTACACTATGCACCCTATTTTAAGAAAAAAAAACAGAAATGTAGAAATTTTTGCAAATTTATTAAAAAAGAAAAAGACTTTAACAGTAGAATATAGCTTCAAGTAAATCGAACTTCTGTGAAATCAATCTGTCCACTTAGGAAACAACACTGTTTGACAATCAATTTCACATGCTGTTGTGCAAATGGAATAAAAAACAGATAGATATTATTGGCAATTATCAAGACACACTCAATAAAGGAGTGGTACTGCAGGTGGCGACCACAGACCATATCTCAGTATCAATGATTTTTGGCTGATGTTGTGGTCACTTTTGAATGTTGGTTGCGCTTTCACACTTGTGGTAGCATAAGACGGACTCTACAACCCACACAAGTGGCTCAGGTAGTGCAGCTCATCCAGGATGGCACATCAATGCAAGCTGTGGCAAGAAGGTTTGCTGCGTCTCTCAGCGTAGTGTCCAGAGGCTGAAGGCACTACCAGGAGACAGGCCAGTACACCCGGAGATGTGGAGGCATCCATAGGAGGGCAATAACGCAGCAGCAGGACCACTACCTCAGCCTTTGTGCAAAGAGTAACAGGAGGAGCACTGCCAGAGCCCTGCAAAATGACCTCAAACAGGCCACAAATGTGCATGTGTCTGCACAAATGGTTAGAAACCGACCCCAGGAGGATGTCTCAGTGCCCGACGTCCACAGATGGGGATTATGCTCACAGCCCAACACCATGCAAGGATGCTTGGCATTTGCCACATAACACCAGGATTGGAAAATTCACCACTGGTGCACTGTGCTCTTCACAGATGAAAGCAGGTTCACATTCAGCATATGTGACAGATGTGACAGAGTCTGGAGATGCCGTGGAGAGCAATCTGCTGCCTGCAACATCCTTCAGCATGACCGGTTTAACAGTGGAATCACAAAGAACAAAAAGACAGTGCCACAATGGAGGGTGAAAAAATAAGAGCTTACATTTATTCTGCCTCCTGTAAAGACGTTTCGGTCAACAGACCTTTATCAAGCACAGTATACAGCGTTCTAACCACCATTTTATACACATAACCCCTCCCACTAATTAACATAGCACCAATAGGGTGTCAATACAAAAGTGAAAAAAAAACACTGTTAAACTGGTCATGCTGAAGGATGTTGCAGGCAGCAGATTGAAGCTGAAAGCATGTCTTTTTGCTATGCCTCTATACAGATTAAGGCTATGTGCACACGTATTCTTGGCTACTGCAGATTTTTCCGCAGCAGATTTGATAAAACACTGCGTTTTTGCTGCAGATTTCTTGCGGATTTACCGCGGATTTACCGCGGTTTTCCTGCAGTCTTCACTGCGGTTTTACAACTGCGGTTTTCAATAGGGGCAGCTGTAAAACCGCTGCGGAATCCGCAGAAAGAAGTGACATGTTGCGAAATGTAGACCGCTGCGTTTCTGCATGTTTTTTTCCGCAGCATGTGCACAGCGTTTTTGGTTTCCCATAGGTTTACATTGAACTGTAAATGCATGGGAAACTGCTGCGGATCCGCAGCTGCGGAAATGCTGCGGATTCGCAGCAAAATCCACATCGTGTGCACATACCCTAAAGTGGTTTTCTAGGACTTTAACCCCTCTACCCCCAAGGGTGGTTTGCACGTTAATGACCGGGCCAATTTTTACAATTCTGACCACTTTATGAGGTTATAACTCTGGAACGCTTCAACGGATCCTGATGATTCTGACATTGTTTTCTCATGACATATTGTACTTCATGATATTGGTAAAATTTCTTTGATATTACCTGCGTTTATTTGTGAAAAAAACGGAAATTTAGCAATTTTTAAACTTTGAATTTTTATGCCCTTAAATCACAGAGATATGTCACATAAAATACTTAATAAGTAACATTTCCCACATGTCTACTTTACATCAGCACAATTTTGGAACCACATTATTTTTTGGTAGGGAGTTATAAGGGTTAAAAGTTGACCAGTAATTTCTCATTTTTACAACACCATTTTTTTAGGGACCACATCACATTTGAAGTCACTTTGAGTGGTCTATATGATATACCCAAGTGTGACACCAAAATACCCAATTGTGACACCAAAATACCCAAGTGTGACACCATTCTGTGACAACATTCTAAAAACTGCACATCTCAAGGTGCTCAAAACCACATTCAAGAAGTTTATTAACCCTTCAGGTGTTTCACCGGAATTTTTGGAATGTTTAAAAAAAATGAACATTTAACATTTTTTCACAATTTTTTTTACGTCAGCTCCAATTTGTTTTATTTTACCAAGGATAACAGGACAAATCGGACCCCCAAAAGTTGTTGTAAAATTTGTCCTGAGTACGCTGATACCCCATATGTGGGGGTGAACCACTGTTTGGGTGCTTGGCAGAGCTCGGAAGGGAAGGAGCGCCGTTTGACTTTTCAATGCAAAATTGACTGGAATTGAGATAGGACGCCATGTCGCGTTTGGAGAGCCCCTGATGTGCCTAAACATTGAAATCCCCCACAAGTGACACCATATTGGAAACTAGACCCCCTAATGAACTTATCTAGATGTGTGGTAAGCACTTTGACCCACCGAGTGCTTCACAGAAGTTTACAATGCAGATCTGTAAAAATAAAAAATCATATTTTTTCACAAAAATGATATTTCGCCCCCCATTTTTTATTTTCCCAAGAGTAGCAGAAGAAATTGGACCCCAAAAGTTATTGTGCTATTTGTCCTGAGTATGCTGATACCCTATATGTGGGGGTAAGCCACCGTTTAGGCGCATGGCAGAGCTCGGAAGGAAGGAGCTCCATTTGACTTTTCAATGCAAAATTGACTGGAATTGAGATAGGACACCATGTCGCGTTAGGAGAGCACCTGATGTGCCTAAACATTGAAACCCCCCACAAGTGACACCATTTTGGAAAGAAGACCCCCTAATGATCTTATCTAGATGTGTAGTGAGAACTTTGAACCTCCATGTGTTTCACTACAGTTTATAACGCAGAGCCGTGAAAATAAAAATTCTTTATTTTTCCACAAAAATTATTTTTTAGCCCCCAGTTTTGTATTTTCCCAAGGGTAACAGGAGAATTGGACCCCTAAAGTTGTCCAATTTGTCCTGAGTACACTGATACCCGATATGTGGGGGGACCCACCGTTTAGGCGCATGCCAGAGCTCGGAAGGGAATGAGCGCCGTTTGGAATTCAGATTTAGATGGATTGGTCTGCAGGCATCACGTTGCATTTGCAAAGCCCCTGATGTACCTAAACAGTAGAAACCCACAAGTGACCCCATATTGGAAACTAGACCCCCCAAGGAACTTATCTAGATGTGTTGTGAGAACTTTGAACCCCCAAGTGTTACACTACAGCGTATAACACAGAGCCTTGAAAATAAAAAATCTTTTTTTTCCACAAAAATTATTTTGTAGTCCCTATTTTTGTATTTTTCCAAGGGTAACAGGAGAAATTGGAACCAAAAGTGGTTGTCCAATTTGTCCTGAGTACGCTGATACCCCATATGTTGGGGTAAAACCCTGTTTTGGCGCACGGGAAAGCTCAGAAGGGAAGGAGCACTGTTTTACTTTTTCAATGCAGAATTGGCTGGAATTGAGATAAGACCCCATGTCACTTTTGGAGAGCCCCTGATGTGCCTAAACAGTGGAAACCCCCCCAATTCTAACTGAAACCCTAACCCAAACACACCCCTAACCCTAATCCCAACCATAAGCCTAACCACACCCCTAACCCTAATTCCAACCCTAATCCCAACTGTAAATTTAAAGGGACACTGTCACCTGAATTTGGAGGGAACAATCTTCAGCCATGGAGGCGGGGTTTTTGGGTGTTTGATTCACCCTTTCCTTACCCGCTGTCTGCATGCTGGCTGCAATATTGGATTGAAGTTCATTCTATGTCCTCCGTAGTACATGCCTGCACAAGGCAATCTTGCCTTGCGCAGGCGTGTACTATGGAGGACAGAGAATGAACTTCAATCCAATATTGCAGCCAGCATGCAGACAGCGGGTAAGGAAAGGGTGAATCAAACACCCAAAAACCCCGCCTCCATGGCTGAAGATTGTTCCCTCCAAATTCAGGTGACAGTGTCCCTTTAATCCAAACCCTAACTTTAGCCCCAACCCTAACCCTAACTTTAGCCCCAATCCTAACTTTAGCCCCAACTCTAACCCTAACTTTAGCCCCAACCCTAACCCTAACTTTAGCCCCAACCCTAACCCTAATGGTAACATAGAAATAAATAAATTTTTTAAAATTTTATTATTTTTCCCTAACTAAGGGGGTGATGAAGGGGGGTTTGATTTACTTTTATAGTGGGCTTTTTAGCAGATTTTTATGATCGTTAGCTGTCACACACTAAAAGACGCTTTTTATTGCAAAAAATTATTTTTGCGTCTCCACATTTTGAGAGCTATCATTTTTCCATATTTTGGTCCACAGAGTCATGTGAGGTCTTGTTTTTTGTGGGATGGGTTGATGTTTTTATTGGTACCATTTTCAGGCACGTGACTTTTTTTGATCGCTTTTTATTCCGATTTTTGTGAGGTAGAATGAACAAAAACCATCTATTCATGAATTTCTTTTGGGGGGCGCTTATACCGTTCCATGTTTGGTAAAATGGATAAAGCAGTTTTATTCTTCGGGTCAGAACGAGGGGGGGACATCACAGTATAGTGACAGATCGCTGATCTGAAACTTTGCAATGCACTGTGTCAGATCAGCGATCTGCAGGGAGGCTTCCCGGCCACCTCCCTGCAGGACCCGGAAGGCCCCCGTGGCCATTTAAGATCCGGGCCTGCAGAGAGGAGGTGGTTGGAGACCCTCGGAGCAACACAATCACATCGCGTTGCTCCAAGGATCTCAGGGAAGCACGCAGGGAGCCCCCTCCCTGCGCTATGCTTCCCTATGCTGCCGGAATGCTGCGATCATCTTTGATCACAGTGTTCCGGGGGTTAATGTGCCAGTAGCGGTCCGTGACTGCTCCTGGCGCATAGTGCCTGCTGTGATAGTCAGCTGACACCCGGCCGCGCTCGCCCGTGAGCGCGGCTGATCGCGTTAGACGTAGTATCCCATCGGTGGTCATGCGGGCCTATACCACCTTGACGGGATAGTACGTCTAATGTCAGAAAGGGGTTAACAGTGATATTCTATCTTTAGGATAGGTAACCAAGGTATGATCGGTTTAGGTGCGACACATGGCACCTACCTTGATCTGCTGTTATTGGTGTTGGCGGCAGTCAGATCTGTTCAGTTATGAAGCTGCACAGCACAGCTCAATTGATGGAATTGTGGCTGTATCTGGCTACTGCACATTCACCCCCTATTTATTTGAATACATAGCGGATGTACAGTCCCGGGCACCAGCCATTATACAGTCGACATAACTGTTCTTTGCAGCTCCATAACTGAGTAGGTTTGGCCGTCACTAACATTGGGAACAGCTGATCAGCAAAGATGCCTGGTATCGCACCCTCAGCGATCATACTTTGATGACCTATCCTAGGGATAAGCCATCAATGTTAAAATCCAAGACAACAACTTTAATAGACAGATTGACAGGAGAGCATAAGTAGAGAGACAAGGAGCCAACCAAAAAAATTAAAAAAAAGATTAGCTTGTATGAAAGTAGGGAGAACAATTACGATATCTAAATTCAGTCTAATCAAAAGATGCCATTTATAAATCTACCATCGGGAGACCAGAGAACATTATAAAGTAAATATACAACTTACTAAATCTGATATGATTACTGCAGCTTAATCTATCATTTTCTTGTCATGGCTAAGATAATTCTCAAAAGAGAAGTCCAATATTGCCATCCAAAACTGCTCGCACAGCAACAGAAGAGCACAGCTGGAACAAATGAAATGGCCTCCAGCTTTACTGCTGGTTTTCTTGTCATTGTGTAAATAGAAATTTGCTTCCATCAGAAATAAAGCACAGTTCATAATTAGAGTATCCCAAGTGTAGCAGCTCTTGGGAAGCTGATCGCACTGCTTGCTTCATCTAGTGATCTTCACTTTGCCAATGGCACCAAGAATATGAATATTATGCTTCCACCTCTGCTCTCACATTATGATAGCATAGGAAACTCTTCATTTATAGCTGTTTAAGTAATTTCTTAGCATCTTGTTTTTATTTATTTTTTGCTGACTATGTGAAATGACTTCTGCTTCAATTATGTTTCCTCTATTATGGGATTTTTAAAAGGAAATTACGATCATACAGCATGATACTGACATTTGGGTGCTCTCAATGGACAGTCTCTATTTATAAAAGTTTTCTGGTAATAAGGCAACAAAAAAAGACTGTTAGGTCTGCTACTTCAAATCATTAGGAAAAGGCCTTGGCTTGACTCTGCATGACAGATGTTTCAGAAAGAAACAACTTCATGAGAAAACTGTTGACGTTTACAAGCAGTTACCATATTTTGCAGCAAGAATCTAGCGTATTGAGAATATGGTGAATTCTTCTGTACTCTGACCCAACATATTATGTGGTTTGTGCAAGGTCGCCTCACTTAGCCTCTCCCCGAGGTAGACACAGGAACACTTTATAGTAAAATCTCTGGGTGGTTTATTACTTCATAAACCATAAAGCACAAAATAGTAACAAAAGCAGCCTTTCTGGTACAATGGAAAATAAAAAGTTCATAGAAAGTCCTTCCCAGTATGGCTCCCGCCTTCTAGGACAAATGCACATGGCAGCTTTCACTGGAGCTTCAGCCTGGAGGCTTCCTTCCTCCAAACAGCACAGACAATAAAAAAACAGTGGCTGGACATTCAACTCCTTCCAACTGCACCCTTGAGGTGGAGATATGTTGAGTAGGTGTCTCACCCATCTCTTAACCTACCCACCCAAACCCAGACGTGGAAACAACTGATTCACTCTCAGAACATATCATGCTGAAGGGCAGCTTATGGGTTTCACATCAAGTAGGATAACAACCTCTGCAACACATATCTCCCCTCACACACGGCGCCAGTGACCCTGTCACAGGTTATATATAAAGACAGGTATACCAGCTGAATAATAAACTGGTCTGATATACTTACCAAACAAGATTTCAAATGCTCTTTAACAAATCATAAAATTTTTGTAAATGTTAAGTATGCGTTAAGCAACATCAAACGGTTTGAAAGAAATTCCATTTTAGTCATGTGGCAGCGGGACAAATATTCTTCACAGCAGTGTATTGATTGGAATATTCAACCACATAGCTCCCAAAACAAGCAGTGACATAAGCCTGTAATAATGGTTTGATTCCCTGAAATGTCTGGTGAGTCCAAGAAATCTTAAGCACAAGGTTTTACTTGCTGTCCTAGATACAAGCTTACATGCTATTGTATAAGTATCATTATTTACATCTATTGGGCATTTTATTTTACAGTTGTTTTTTTTACAATACACTTGATTTAAATTATCACCAATTCCTAGCACAACTACTTGTCAAAACATGATATATTTTGTGCCCACTGTTATCCAAATTAGTTATTGTTATGATTTTCATTGTGTTGCATCTTTAGAACACCAGCAAAACCCACAAAGTTGTAAAGTAATGAAGGAGATTTGGTACAAATGTAGACAATACACTCCCTGACAGAAGTTATGTCGCGTATCCATGTTATGTAAATAAAAGCTTATAACTAGTGTTGAGCGATACCGTCCGATACTTGAAAGTATCGGTATCGGATAGTATCGGCCGATACCCGAAAAATATCGGATATCGCCGATACCGATATCCGATACCAATACAAGTCAATGGGACATCAAGTATCGGAATGTATCCTCATGGATCCCAGGGTCTGAAGGAGAGGAAACTCTCCTTCAGGCCCTGGGATCCATATTAAAGTGTAAAATAAAGAATTAAAATAAAAAATATTGTTATATTCACCTCTCCGGCGGCCCCTGGACATCAGCAGGAGGATCCGGCGTCCGGCACGGCTTCTTTCTTCAAAATGCGCGCCTTCAGGACCTGTGGAATGACGTCCCGGCTTCTGATTGGTCGCGTGCCGCCCATGTGACCGCCACGCGACCAATCAGAAGCCGCGACGTCATTCCTCAGGTCCTAAAAGGCGCTCATTCTAGGACTTTAGCTGAGGAATGACGTCGCGGCTTCTGATTGGTCGCGTGGCGGTCACATGGGCGGCACGCGACCAATCAGAAGCCGGGACGTCATACCACAGGTCCTGAAGGCGCGCATTTTGAAGAAAGAAGCCGTGCCGGACGCCGGATCCTCCCGCTGATGTCCAGGGGCCGCCGGAGAGGTGAATATAACAATATTTTTTATTTTAATTCTTTATTTTACACTTCCGATACCGATACCCGATATCACAAAAATATCGGATCTCGGTATCGGAATTCCGATACCGCAAGTATCGGCCGATACCCGATACTTGCGGTATCGGAATGCTCAACACTACTTATAACCTGACGTTAAATTCATCCATTGGTTATATAAATTATTCTTTTGAAAACTGAAACCCTCCCGAATGTGGTTTAGGTTAAGAAAATAAATTGGCATCAATGCAGAAATGTTGATCAGCTAACGGACACAGAATGGACAGTTTGTTGTTCAATTTTTTGAGTACACTGATACCCTATATGTAGTGGAAAACTACTGTTTTGGTGCACAGCGGGGCTTGGAAGGGAAGAAGCACCATTTGACTTCAGGAGTGCAAAATTATCTGGAATAGATAGCGGACACCATCTTTACATGGAAACCCTCAGCGCAGAGCGCAGGATAAATTGAGCTTGAGAGATTTTTTAAGGCAGAATGAACAAATCGACAGTGTGAGAAGAATTGGTTTAATTAATTTTTTATACCATTACTCACACGGCATAAGTGATTAGGCGACTTTATGATTCTGGTCGGTGAGATTACAGCAATGCCAGATTTATATTACAGCAATGCCAGATTTTATATTTTTTTTATGTTTGGCTGCTGTCACACACTAAAAATATTTTTCTTGGCAACATAAAGTTTTTGCCTTACCATATTTTGAGAATGTCATGAAGGGTCTATTAAATTTTCAAACTAAAGAGAAATATATGAATTTTAAATTGTTGATCATGTGATCATGTAAAGACTTCGTTTAGTGTGCTATAGAATTTAAATCCAGTAGTTATTATGACAGTATAGCAATCTTTAAATTGACACATTTGTCTAAAATTAACATGCAGTTTGACTGAAATAGGCAAAAGTTTCCAATGTAAAGGATATTTACCTGGTGCCCAAGGCATTGTAACCAGACTACTTAGACCTCAATACACTGCTCTAAGCAAAGTGAATAGCAGGTCTCTCATCTAAGAACTGCTGCCAATATAAAAATGGAGAAAAAGCAAACTGTTAGGACGAGTGCAATGTGATAAAGCATTGCATTGCACTCTGATCAATGTTATTTAATGAGTCAGTGCTTATCTGCCAGATAAGTAGCAGCATGCGGTGAGTGGATCACATTCATCAATGTAAGTTTCTGGGTGCAAGAAAAAAAGTCACATGGCACACAATGACCATGCGTGTGCCATCCGATTTTTACGCACACATCTTAAAGGAAACCATAAGTTTTATCAGCCGAATACAGTAAATTGACAGTCAGAACCCTGAGAGCAGATGAATAGAACAGATAGATGCATAGATAGATACTTTTCAAGCTTGAGAAAGGTCTGTACCCAGGACCGAAACTTCGCCACATGGGCTATTAAAAAGCACCTTGTAACTTTGTATTTGGTGTGTTGCCTCAACTTTTTTTGAAAAACTATTTACTAGGATTGGTATGTACCTGTGAGGCGTCTGCACCCTACCTCTTAGCTGTGCTGTTTTTTTCTATTTTTTTTTTGCATAGATAAATAGATGGATTATATATAATATATACAGTATATAGGATAGATTTAATAGCTATATAAAATAGGTAACTAGCAAATATATAGATACTGTATATAGAGTAGAATAGATATATAGAATAGATATAGATATACAGTACAGAACAAAAGTTTGGACACACCTTCTTATTTAAAGATTTTTCTGTATTTTCATGACTATGAAAATTGTAAATTCACACAGAAGGCATTAAAACTATATCACAACTATGCATTAACACATGTGGAATTGTATACTTAACAAAAAAGTGTGAAACAACAGAAAATATGACCCCAGGACAATGACCCCAAACACACTTCCAGGCTGTGTAAGGGCTATTTGACCAAGAAGGAGAGTGATGGGGTGCTACGCCAGATGACCTGACCTCCACAGCCACCAGACCTGAACCCAATCAAGATGGTTTGGGGTGAGCTGGACCGTAGAGTGAAGGCAAAAGGGCCAACAAGTGCTAAGCATCTCTGGGAACCCCTTCAAGATTGTTGGAAGACCATTTCCAGTGACTATCTCTAAAAGCTCATCAAGAGAATGCCAAGAGTGTGCAAAGCAGTCATCAAAGCAAAAGGTGGCTACTTTGAAGAACCTAGAATATAAGACATATTTTCAGTTGTTTCACACTTTTTTTTAAGTATATAATTCCACATGTATTAATTCATAGTTTTGATGCCTTCAGTGTGAATGTACAATTTTCATAGTCATAATCTTTAAATGAGAAGGTGTGTCCAAACTTTTGCTCTGTTCTGTATATGTGGTGGGCCAATGGGGAGGAGTCAGATGTTGCAGAAGGGCCAGCTGGGGCATGTAATCCCATTGGCAACAGATAATGATGTCACGGTAGCTGAAGTGGGTCACTGGACCCCTCAACACTTCACTGGTGTCCACAAAAATTGTCAATAGCAGAAAGTGGCACTCGTGGATGGTATAGGACCCCCCTGGAGGCACTCCTGTAGCGGTGGCGTCTGGATGCAGATTTTGGAGCACCCGTGGGGTTTGTGCAATCCCAAGCAGCCAGACATGCAGGTGAACTTGTAAACATAACAATTTTACTGAAAGAGATAACGAGGTACCTTCTCTCTCTTAAAGGCAAAGATCACAGTATATTGGGCATATGAAAGTAATGGTTCTTTCCTCATGAGACAAGCAAAGTTATGGCCTCTTAGAGCAGCTGCAGCAGTTCTCTTCACTTGCTCTTAGAGGAATTGCTATGTGCAGTAATAAATATTACACAGTGGAGGGACCTTCACAGATTGGCTCTCTGTGGAAACACACTTAAGTGTGGAAGTACTCACTATTTTGAGCTTACCATTCCCTTTCTCAGGGGGTAGGTTAAACAAAGTCAGCAGTGTGGCAGCCACATGGATCTGGTCCTGGTTAAAAGCAAACAGGATAACCAGCATTCAGCATTATCTCTCCTGACTGGATGAGGCTTCACTCCTTTGTGGAGGGGATTATGTGGAGAAAGATGTCCCCTCAGCATGGACATGCATGGAAAATTATGCTGGGAGCAGTAGTGTCTGCTTCCTCAGGCAGCTTGAACTGCCCACAACTCGAAGTTATCTCAGGAAGTGTGAGACATCTGAGCTGGGAGTGAGCTGTTTCTATGGCAGCATGTTGTGAGGAGAAAAATCACTTAGCTTTCATATACACACATTGTCCAGTAGATGACAGCAAAGAACATATATGAATCGTTTGTATACAATGCAATGTATTACATCTCTTAACTCACAGTGCCCAAACTAATTCTGACACACTGGAACAAATCTACTGTCACACGACAACTGCCTCATTCAGCAGCAGTAGAACGGGTACACATACAGAATAGATATATAGAATCTATATATATAATTGTGTAAGGGTTTTTTCCATCTGTCTGTCTGTCTTTCTGTCTGTCTGTCTGTCCTGGAAATCCCGCGTCTCTGATTGGTCGAGGCCGCCAGGCCTCGACCAATCAGCGACAGGCACAGAGACGATGATGTCATAAAGGACGTAGACATCCCACATCTCTGATTGGTCGAGTCCTGGAAGTCCTGGAAATCCCGCGTCTCTGATTGGTCGAGGCCACCAGGCCTCGACCAATCAGCGACGGGCACAGCATGGCGACGATGATGTCATAAAGGTTGCCTCGACCAATCAACGACAGGCACAGTCTGCCGCGAATTCTGGAATCATCATTGTCCATATACTACGGGGACATGCATACTCTAGAATACTCGATGCGTTAGAATCGGGCCACAATCTAGTAGATATAGATACTGTATATAGAATAGACTGGACATATAGAATAGATATATAGAATAGACCTATAGAATAGATATATCTACTGAATATAGAATAGAATAGCTATAGATACTGTATATAGAATAGAATAGATATATAGAGTAGATACAGAATAGATAAACAGAATGATTGATAGACAGAATGATTAATTGATAGATAGATAGATAGATAGATAGATAGAATAGCCAGGTATCCAGTAGATATTTAATGTCACAATCCCCTTGTATAATAATCTTTCATCCTTTAGTGCCTTTCATGTGGCACTAAAGGGTTTTTAGTAGTGATGAGCGAGTATACTCGGTACTCGAAATTTTCCGAGCACGCTCGGGTTTCCTCCCGGTATTTGTAAGTACTCGGAGATTTTAGTTTTCTCAGCCGCAGCTGAATAATTTACATTTGTTAGCCATCAAGTACATGTGGGGGTTGCCTGGTTGCTAGGCAACCCGCACATGTACTTATACTGGCTAACAGATGTAAATCATTCAGAGTATACTCACTCGTCACTCACTAGTGTTTAGTAGTGAAGAGCGAGCATGCTCGCCACTACTTGGTACTCGCCCAAGCATCTCGCTGATCGAGATGCTCGGAGCTTGCAGAGAAATTCCATGGTTGCTTGGAGGGAGCTCGGGTCCCCTCCATGCGTGTTTGGCACTCTTTAGAGAGCCAGTGAACATGCAGGGATTGTCTGCCACACACTGTAATTCCGTAACCATGTTGGTTGTGTCATTACAGTGATTGGCTGGCCGCACAATGTCATCAGGCCTATATCAGACCTGGCACCGACATGCTCATTACAGTCTCCTCTGGAATCAGGCACTGTAGGGAGAGGTGCTGCTAAGCTAGGGAGAGATTTACTTGTTTCTTAGTTAGTCTAGGAATACCACAATATACAGTTATATGAAAAAGTTTGGGCACCCCTATTAATCTTAAGCTTAATGATTTATAAAAATTGGGTTTTTTGCAACAGCTATTTCAGTTTCATATATCTAATAACTGTTGGACACAGTAATGTTTCTGCCTTGAAATGAGGTTTATTGTACTAACAGAAAATGTGCAATCTGCATTTAAACAAAATTTGACAGGTGCATAAGTATGGGCACCCTTATCATTTTCTTGTTTTAAATACTCCTACCTACTTTTTACTGACTTACTAAAACACTTTTTTTGGTTTTCTAACCACATTGAGCTTTGAACTTCATAGCCAGGTGTATGCAATCATGAGAAAAGCTACTTAAAGTGGCCACTTGCAAGTTGTTCTCCTGTTTGAATCTCCTCTGAAGAGTGGCATCATGGGCTCCTCAATACAACTGTCTAATGATCTGAAAACAAAGATTATTCAACAGAGTTGTTCAGGGGAAGGATACTAAAAGCTGTCTCATAGATTTAACCTGTCAATTTCCACTGTGAGGAACATAGTAAGGAAATGGAAGAACACAGGTACAGTTCTTGTTAAGGCCAGAAGTGGCAGGCCAAGAAAAACATCAGAAAGGCAGAGAAGAAGAATGGTGAGATCAGTCAAGGACAATCCTCAGACCACCTCCAGAGAGCTGCAGCATCAACTTGCTGCAGATGGTGTCACTGTGCATCGGTCAACTATACAACGCACTTTGCACAAGGAGAAGCTGTATGGGAAAGTGATGCGAAAGAAGCCGTTCCTGCAAGCACACCACAAACAGTCGGCTGAGGTATGCAAAAGCACATTTGGAGAAGCCAATTTCTTTTTGGAAGAAGGTCCTGTGGACTGATGAAATCAAGATTGAGTTGTTTGGTCATACAAAAAGGCGTTATGCATGGCGGCCAAAAAACACAGCATTCCAAGAAAAACACTTGCTACCCAGAGTAAAATTTGGTGGAGGTTCCATCATGCTTTGGGGCTGTGTGGCCAATGCCGGCACCGGGAATCTTGTTAACCCCTTTACCCCCAAGGGTGGTTTGCACGTTAATGACCGGGCCAATTTTTACAATTCTGACCACTGTCCCTTTATGAGGTTATAACTCTGGAACGCTTCAATGGATCCTGGTGATTCTGACATTGTTTTCTCGTGACACATTGTACTTCATGACAATGGTAAAAATTATTTGATAGTACCTGCGTTTATTTGTGAAAAAAACGGAAATTTGGCGAAAATTATGAAAATTTCGCAATTTTCCAACTTTGAATTTTTATGCAATTAAATCACAGAGATATGTCACACAAAATACTTAATAAGTAACATTTCCCACATGTCTACTTTACATCAGCACAATTTTGGAACCAAAATTTTTTTTTGTTAGGGAGTTATAAGGGTTAAAAGTTGACCAGCAATTTCTCATTTCTACAACACCATTTTATTTTAGGGACCACATCTCATTTGAAGTCATTTTGAGGGGTCTATATGATAGAAAATACCCAAGTGTGACACCATTCTAAAAACTACACCCCTCAAGGTGCTCAAAACCATATTCAAGAAGTTTATTAACCCTTCTGGTGCTTCACAGGAATTTTTTGAATGTTTAAATAAAAATGAACATTTAACTTTTTTTCACAAAAAATTTAATTCAGCTCCAATTTGTTTTATTTTACCAAGGGTAACAGGAGAAAATGGACCCCAAACATTGTTGTACAATTTGTCCTGAGTATGCCAATACCCCACATGTGGGGGTAAACCACTGTTTGGGCGCATGGCAGAGCTCGGAAGCGAAGGAGTGCCATTTGACTTTTCAATGCAAAATTGACTGGAATTGAGATGGGACGCCATGTTTCGTTTGGAGAGCCCCTGATGTGGCTAAACATTGAAACCCCCCACAAGTGACACCATTTTGGAAAGTAGACCCCCTAAGGAACTTATCTAGAGGTGTGGTGAGCACTTTGACCCAACAAGTGCTTCACAGAAGTTTATAATGTAGAACCGTAAAAATAAAAAATCATATTTTTTCACAAAAATTATCTTTTCGCTTCCAATTTTTTATTTTCCCAAGGGTAAGAGAAGAAATTGGACCCCAAAAGTTGTTGTACAATTTGTCCTGAGTACGCTGATAGCCCATATGTGGGGGTAAACCACTGTTTGGGCGGATGGGAGAGCTCGGAAGGGAAGGAGCGCCGTTTGACTTTTCAATGCAAAATTGACAGGAATTGAGATGGGACGTCATGTTGCGTTTGAAGAGCCACTGATGTGCCTAAACATTGAAACCCCCCACAAGTGACACCATTTTGGAAAGTAGACCCCCTAAGGAACTTATCTAGAGGTGTGGTGAGCACTTTGACCCACCAAGTGCTTCACAGAAGTTTATAATGTAGAACCGTAAAAATAAAAAATCATATTTTTTCACAAAAATTATCTTTTTGCCCCCAATTTTTTATTTTCCCAAGGGTAAGAGAAGAAATTGGACCCCAAAAGTTGTTGTACAATTTGTCCTGAGTACGCTGATACCCCATATGTGGGGGTAAACCACTGTTTGGGTGGATGGGAGAGCTCGGAAGGGAAGGAGCGCCGTTTGACTTTTCAAAGCAAAATTGACAGGAATTGAGATGGGACGCCATGTTGCGTTTGAAGAGCCACTGATGTGCCTAAACATTGAAACCCCCCACAAATGACACCATTTTGGAAAGTAGACCCCCTAAGGAACTTATCTAGAGGTGTGGTGAGCACTTTGACCCACCAAGTGCTTCACAGAAGTTTATAATGCAGAGCCGTAAAAATAAAACAAAATTTTTTTCCCACAAAAATTATTTTTTTAGCCCCCAGTTTTGTATTTTCCTGAGGGTAACAGGAGAAATTGGACCCCAAAATTTGTTGCCCAATTTGTCCTGAGTGCGATGATACACCATATGTGGGGGGAACCACTGTTTGGGCACATGGGAGGGCTCAGAAGGGAAGGAGTGCCATTTGAATGCAGACTTAGATGGAATGGTCTGCAGGTGTCACATTGCGTTTGCAGAGCCCCTAATGTACCTAAACAGTAGAAACCCCCCACAAGTGACACCATTTTGGAAAGTAGACCCCCTTAGGAACTTATCTAGATGTGTGCTGAGCGCTTTGACCCACCAAGGGCTTCACAGAAGTTTATAATGGAGAGCCGTGAAAATTTAAAAAAAAAATCTTTCCCCCCAAAATTATTTTTTAGCCCCCAGTTTTGTATTTTCCCGAGGGTAAGAGGAGAAATTCGACCCCAAAAGTTGTTGTCCAATTTGTCCTGAGTACGCTGATACCCCGTATGTTCGGGGAAACCAACGTTTGAGCGCATGGCAGAGCTCGGAAGGGAAGGAGCGCCATTTGGAATGCAGACTTAGATGGAATGGTCTGCAGACGTCACATTGCGTTTGCAGAACCCCTAATGTACCTAAACAGTAGAAACCCCCCACAAGTGACCCCATATTGGAAACTAGACCCCCCAGGGAACTAATCTAGATGTGTTGTGAGAACTTTGAACCCCCAAGTGTTTCACTACAGTTTATAACGCAGAGCCGTGAAAGTAAAAAATCTTTTTTTTTCCCACAAAAAATATGTTTTAGCCCCGAGTTTTGTATTTTCCCAAGGGTAGCAGGAGAAATTGGACCCCAAAAGTTGTTGTCCTATTTGTCCTGAGTACGCTGATACCCCATATGTTGGGGTAAACCCCTGTTTGGGCACAAGGGAGAGCTCGGAAGGGAAGAAGCACTGTTTTACTTTTTCAACGCAGAATTGGCTGGAATTGAGATCGGACGCCATGTCGCGTTTGGAGAGCCCCTGATGTGCCTAAACAGTGGAAACCCCACAATTATAACTGAAACCCTAATCCAAACACAGCCCTAATCCCAACAGTAACCCTAACCACATCTCTAACCCTGACACACCCCTAACCCTAATCCCAACCCTATTCCCAACCGTAAATGTAATCTAAACCCTAACTGTAACTTTAGCCCCAACCCAAACTGTAGCCCTAGCCCTAACCCTAGCCCTAACCCTAATCCTAACCCTAGCCCTAACCCTAGCCCTAACCCTAACCCTAGCCCTAGCCCTAACCCTAGCCCTAACCCTAGCCCTAACCCTAACCCTAGCCCTAACCCTAGCCCTAACCCTAACCCTAGCCCTAACCCTAGCCCTAACCCTAGCCCTAACCCTAGCCCTAACCCTAGCCCTAACCCTAGCCCTAGCCCTAATGGGAAAATGGAAATAAATACATTTTTTTAATTTTCCCTAACTAAGGGGGTGATGAAGGGGGGTTTGATTTACTTTTATAGCGGGTTTTTTAGCGGATTTTTATGATTGGCAGCCGTCACACACTGAAAGACGCTTTTTATTGCAAAAAATATTTTTTGCGTTACCACATTTTGAGAGCTATAATTTTTCTATATTTTGGTCCACAGAGTCATGTGAGGTCTTGTTTTTTGCGGGACGAATTGATGTTTTTATTGGTAACATTTTCGGGCACGTGACATTTTTTGATCGCTTTTTATTCCGATTTTTGTGAGGCAGAATGACCAAAAACCAGCTATTCATGAATTTCTTTTGGGGGAGGCGTTTATACCGTTCCGCGTTTGGTAAAATTGATGAAGCAGTTTTATTCTTCGGGTCAGTACGATTACAGCGACACCTCATTTATATCATTTTTTTATGTTTTGGCGCTTTTATACGATAAAAACTATGTTATAGAAAAAATAATTATTTTTGCATCGCTTTATTCTCAGGACTATAACTTTTTTATTTTTTTGCTGATGATGCTGTATGGCGGCTTTTTTTTTTTTGCGGGACAAGATGACGTTTTCAGCGGTACCATGGTTAGTTATATCTGTCTTTTTGATCGCGTGTTATTCCACTTTTTGTTCGGCGGTATGATAATAAAGCGTTGTTTTTTGCCTCGTTTTTTTTTTTTTTTTTCTTACGGTGTTTACTGAAGGGGTTAACTAGTGGGCCAGTTTTATAGGTCGGGCCGTTACGGACGCGGCGATACTAAATATGTGTACTTTTATTGTTTTTTTTTTTTTATTTAGATAAAGAAATGTATTTATGGGAATAATATTTTTATTTTTTTTTTCATTATTTTGGAATATTTTTTTTTATTTTTTTTTACACATTTGAAATTTTTTTTTTTTACTTTTGTACTTTGTCCCAGGGGGGGACATCACAGATCAGTGATCTGACAGTTTGCACAGCACTCTGTCAGATCACTGATCTGACATGCAGCGCTGCAGCCTTCACAGTGCCTGCTCTGAGCAGGCTCTGTGAAGCCACCTCCCTCCCTGCAGGACCCGGATCCGCGGCCATCTTGGATCCGGGGCTGGAGGGAGCAGGGAGGGAGGTGAGACCCTCGCAGCAACGCGATCACATCGCGTTGCTGCGGGGGGCTCAGGGAAGCCCGCAGGGAGCCCCCTCCCTGTGCGGTGCTTCCCTGCACCGCCGGCACATCGCGATCATCTTTGATCGCGGTGTGCCGGGGGTTAATGTGCCGGGGGCGGTCCGTGACCGCTCCTGGCACATAGTGCCGGATGTCAGCTGCGATAAACAGCTGACACCCGGCCGCGATCGGCGGCGCTCCCCCCGTGAGCGCTGCCGATCGCATATGACGTACTATTGCGTCCTTGGGAAGTAAAGCCCACCCCACATGGACGCAATAGTACGTCTAATGGCAGAAAGGGGTTAAAGTTGAGGGACGCATGGTTTCCTCTCAGTATCAGCAGATTCTTGACAATAATGTTCATGAATCAGTGACAAAGTTGAAGTTACGCAGGGGATGGATCTTTCAGCAAGACAATGATCCAAAACACCGTTCCAAATCTACTCAGGCATTCATGCAGAGGAACAACTACACTGTTCTGAAATGGCCATCCCAGTCCCCAGACCTGAATATCATTGAACATCTGTGGGATCATTTGAAGAGGGCTGTCCATGCTCGGCGACCATCAAACTTAACTGAACTGGGATTGTTTTGTAAAGAGGAATGGTCAAAAATACCTTCATCCAGGATCCAGTAACTCATTAAAAGCTACAGGAAGCGACTAGAGGCTGTTATTTTTGCCAAAGGAGGATCTACTAAATATTAATGTCGCTTTTCTGGTGGGCTGCCCATACTTATGCACCTGTCAAATTTTGTTTGAGTGCAGATTGCACATTTTCTGTTAGTACAATAAACCTCATTTCAAGGCAGAAACATTACTGTGTCCAACAGTTATTAGATATATGAAACTGAAATAGCTGTTGCAAAAAAAAACTATTTTTATAAAGCATTAAGCTTAAGATTAATAGGGGTGCCCAAACTTTTTCATATAACTGTATTATACACATATCCATCTCAACTAACAGTCCTTCTGAGTACTAATCCAGCTGCTTAAATATCAGTGCTAGGCAGGCAGTGTATGTGACAGACTGCAGTGCATAATGCAAGAGGGTCCATTCCAGTTCTGTCTGATGCCGCTGCTTTCACAGATATTTCTAGACATAGCCCCAGGCAGTGTCGTATTTGCCACTAGGCACTTGAGGGCATGTGCCTAGGGTGGGACGATGCGGGGGAGGGACAGCACCTGAGCAAGTTTTTTATGTTTTTTTTTTATTAAAGTCACCTCCCGACCAACTGCCATCCCTAGCCCTAAGCCCGCCTGCCTCCTTGAAGACATCCCACTCATCCTACTCCAGCGATGCCTGGTCTCAGCGCCGGCAGCTCGTCCTGTGTGAGTGGTCACATGGTACCGCTCAAAAAGGTGATGAATATGGATGCATATTCATGACCTTAATGAGCGGTACCTTGTGACCGCTCGCGCAGGAAGAAGGTTCTGTGCCGGGACAGAGATCATAGAGGGATGTTTCAAAAGAACAGAGAGGCGGGCACCGCACTAAAAATATGTTAAAGAAGATCAACCACGTGCATATGTAAGGTACACAGAACAAAAAAAGAGAAAGACTATGCACACAGTGGGATCAGCTGCATATAACAAATTTTATTTATCTAAAACACCTCACCCCGCACAAAAGGCACAGTAAGGAAAAGCACACATTTAAAAACAATCAAAACAAAAACAACCTATCCACATCCCCCCCAAAAACAGTCACAGGGATCCACATAATAACATATAAATCATATAGGAGACATTGCAGGATTAGAACAGAATAACATCAACACATATGATTGTCTAATATCCGATACTGCCCACTAAAAGAGGTCTAACTACAAAGAATATGTTCATTCGATCCTACATGTGACCAATATACCCCAATCGCACCACTGGTCTGTGATAGATGTGTAATATTGTCCAAAATAGGACGTCAAACACTAGACCAGAGAAGCTCACTGGTATGACCCATAAGTGCAATATCCTTAATCTGGCACCCCATCCAATACATTACCAAATAGAGCAGAAACTGCTAACGAGTCAGTCCCTCATAGGTATCCAGGGGGAGAAAAAGGAATAAGCGTGCCCCAAAAAAATAGTATGGGCACGGCAGTCATACAATAGCTGGTCCTATCAAATAAAGTTGGGTGATCCAGAGAATGGAGCTAGGGTCAAAGGAATCCAGATAATATATAAATGGGGGGAGAGGGAGGAGGATAGGAACCCAACGCGTGTCGACGCTGCTAAGGCGTCTTCTTCAGGGGAAGATACTGAACCTGGCCCCCAAACAGGCCTTTTATGTGTGGTGTGTAATACCAATAATCATAATCACCTGAGCGGCTGCTGGCGATGTCCCAGAGACCGGCGGTAGCATGGCGCTGGGTAAACACTACCGGACATGCGCACTTCAAGCGCAACCCATGACCTGCAGCGTGGCAACCAATCGGTTCCCACGTACCATACAATGATGCAGAGGGACCAGAGCGCCAATAGGAGATGTGCTATTTAGAAGTAAGTACGCACGCGCACTAGTCCTGCGCTCCAAGACATACAACATCTCCTTGCGCACGCTCGGTGTCCCAAACAGGGAAAACCCGGTCATGCGCAATGGTAACGGCACACTGGTACACTGTTATGGCTGGCAATCAGGCAACACAGCGTGCAGTAATCAGCGCACATACAGAGATCTGGCAATAACCCAAAACAATAGGACGAGCTCTGAGACGTGGAATCTCTGTAGACTGCAGTACCTGATCTATCCTCACACAACTGGAAGCAGCAGTGGATTGCGCCTATCAACTACCTATGCAACTCGGCACTGCCTGAGGAGCTGACTAGCCTGAAGATAGAAATACAAGCCTGACTTACCTCAGAGAAATACCCCAAAGGAATAGGCAGCCCCCACATATAATGACTGTTAGCAAGATGAAAAGACAAACGTAGGAATGAAATAGATTCAGCAAAGTGAGGCCCGATATTCTAGACAGAGCGAGGATAGCAAAGAGAACTATGCAGTCTACAAAAAACCCTAAAACGAAAACCACGCAAAGGGGCAAAAAGACCCACCGTGCCGAACTAACAGCACGGCGGTGCACCCCTTTGCTTCTCAGAGCTTCCAGCAAAAGATAATAACAAGCTGGACAGAAAAAACAGAAAACAAACTAGAAGCACTTATCTAGCAGAGCAGCAGGCCCAAGGAAAGATGCAGTAGCTCAGATCCAACACTGGAACATTGACAAGGAGCAAGGAAGACAGACTCAGGTGGAGCTAAATAGCAAGGCAGCCAACGAGCTCACCAAAACACCTGAGGGAGGAAGCCCAGAGACTGCAATACCACTTGTGACCACAGAAGTGAACTCAGCCACAGAATTCACAACAGTACCCCCCCCTTGAGGAGGGGTCACCGAACCCTCACCAGAACCCCCAGGCCGACCAGGATGAGCCATATGAAAGGCACGAACAAGATCTGGGGCATGGACATCAGAGGCAAAAACCCAGGAATTATCTTCCTGAGCATAACCCTTCCATTTGACCAGATACTGGAGTTTCCGTCTAGAGACACGAGAATCCAAAATCTTCTCCACAATATACTCCAATTCCCCCTCCACCAAAACAGGGGCAGGAGGCTCCACAGATGGAACCATAGGTGCCACGTATCTCCTCAACAACGACCTATGGAATACATTATGTATGGAAAAGGAGTCTGGGAGGGTCAGACGAAAAGACACCGGATTGAGAATCTCAGAAATCCTATACGGACCAATAAAACGAGGTTTAAATTTAGGAGAGGAAACCTTCATAGGTATATGACGAGAAGATAACCAAACCAGATCCCCAACACGAAGTCGGGGTCCCACACGGCGTCTGCGATTAGCGAAAAGCTGAGCCTTCTCCTGGGACAAGGTCAAATTGTCCACTACCTGAGTCCAGATCTGCTGCAACCTGTCCACCACATAATCCACACCAGGACAGTCCGAAGACTCAACCTGTCCTGAAGAGAAACGAGGATGGAACCCAGAATTGCAGAAAAATGGAGAGACCAAGGTAGCCGAGCTGGCCCGATTATTAAGGGCGAACTCAGCCAACGGCAAAAATGACACCCAATCATCCTGGTCAGCGGAAACAAAACATCTCAGATATGTTTCCAAGGTCTGATTGGTTCGTTCGGTCTGGCCATTAGTCTGAGGATGGAAGGCCGAGGAAAAAGATAGGTCAATGCCCATCCTACCACAAAAGGCTCGCCAGAACCTCGAGACAAACTGGGAACCTCTGTCAGAAACAATATTCTCAGGAATGCCATGTAAACGAACCACATGCTGGAAGAACAAAGGCACCAAATCAGAGGAGGAAGGCAATTTAACCAAGGGCACCAGATGGACCATTTTAGAAAAGCGATCACAGACCACCCAAATGACAGACATCTTTTGAGAAACGGGAAGGTCAGAAATGAAATCCATCGAAATATGTGTCCAAGGCCTCTTCGGGACCGGCAAGGGCAAAAGCAACCCACTGGCACGTGAACAGCAGGGCTTAGCCCTAGCACAAATTCCACAGGACTGCACAAAAGCACGCACATCCCGTGACAGAGATGGCCACCAGAAGGATCTAGCAACCAACTCCCTGGTACCAAAGATTCCTGGATGACCGGCCAGCACCGAACAATGAAGTTCAGAGATAACTTTACTAATCCACCTATCAGGGACGAACAGTTTCTCGGCCGGACAACGATCAGGTTTATTAGCCTGAAATTTCTGCAACACTCTCCGCAAATCAGGGGAGATGGCAGACACAATGACTCCTTCCTTGAGGATACTCGCCGGCTCAGATAACCCCGGAGAGTCGGGCACAAAACTCCTAGACAGAGCATCCGCCTTCACATTTTTAGAGCCCGGAAGGTATGAAATCACAAAATCAAAACGAGCAAAAAATAACGACCAACGGGCCTGTCTAGGATTCAAGCGCTTGGCAGACTCAAGATAAGTAAGGTTCTTATGATCAGTCAAAACCACCACGCGATGCTTAGCACCCTCAAGCCAATGACGCCACTCCTCGAATGCCCACTTCATGGCCAGCAACTCTCGGTTGCCCACATCATAATTACGCTCAGCAGCAGAAAATTTCCTGGAAAAGAAAGCACATGGTTTGAACACTGAGCAACCAGAACCTCTCTGTGACAAAACCGCCCCTGCACCAATCTCAGAAGCATCAACCTCGACCTGGAACGGAAGAGAAACATCAGGTTGACACAACACAGGGGCACAGCAAAAACGACGCTTCAACTCCTGAAAAGCTTCCACGGCAGCAGAAGACCAATTAACCAAATCAGCACCCTTCTTGGTCAAATCGGTCAATGGTCTGGCAATGCTAGAAAAATTACAGATGAAGCGACGATAAAAATTAGCAAAGCCCAGGAATTTCTGCAAACTTTTTAGAGATGTCGGCTGAGTCCAATCCTGGATGGCCTGAACCTTAACCGGATCCATCTCGATAGTAGAAGGGGAAAAGATGAACCCCAAAAATGAAACTTTCTGCACACCGAAGAGACACGTTGATCCCTTCACGAACAAGGAATTAGCACGCAGTACCTGGAAAACCATTCTGACTTGCTTCACATGAGACTCCCAATCATCTGAGAAGATCAAAATGTCATCCAAGTAAACAATCAAGAATTTATCCAGATACTCACGGAAAATGTCATGCATAAAAGACTGAAAAACAGATGGAGCATTGGCAAGTCCGAACGGCATCACCAGATACTCAAAATGACCCTCGGGCGTATTAAATGCCGTTTTCCATTCATCTCCCTGCCTGATTCTCACCAGATTATACGCACCACGAAGATCAATCTTAGTAAACCAACTAGCCCCCTTAATCCGAGCAAACAAGTCAGAAATCAATGGCAAGGGATACTGAAACTTAACAGTGATCTTATTAAGAAGGCGGTAATCAATACACGGTCTTAGCGAACCATCCTTCTTGGCTACAAAAAAGAACCCTGCTCCCAATGGTGACGACGATGGGCGAATATGTCCCTTCTCCAGGGACTCCTTCACATAACTGCGCATAGCGGTGTGTTCAGGTACGGACAAATTAAATAAACGACCCTTAGGGAATTTACTACCAGGAATCAAATCGATAGCACAATCACAATTCCTATGCGGAGGAAGGGCATCAGACTTGGACTCTTCAAATACATCCTGAAAGTCCGACAAGAACTCTGGAATGTCAGAAGGAATGGATGACGAAATAGACAAAAATGGAACATCACCATGTACTCCCTGACAACCCCAGCTGGTTACCGGCATAGAGTTCCAATCCAATACTGGATTATGGGTTTGTAGCCATGGCAACCCCAACACGACCACATCATGCAAATTATGCAGTACCAAAAAGCGAATAACTTCCTGATGTGCAGGAGCCATGCACATGGTCAGCTGGGCCCAGTACTGAGGCTTATTCTTGGCCAGAGGTGTAGCATCGATTCCTCTCAACGGAATAGGACACCGCAAAGGCTCCAAGAAAAATCCACAACGTTTAGCATAATCCAAATCCATCAGATTCAGGGCAGCGCCTGAATCCACAAACGCCATGACAGAATATGATGACAAAGAGCACATTAAGGTAATGGACAAAAGGAATTTGGACTGTACAGTACCAATAACGGCAGAGCTCTCGAACCGCCTAGTGCGTTTAGGACAATTAGAAATAGCATGAGTAGAATCACCACAATAGAAACACAGTCTGTTCAGACGTCTGTGTTCGTGCCGTTCTACTTTAGTCATAGTCCTGTCGCACTGCATAGGCTCAGGCTTACTCTCAGACAATACCGCCAGATGGTGCACAGATTTACGCTCGCGCAAGCGACGACCGATCTGAATGGCCAAGGACATAGACTCATTCAAACCAGCAGGCATAGGAAATCCCACCATTACATCCTTAAGAGCTTCAGAGAGACCCTTTCTGAACAAAGCCGCTAGTGCAGATTCATTCCACAGAGTGAGTACTGACCATTTTCTAAATTTCTGACAATATACTTCTACATCATCCTGACCCTGGCATAAAGCCAGCAGATTTTTCTCAGCTTGATCCACTGAATTAGGCTCATCGTAAAGCAATCCCAGCGCCTGGAAAAATGCATCAACATTACTCAATGCAGAATCTCCTGGTGCAAGAGAAAACGCCCAGTCCTGTGGGTCGCCGCGCAAAAAAGAAATAATAATCAAAACCTGTTGAATAGGATTACCAGAAGAATGAGGTTTCAAGGCCAAAAATAGCTTACAATTATTTCTGAAGCTCAGGAACTTAGTTCTGTCACCAAAAAACAAATCAGGAATCGGAATTCTTGGTTCTAGCATCGATTTCTGATCAATAGTATCTTGAATCTTTTGTACATTTACAACGAGATTATCCATTGAGGAGCACAGAGCCTGAATATCCATGTCCACAGCTGTGTCCTGAAGCACTCTAATGTCTAGGGGAAAAAAAAGACTGAAGACAGAGCTAAGAAAAAAAAATGATGTCAGGATTTCTTTTTTCCCTCTATTGGAAATCATTGAAATGGCTCCTTGTACTGTTATGGCTGGCAATCAGGCAACACAGCGTGCAGTAATCAGCGCACATACAGAGATCTGGCAATAACCCAAAACAATAGGACGAGCTCTGAGACGTGGAATCTCTGTAGACTGCAGTACCTGATCTATCCTCACACAACTGGAAGCAGCAGTGGATTGCGCCTATCAACTACCTATGCAACTCGGCACTGCCTGAGGAGCTGACTAGCCTGAAGATAGAAATACAAGCCTGACTTACCTCAGAGAAATACCCCAAAGGAATAGGCAGCCCCCACATATAATGACTGTTAGCAAGATGAAAAGACAAACGTAGGAATGAAATAGATTCAGCAAAGTGAGGCCCGATATTCTAGACAGAGCGAGGATAGCAAAGAGAACTATGCAGTCTACAAAAAACCCTAAAACGAAAACCACGCAAAGGGGCAAAAAGACCCACCGTGCCGAACTAACAGCACGGCGGTGCACCCCTTTGCTTCTCAGAGCTTCCAGCAAAAGATAATAACAAGCTGGACAGAAAAAACAGAAAACAAACTAGAAGCACTTATCTAGCAGAGCAGCAGGCCCAAGGAAAGATGCAGTAGCTCAGATCCAACACTGGAACATTGACAAGGAGCAAGGAAGACAGACTCAGGTGGAGCTAAATAGCAAGGCAGCCAACGAGCTCACCAAAACACCTGAGGGAGGAAGCCCAGAGACTGCAATACCACTTGTGACCACAGAAGTGAACTCAGCCACAGAATTCACAACAGTACACTAGCAGCGCGCCAGTGTATAATCTCACACAAGACTGCATGCAAAAAGTGCCATGCAATCAAAAAGAAGTGCGCCGTACTTAGAACAATCAGTACAAGTCGGATGGAAAAAATGACGATAGTGTACACTCAACCGGAAAATATATAGCCCGCACTAAGGAAAAAACAAAAATAGAATGAAGGCACTTACTCAATACCCATCAAAAACATCTATATAGAAATTTGTGCATAGACATCAGTTGGCAGAAAAATGTAAGTGCAAAAACCGCAGAGAGGTACTGTGAAACCTATATACTAGTTTGAACATGGCAGTAGTATTCTTTGTGTGCAAGCGTGTTAACTAGTGTTGAGCGATACCGTCCGATACTTGAAAGTATCGGTATCGGATAGTATCGGCCGATACCCGAAAAATATCGGATATCGCCGATACCGATATCCGATACCAATACAAGTCAATGGGACATCAAGTATCGGAATGTATCCTCATGGATCCCAGGGTCTGAAGGAGAGGAAACTCTCCTTCAGGCCCTGGGATCCATATTAAAGTGTAAAATAAAGAATTAAAATAAAAAATATTGTTATATTCACCTCTCCGGCGGCCCCTGGACATCAGCGGGAGGATCCGGCGTCCGGCACGGCTTCTTTCTTCAAAATGCGCGCCTTCAGGACCTGTGGAATGACGTCCCGGCTTCTGATTGGTCGCGTGCCGCCCATGTGACCGCCACGCGACCAATCAGAAGCCGCGACGTCATTCCTCAGGTCCTAAAAGGCGCTCATTCTAGGACTTTAGCTGAGGAATGACGTCGCGGCTTCTGATTGGTCGCGTGGCGGTCACATGGGCGGCACGTGACCAATCAGAAGCCGGGACGTCATACCACAGGTCCTAAAGGCGCGCATTTTGAAGAAAGAAGCCGTGCCGGACGCCGGATCCTCGCGCAGATGTCCAGGGGCCGCCGGAGAGGTGAATATAACAATATTTTTTATTTTAATTCTTTATTTTACACTTCCGATACCGATACCCGATATCACAAAAATATCGGATCTCGGTATCGGAATTCCGATACCCGATACTTGCGGTATCGGAATGCTCAACACTAGTGTTAACCGCACTGCTCTTCGTTGAGAGGAATATAAGCAAAAGGTGCACATACATGCCCATGCAAGGTGTACAGTGTGGAATCACATTTATTACACAGGCAGTCTGGTACCACAGTCATACCATGCATACTGGTCATAATTGCAAGAGATCTCACATCTCGTATATTAACCCCCAACTACCCCTGAAAGCATTAGCAAACCCTAGAAGGAAGGAAGAAGTTCGTAGATGTTACACTGTACACATGTACACAAACACATAGGGATAAAGATAATCCAAAGCGGGCACAAGTAAAGGCCCATATGGGGTGAACATGGACCAATTATGACCAGTATGCATGGTATGACTGTGGTACCAGACTGCCTGTGTAATAAATGTGATTCCACACTCTGTAGACCTTGCATGGGCATGTATGTGCACCTTTTGCTTATATTCCTCTCAACGAAGAGCAGTGCGGTTAACACGCCTGCACACAAGGAATACTACTGCCATGTTCAAACTAGTATATAGGTTTCACAGTACCTCTCTGCGGTTTTTGCACTTACATTTTTCTGCCAACTGATGTCTATGCACAAATTTCTATATAGATGTTTTTGATGGGTATTGAGTAAGTGCCTTCATTCTATTTTTGTTTTTTCCTTAGTGCGGGCTATATATTTTCCGGTTGAGTGTACAATATCGTCATTTTTTCCATCCGACTTGCACTGATTGTTCTAAGTACGGCGCACTTCTTTTTGATTGCATGGCACTTTTTGCATGCAGTCCTGTGTGAGATTATACACTGGCGCGCGTGCGCGCTGCTAGTGTACCAGTGTGCCGTTACCATTGCGCATGACCGGGTTTTCCCTGTTTGGGACACCGAGCGTTCGCAAGGAGATGTTGTATGTCTTGGAGCGCAGGACTAGTGCGCGTGCGTACTTACTTCTAAATAGCACATCTCCTATTGGCGCTCTGGTCCCTCTGCATCATTGTATGGTACGTGGGAACCGATTGGTTGCCACGCTGCAGGTCACGGGTTGCGCTTGAAGTGCGCATGTCCGGTAGTGTTTACCCAGTGCCATGCTACCGCCGGTCTCTGGGACATCGCCAGCAGCCGCTAAGGTGATTATAATTATTGGTATTACACACCACACATAAAAGGCCTGTTTGGGGGCCAGGTTCAGTATCTTCCCCTGACGAAGACGCTTTAGCAGCGTCGACACGCGTTGGGTTCCTATCCTCCTCCCTCTCCCCCCATTTATATATTATCTGGATTCCTTTGACCCTAGCTCCATTCTCTGGATCACCCAACTTTATTTGATAGGACCAGCTATTGTATGACTGCCGTGCCCATACTATTTTTTTGGGGCACGCTTATTCCTTTTTCTCCCCCTGGATACCTATGAGGGACTGACTCGTTAGCAGTTTCTGCTCTATTTGGTAATGTATTGGATGGGGTGCCAGATTAAGGATATTGCACTTATGGGTCATACCAGTGAGCTTCTCTGATCTAGTGTTTGACGTCCTATTTTGGACAATATTACACATCTATCACAGACCAGTGGTGCGATTGGGGTATATTGGTCACATGTAGGATCGAATTAACATATTCTTTGTAGTTAGACCTCTTTTAGTGGGCAGTATCGGATATTAGACAATCATATGTGTTGATGTTATTCTGTTCTAATCCTGCAATGTCTGCTATATGATTTATATGTTATTATGTGGATCCCTGTGACTGTTTTTGGGGGGGATGTGGATAGGTTGTTTTAGTTTTAATTGTTTTTAAATGTGTGCTTTTCCTTACTGTGCCTTTTGTGCGGGGTGAGGTGTTTTGGATAAATAAAATTTGTTATATGCAGCTGATCACACTGTGTGCATAGTCTTTCTCTTTTTTTGTTCATAGAGGGATGTTTGGCGCGGTGTGGGAAAGGTGAGTATGACAGCCAGGGAGGACTGGGGGGAGGATGAAGGAGGATGGAGAGCCGAGCCATGCAAGATGGGAGTGGGGAGCCGAGCTATGCATACAGGAGGGGAGGGGAGATGAGCCATACATACAGGATGGGAGGGGGGTGAGATGAGCCATGCATACAGAATAGGAGAGGGTTGAGATGAACCATGCATACAGGATGGGAAGGGGGTGAGTTGAGCCATGCATACAGCATGGGAGTGGGGAATGAGCCATGCATACAGGATGGGAGGAGGGGGGAGATGAGCCATGCATACAGCATGGGAGGGGGGAATGAGCCATGCATACAGGATGGGAGGATGGGGTGAGATGAGCCATGCATACAGGATGTGAGGAGGGGGGTGAGATGAGCCATGCATACAGGATGGGAGGGGGGAGATGAGCCATGCATACAGGATGGGAGGGGGAGATGAGCCATGCTTACAGGATGGGAGGGGAGATGAGCCATGCATACAGGATGAGAAGGGGAGATGAGCCATGCATACAGGATTGGAGGAGGGGGGTGAGATGAGCCATGCATACAGGATGGGAGGAGGGGGGGTGAGATGAGCCATGCATACAGGATGGGAGGGGGGTGAAATGAGCCATGCATACAGGAGGGGATGGGAGATGAGCCATGCATACAGGATGGGAGGGGGTGAGATGAACCATGCATATAGGATGGGAGGGGGGGAGATGAGCCATGCATATAGGATGGGAGGGGGGAGATAAGCCATGCATACAGGATGGGAGGAGTGAGGGTGAGATGAGCCATGCATACATGATGGGAGGGGAGGGTGAGATGAGCCATGCATACAGGATGGGAGGGGGAGATGAGCCATGCATACTGGATGGGAGGAGGGGTGGTGAAATGAGCCATGCATACAGGATGGGAGGGGGAGATGAGCCATGCATACAAGATGGGAGGGGGAGATGAGCCATGCATACTGGATGGGAGGAGGGGTGGTGAAGTGAGCCATGCAAACAGGATGGGAGGGGGGAGATGAGCCATGCATACAAGATGGGAGGGGGGAGATGAACCATGCATACATGATGGGAGGGGGAGAAGAGCCATGCTTACAGGATGGGAGGGGGAAGATAAGCCATGCATACAGGACGGGAGGGGGAGATGAGCCATGCATACAGGATGGGAGGAGGGGGTGAGATGAGCCATGCATACAGGATGGGAGGGGGGTGAGATGAGCCATGCATACAGGATGGGAGGAGGGGGGTGAGATGAGCCATGCATAGAGGATGGGAAGAAGGGGGTGAAATGAGCCATGCACACAGGATGGGAAGAAGGGGGTGAAATGAGCCATGCACACAGGATGAGAGGGGGGGAGATGAGCCATGCATACAGGATGGGAGGGGGAGATGAGCCATGCATACAGGATGGGAGGGGGGGTGAGATGAGCCATGCATACAGGATGGGAGGGGGGTGAGATGAACCATGCATACAGGATGGGAGGGGGGAGGTGAGCCATGCATACAGGATGGGAGTGGGGGGGTGAGATGAGCCATGCACACAGGATGGGAGGAGGGGAGATGAACCATGCACACAAGATGGGAGGGGGGCATTATACAGTATGGAGCACCATGTGTGGCCATTATACAGTATGAAGTATCATGTGGGTCCTTATAGAATATTGAGCATCATGCGGGGTCATCATACAGTTTGGAGCATCATGTGTGGCCAATATACAGTATTGAGCACTGTGTGGCTTATATACAGTATTGAGCATCATGTGTGGCCATTATACAGTATAGAGCACTGTGTAGCCATTATACAGTATGGAGCATCATGTGTGGCCATTATACAGTGTAGAACACTGTGTGGCTATTATACAGTATTGAGCATCATGTGTGGCCATTATAAAGTATAGACCACTGTGTGGTCATTATACAGTATGGTGCACTGTGTGGCCATTATACAGTATGGTGCACTGTGTGGCCATTATACAGTATGGAGCATCATGTGTGTCCATTATACAGTTTTTAGCATCATGTGTGGCCATTATACAGTATAGAGCACTGTATGGTCATTATACAGTATGGAGCACTGTGTGGTCATTATACAGTATCGTGCACTGTGTGGTCATTATACAGTATGGTGCACTGTGTGGCCATTATACAGTATGGTGCACTGTGTGGCCATTATACAGTATGGAGCATCATGTGTGTCCATTATACAGTTTTTAGCATCATGTGTGGCCATTATACAGTATAGAGCACTGTATGGTCATTATACAGTATGGAGCACTGTGTGGTCATTATACAGTATCGTGCACTGTGTGGCCATTATACAGTATTGAGCATCATGTGGGACCATTATACAGTATGGAGCACTGTGTGGCCATTACACAGCATGGAGCATCATGTGTGCCATTATACAGTATAGAGCACTATGTGGTCATTATACAGTATGGAGCACTGTGTGGTCATTATACAGTATGGAGCACTGTGTGGTCATTATACAATATGGTGCACTGTGTGGCCAATATACAGTATGGAGCATCATGTGTGGCCATTATACAGTATTGAGCATCATGTGTGGCCATTATACATTATAGAGCACTGTGTGGCTATTATACAGTATTGAGCATCATGTGGGGCCATTATACAGTATGGAGCACCATGTGGCCATTATACAGTATAGAGCACTGTGTGGCGAGTATACTGTACACAGTATCATGTGGGGCCATTATACCATATTGAGCATCATGTGGGGTCGTTATACAGTATAGAGCACTGTGGCTTTTTGTTTATAATTAATACTTATAAAACAGTGTGATCAGCAGTACTAAATGGGTGTGGTTGGGGCATGGATATAGGTGTAACTAGTTGTGAAATGGGTGTGGTCAGAGGCATGGGCTAAAATTTACCCCGACGTGTGTAGCACGCCACAAACTTTGTCCCTCTTTCCCTTCTTCAAAAGTTGGGAGGTATGATACCGCATTTGTCAAATCGTGGCAAGCGCCGCAAATGTCCGCAAATCCCATAGGGAATGAATGAGGCCGAACGCAGTGTTGCCGTAAGTGATCCGCTACACGGCACATGCAAAAGGCTACTTTCGCATCAGCGATTTTTGACAAAGTCACTGCCGGTAGTGTCGTACTCACCAAAGGGGGAAGCAGCACTAAAAGTGCCTAGGGCAGCATAAACTCTAAATACGTCCCTGGCCCCAGGTATCTAGGGCCAGGAATATTTTTTTGGGGATCTTAATCCTGATTATTTGCTTAAAAAGCAATCCACACAACACCGTTTCTTTGCTCCATTTGCTTGTTGGCACTGCAGAATACAGCTAGATCCTTTCCTTATTACAGCGCTAAAAATAAATCTATTTAAAATTGTGACTTGTCCATCACAAGGATCACATATACGTGCGCTAAAAATTCTGCTATTTCTGGCCTCCACTTATATTTTGTTGCAGTGTGTTAGCAAAGTTTGTTGCTAAAAATAGTTACCTACAGGCCAACTATTTAAAACTGTGGTTTGTCCGTCACACGGATCATATATAGGTTTGCTCCAAATTCAGCCATTTGTAGTGAAAGTGGAAAATATTGTCCTCCAATTAAAAGGGGTAAGGCGCATGGCAAGGGACAGGGAACTGAATGTGATGGTGCATGCAGAGGCCGAGGCCGTGGGCAAGCTGAAATTGCGCCACAACAAACACCCACATCACCACTATTGAACAAAGAGCAATGTCAAAAGGTTGTTGGTTGGATAGCGGATAATGCTTCTAGTTACTTTGCCACCACCACCACCACCTTGTCTTCCACACGGTCAAGTCTCAGTAGTCATGAGTCTGGACCGCATACCCTGATCCTCATTCCTCTCACCATGACGAGTGCCTGGTGACAACTTATCCCACACTTAGACACTCCGAAGAGCTGTTGACTTTTCCATTTATAGATTCGGGCCTCTTGCCAGGTCCACTTGAAGTGGTGCAAGAGGAGATCGTATGCTGCGATGCCCCAATATTAGAGCGGCCACAGTCACACAAAGGCGACGGTGGGAAAGTGTCACAAGAGGTGGATGATGATGAGACACAATTGCCAGAAAGTCAAGAGGAGGACCGGGGGGCGAAAGGGGAAGACGAGATGGAGGAGGACATGCAGAGCGAGGATAGCAGCACACACAGAGAGAGAGGCATAGCTCCCCAAGAGGAAGGAAGAAGCAGAGTGAAGGCCGCAGACAGAGGGCGGGCTACTGTTCCCCGTAACATCAACATGATGAAAGTTGTCAGTACAACTGCTTGGTCTGCTGAGCACCCCCAAAAGGTCATTTGCACCACCAGCCAGGCCAACTTCAGCAGGGGTAGCAAAACTACCAACCTGACCATCACCAGCAAGATCAGGTGCATGGCAGTAAAGCACCCGACTTTGTGAGCCAAACCCCAGGGTCCAGGAACAGTGTCTGCAGGTGACACCACTACTTCTTCCACTGTTGTGCATGAAAGCCAATCCCCTGTCCATGATGCATGTGAAGATGCCTCCTGCCCTGCACCTGTCATTGCACACACTCAACTAGCACCATCAGCAAGCTCATCCATGTCCTTGTCCCAGTGCATCATTCAGTTTTCCATACCCCAGTCCTTGGAATGCAAGCGCAAATACGCAGCCAACACCCCAACAGGCCATACTACTACATTTTCACATTTCGCGACTGCTTGTGCTTGAAATGTTGCCTTTTAGGCTCATGAAGATGGAAGCTTTCCACAACCTGATGGCAGTGGCCGTCCCTCGGTACTCGGTCCCCAGCAGCCACTATTTCTTTTAGTGTGCCATCCCGCATTACACACATTAGCCATGCCCTCAACAATGCAGTTACTGGAAAAGTCCACCTAACCACGGACACGTGGACAAGTGCTTGTGATCAGGGATGGTACATATCTCTGATGGCACATTGGGATAACGTAGTGGAAGTCGGGACCCAGTCGGACCTTGGGATGGAACACATCCTCCCCACGCCAAGGATTGCTGGCCCTAGGTCAATCAGCATTGCCCCCACAGACTACAGCTTCTGCACCTCTTCCTCTTCAACCTCCATCTCCAAAATGACCACATCAGTCACAAGCTGGAAGCACGGCAGCACTGCCTCAGCCAAGCGGCAACAGGCTGTGCTGAATCTAATCTGCTTATGTGACAAACCGCACAATGCTGAAGCGTTGTGGACAGCTCTGAAAGAGCAGGCAGATCTGTGGCTGACAACGTTGAACCTAGAGCCAGGCATGCTCATGTGTGACAATGGCCAGAAACTGATGGCGGCTCTGAGGCAAGGCGAGCTCACACATGTACCATGCTTGGCCCATGTGAAAACCTACCCGGAGCTGCCAGATCTCCTTGTCGAAGTACGCCACCTGTTTGCCCATTTTAGAAAGTCAGCTACAGCTTCTGCCGCCCTTGCTGTGCTTCATCAGTGTTTGCAAGTTCTGGCTCACCAACTGGTGTGTGATGTCCCCACACTTTGGATTTCTACACTGCAGATGTTGGGAAGGATTTCTGAGCAGAAGAGGGCAGTTGTTGACTACCAGCATCAACAAGGCCATTGGTATTCAGCTCAGACACCATATATAAGACCTCAGAAGTGGACATGGATGTCAGACATACGTACCATCCTCCAAAACTTTGAGGACTCCACCAAGATGGTGAGCGGTGATGACAACGTAATTAGCATCATCATCCTATTTCTCTGTGTTCTGAAATGCTCTCTTCTCACAATCAAATAGCATACAGGTCCTTCTCAAAAAATTAGCATATAGTGTTAAATTTCATTATTTACCATAATGTAATGATTACAATTAAACTTTCATATATTATAGATTCATTATCCACCAACTGAAATTTGTCAGGTCTTTTATTGTTTTAATACTGATGATTTTGGCATACAACTCCTGATAACCCAAAAAACTTGTCTCAATAAATTAGCATATTTCACCCATCCAATCAAATAAAAGTGTTTTTTAATAACAAACAAAAAAAAACATCAAATAATAATGTTCAGTTATGCACTCAATACTTGGTCGGGAATCCTTTGGCAGAAATGACTGCTTCAATGCGGCGTGGCATGGAGGCAATCAGCCTGTGACACTGCTGAGATGTTATGGAGGCCCAGGATGCTTCAATAGCGGCCTTAAGCTCATCCAGAGTGTTGGGTCTTGCGTCTCTCAACTTTCTCTTCACAATATCCCACAGATTCTCTATGGGGTTCAGGTCAGGAGAGTTGGCAGGCCAATTGAGCACAGTAATACCATGGTCAGTAAACCATTTACCAGTGGTTTTGGCACTGTGAGCAGGTGCCAGGTCGTGCTGAAAAATGAAATCTTCATCTCCATAAAGCATTTCAGCCGATGGAAGCATGAAGTGCTCCAAAATCTCCTGATAGCTAGCTGCATTGACCCTGCCCTTGATGAAACACAGTGGACCAACACCAACAGCTGACATGGCACCCCACACCATCACTGACTGTGGGTACTTGACACTGGACTTCAGGCATTTTGGCATTTCCTTCTCCCCAGTCTTCCTCCAGACTCTGGCACCTTGATTTCCGAATGACATGCAAAATTTGCTTTCATCAGAAAAAAGTACTTGGGACCACTTAGCAACAGTCCAGTGCTGCTTCTCTGTAGCCCAGGTCAGGCGCCTCTGCCACTGTTTATGGTTCAAAAGTGGCTTTACCTGGGGAATGCGGCACCTGTAGCCCATTTCCTGCACACGCCTGTGCACGGTGGCTCTGGATGTTTCCACACCAGACTCAGTCCACTGCTTCCTCAGGTTCCCCAAGGTCTGGAATCGGTCCCTCTCCACAATCTTCCTCAGGGTCCGGTCTCCTCTTCTCGTTGTACAGCGTTTTCTGCCACATTGTTTCCTTCCAACAGACTTACCATTGAGGTGCCTTGATACAGCACTCTGGGAACAGCCTATTTGTTGAGAAATTTCTTTCTGGGTCTTACCCTCTTGCTTGAGGGTGTCAATGATGGCCTTCTTGACATCTGTCAGGTCGCTAGTCTTACCCATGATGGGGGTTTTGAGTAATGAACCAGGCAGGGAGTTTATAAAAGCCTCAGGTATCTTTTGCATGTGTTTAGAGTTAATTAGTTGATTCAGAAGATTAGGGCAATAGGTCGTTTAGAGAACCTTTTCTTGATATGCTAATTTATTGAGACAGGTTTTTTGGGTTATCAGGAGTTGTATGCCAAAATCATCAGTATTAAAACAATAAAAGACCTGACAAATTTCAGTTGGTGGATAATGAATCTATAATATATGAAAGTTTAATTGTAATCATTACATTATGGTAAATAATGAAATTTAACACTATATGCTAATTTTTTGAGAAGGACCTGTACATTGCAGTCAGAGCACAATGAGATGGAGCAAGAAACCGTACAGGGTGACTACACAGAGCCCAGCCTCATCTCATCCCAATGTGGATTGGGTGACAATGAGGAAGAGGAGGAGGAAGAACAGGAGCTACTTTCATGCGCTATAGGTGGTACAACCTGCACAACTGTCATACCTTCTGTTCGGCGTGGATAGAATGAGGACAGGGAGGAGGAGGAGAGCATGGTCAGTTGTCCTCTTGTTGAGGACATGGAAGTCTTGCCTATTAGCAGTCTGACATGCATGGCTGATTTTATGTTATGCTGCCTTTTCCATGACCCTCACATTCTCAAAATTTTGGGTGACAGTCATTACTCTCTCTTGGGCTCATTCCTCCAAGGTGGGTGGACATTTTGGGACTAAAAGGACTTCTAAGCTCCTGTCAAGGTCGTACTGGTTGCCACATATGGCCCATGATGTTGGTGATTATATTCAGGCATGTGTCTCCTGCGCCAAGAATCGGTCTCCCCTGGAGTGGCCTGCGGGTCTACTGTATCCCCTGCCAGTGGCAGATAGGCCCTGGGAAATGGTCGGGATGGACTATGTTGTGGGTTTACCCAAATCCCGGAACTGTACCATTATCTGGGTGGTCACTGACCATTTCTCTAACATGGGGCACCTGGTGCCTCTTCCACTGGTACCTTTTTTACAGGCTTTGGGGGCGCTGTTTATAAAACATGTTTCCATCTTCACAGTATGCCTTACAAAATTGTCAGTAACCGGGGTCCCCAGTTCACTTCTCGGTTATGGAGAGAGCTTTGTCGCCTGCTCAGTGTTGAGCTAAACCTCTCTTCAGCTTACCACCCCAAGACTAACGGGTTGGTAGAGAGGACCAATCAGATCATGGTTACATATCTGCAACATTTTGTTTCGGCCAGGCAGGATGACTGGACATCCTTGCTACCATGGGCGGAGTTTGCCCATAACAACACCATCGTCGATTCCACTGGGCAGGCCCCTTTCCCCCTTAATTACAGCCTGCATTAGTGTGTTCCTGTGCCCATGCCCGTGTCATCCACTGACTCTAGGGTGGCAGACTGGACGATTGAGGCACGTGACATTTGGGATCACACACAGGATGCCATTCAGGCCTCTAAGGAGAGAGTGAGGGTCTCCGCCGATGGTCATCGGCACCCTACTCTGATTTTTGCCCCTTGGGACTTGGTGTGGCTCTCTGCCCATAACATCAGGCTGCGAGTTGAGTCCACTAAGTTCACTCCTCGCTACATTGGCCCTTTCAAGGCCCTGGTACAGGTGAATACTTTGGTCTAACATCTGGCTCTTCCTCCATTTCTGGGAATCTCCGACACCTTCCATGTGTCCCTTTTAAAACCCATTCACATGTCCCAGTTTTTTGAGTCATCTGCCGGGACATTGGGTTCGTCCGCGGAGGTGAACACTATTGTTGGCTCTAAGGTCGTACGCGGCAAAAATTTCTATCTAGTGATTGGAAGGGTCATGGGCCAGAGGACAGGTCCTTGGAGCCTATTGAGCATATTTGGGCTCCTCAGCTCATTGCAGCCTTTGAGTGTGGCGAGGCCCAAGTAAGGATGGGCCCTAGGAGGGGAGGTAATGTTAGGTAATGTTAGGCGTTGACATTCCACTGCTGCACAGGGTGAATCTCAAGCCATGTCCTCTGCAGTTTCCCATTCTTTCTCAGCTGCAGAGGATCCTGCTCAGCAGAGACGTCGGTCCCAGCACCTTGCTCAGACTAATGCTGTGCATCTGGTTGCTGCTGCCATCCCAGGTCCAGCTATAGCAACCAGCATTAGTCAGCGGCAAGCAGACACTCCTGGACAAGTCCTGCTTTTGGCCTTCTGAGCATGCTTATGAGACAACCACTCATTGATGGTCGGAGGTCACGTCCTCAAGCAGCTCAGATTGGTTCTCTAGCAAGGTCCCAGAAGACTGCGGCTCTAAAAGGATCGCATGGCCACACGCTAGTATAACCTATTCATGATGTGAGTGCAAGCATGTTTGTATTTGTTGCAAGCTTTTAATTATCCCCTTCCCTCGTGTTGTAATTCTGTTAGGGTGATTGGAGCAAATATTCGCCAAGTAGTGCATTGCCAGCACTGTACACGAAAGACAGCATCTATTAGTGGCATTCGCCAGTGCGACGTCATGCGCAGTCTGTGCGCTAAATTCCCTAGTCAGGGTTGGCTAGTGGTGTTCACCAGCGCAACACGGCGTGCATTCTGTGCGCAAAATCTATTAGCTAGTTGCAGCTCAGGCATCGCAAGTGCAACACTGTGCACATAGTGGGTCTAGAAAAACTTACCCCGTGTCCTTGGAGCTGAGTCTTGTGAGCAAACACTAGCGCTGAATCTGCTGTGCCCTGTGTCAGCTAACAGGGTATGGTATCCGTGTTCTGCGGTACTGCATTTTTGTGAGGTAACAGAGCTCGTCGCAAGTACACACCGGGTGACGGTTAACCCACGTGTGTTCAGTGCGATACCGCAACTTTGTGTTCACCATTATAGAGCAGCAGTTACCATCTCTGCACGATGGACCCCGGGCTGCGAACGCACCTTATTACTATCTTTGTATTTATTTGGTGCGTTACGCCAGCAATAGGAGATTCTAGTGTTGTTTAATAACACAGGTCTGCGACTAAAAAGCTGTTTGATTATTTTCATCTAATTTCCATGTATTTTGGTGTGCTGAAAACAAAAAAATATGCAAAATTCTCTTCAAATTAAGAATATTTGTCTCACTTTTTGATTGATGAAGCAATTCGTAAAATCACTTCCAAAAGATGGAGAATGCTTCAAATACTTGGTCACCAAGTTTCCAGGCCTCTCGGAGGCAAAATTGAAGGAAGGTGTGTTTGTCGGACCAGACATTAGAAGGCTTATAGCTAATCAAGAATTTATCAATACCATGACGCATCCTCAAAAAGAAGGGTGGTTTGCATTTAAAGAGGTCTTGAGAAATTTTTAGGCAATAACAAAGACCCTGACTACAAAAAAATCGTCGGACGAAAGCTGAAAGCATTTCAAGCTTTAGGTTGCTTAATGAGTTTGAAAGTGCATTTCCTCCATTCCCATCTTGACAACTTTCCTGAAAATTTGGGAGCTGTGAGTGAAGAGCAAGGTGAACGATACCACCTGGACATTAAAGACATGGAAAGAAGATACCAGGGAAGATGGAGCATTACAATGATGGCAGACTACTGTTGGACGCTTCAGAGAGACATTCCATATGCTATTCACAAGCGTAAATGTACCAAGAGAAGACTCACAGGGAAGAAGAATCGATTTTAGTGTGTGTAGTGAGCTCATTGCAGTTAAAAAATGATTTTCCTGAAACATTTGTAATAAAAAATAAATTTTATGAGTCTGTTTTCATTTATTTTGAGGTATTGTCTTATTTAACATAGTCACTTAAATTGTCAGAAAACGTGATGTCCTATGACAAAACGAAGGTCATTTTCAGATTCAGCGCACTTAAAAACATAAAGATTATGTGGAATAACCAAAACAGCTCTTGAAAAATTTTTTTTTGCAGACCTGTGTAATGGCAGCATCAAAGCATAACGGGTGATGGCTTTCTAAGAATAGTGAAGGCCGACTGCTGACCCTTTAAGAATAGTAAAGGCTGTCTGATGACCCTATAAAAATAGGCTTTGTCACTTTCAGAGTCCTTCCTTCATAAATGAAACAGGATGTGTCTGATGATGTGTCACACACCACATGGCCAGATAAGGTTGTAAAATGTTAAAATGACATTTCCCAGTGACTGCATTTGTTTTGGTTGAAAGCAATGTTAAAGTTCAAAAATGCATCAAAATCACTACGTGTGAACATAGCCCAAGGTGCGGAGGAGCATTTTTGTTTTTGGTTATTTATTTTGCCTTATATTGAAGTCATTACCCTGAAAATGATATTCCTTAATATATTTCACAGGAAAATCCATTTTGGTTTTGTTTTAGTATGTTTTATTGTGGGTCTGTAAAAGTGGCGTAAGGCTCTGACAACTTTGTTTACAGCAATGACATGGGAGTCAGAAATGCTTCCAGGTCCCTTCCCCATGCTGTTCCCATGTCATTTGAGCACTGTTCCCATCGATTTCCACAATTTCTAGTCCCTCTGCAGACCGCCGGGGGGCTGCAGAAAAAATGCTCGAGTTTCCCATAGACTTCCATTATGCTCGTTGCTCAGGTCAAGCACCCGAGCATTTCAATTTGCTTGACCCGAGCAGCAAGCACTCAAGCATTTTAGTGCTCGCTCATCACTACTGAAAGATTGTTATTCACATTTTTTGATTCAATATAACTAATAGTTTATTCCTTTACAGGGGTTTGCATGTTTTGCGTCCTCCACTGCCCAGGAGATATGATTAGATCTTGTCTTTGTATGCACAGACATTACACAGTACACAGCAGGGGCACGTGTATAAGATTATCTCAGCACAGGAACATTTTTTAACACATCCAATTATGGAACTTTTTTATTCAAAGATTTATTGATTAAAGTATTCAAATATTTATTAATATGATAATATAAGTTAAAAGACAATTGCACATGCATTCTCTCAAAAGAATGAGATGCTGAGAGCAGGAAATGATTACATATAATAATTACATATAATAATTTAAAGTACCATTATAACTTAGCAGCATGTGGTATAGATTTTTTTATATGCATTGTTACAGAGTAAGGTATAAGGCCTGGGTTCACAAGATGCTGTTTCAAATGAGATTGAATTAATATATTGATCTAAATGTATAAGATACGCTAATTATCTTCGATTGGCACTTAAGTAAATAAAATGGAAAATATTAACAATCGAATGGCAGCTGAAAATAAACTATATGCAACAATGCCCAATGAGGTATAATGTAAGATGCTAATATGCAAGTATCAAATGGCAGTTGGAAGTAAAGGCGTACATATAAAGTACTAAGAGTTCAAAAACCCAAATACAGCCATAGTGAGCAGTGCAAGGAACCTATTGGAAAGCATAATGCAAGCACCTATGTGGCAGAGATTAATTACAATATGAAATAACAATTAAAGTGACTAGTGCAAAAAGATTTTGAGGTAATATAAAATGCCAAATGGTACTAAGGACTGCTTACCTGCTCAGACCGCCGTGCCCAACGAGCGTTTCTCCACAGCTTTTACAAGGGGCAAAGGAAATACAGAGGAGTTGGCTATTTAAGATGTAAGTGACCTATCATAGATGTGGTGCACAGGGGGTGAATGCCCCCAAGATGATTGTGTGTCCATTGTAACCATGCATGGTAAATCCCGTCCGACTTCCGGTACTGCGTGATGCAGATATGGGGAGTGCATCACACGGACAGGAAATATGGTGAGACTGTGCTCCACAGCAGAATGCATATGTGCTGTAGTGATAGGTATGTAAAGTGGAAGGGGAGGGAAAGGTGAATATGCGTTCCACCATGGAACGCAAAGTAATCAGAGAGCTGGATGTCATCAGTGCTGACAAAAAGTATATGCCAATAGCTGTATATTGGTTGGAGAATGGTGAAAAGAAGGGGAGTAAAAGGGCAAGAAAGTGGGAGATAACTGATGTACAATAAGAATAAGCGAATTGTATGTAAAATACATTAATAGTAGGAGAAAAAGACACAAAAGTGCGATGTGCAAATATTATGTGTGGATTGTAAAAAAGGGTGAGTTTTAATGTGAACCCAATCTATAAAATGATTTATTAAAATAAATTAATTTAAGAGAACACTATAATCTATATCATGCGTGAGAAAAAATAAGAAGGCACTCACCGATCTCAGAAAATCAACACTTTATTCCATCCTCAGTTGAAAATTCATGGCCGGGGGAGTGGGAGCCGAAGCTCGTGTGAGCAGGGGAGGACGACAGCCATTTCGCGCTGTGCTTGCGCTTCTATGGGTCCCCGTTTTGCTCTGTGCTTGCGCTTCTATGGGTCCATTCTTTTTTGCTTGACTATAATCTATATAATGGGTCCAAAGGGGCAAAACCTCTGATGATAGTTCAATGGATGGAGGAAAGACCACTCAGAATCCCAATAAGGTGAAATAACTGAGAAGAACAAAAATTAGAGAAAATTAAATCATACACAACTACAATACACAAATAACACATTTTAATGATACAAGGAAATAAATAAATGTTAAAATTATTAAAATGGTCAAAAAGGGTATAATAAGTATAATAGATTATATTATATAAACATCACAAAGCTAATTATTTCATTTAGACCTTTAGGTAACATGGTATTAAGATCCACCTGACCTCTTTTTGAGCTAACAAAACAGAGAAGCACAGCGCCGGGGACAGACAGCGGAAGGTAAGTATGTAGTGTTTGTTTTTTTTTACTTTTACGCTGGTAACCAGGGTAATCATCGGGTTACTAAGCGCGGCCCTGCGCTTAGTAACCCGATGTTTACCCTGGTTACCAGTGAAGACATCGCTGAATCGGCGTCACACATGCCGATTCAGCGATGTCTGCAGGAGGTCCAGCGACGAAATAAAGTGCTGGACTTTCTGCAGCGACCAACAACATCACAGCAGGATCCTGATCGCTGCTGCCTGTCAAACTCAACGATATCGCTAGCCAGGAAGCGACAACGTCACGGATCGCTAGCGATATTGTTCAGTGTGACGGTACCTTAATGCTTTCATCTCCTCCTGAGTATAACTGAGGTAAGATACTCTGGGAAAGATGTTTCTGAACTTCTCACTAACTAGCTTTACAAACAGATCCACATTTGGATACATAGAGATTGGGGGAAAATTTTTGGAAGAAGGTAGTAATGATGAGGCTATCTTACTAACAGTAGTTTCTCATTGTTCATGCAGTAACTCTTGTAGGATATGTATCGCTTCACGTTCTTCTGCAGTGGGAAAAATAGGTTAATCAATGCTTGAGTTGAATATCTTTTTAATTACTAGTTTTCTGGCGAATAACTGCAAATCTTTTATCACCGTAAAATAATCAAATTTACCGATGGGTGAAAAAGTCAATTCTCTACTTAGTAAATCTATTTGTGATTGGGTGAGAATTCTATTAGATAGATTAATTTCCTTCAATGAAGAACTGGAGTTGTCCTTGCTGTTGTTTTTGTTCCTGGTCATCTTTTTTCTGACATCAAAGTCTCCTGGTTCAAAGTCTGTAGAGGAAGCTGAAGAGACCGAATTTCTGTGTTCACGATATTGTGTGGATGAGTACTTCCAATTGTATACTTTATTTTTTGCAAAATCCTGCTGCTTTCGTTGGTATTTATTCGCTTTAGTTGTTTGGATTTGTTTTTCCCATAATTCAAAGCACTCATCCATTTAATTGGGAAAAGAATCCATTACACTTTGTGAGACAGCTTTCTTTACTTGTTCTTGTGCATTATTGATTTCAATCTCCAATGCAGATAGTATGTAACTATTATTACTAATTATTATTGCAAGAATTTATTACAAGTTTTCTCCCACTGGGAACAAAATTCGGTGTCATTTCTTCTATATGAGGGAAAATCTTGGACTTGGCAGTCATGTGGGATCAATTTTTTTCAAGATAATTTTCTAGAGTTGTTTTGTTCCACCAAATCTTGATACCCTGATTGAACAAAAGCTTTAGTGTCTGTTTTAACTCACATATACCCCTTTGATCTCCTTCATCCTGTTCAGAGGATTTTCTTTTAAAAACACTTAAGGTACCTTCACACTCAACGATATCGCTAGCGATCCGTGACGTTGCAGCGTCCTGGCTAGCGATATCGTTGAGTTTGACAGGCAGCAGCGATCAGGATCCTGCTGTGCCATCGTTGGTCAGAGCAGAAAGTCCAGAACTTAATTTCGTCGCTGGACCTCGTGTGTGATGCCGATTCAGCGATGTCTTCACTGGTAACCAGGGTAAACATCGGATTACTAAGCGCAGGGCCACGCTTAGTAACCCGATGTTTACCCTGGTTACCAGCGTAAACGTAAAAAAAAAAACACTACATACTTACCTTCTGGTGTCTGTCCCCGGCGCTGTGCTTCTCTGCACTGTGAGCGCCGGCCAGCCGGAAAGCAGAGCACAGCGGTGACGTCACCGCTGTGCTTTCCGGCTGGCGCTCACAGTCAGTGCAGAGAAGCACTGCGCCGGAGGACAGACACCGGAAGGTAAGTATGTAGTGTTTGGTTTTTTTTACGTTTACGCTGGTAAGCAGGGTAAACATCGGGTTACTAAGCACGGCCCTGCGCTTAGTAACCCGATGTTTACCCTGGTTACCAGGGGACCGGCATCGTTGGTCGCTGGAGAGCTGTCTGTGTGACAGCTCTCCAGCAACCAAACAGCGACCCTGCAGTGATCGGGATCGTTGTCTGGATCGCTGCAGCGTCGCTAAATGTGATGGTACCTTTAGTGCTTGGGAATATCAAGCTACTTCTCTTTCATGTAAATCCATTGAACAATGGAATCAGGGAGGCCCTCTATAAAATTTATAGGAGATAAATTAGCATATATACAAATAATTGCAATTTTAGTTTGACCATTAAAGACTGTAGAACCTATATTGAGAAACATGACTGAAAGTACATTTCAAATATTTATAAATATGATAATATAAGTTAAAAGACAATTACACATCGATTCTCTCAACAGAATTGGATGCGGAGAGAGAGAAATGATTACATACAATAATTTAAAGTACCTTTATAACTTAGCAGCATGTGGTATAGATTTTTTATATGCAATGTTGCAGAGTAAGGTATAAGGCCCAGGCTTATACAGTTCACAAGATGCTGTATAAAATGAGATTGAATTAATATATTGATCTAAATTTGTAAGATATGCTAATTATCTCCGATTGGCACTTAAGTAAATAAGATGGTCAGGTGGATCACTGTTCTTGATACCATTGTACCTAAAGGTCTAAATGAAACTATTAGCTTTGTGCCATTTTTATAATATAATCCATTATACTTATTATACCCCTTTTGACAATTTTAATAATTTTAACATTGATTTATTTACATGTATCAGTAAAATCTGTTCTTTGTGTATTGTAGTTGTGTATGTTTTAATTTTCTCTCTTTTTTGTTGTTCTTATTTCGCCGTATTGGGATTCCGAGTGGTCTTTCCTCCATCCATTGAACTATCATCAGAAGTTTTGCCCCTTTGGACCCATCATATAGATAATTGTGTTCTCTTATATTTAATTTATTTTAATATATCATTTTATATATTGGATTCACATTAAAACTCAACCTTTTTTATATTCACCACCTGTGCACCACATCGGTGATAGGTCACTTACATCTTAAATAGCTCACTCCTTTGTATTTCCTATGTCCCTTGTAAAAGCTATGGTGAAACCTGCTTTGGGCACGGTGATCTGAACAGGTAAGCAGTCCTTAGCACCATTTGGCACTTTTAGCACCATTTGGCACCATTTTTGACCTAAGGCTTTGTGCACACGTTAAAACGATAAAAACATGATAAAATCATGAAAAAAACACTAACATTAAGCATCTTATTAATAGAATACAATCCGCATTTTGTATGCACATGCTGTGTTTTTTTCCGGAGTGGAAACGTATTCCGGAAAAAAACGCAGCATGTTCATTAATTTGCGGAATCGCGGGTATTCCGCACACATAGAAATGCATTGATCCGCTTACTTCCTGCATGGGGCTATGCCCACCATGCGGGAAGTAAGCGGATTATGTGCGAATGGTACCCAGGGTGGAGGAGAGGAGACTCTCCTCCAAGGACTGGGCACCATATCCCTGTTAAAAAAAAGAATTAAAATAAAAAATAGTGATATACTCACCTTCCAATGGCCCCTGGAGTCCTCACGCTTCTCAGCGGTGCACACAGTGCCTTCACCTGGGATGACATCGCGGTCACGTGACCGTGACGTTATCCCAGGTCCTGGGAACGGATGCCACCGCATGCACCGCTGAGGAGATCAGGGGACGCCAGAAGGTGAGAATAACCATTTTTTAATTTTTTTTAATCATTTTTAACATTAGATCTTTTTACTATTGATGCTGCATAAGCAGCATCAATAGTAAAAAGTTGGTCACACTTGTCAAACACTATGTTTGACAAGTGTAACCAACCTGTCAATCAGTTTTCCAAGCAATCTGTAGCTAATTACGCTTGCAAAACGCTAGTGTTTAGTGGGAAAACGCATGCCAATTCCGCATGCGATATACCCGTGGCAGGAGTTGCTGAATTGCCGCGGAAATTTCCGCTGCAATTCTGCAACGTGTGCATTTAGCCTTAGGCTACCGTTACACTAAACGATTTACCAACGATCACAACCAGCGATACGACCTGGCCGTGATCGTTGGCAAGTCGTTGTGTGGTCGCTGTGGAGCTGTCACACAGACAGCTCTCTCCAGTGACCAACGATCAGGGGAACAACTTCAGCATCGTTGAAACTGTCTTCAACGATGCCGAAGTCCCCGGGTAACCAGGGTAAACATCGGGTTACTAAGTGCAGGGCCGCGCTTAGTAACCCGATATTTACCCTGGTTACCATTGTAAAAGTAAAAAAAAAAAACACTACATACTCACATTCCGATGTCTGTCACGTCCCCCGGCGTCAGCTTCCCTGCACTGTGTAAGCGCCGGCCGTAAAGCAGAGCGGTGACGTCACCGCTGTGCTCTGCTTTACGGCCGGCGCTGACACAGTGCAGGGAAGCTGACGCCGGGGGACGTGACAGACATCGGAATGTGAGTATGTAGTGTTTTTTTTTTTACTTTTACAATGGTAACCAGGGTAAATATCGGGTTACTAAGCGCGGCCCTGCACTTAGTAACCCGATGTTTACCCTGGTTACAGGTGAACACTTCGATAGATCGGCGTCACACATTCCGATCTAGCAATGACAGCGGGGTGATCAGCGACCAAAAAATGGTCCTGATCATTCCCCACGACCAATGATCTCCCAACAGGGGCCTGATCGTTGGTTGCTGTCACACATAAAGATATCATTAGCGGGATCGTTGCTACATCACAAAAAGCGTGATGTTGCAACGATATCGTTAACGAAATCGTTATGTGTGAAGGTACCTTTAGTAACTCAAAATCTTTTTTCATTAGTCACTTTATTTGTTGTATCTCATTGTAATTAATCTGTGCCACATAGGTGATTGTATTATGCTTTGTCAATAAGTTCCTTGCACTGCTAACTATGGCCATATTTGGGTTATTGAATTATTAGCACTATATATGTACGCCTTTACTTCCAACTGACATTTGATACTTGCATGTTAGCACCTTATATTATATCTCATTGGGGATTGTTGCATTAGTTCATTTTCAGCTGGTGTTCCATTGTTATTATTTTCTATCTTATTTACTTAAGTGCCATCAGGAGATAATTCGCATATCTTACAAATTTAGATCAATATATTAATTCAATCTCATTTGATACAGCATCTTGTGAACCCAGACCTTATACCTTACTCTGCAACAATGCATATAAACAATCTATACCACATGCTGCTAAGTTATAATGGTGCTTTAAGTTATTGTATGTAATCCTTTCCTGTCTCCGCATTTCATTCTGTTGAGAGAGTCTATGTGTAATTGTCTTTTAACTTATATTATCATATTAATAAATATTTGAAACGTACTTTCAGCCGCGTTTCTCAATAGAGGTTCTACTGTCTTTAATGGTCACATGACAATTGTAATTCTTTGTATATATGCTGAACGGCAATAAAGTGTGAAGGTTTAATATATGCAGGGGGTTTGGGAAATTACCGTATATGTCTACAGGATTTCCATGCATACTATCTGTCTATCTATCTATCTATCTATCTATCTATCTATCTATCTATCTATCTATCTATTGTACCTATTTATTCTATTTATCTCTATCTATCTATCTATCTATCTATCTAAGATTGCTTTATTAGTTTGTAAACTAGCTTTAAATTGTATAGAGAATTACAATATGTAAGATGTTAAAAACACATTGCATACGGATTGCACATACATGTCATACAGATGACGTACGGATGCTAGGTGAGAAAAATCGCTTTGCACTCTCATTGTACTCACATGACACTTGCATGGCAATCATGATGATTTGCTGGATCAACATCGTATTGATTTTTTATACACTAGTGTGACGCCAATCTTACACGTATGAACTAACAACTTTCCAACTGAGCGTTCTGTGCATGTATTTAAATTAACCTGGAAAAAATGAATTAAAGATAAAAATAAAAATCTCACATCAGATAATTGATTTAAAAGTACTCGTGTAACGTTTTGTAGTTTGACCCACATACAAGGTCGCAGTAAGGTGTATTCAGTTCAAACGCTATTTTTCTCTATCACAATATAGATAAAGCATCTTTAGTTCAACTGAATAAATGCCTCTCTATAGTTCTAGCTTTTTCAGTGATGTTAATAGGTTAGGATCGTATCCAGGTATCATAGGTACGACATTGGCAAATACATTCTGTGCAAATCATAGAAACGAACAGACACAAAAAAGGATAAGCCATTTTCATGTGTTACATATCTGAATGTAAAGCTCATCTCAAACAGAAAACAGTAGTCATGTAGTAACTCTAATACTTTTATATACACTGGATGGAATTATCAGAGATGCTAAATTGTGTCAAATTTCACTGTGTAGCCACTATGCTCTTCTCGTTGGTCAAAAGAGATAGAAAGAATAATAAGATCTAGCATAGCCAGGATCCAGTCAGGTCTTTAATCTTGATAGATTCTGTACATTGTTCAGGAAATGGCTGGTATCCAATATAAATGACCTGGTTTTCTTGATCAGCAGTCAGTATTTGTTCTTAAGCAATAGAAAGGGGGGAGAGCATTGAGCCTGTAAAGGTATTACTGGACGAACAAGTGTTTCTTTGTTTTTTACTTATGCAATTAAGAGAGGGAATCAAAACTGACATTACAGTTTATTTTGATAAATAAATTGTAGGTTTTTATGTCCATTTTCCCTTAAGTTAAGTTACTGTCCTTCTCTGAATCTATGTTTAATTTGTAATAAGGGAGCAAAGGTTTCGTTTTATTTTTGGTGAATGTTTGACAGTCTGCTGTTAACTTGTTGTAGATATTCCTTGTTATCCACGAAAATTTTTGCCCCACCCTTGTCGACTGTTTTTATTAGGCTAGGTTCACATTGCGTTAGGGCAATCCATTTAGCGCATAGCGCTAGCGGATTGCGCTAACGCAATGTCTTTATAGAGGTCGCGTTTGTAGTTCGCGCTAGCGCAGATCCCCGATCTGCGCTAGCGAGGAACGGAACTCGGACACACCTCGGATGCTGCAAGCAGTGTCCGAGGTCCGTCACAAAATAACGGCACATCGCTAGCGCGTTACGAAAATGGCATGCGCTAGCGATGCGCTACAGAGAAAAATCACATTGCTGTCAATGGGTGCACTAACGGACCCGTTGTACGGCGTTAATTGCAACAATTTCGCCGTGCAATGCAGTCCGTTAGTGTTAACCCATTAACGCAATGTGAACCTAGCCTTAAGATGTTACTACAGATATTATGTGCCAGTAGTCTTTACTTTTCAAGCTCATCTAGGTAATGACTGACCAGGAAATTGAAATCTCTTGAATCTCTTCTTATTAGGTTAAAAAAACCTTTCCGTACTAAGATATATCTTGGGTGCATTAAAATTGCTTGGCACTCTAAAGGTACCTTCACACATAACGATATCGTTTACGATATCGTTGCTTTTTGTGACGTAGCAACGATATTGTTAAGAAAATCGTTATGTGTGTCAGCGACCAACGATCAGGCCCCTGCTGGGAGATCGTTGGTCGCTGAGGAAAGTCCAGAAATTTATTTCGTCGCTGGATCTCCCGCTGACATCGCTGGATCGGCGTGTGTGACACCGATCCAGCGATGTCTTCACTGGTAACCAGGGTAAACATCGGGTTACTGAGCGCAGGGCCGCGCTTAGTAACCCGATGTTTACCCTGGTTACCAGCGTAAAAGTAAAAAAAACAAACAGTACATACTTACCTACCGCTGTCTGTCCCCGGCGCTCAGCTTCTCTGCACTCCTCCTGCACTGGCTATGAGCGTCGGTCAGCCGGAAAGCAGAGCGGTGACGTCACCGCTCGGCTTTCCGGCCGCTGTGCTCACAGCCAGTGCAGGAGGAGTGCAGAGAAGCTGAGCGCCGGGGACAGACAGCGGTAGGTAAGTATGTACTGTTTGTTTTTTTACTTTTACGCTGGTAACCAGGGTAAACATCGGGTTACTAAGCGCGGCCCTGCGCTTAGTAACCCGATGTTTACCTTGGTTACCCGGGGACCTCGGGATCGTTGGTCGCTGGAGAGCTGTCTGTGTGACAGCTCTCCAGCGACCAAAGAGCGACACTGCAGCGATCGACATTGTTGTCGGTATCGCTGCAGCGTCGCTGAGTGTGAAGGTACCTTAAGACCAAATGTATGTAAAGACAGTATCTTGATAGTGTTGGAGTCCCTCTCCTGTGTGACTTGGAGTATCTGCCATGTCAATAGGTGGGTGAAATGTAATTATTTAGAGTCTTCATGTTTAATAGAATTTTTATAGTTCTTTTTAGAGTTGGAATGATCCCAGTTTTGGTGTGGTCAGAAAAGTTTTTCTTTAGAATATTGAGTTCAATTGGTGATAGAACAGGCCTAGGCAAACTCTGGCCCTCAGGCCACAAATGGCCTCTGATTCCTATCTGGCCCATGGACTGGACCAGCATAAGAGCTGGAAACAGTGGCCAAGTGCTGCCCTCCCTACCTCCTTTTGATCTCACCTGTATCTGCTTCCTCAGGATGTATATAATGATGGAAGAGGGAGCCGTTTGCTCCTTCTTCCACCATTCAGCTTGTGCCATTAAACTTCTCAATACAGCAGGCCTGATTATAACATTACATCACACCTACTGTGGAGCCTCAGTTTGCACAGCAAATGTTTGCAAGACTGAAGCAACACAGCTTTAGATCGTGGGGGAGGTGAGTAGTGTTTGTTTTTTTGTCATTCAATTATGGGGTGAATATGTGGGGCCATCAGTACGTGTTTGTTGACTGCGGGGATCATACGAAGAGTTCATCATTGTGTGTTTTGGGACAGTGGAGAATCATATTGTGTGGGGGGCCATCATAATGTGTTTTGGACTTTAAGGGATCACACTTTGATGGTCATCATTCCGTGTTGGGGAGCAGTGTTGCTCATACTTTGTGTGGGGACTATGTGGGCCATTACACTGAGCTGAGGGTTTGTGTGAGAAATCATACTGTGTTGGGGTTTATGGAGAATCATACTGTGTGCAGGACTGTGAGTGGTTATAATACTGTGTCAAGGAGCTGTGGACCATCAGTGTGTGTTGGGGGCTGTGCAGACATAATTCTGTTTTTGAGGAATCTGTTGATCATGGTGCGAAGGCTGAATAACAGTAGCACTGCTTTTTATAAACTTTATAAAAATTCGGAAATTATATGGCTTTGATCTGCAAAATAATAAGCAATAACATTAATAACTATATAAAATGATGATTATATATAAATGTTAATATTAGACTGAATTCAATTCAATGTATTAGTTCAGTCCTCTGCAACAGTCATGAATGATCTCTGATGTGGCTTTTCAGGAAAATTAATTGGCACTACTATATTAGAATATATAAAAATGTATTTACTACTAAGTTCCATATTTTGCCTGAGAATGGGTCAAGGAAGGTTCTGTTGACTCTGTCAGTGATGTTTGTTGGCTTCTTCTTCCTAAGTATTATTTCTAAAATGGGCACATCAGTATGGTCTGATTGAGGTACAGCAGAATCTAGGGTTATTGCAGAGTTTAATTCCACTTGAATAAATTTGTCCATCTCCAGTAAAGCGGTATTATTCACTTCTTAATGAATTTAATGCATCTTATTCCAGCAGACTCTAAATCAAGACTTGCATATGAAACATCAGTTTTCTTGAATTCCCCCTAAAGGTTTTCAATCAATCGAAGACATTTTATATTAGGTGACCTAGACTGGTATATGTGTGGGATTTTAGCTGCTTTCATTCTTATATAGGTCAGTTGTTTCAGTAGATGTGTTCTTGTTTTCATTCCAGTTTTGCAATAACATTTATTTGATCTGAGGATAAGCAGAACTCGAGCCAAATATGGATTTTATATTCTGCTGCATTTTACATTATTAAATTGAAATAAACCTTAACTTTTTAAGAATATGAAGCAAAAACAATTAATTTTAAGGTAAGATGTGGAGTTAAAGGGTGTATCACAGCTTGCTAAGACACTGCAGTGGTAAATGACTGCAATTTGTACAATTATATTTAACATGTATTATTTAAAGCAACAGCCAACAAATCAGACATTATAGATTAGTGAATATGTTGTGACAGGGTCACTGCTTGAAAACTGTTTATCCCCCAGACATAGATTATGGCGTGGGACAGAATGACAGACAGGTATGGTATATTGTTGTTGTTTTCTTTTAGTTTTATTACAGGAGATCGAGTTAGGCGAGGTCGTAAGTATAGTTTAATTAAAATTATTCAAAGAGTCTGTGTCTTTCTTTCAATTAAAGGACTTTATTCTGGTTGTTGTGTCTTTATTTACCATATAACTATAGGATTACCAATAGGCAAAGAGAAAAGAATACGCTGATAGGGAGATCACCAAACAATTACAAAATATGGCTTTTATTAGAAAAGTGCACACAGAAAAACAGTACAATAAAACCACTTAAAAAACACATACATGAAAACAATGCCCTGTAGATAGTAAGAACTCCCCCTCCTCCCCCCATACAGACTGAACACTCCCGCTGATCTGGCAAAAGTTACAACCCAGGAAGGTATAAATGCAAGTGCTGAGTGCATAAACACTAAACTAAAGCTCCTATCCCCAATATGCAGTAATCTAACATGAAGCGGTCAAACACATACCACCTGAGAGTCCGACGGACTAGTGAAATGTAAATAACCCTATCTAACACTGATAGTGTAATGTCTGCTACCTGCACACATAAATAATGAACAGTGAGCACAACCAATGTCTAAATCAGAGCAAGTGGGAGACAAATAAGAGATACAGAGGGTATATACGTTACACAGGTGCTGCAGAGCCGCAGGCAGCCAGGAGGTGTGACGGAGCTGAAGCCAGGGTGTCAGTCAGGAGAGAGGAGAGGGGCCGAAGCCCAACGCGTATCGCTACACACAGGTAGCTTCGTCAGGGGTAGAAAGAGTAGAATATTGTTCATTATTTATGTGTGCAGGTAGCAGACATTACACTATCAGTGTTAGATGGGGTTATTTACATTTCACTAGTCCGTCGGACTCTCAGGTGGTATGTGTTTGACCGCTTCATGTTAGATTACTGCATATTGGGGATAGGAGCTTTAGTTTAGTGTTTATGCACTCAGCACCTGCATGTATACCTTCCTGGGTTGTAACTTTTGCCAGATCAGCGGGAGTGTTCAGTCTGTATGGGGGGAGGAGGGGGAGTTCTTACTATCTACAGGGCATTGTTTTCATGTATGTGTTTTTTAAGTGGTTTTATTGTACTGTTTTTCTGTGTGCACTTTTCTAATAAAAGCCATATTTTGTAATTGTTTGGTGATCTCCCTATCAGCGTATTCTTTTCTCTTTGCGTATTGGTTTACTGTTTTTGTACGCTGTGGGATCGATCCCTTTGTCTATATTTTTATATTTCTATGGTGCCCTCCATACTATTCATATATAACTATAGGATTAGTAATGGATAGGTGTCTTATAGATGCATCTCCATTACTAAGCCGTGGGATTGATGTCACCTGACAATATAAAGGTGACATCAACCCCACAAATATTAACTCCACTTGCCACTGCTACAGGGCAAGTTGGAAGAGCCGAGCAAAGCATCAGAATTGGCGCATCTAATAGATGTGCCTTTTCTGGGCATCTGCTATTTTTAGACTGGGGGACCAATATGCATGGCCCCTTACCAGCCTGAAAATACCAGCCCCCAGCTGTCTGCTTTAGCAAGGATGGTTGTCAAAAATGGAGGCACATCACACCATTTTTTAAATTATTTATTTAAATAATTAAAAAATATGGCATGGGGACCCCTCTATTCTTGATAACTAGCCTTGCTGAAGCTGACAGCCGAGGCTTGCAGCCCCCAGCTGTGAGTTTTGCCTGGCTGGTTAACAAAAATGCAGGGAAATCCACGCCGGGTTTTTGTTTTAATTATTTATTTACAGCTCAGGAGCGGCTAATGAAGACTCCCATCCGCCACTCCTGCTCTTGCTGTTATTAGCGGCAGCAGGTGTTAGATGATGGGAGCAGTTGTCCCATCAGCTGACACCAGTGACCGGAGGTAAACTTTGTAAAAAAAAAAAAAACATAATCAGGTTCCTCGCATCATGTTCTCATACACTTTATGCAGTTAATAGCCCTCTGTTTCTGTACTGTTACATACTTAGGCAGTTAACTGGTTCATGCAGCTTTACATGAACACCCGAGCCTTACGCTATGGCTGGTCCGAATAACTAAAGCAATTGTTACCATCCACCTCTCGTGTCTCCGCTTTTCCTCATAGTTTGTAAGCTTGCGAGCAGGGCCCTCACTCCTCCTGGTATCTGTTTTGAACTGTGATCTCTGTTATGCTGTAATGTCTATTGTCTGTACAAGTCCCCTCTATAAGTTGTAAAGCGCTGCGGAATATGTTGGCGCTATATAAATAAAAATTATTATTATTATTATACCTTTGATCACAGCTGAGTGCTCCCGCTGTCTTTTGACAGTGTAGGAATCACAGCTAACTGACCAGCGGGGATGATTTCACCACTGATCAGAAGCGGTGTTTGCCGCACTGTCTTGCACATTACAGTGCAGCAAACACTGGATGTTCAGGCCCCCATTCAGTACCTGAACCTGAACTTTTTGTAACTGTTCGCCTGAACCTGCCACACCCGAACATCCAGGTGTTCGCCCATTTCTAGTCACTGGCGCTGTATGTGAGGAGAGATATGTGTCAAAAAGGTTGCTATCTTCCGTGATGTGACACCCAGAAGTTTCTCTCCAGCATGTTATGTGCTGAGGGGTTAATCGGCCATGTTTGGGTTTTTTGTGAGTGGTTGTAAGAAATGGGCGGGACAGCCACTCATCATATCTCTTCTCAAAAAGGTGCAAATGGTGAAATTAAATGTCTAGCATTTTTTTCTTTGTTAGGGTGGTTTCACACTTGCGTTTTTGTCTGCAGCGTTTTTTTTTTCAAAAAAACGCATGCGTTTTTTTTCCCTATATTTAACATTGAAAACGCATGCGTTTTTTGTTGTACGCGTTTGGTCGCGTTTTGAAACGCATGCGTTTTTTTACTGCATGCGTTCATTTTCAGAAATGCAACCTGTAGTATTTTTGAGAGGCGTTTTTTGGACCAAAAAAACGCATGCGTTTTCATGCGTTTTTTTGGGTCAAAAAATACATTGGAGTCAATGGGGACGCATGCGTTTTTTTGTGCAAGCGTTTTTTTGCGTTAAAAATGCATGCATTTTTATATTAAAAAACCAGAAAACACACTAATATGCCACCCCCCAACATAAAAGTGATAAAGGGATCCTAACCCTAACCCTACCCCTAACCCTAACCCTAAGGGATCCTAACCCTAACCCTACCCCTAACCCTAACCCTACCCCTAACCCTAACCCTAAGGGATCCTAACCCTAACCCTACCCCTAACCCTAACCCTACCCCTAACCCTAACCCTAATCCCTTTAGGGTTAGGGTTAGGGTTAGGGTTAGGGGTAGGGTTAGGGTTAGGGGTAGGGTTAGGGTTAGGATCCCTTAGGGGTAGGGTTAGGGTTAGGGGTAGGGGTAGGGTTAGGGTTAGGATCCCTAACCCTACCCCTAACCCTAACCCTAACTATTTCTGTTTATAGTGGGTTTTTTACTTTATTTTGATGATTGGCAGCTATCACACATTTCTCAGCATGCGTTTAAAAAATGCAAACGCATGAAAAAACGCATGTAAACGCATCAAAACGCCGCGTTTTTTCACCACATGCAAAAACGCATGCGTCAAAAAAACGCAGCGTTTGCACGCGTTTACATGCGTTTTTTCACCATGCTTTTTTTGCGTTTTTTACCGCAAAAACGCACCCAAAAAAAACGCAAATGTGAAACCAGCCTTATGTGTTTGGAGACAGGGAAGTCTCCAAGCGGTAGGTCCAGTTTGTTGTATCTTGAGTGGGCAAATCCTACTGATATATTGACTGTGCTATAAGTTATCTTTTGTTTTGCCATTATTCCAAAGAGGCCTTATTTATTTTGTTACATCCTGCAAAGGTTTATGCCATGCTTTAATAAACCAACAGAAGCTTAACCCAAGAAGAGTTCCTTTGTCTACATCTGAGAGCAGCTGAGTAAGTCAACCTATCACAGTGTTCAACTGGAATTGAATTCTAATACTACAAAATTCCACTATTGACAAAATGCAGATTTTTTGTCACCCTCTTCCACATGGATTCACCATTTCAATTTCCTGGCCATCATGTTGCTGAACTGTAAAAGGACAACAAAAGGTTAAAAAAATTCTTATAATTATCTTACCACTCACCTTTTTTCTCTGCACTGTCCCTGTCTGGTCTTTGGTACATCTCCTTATCACTGCTGCTAAGAATGCCTCTTCAGGCTAAGCCAGGCATTTGGCTTTCATGAGGCTCAAGACATTTCCATACAAGCACGTGCAAGGTCACGATGCAGTTAGTGACATCATGATGAAGCATAGAGTCTAGATCACGTGAAGTAATTATCCCCCTCTACTCCTCCTTGGTCAGGCCTCATCTGGAATACTGTGTCTAGTTCTTTGCACCACATTTAAAAAAAGACATTGAAAAATTAGTGCAAGTTCAGAGAAGACCTACCAGGATGGTGAGCGGACTGCAAAGTATGTCCTATGAGAAATGGTTAAAGGATCTGGGAATGTTCAGCTTGCAAAAAAAAGAAGGCTAAGAGGAGACTAAGAGAAGACTTAATAGCCATCTACACATATCTGAAGGTCACAGTGTAGAGGTTGAGGGATCATCCTTATTCTCGTTTGCATATGAAGACAAAGGAAGCAATGAAATGAAACTGAAAAGGAGAAAATACAGATTATATATTAGAAAAAAAATTTTTGACAGTGATCAATGAGTGAAACAGTCTGCCACAAGAGGTGATGAGTTCTCCTTCAATGGAAGTCTTCAAACAGAGGCTGGACAGACATCTGTCTGAGCTAATTTGTGAATCATACATTGACCAACCCTGGAAGTCCCTTCCAATGCTCACATCCTATGATTCTATGATTTTGCATGAGGAAAAAAGCTGCCTAATAATTCTGCACATTTTAATAAATGGTGCTGATATCCTTTGGCCACACCTTCCCTCATTTCACAAATATACATCACCTGATCTGCTTCAACAAATAAGCATTCAAGTTTATACAGATTTGAGTTGGAAAATCTGCATAAAAATCATGATATGGTCAAAATACTTCCCTAATAAATGTGCACACAGTGCAAGTATAGATGCTTGGAAAGAAAGACAAAATGATATCTACTGAGGCGTATAAGAGAATAATAGGCTTTTTTTCACTTTATATTTTGACATCAGAAAAGGAAAAATATTTTTGAGTGACACTCATTTTTTTAACTTTAGTCTCTACATTTCAACCAGTAATAAATAGAATTGAGGGGATCTCCCGAAATTCAGGCAAATTTGCCTATTTCGGGGAGGAAATTTAATTTGGATAGTATAACCTCAATCTGAATTGATTCTGCTGAAAATAGGTTAAAAAATTATTCTATACCCAGTTGCTTATCATTGACCCTCCTCGTACCTGTCTTCTTGCCACTGGTCCTCCAAATAGCTCTCTATCTTCTATCTTCATTCTGGACAACTCTTTAATAGATTCTTCTGCAGCGAATCACAAGTAATTTGGATTCAGGCAATTAAAAACTTTTGTAAAATTTCAGAAAAATTTGATTTGCCTTGAATCACTTATTTGCTCAAAATGAATGTATAATGAGTCAAATAATCACACAAGCCAAATAAAACTAATACATCAGGCTTAAATGAGAATTTTCAGCTTTAATCAATAGTAAACAAAGACACAAAATATATGCAAGGGTAATGCTCCCAAAATCTATCACTGTAAAAATTCAGACATTTTGCTCTTTTGTGCTACAAGTTTGCTTTTAGGTTTCTTATGGTCATTATGTTACTTTATTCACAAGAGAGCCGCTTGTGAAAGAGCGAATGTTTGTTCTACAGTAGAAGATAAAAAGTTCACAATGTTCCTTATTGATAATAATGGACAATGCTTCAGTTGCTAATACAAGATCTTTTTTTTAAAGGGTTTTCGCCACTGAAATACAAGTGTTTTTCATGTTTGATAAAGGACTTTAACATTAACTTGGTGTTCACCTGAACAAGCACTCTATGCATCTTAACAGAAAATTGGCGCTTCAATCTAAGTGACAAGATACACTTAAAGAATAGCAAAACCTGTGTAATGTATTTTCACATTTCATTGCTTTTATAATTATAAGCAGATTGGAGGGGGTTCGGGTCCTGAGATTCTAACCGATCGCACGAATCCCCCCGAGAGGTGCACAGCTCAGGAGACAGAAATGCACAGCCACTGGCTGAAGGCGCACATAGCCTTGAGAATGGGTTCATTAGAAAGCATAGGCTACAAATGCTTTCTATCGAATTTGTACCCCGAAGTGTATGTGCGATCAGCCAGGAGCTGTGTGCTCCTGTATCTTCAGTTGCACAACCCTCTTTTCCAGCAATCAGTATAGGTATGGAGACCTGTACCAAAAAACAATGTGCTTGTAATTATAGGTGTAATATAAACTACATTTCAAAGGTTTAACTGCTCCATAAGTTTTCACACAATCTGCAAAACATTAAACCTCAAAACTTAAACGTGTGACACTTTAAAAAAAATGGCAGCTACATATCTCATTACTTCCCTAAGTTTAATAACAGCTTTATCGACTCTACAGCTCCTTAAAGAAAAATTCAATGAAGGAAATGTAAAAAGAAAACACAGCTAATTTGTCTGTTATCTGGAGAAAACATTTGATTAGCTATTTGGGTAATTGCAGGCACAAGCCAAAGCAATAGACTGGGGCTATCCCCATTATTTAGGCGTGCACTAAAATAATGGGCAGGAAACTGAGATTGAAGTAGACTGTAAAAAGTACTGTCCAGGAATGTATAGGCCAAGGCAGAGACATTGGTCATTTCTGGTCAGGAGCCCCTTCCTAGCTTTTCCATCACGACCCTATGGTCATCTTATATGGTCTCACACAAGGATTTTTATGTGAGCGGATTTTCAAAGTTTGGAGGTACTGTAGCTGAGTGCATCTACATTCTCTAAACAGTCTTAGGCCTCCTTCACACAAAACATGCATGTGAAAAAACGGTATCGGGTCATCAATGTTCTCCATCAACAATTTGTCATCAATGTGCTACTCGTGTCTGTGTTTTCGATCAGTGTGTCTTTCTGGTATGGATAAAGAAATTGATAAATAGCAAAGGTTCTCCTATACTTTGAAATGTTAAATACGAACAGCGCACGGACGACGCATGGATGCCATGTGCTGTACGTATTTTTCACAGAACCATACATTTGTGTTGGCCCTTGTCATCCGTGATGCCAGAAAAGAAAGCAGACATGTGCATAGCACCATAGGTTATAATGAATACGTATTATATATGTGAAAAAAACAAATACCACACATACTGGAAACATGGACTTGTAAAGGAGGCCTTATTGAAGGCTTCCACTTGCACAGATTTAGCTTGAGGACTTTTCACCAAATATTTCGTGTTGAACTGGACGCACGATGTAAAATTGGCTGCATTGCAGAATAAAACATTTTTTTTTTTTTTTAAATTTTCCTGTCCTTTGCCGAAAAATTAGGAATAAAAAAAACAGCCATTTTTTCATATTTTGATGGTCTCATATAGCTAAATATGCCTATTAATCAATCAATCTATCAATTTATCTCATTCTCTATGCACAGATTTAGTGAACCTCTCACATCTACTTTATATATCTCCCAATTTCTGCCACTGATGGCTTTACTTCAGTGCTTCACAATAAAACCTCTATGTTTTCCCTGTTTTCTCTCAAGGCGCTTCTACACTAGATGGATTTTTTAGCTATTTTATTTTTTGTGTAGAATGCCTGTGTGAAAATAACTCCATTATACTCTGCTCATTTCTCTACACAAATTTTGCCAGTTGCAAGTTATCAAAGTATACTACAAAAGAACCAGCTAGCTTCACATCAGCACCTTTTTCCAACCTTTGCTACCTCATCTAATATAAAACATGTATCTTTTATATAAAAAGAGTTATTTAATTGTATTTCATGCACATCAGTGAAGGAGACAAAACATATGAAACTAGTTCTGTGAATTCAAGTGGACAGTTCCGTAATGACCTTCTCAGTGAGATGGGTTTCTCTACTACACACTTTTCACATTGAGATTTACAATGGTGCCATTTGTTTCATATTTGCTTTTATAAATTAGACGTACGTGCAAGCAATGCTGCTGTCATAATTGGTACGGTGACATGTTTCGGGATTCAGCGATACCTCTGCAGTATAGTTTTGTGGGGCAATATCAGCAAAGTGGATCCATCATGATTTGATCTGTTTATGTATGGTCACGGTAAGACTTGTTATTGCTCCATTGGGTGACATTTAGAAACTTTTGTCTGCGCTTTTACTGTTTCCTGATCTTTTCTATTCTGTCTGCTTGCTGTCTGATATATTTTAATTAGGGCTTTAACAAAAATACTTCCCTTTACGAATCCAGCAGGGGTTTCCTTGCAGTTAAAATGAGTTGTTCAATTACCCTCCTACTAATGGATATAGAGTAATTAACATTGTCTAGAGGCTAATTTTCATTTATACCGCCATTCTTCATAAACTGAAGCAGCCTCCTTTGCAAAAAGTCAATGTGTCACTTTTATTGGCCCAATTTGCACTCCAGCACCCTGCAAATTAATTCAAGCTCCATTAATGCATTTGCTATCTTATGAAATGATCTAATGATATGTTTTTCTTAACGTGTACTTCATGAAGTCATTTTGGTTTGCACTATATCTTTATTAATTGCTTGATAATTATTCCCATAAATAGAAGGGAATGTGAAAGAGAGCCATCGGTGACAGATAGATGACAGGTTAGGAGATAAAATGCTGGACTATTTTACCATAATTACCCAAAGCAATCATTTCTTTTGGTCACTTATCTCCATTCTGCTGATGTATGTCAGTGTTACAAAAGTAATATTTTATAACTGAGTTTATATTTTAATCAACAAAACTAAGATTAATTCATACGGCTGCTGGAAACTTTTCCGAGTGCATTTTAGGCAACTTTCACACATCAGTTTTTTGCCGTCAGGCTCAATACGGTGAATTTTGAAAAAAAAAAAACAGATTTGTCAAAAATTGTGAAAAACTGATGCGACGGATCCGTTTTTTTTTATGGATCCGACTAGCTAATCTGGGGAGAGAGAGAGAGACCTGAGAATGGAAAACGCATGCTTAGTTTAAAAAAAAACAGAATCCATCGCCGGATTCTGTCATTTGATGGATACAGCGCCATAGGGTTCCATTATAGCAAACGACGGATGGCGATGGATCCGTCGCTGACTGGACCCGTCGAAGCACTCACTGTGCCAAACGGCCTCGTCCTCTCTCCACTACCGCACCCTCCTGTATACCTGATGTCCTAATGGATGTATGAACATGCAACAGTTTTAAACCAATAAAGAGCACGAATGTACAGCAAAAGAAGGGTGAGTGCCGCATATTTTCTTTTTCTCTGTCTTGATGATAATTCAGCTATACGCTAGAATTGCAGAGCACCATATACCCAGAGATTTCGTGACACCTGCAAACCGGTTTTCATAAAAGTCCAAGTCCAAAAGAGTTTGTACTCCTCTTGTGCCGTTCCTTTCTCTATTTCTCAAACGTTGGAACTGGGTCAGTAGTGTTTATTGATTATGTGACTGAAAACAGAAGCAGCTGAATTCTGATGTGTGCAAGGCTATACTTTCTACTCAGATTCACCCAAATGCAGAAAGGTTGGCTGGACGGCGCATCATAGTACAGCTGGAAAATGACATATACTGCAAAATCTACGTAGGCAAATAAGTGGAATATTCTGCAATGACAGAGTCAATCACCAGATCTTAACCCCATCGAACAGCATTTCTCATGCTTAAGATAAAACTTAAGTGAAATAGATCCACAACTAAGCAACAACTGAAGTCAGCTGCAGTAAAGGCCTGTCAAAGTATTAAAAAGGAACATTTTATTTATGGTAATGTTAATTTATCTAATTACTTTTTAGTCCTGGAAATTTGGAGAGTTTGTAGAAAAAAGGTGGCAATTCCAAAATATTTCATAGGATATTTTTCTTTAATCCTTTCAATTAACCCTGAAAGTCTAAGGGTACCGTCACACTATACCATTTCCATCGCTACGACGGTACGATTCGTGACGTTCCAGCGATATCGTTACGATATCGCTGTGTCTGACATGCAGCAGCGATCAGGGATCCTGCTGAGAATCGTACGTCGTAGCAGATCGTTTAGAACTTTCTTTCATCGCTGGATCTCCCGCTGTCATCGCTAGATCGGTGTGTGTGACACCGATCTAGCGATCTAGCGATGCGATCCAGCGATGCGTTCGCTTGTAACCAGGGTAAACATCGGGTAACTAAGCGCAGGACCGCGCTTAGTAACCCGATGTTTACCCTGGTTACAAGCGTAAAACTAAAAAAAAACAAACAGCACATACTTACATTCTGGTGTCCGCCAGGTCCCTTGCCGTCTGCTTCCCGCAATGTGACTGCCGGCCGTAAAGTGAAAGCAGAGCACAGCAGCTGTGCTTTCACTTTCACTTTACGGCCGGCAGTCACAGTGCGGGAAGCAGACGGCAAGGGACCTGACGGACACCAGAATGTAAGTATGTGCTGTTTTTTTTTTTTTAGTTTTACGCTTGTAACCAGGGTAAACATCGGGTTACTAAGCGCGGTCCTGCGCTTAGTTACCCGATGTTTACCCTGGTTACCCAGGGACCTCGGCATCGTTGGTTGCTGGAGAGCTGTCTGTGTGATAGCTCCCCAGCGACCACACTACGATTTACCTACGATCACGGCCAGGTCATATCGCTGGTCGTGATCGTAGGTAAATCGTATAGTGTGATGGTACCCTAAACTTCAATTGCATCTCAGTTGTTGTATTTTACAAAATAGTGGCATGCAGAGCTCAAATCACATGGATTTTGTCACTGCCCAAATATTACTGGACTTATCATTATATATCCAAATATTAATCTTCTACAGCCATATTGTATTCACAACAGAACAAAGTACACTTATATTACAAGACAAAGGTTAAATACTTTTCAATTTCATCTGAAAGAGGAAACTAATTTAAAAATGAATGGCAGCAATGCATCCCAAAACAATTGACAGGTTAAACAAAATAACGCTTCTTCCCAGAGCCACAACTTTTTTATTTTTCTGTCAATATGGCCATGTGAGGGCTTGTTTTTGAAGGATGAGTAGTACTTTTGAACAACACCATTGGCCATTGTCTTTGCCATATCATGTACAGGAAATTCAGAAAAATTCCAAATGCGGTGAAATTGCAAAAAAAGTGCAATTCTACAAATGTTTTTTGTTTTGCTGTTTTACCATGTTCACTAAATGCTAAAACTGACATGCCATTATGATTTTACAGGTCATTATGAGTTTTTAGATACCAAACATGTGTAGGTTCTTTTTTATTTAAGTGGTGAATAAAAATCCAAAGTTTATTTTTAAAAAAAGTCGCCATTTTCCGAGACCCATAGTGTCTCCATTTTTTGTGATCTGGGTGAGGGCTTATTCTTTGCATGCCGCGCTGACATTTTTATTGATACGATTTTGTGTAGATATGATCTTTTGATTGCCCTGTTGTGGTGACCAAAAAAACGTAATTCGGGCTTTTTGACTTTTTTTCTCGCTGCACTGTTTACCGATTAGATTAATTATTTTTATATATTGATAGATCGGGCAATTCTGAACGTGGCGATACCAAATATGTATATATTTTTTTCTTTACTGACTGATTTTGAATAGGCATATGGGGGTGACTTGAACTTTTATATATTTTTAATTTTTTTAACATAGTTACATAGTTACATAGTTATTAAGGTTGAAGGAAGACTATATGTCCATCTAGTTCAACCCATAGCCTAACCTAACATGCCCTAACATGTTGATCCAGAGGAAGGCAAAAAAAACCCATGTGGCAAAGAGTAAGCTCCACATTGGGGAAAAAAATTCCTTCCCGACTCCACATACGGCAATCAGACTAGATCCCTGGATCAACGCCCTATCAAGGAATCTAGTGTATATACCCTGTAACATTATACTTTTCCAGAAAGGTATCCAGTCCCCTCTTAAATTTAAGTAATGAATCACTCATTACAACATCATACGGCAGAGAGTTCCATAGTCTCACTGCTCTTACAGTAAAGAATCCGCGTCTGTTATTATGCTTAAACCATTTTTCCTCCAACCGCAGAGGATGCCCCCGTGTCCCTGTTTCAGGTCTATGATTAAAAAGATCATCAGAAAGGTCTTTGTACTGTCCCCTCATATATTTATACATTAAAATAAGATCACCCCTTAGTCTTCGCTTTTCCAAACTAAATAGCCCCAAGTGTAATAACCTATCTTGGTATTGCAGACCCCCCAGTCCTCTAATAACCTTGGCCGCTCTTCTCTGCACCCGCTCCAGTTCAGCTATGTCTTTCTTAAACACCGGAGACCAGAACTGTGCACAGTATTCTAAGTGTGGTCGAACTAGTGACTTGTATAGAGGTAAAATTATGTTCTCCTCATGAGCATCTATGCCTCTTTTAATGCATCCCATTATTTTATTTGCCTTTGCAGCCGCTGCCTGACACTGGCCACTGAATTTAAGTTTGTCATCCACCCATACACCCAGGTCTTTTTCATTGACGGTTTTGCCCAGAGTTTTAGAATTAAGCACATAATTATACATCTTATTACTTCTACCCAAGTGCATGACCTTACATTTATCCCCATTAAAGCTCATTTGCCATTTATCAGCCCAAGCTTCTAGTTTACATAAATCATCCTGTAATATAAAATTGTCCTCCTCTGTATTGATTACCCTGCAGAGTTTAGTGTCATCTGCAAATATTGAAATTCTACTCTGAATGCCCCCTACAAGGTCATTAATAAATATGTTAAAAAGTAGAGGGCCCAATACTGACCCCTGTGGTACCCCACTGCTAACCGCTACCCAGTCCGAGTATGCTCCATTAATAACCACCCTTTGTTTCCTATCCCTGAGCCAGCTCTCAACCCACTTGCACATATTTTCCCCTATCCCCATTATTCTCATTTTATGTATCAACCTTTTGTGTGGCACCGTATCAAAAGCTTTTGAAAAGTCCATATACACTACATCCACTGGGTTCCCTTGGTCCAATCCGGAACTTACCTCTTCATAGAAACTGATCAAATTAGTCTGACATGAACGGTCCCTAGTAAACCCGTGCTGATACTGGGTCATGAGGTTATTCCTCTTCAGATGCTCCAGTATAGCGTCCCTTAGAATGCCCTCCAGGATTTTACCCACAGTAGAGGTTAAGCTTACTGGCCTATAATTTCCGAGTTCAGTTTTTGTTCCCTTTTTGAATATTGGCACCACATTTGCTATACGCCAGTCCTGCGGCACAGACCCTGTTATTATGGAGTCTTTAAAGATTAAAAATAATGGTCTATCAATGACTGTACTTAATTCCTGCAGTACTCGAGGGTGTATCCCATCCGGGCCCGGAGATTTGTCAATTTTAGTGATTTTTAGACGCCGCCGCACTTCCTGCTGGGTTAAGCAGGTGACATTTAATTGGGAATTCTTATCACTAGACATTTTGTCTGCCATGGGATTTTCTTGTGTAAATACTGATGAAAAAAAGTCATTTAGCATATTGGCTTTTTCCTCATCCACCATCTCACCCAGACTATTTTTAAGGGGGCCAACACTATCATTTTTTAGTTTCTTACTATTTATGTAGTTAAAGAATATTTTAGGATTATTTTTACTCTCTCTGGCAATGAGTCTCTCTGTCTCAGTCTTTGCTGCCTTGATTTGCTATTTACAGAATTTATTTAATTTTCTGTATTTATTTAATGCCTCCTCACTACCTACTTCCTTTAATTCTCTAAATGCTTTCTTTTTGTCACTTATTGCGCCCCTTACAGCTCTATTTAGCCATATTGGTTTCCTCCTATTTCTAGTATGTTTATTCCCATACGGTATATACTGTGCACAGGTCCTATCCAGGATGCTAATAAACGTCTCCCATTTTCTTTGTGTATTTTTGTGTCTCAGGATATCGTCCCAGTTAATTGCACCAAGATCCTCTCTCATCCGTTGGAAATTTGCCCTCCTGAAGTTTAGTGTCCTTGTAACCCCTCTACTACACATCTTTTTAAAGGATACATGAAAACTTATTATTTTGTGATCGCTATTTCCCAAGTGACCCCCAACCCTTATATTTGATATGCGGTCTGGCCTGTTGGTTAATATTAGGTCTAGCAGTGCCCCCCTTCTTGTTGGGTCCTGAACCAGTTGTGAAAGGTAATTGTCTCTCATAATTGTCAAAAACCGATTACCTTTGCTGGAACTGCAGGTTTCTGTTCCCCAATCTATATCAGGGTAGTTGAAGTCCCCCATAATAATGACTTCTCCTTGAGTCGCAGCTTCATCTATTTGCTTTACGAGGATATTCTCCATTGCTTCCATTACTTTTGGAGATTTATAACAAACCCCTATCAGTAATTTATTATTTTTCCCCCTCCCCTTATCTCCACCCACAGGGATTCTACATTTTCATTAAATTCACCTATATTATCGCGCAGGATGGGTTTTAAGGATGATTTTACATATAGACACACCCCTCCCCCTCGCTTATCTGTACGGTCATTTCTGAACAGGCTATAGCCCTGCAAGTTAACAGCCCAGTCATGGCTCTCATCCAGCCACGTTTCAGATATCCCCACCATGTCATAATTATGCTCCAACAACATTAGTTCTAATTCGTCCATTTTGTTGGCGAGGCTTCTGGCATTAGTATACATGCACTTTATGTTCCTCTCTGTACTTCTATTTCTTAAATTATTAACTGTTCTGACCCCACCCCCCATGCCACCGCCACCCCCAACTTCCTTATTTGTGCCCAGGTCTCTGTCTGCACTATCTTCCCCTCCTTTAAAATGAATACCCTCCCCCCCAATTCCTAGTTTAAACACTCCTCCAACCTTCTAGCCATTCTCTCCCCCAGCACAGCTGCACCCTCCCCATTGAGGTGCAGCCCGTCCCTAGCGTAGAGCCTGTAGCCAACTGAGAAGTCGGCCCAGTTCTGCAGGAACCCAAACCCCTCTTTCCTACACCAATTCTTGAGCCACTTATTAACCTCCCTAATCTCCTGTTGCCTCTCTGGCGTGGCACGTGGTACCGGCAGTATTTCGGAAAATACCACGTTGGAGGTCCTTGCTTTCAGCTTGCAGCCTAATTCCCTGAAATCATCTTTAAGGACCTTCCACCTACCTCTAACTTTGTCATTAGTGCCAATGTGCACCATGACCGCTGGGTCCTCACCAGCCCCTCCCAATAATCTGTCCACCCGATCAGCGATGTGTCGGACTCGAGCGCCAGGTAGGCAGCACACCGTTCGACATGTGAGACAAGAAGCTGTGATCTACCGATCGTTTGTGCTACACAGAGCAGGACTTCAGCCCTGCTTTATGTAGCTAAAGTGCTCACTTGCTATGAGCGACAACTGCTGGGCGGCATTCATAGAAATCCGGAAATGACAACAACAGGGATCTCTGCTCCAGACATGCCAAATAGTGATTAGCGAGTGTTCTCATTGCTCATGTACTCATTATTTTCCCGAGCAGGCTCGATTGACCTCCGAGTATTTATGATTGCTCCGAGATTTAGTTTTCATCGCAGCTGAATGATTTACAGATTCTAGCCAGGCTAAGTACATGTGGGGGTTGCCTGGTTGCTAGGGAATCCCCACATGTAATCAAGCAGGCTGGTAGCTGTAAATCATTCAGCTGCCACGATGAAAACTAAATCTCCGAGCAGTCATAAATATTCGGAGGTCAGCTGAGCGAGTACACTCGCTCAACACTAATACCAACCCATCGGCAAACCACAGTCACGTGAAAAGGGCGCTGATGGGTGGGATTAATGATGCACTTCTGGTGCGAGAATGTTAAATGTCAATGTCAGAGATTGACAGCGGTATCTAACATGTTAACAGCCAGATTGCTGTTAGGGGCACATGTCAGCTGTTCAAATCAGCTGACATGTACTGGAAAAGTTGCGGGCTCATCGCCGGAACCCTGTCATGTCGGAGGCTATTCACACTAGGGCGTCCGACAGACAGCGGTAATTCTTCATTCGTCCACTATGCGCTCAGTGGCGCCGGCTTGATTTTATCTAGGTTGTCCGGGGTTAATCTAGCTGGTACTCGGATTGGAGGCTGGGTCATGCCCACGGCCTTTAAATAGTTCTTCTGAACTTTAAGCGTCGTCGATTATAGCTTGTGTCTTGTACCTGGTGATCTCGGTTCGGAGTGGTGGTCTTGGAGTGGAAATATCATATCTGGTGGTGTATGATCCTTTGTCATATTTCTCCTTCCTATTTGTGTTTTGTTTTGGCCTGTGCACATTATAGTGTTTTCCTGAGTGTGTTTGTGGCGTGGTGCGTTTTTGGTTTTCCCTGTCTGTGCTTTCTGTAGGGGTTGGTGTGAGGAATTATCACTGGGTGGAGGGTGGAGGTTTCAGATTAGTACTGAAACAGGAGTTAGGGTCAGGCCTGGCGGCCCAGACATGCACACCATCAGTGTAATCTCTGGGAGAGGGACAGACAGGGTTTCCCTAGTCTGAGGGATATCGCAGAGGCCCGGGTTATTAGCTTTGCCTACCTAGGCTCCCTGTGACATTATAATCGGCCCATATTTTTGTATTCCATGGATCCCATGACTTCCATAACCTGCCAGTTGGAGGCGCTGTCCCTACAGGTCACTGATTTGAAGGGGGCAGTTCAACAACAGGGTCTAGTAGTAGCTAATGTGCAAGCTGAATCTGCAGGTAGAGTTGCTGAGCCTAGGTTTCCTTTACCTGAAAGGTTTGCTGGGGAACGCAGTAAATTTGTTACTTTTCGTGAAGCTTGCAAACTTTATTTTCGTATGCGCCCGATCTCCTCAGGTAATGAGGCTCAGCGTGTGGGCCTGGTGTTGTCATTTCTCAACGGGGACCCCAAAGCATGGGCGTTTTCGTTACCATCTGATTAAGCTGCATTTAACTCAGTGGAGAGTTTTTTTCTGCTCTTGGACTCATTTATGATGATCCTGACAGAATGGCTCTAGCAGAATCTAAAATTTGCGCTATCCGCCAGGGGGAGCGTATGGCGGAGGATTACTGTTCTGAATTTCGCCGCTGGGCAGTTGACACACAATGGAATGATCCCATGCTGCGGAGTCAGTTTATTCATGGGGTTTCAGGAAGGGTTAAAAAAGCCCTTTTGATGTACAAGACTCCTGCTTCTCTAGAGTCCGCTATGAGTCTTGTTGTCCACATTGATCGCCGTTTGCGTCAGGGGGAGCAAGAGACGCCGCCGATGGGAGAGGGCGTAGGTACACGTGAGGTTGCTGCAGGTGAGCCCACGGAGCCTATGCAAATCGCATGGGTGTCACGTTAAACATCGAGCCCCTCTGCTCAGGAATCAGGGAGCCTGTTTTTGCTGTGGTAAAACTGGTCATTATGTAAATACTTGTCCTCTGCTATCTAAGAAAAGCGCAACGGCGGAAAACTACTAAGCTCAGAGGGTGTGCTGGAGGCCAATCTGAGCTTATGCATATCCTTCATGGTGGTTTCTCAATGCATGCTCCCTGCCAAAGTTATGATCGCTGGCAGAAAGCTGCCAATCACTGTTTTTGTGGATAGTGGTTCTGCCACTAATCTCATTGATGAGGAGTTGCACACACGGCCGGTTTCAGGATCGAAAAACTGCCTCATCCTATCCGGGTGGTTACCATCAATGTTGCTCCTCTCCCACAGGGGGAGATTACTGAGTTTGTGGCTGACGTTGGGGTTCTACATTTCAAGCAGGTTACATGTAAGGTACTCAGGAATCTTCCTGCACAAATAATTTTGGGTTTTCCATGGTTATCTATGCACAACCCGGTGATTGACTGGAAAACTCAGGACATAATTCAGTGGAGCAAATTCTGCCAGGAGAATTGCTGGCCACATGTGTGTCCGCTGTGACTCCTAGCATTCCTGAGTCACTGCTGGATTTCGCAGATGTGTTTTCAGAGAAGGGTTGCTCTGAATTGCCACCACATCACCCCTATGACTGTACTATCAGGTTTAAACCAGGGGCCAAATTGCCGAAAGCAAGGATGTTTAACATCTCTGGTCCTGAGAGGCAAGCGTTAAAGGACTACATTGCTGAAAGTTTGAGCAAAGGGCACATCAGGCCTTCATCCTCGCCGGTGGCAGCGGGGTTCTTCTTTATTAAGAAGAAAGATGGCGGACTACGCCCGTGTCTGTATTTCAGGGAGTTAAACCAGATTACGGCTCGTGATCCATACCCTATGCCACTGATACCTGATTTGTTCAACCAGGTGGCAGGTGCTAAGTGGTTTACCAAGCTTGACCTCAGGGGGGCGTACAACCTCCTAAGAGTCACTCAAGGTAATGAGTGGAGGACGGCTTTTTATACTCCAGAGGGTCATTTTGAAAATTTGGTGATGCCATTTGGGTTGACAAACGCGCCTGCAGTATTTCAACATTTCATAAATGATGTGTTCTCGCATGTTTTGGGGAAATTCGTTATTGTGTACCTTGATGACATTCTCATATATTCTTGTGACCGTGATACTCATTTAGAGCATGTCAGGCAGGTGCTCTCAGAGAGAATAAGCTTTATGCAAAACTTGAGAAATGTGTATTTTCGGTTCATGAGTTGCCTTTCTTGGGTTATATTGTGTCCGCTTCTGGGTTTAAAATGGACGCCGCTAAGGTGTAAGCGGTGCTGCGTTGGCAATGGCCTGATAACCTAAAAGTGCTTCAGCTGTTCCTTGTGTTTTCTAACTACTATAGGAAGTTTATTAAAGATTTTTCTACCATTGCTAAACCGCTTACTGACATGATGAAAAAGGGTACCAATTTCTCCGTCTGGCCTGAGGCTGCTGTGCGCGCATTTGAATTTCTTAAAAACAGTTTTGCACCATTCTGGTGCAGCCGGATGTATCGAAACCATTTACCATGGAAGTCGATGCGTCTGAGGTTGGTTTGGGGGCGGTGCTGTCACAAGGCTCATCCTTGAGCGAGTTGCGTCCTTGCGCCTATTTCTCCAAGAAACTGTCGCCCGCCGAACGTAACTACGAAATCGGCAACAGGGAGTTGTTGGCTATCAAGTTGGCCTTTGAGGAATGGCGACACTTTTTGGAGGGGTTGATTCACTAGGTTACTGTTATTACCGACCATAAGAATTTGATTTATTTGGAGTCTGCCAAGCATCTGTCCTCCAGGCAGGCTCGCTGGGCATTGTTTTTCTCGTGGTTCAACTTTTTTATTACTTACTGACCTGGGTCTAAGAACACTAAAGCAGATGCTTTGTCCAGGTGTTTTCCTTGGGAGAACCTCAGGAAGAACCCGTACCCATCCTCCAAAAGGATGTAGTGGTCTCGGCTCTCACAACCGAGGTTGAGGCTGAGATTGCCGAGGCTCAGGAGGAGGTACCACCTGAGCTTCCCTTTAACAAATCGTTTGTACCGCTCCATCTTTGCCTAAAGGTATTGGCGGAGCATCATGATGCTGTCCTGGCTGGCCACCCAGGGGTTAGGGGTACTTTGGAGTTGGCGTCACGTCGGTTTTGGTGGCCCAAAATCTGACAGGACGTGGTCTCGTACATGTCAGCATGCACCACGTGTGCTAGGGCTAAGACGCCCCGCTCCCATCCTGCTGGCACACTACTTCCTCTCAAGGTACCCAGTAGGCCGTGGAAGGAGATCTCCATGGATTTTATCACAGACTTGCCCTCCTCAGCTGGGAATACAGTCATCTTGGTGATTGTTGATCGGTGCTCAAAGATGTCGCACTTTGTGTCCTTACCTTCGTTGCCTAACGCTAAGACTCTGGCTCAGGTATTTGTGCAGGAGGTGGTCAGACTTCATGGGGTCCCGTCTGACATCGTGTCTGATAGGGGTTCTCAGTTTGTGGCAAAATTTTGGAAAGCATTTTGCTCACGGCTGGGGATTAAGTTGTTACATTCTTCTGCATTTCATACTTAGTCAAATGGTCAGAGCGAGCGGATGAACCAAAATTTGGAGCAGTACTTATGCTGTTTTGTTTCTGACAACCAGGAGGAGTGGTCGACGTTCCTTCCTTTGGCTGAGTTTGCCATAAATAATCACCACCAGGAATCTTCTGGGGAGTCTCCGTTTTTTTGTGTTTGAGTCAGGGGGGCTCTTCCGGTGTCCCGGAGGAGGACCAGTTAGGAGCACAACTGTCATCAGTCTGGAGGATAGTGAAACAGCGCCTGTTGAGCATGGGGGCAAGGTACAAACGTGTGGCTGACAGTAGACGTGTGCCATTTCCAGACCTGGGTGTGGTTGTCCACAAAAAACATAAGACTCAAAATACCATCCCTTAAATTGGGTCCAAGGTTTATTGGTCCGTTTAGGGTCACTGCCATAATTAACCCGGTAGCCTACCATTTGGAGCTCCCTACGGTATATAAGATTCACAATGTGTTCCACAGGTCTTTATTAAAAAAGGTGATGGGTTCCGTGGACGCGGCGCCGATGCCACCTCCAGTTTTGGTGGATGGCAATTTAGAGTTTGAAGTTTCCAAGGTGGTTGACTCTAGAGTAGTGCACCGCACTTTACAATACCTGGTACACTGGAGGGGTTATGGGCCTGAGGAGAGGTCTTGGGTACCAGCCTCGGACATTCATGCGGACGGGCTGGTCAGTATGTTTCACCGCCGCCATCTGGACAAGCCGGGTCCTATAAGTCGTGAGGGCCCTGGGGTCCCTCGTAGAAGGCGGGGTACTGTCATGTTGGACGCTATTCACACTAGGGCGTCCGACAGACAGCGGTAATTGTTCATTCGTCCGCTATGCGCTCAGTGGCGCAGGCTAGATTTTATCTAGGTTGTCCGGGGTTAATCTAGCTGGTACTTGGATTGGAAGCTGGGTCACGCCCACGGCCTTTAAATAATTCTTCTGAACTTTGGGCGTTGCCGATTATAGCTTGTGTCTTGTACCTGGTGATCTCGGTTCGGAGTGGTGGTCTTGGAGTGGAAATATCATATCTGGTGGTGTATGATCCTTTGTCAAATTTCTCCTTCCTATTTGTGTTTTGTTTTGCCCTGTGCATATTATAGTGTTTTGCTGAGTGTGTTTGCAGCGTGGTGCGTTTTTGGTTTTCCCTGTCTGTGCTTTCTGTAGGGGTTGGTGTGAGGAATTATCACTGGGTGGAGGGTGGAGGTTTCAGATTAGTACTGAAACAGGAGTTAGGGTCAGGCCTGGTGGCCCAGACAAGCACACCATCAGTGTAATCTCTGGGAGAGGGACAGACAGGGTTTCCCTAGTCTGAGGGATATCGCAGGGGCCCGGGTTATTAGCTTTGCCTACCTAGGCTCCCTGTGACAAACCCGCAGCAAATAGCAGGAGCTAATATTAGATGTAACTATACAGTACGTCTAAGGTGGGAAAGGGTATATATATATATATATATATATATATTAGTGTCATACATAGAGATCATGGGGCCCCATAGCACAAGTCTAAATTGCCCCCTCCCATTCCCCTTAGAACTCTGTCCCAGCAACCTCAGCACAGTGTAATACCTCATACAGCATGATTCCCCAAAGTGCCCACCACAAAGTATACAGCTCTGGCAAAAATTAAGAGACCACCACATCAAAACCTTATCACAGGCAGCCCAATCTCCAGACCTGAGCCCCTTTGAAAATCTCTGGAATGTAATCAAGAGGTTGGTGGATAGTCACAAGCCATCAAACAAAGAAGAACTATCGTATATACTCGAGTATAAGCCGACCCGAGTATAAGCCGACCCCCCTAATTTTGCCACAAAAAAACTGGGAAAACTTATTGACTCGAGTATAGGCCTAGGGTGGAAATGCAGCATTTACCGGTGAATTTCAAAAATAAAAATAGATCATTATTGCCCCATAGCTGTGCCATATAGTGCTCTGCACCGTTCATATTTCCCCATAGCTCTGCCATATAGTGCTCTGCACCGTTCATATTTCCCCATAGCTCTGCCATATAGTGCTCTGCACAGTTCATATTTCCCCATAGCTTTGCCATATAGTGCTCTGCACCGTTCATATTGCACCATATCTGAACATATAGTGCTCTACACCGTTCATATTGCCCCATATCTGCCCCATATAGTGCTCTGCACTGTTCATATTGCCCCATATCTGCCCCATATAGTGCTCTGCACCATTCATATTGCCCCATATCTGCCCCATATAGTGTTCGGCACCGTTCATATTGCCCCATATCTGCCCCATATAGTGCTCTGCACTGTTCATATTGCCCCATATCTGCCCCATATAGTGCTCTGCACTGTTCATATTGCCCCATATCTGCCCCATATAGTGCTCTGCACTGTTCATATTGCCCCATATCGTGCTCTGCACTGTTCATATTGCCCCATATCTGCCCCATATAGTGCTCTGCACCGTTCATATTGCCCCATATCTGCCCCATATAGTGCTCTGCACTGTTCATATTGCCCCATATCTGCCCCATATAGTGCTCTGCACTGTTCATATTGCCCCATATCTGCCCCATATAGTGCTCTGCACCGTTCATATTGCCCCATATCTGCCCCATATAGTGCTCTGCACTGTTCATATTGCCCCATATCTGCCCCATATAGTGCTCTGCACTGTTCATATTGCCCCATATCTGCCCCATATAGTGCTCTGCACCGTTCATATTGCTCCATATCTGCCCCATATAGTGCTCTGCGCCATTCATACTGCCCCATAGATGCTCGGTATAAATCTGTGCCGCTGCTGCTGCTGCAATAAAAAAAAAAAAGCCATACTAACCTTTCTTGATTGCAGCTCCCAGCGTCCGGTCCCGGCGTCTCCCCGCTCTGACTGATCAGGCAAAGGGCGCTGCGCACACTATATGCGTCATTGCGCCCTCTGACCTGAACAGTCAGAGCGCAGATAGACGCTGGGAAGATGGAGCGGCGCCCGGCGGCTGGAACGCGGACAGGTGAATATTACATACTTACCTGCTCCTGGCGTCCGGCTCCCCCTGCCGTCCCACGGTCTTCTGTGCCGCAGCCTCTTCCTCTATCAGCGGTCACCGTTACCGCTGATTAGAGAAATGAATAAGCGGCTCCACCCCTATGGGAGGTGGAGCCGCTTATTCATTTCTCTAATGAGCGGTCCCACGTGACCGCTGAAGAAGGGAAGAAGCTGCAGCACAGAAGACCGTGGGAGGGCAGGGGGAGCGCCAGGTGTTGTGAATTCTGTGGCAGAGTTCACTCCTGTGGTCACAAGTGGTACTTCGGCTGATTCTCTCTGGGAGCTTCCGTTTGTGGAGGAAAGTGGTACTGCAGCTTCTGAGTTTCCTCCCTCAGGTGATCTGGTGAGGTCGTTAGCTGCTTCTCTACTTAACTCCACCTGATGCTTTGATCCATGCTTCCTGTCAATGTTCCAGTGTTGGACTTGTGTTTCTCTGGATCATTCCTGTGGCCTGCTGCTCTGCATAGCTAAGTGCTTCTTTGCTATTTGTTGCTATTTTTTCTGTCCAGCTTGTCTATTTGTTTTGCTGGAAGCTCTGGGACGCAAAGGGTGTACCTCCGTGCCGTTAGTTCGGTACGGAGGGTCTTTTTGCCCCCTTTGCGTGGTTTTCTTTAGGGTTTTGTGTAGACCGCAAAGTTCTTTCCTATCCTCGTTCTGTCTAGAATATCGGGCCTCACTTTGCTGAATCTATTTCATCCCTACGTTTGTCTTTTCATCTTACTCACAGTCATTATATGTGGGGGGCTGCCTTTTCCTTTGGGGTATTTCTCTGAGGCAAGGTAGGCTTATTTTTCTATCTTCAGGCTAGTTAGTTTCTCAGGCTGTGCCGAGTTGCATAGGGAGCGTTAGGCGCAATCCACAGCTGCCTCTAGTTGTGTTTGGAGAGGATCAGGAATTGCGGTCTACAGAGTTTCCACGTCTCAGAGCTCGTTCTATTATTTTGGGTTATTGTCAGATCACTGTATGTGCTCTGATCGCTATGTACATTGTGTTACTGAATTGCCTATCATAACAGTACAGGAAGCCCAAAGTACTAATGATTCTCAATAGAGGGAAAAAAGAAGTTCTGAGACCATTTTTTTCCTTTGCACTGTGATTTGTCTTTTTTTTCCCCTAGACATTTGGGTGGTTCAGGACACAGGTGTTACAATGGACATTAAAGGTCTGTCTTCCTGTGTAGATCAACTCACGGCAAGAGTTCAAGATATTCAAAATTTTGTGGTTCAGAATTCTTTGTTAGAACCGAGAATTCCTATTCCAGATTTGTTTTTTGGAGATAGAACTAAATTTCTGAGTTTCAAGAATAATTGTAAACTGTTTCTGGCTTTGAAACCTCGCTCCTCTGGTGACCCAGCGCAACAGGTTAGGATCGTCATTTCTTTTTTTGCGTGGCGACCCTCAGGACTGGGCATTTTCTCTTGCGTCAGGAGATCCTGCATTGAGTGATATCGATGCGTTTTTCCTGGCGCTTGGATTGCTGTACGATGAGCCTAATTCAGTAGATCAGGCAGAAAAAAATTTGCTGGCTCTTTGTCAGGCTCAGGATGAGATAGAGCTATATTGCCAGAAATTTAGAAAATGGTCCGTGCTCACTCAATGGAATGAATCTGCGCTTGCAGCCATTTTCAGAAAGGGTCTCTCTGAAGCCACTAAGGATGTCATGGTGGGATTTCCTATGCCCGCTGGTTTGAATGAGTCTATGTCTTTGGCCATTCAGATCGGTCGACGCTTGCGTGAGCGTAAATCTGTGTACCATTTGGCGGTATTACCTGAGATTAAACCTGAGCCTATGCAGTGCGATAGGACTATGACCAGAGTTGAACGGCAAGAACACAGACGTCTGAATGGGCTGTGTTTCTACTGTGGTGATTCCACTCATGCTATCTCTGATTGTCCTAAGCGCACTAAGCGGTTCGCTAGGTCTGCCGCCATTGGTACTGTACAGTCAAAATTTCTTCTGTCCGTTACCTTGATATGCTCCTTGTCGTCGTATTCTGTCATGGCGTTTGTGGATTCAGGCGCTGCCCTGAATTTGATGGACTTGGATTATGCTAAACGTTGTGGGTTTTTATTGGAGCCCTTGCAGTGTCCTATTCCATTGAGAGGAATTGATGCTACACCTTTGGCCAAGAATAAGCCTCAATACTGGACCCAGCTGACTATGTGCATGGCTCCTGCACATCAGGAGGTTATTCGCTTTCTGGTGTTGCATAATCTGCATGATGTGGTCGTGTTGGGGTTGCCATGGCTACAAGCCCATAATCCAGTATTGGAGTGGAATTCCATGTTGGTGTCCAGCTGGGGTTGTCAGGGGGTACATGGTGATGTTCCATTTCTGTCAATTTCGTCATCCACCCCTTCTGAGGTTCCAGAGTTCTTGTCTGATTACCGGGATGTATTTGATGAGCCCAAGTCCGATGCCCTGCCTCCGCATAGGGATTGTGATTGTGCTATCAATTTGATTCCTGGTAGTAAATTCCCAAAAGGTCGACTGTTTAATTTATCCGTGCCTGAGCACACTGCTATGCGCAGTTATGTGAAGGAATCCCTGGAGAAGGGGCATATTCGCCCGTCATCGTCGCCATTAGGAGCAGGGTTCTTTTTTGTAGCCAAGAAGGATGGTTCGCTGAGACCGTGTATAGATTACCGACTTCTTAATAAGATCACTGTTAAATTTCAGTACCCCTTGCCATTGTTATCTGATTTGTTTGCTCGGATTAAGGGGGCTAGTTGGTTCACTAAGATAGATCTTCGTGGTGCGTATAATCTGGTGAGAATCAGGCAAGGCGATGAATGGAAAACTGCATTTAATACGCCCGAGGGTCATTTTGAGTATCTAGTGATGCCGTTCGGACTTGCCAATGCTCCATCAGTGTTTCAATCCTTTATGCATGACATCTTCCGTGAGTACCTGGATAAATTCCTGATTGTGTACTTGGATGACATTTTGATCTTCTCGGATGATTGGGAGTCTCATGTGAAGCAGGTCAGAACGGTTTTTCAGGTCCTGCGTGCTAATTCTTTGTTTCTGAAGGGATCAAAGTGTCTCTTTGGTGTGCAGAAGGTTTCAATTTTGGGGTTCATCTTTTCCCCTTCTACTATCGAGATGGATCTGGTTAAGGTCCAAGCCATCCATGATTGGACTCAGCCGACATCTCTGAAAAGTCTGCAAAAGTTCCTGGGCTTTGCTAATTTTTATCGTCGCTTCATCTGCAATTTTTCTAGTGTTGCCAAACCATTGACCGATTTGACCAAGAAGGGTGCTGATGTGGTCAATTGGTCTTCTGCTGCTGTGGAAGCTTTTCAAGAGTTGAAGCGTCGTTTTTCTTCTGCCCCTGTGTTGTGTCAACCAGATGTTTCTCTTCCGTTCCAGGTCGAGGTTGATGCTTCTGAGATTGGAGCAGGGGCTGTTTTGTCACAGAGAGGTTCTGGTTGCTCAGTGATGAAACCATGCGCTTTCTTTTCCAGGAAGTTTTCGCCTGCTGAGCGAAATTATGATGTGGGCAACCGAGAGTTGCTGGCCATGAAGTGGGCATTCGAGGAGTGGCGTCATTGGCTTGAAGGAGCTAAGCATCGCGTGGTGGTATTGACTGATCATATGAACTTGACTTATCTCGAGTCTGCCAAGCGCTTGAATCCTAGACAAGCTCGTTGGTCGTTGTTTTTTGCCCATTTTGACTTTGTGATTTCGTACCTTCCGGGCTCTAAAAATGTGAAGGCGGATGCTCTGTCTAGGAGTTTTGTGCCCGACTCTCCGGGTTTATCTGAGCCGGCGGGTATCCTCAAGGAAAGAGTAATTGTGTCTGCCATCTCCCCTGATTTGCGGCGGGTGCTGCAAAAATTTCAGGCTAATAAACCTGATCGTTGCCCAGCGGAGAAACTGTTTGTCCCTGATAGGTGGACGAATAGAGTTATCTCTGAACTTCATTGTTCGGTGTTTGCTGGTCATCCTGGAATCTTTGGTACCAGAGAGTTAGTGGCTAGATCCTTTTGGTGGCCCTCTCTGTCGCGGGATGTGCGTACTTTTGTGCAGTCCTGTGGGATTTGTGCTCGGGCTAAGCCCTGCTGTTCTCGTGCCAGTGGGTTGCTTTTGCCCTTGCCGGTCCCGAAGAGGCCTTGGACACATATCTCTATGGATTTTATTTCTGACCTTCCCGTTTCTCAAAAGATGTCAGTCATTTTGGTGGTCTGTGATCGCTTTTCTAAGATGGTCCATCTGGTACCCTTGTCTAAATTGCCTTCCTCCTCTGATTTGGTGCCTTTGTTCTTCCAGCATGTGGTTCGTTTGCATGGCGTTCCAGAGAATATTGTTTCTGACAGAGGTTCCCAGTTTGTTTCGAGGTTTTGGCGAGCCTTTTGTGGTAGGATGGGCATTGACTTGTCTTTTTCCTCGGCTTTCCATCCTCAGACTAATGGCCAGACCGAACGAACCAATCAGACCTTGGAAACATATCTGAGATGCTTTGTTTCTGCTGATCAGGATGACTGGGTGTCCTTTTTGCCTTTGGCTGAGTTCGCCCTTAATAATCGGGCCAGCTCGGCTACCTTGGTTTCGCCGTTTTTCTGCAATTCTGGGTTCCATCCTCGTTTCTCTTCAGGACAGGTTGAGTCTTCGGACTGTCCTGGTGTGGATACTGTGGTGGACAGGTTGCAGCAGATTTGGACTCAGGTAGTGGACAATTTGACCTTGTCCCAGGAGAAGGCTCAACTTTTCGCTAATCGCAGACGCCGTGTGGGTCCCCGACTTCGTGTTGGGGTTCTGGTTTGGTTATCTTCTCGTCATATTCCTATGAAGGTTTCCTCTCCTAAGTTTAAACCTCGTTTTATTGGTCCGTATAGGATTTCTGAGGTTCTTAATCCTGTGTCTTTTCGTCTGACCCTTCCAGATTCTTTTTCCATACATAACGTATTCCATAGGTCATTGTTGCGGAGATACGTGGCACCTATGGTCCCATCTGTTGAGCCTCCTGCCCCGGTTTTGGTGGAGGGGGAATTGGAGTATATTGTGGAGAAGATTTTGGATTCTCGTGTTTCAAGACTGAAACTCCAGTATCTGGTTAAATGGAAGGGTTATGCTCAGGAAGATAATTCCTGGGTTTTTGCCTCTGATGTCCATGCTCCCGATCTTGTTCATGCCTTTCATGTGGCTCATCCTGGTCGGCCTGGGGGCTCTGGTGAGGGTTTGGTGACCCCTCCTCAAGGGGGGGGTACTGTTGTGAATTCTGTGGTAGGGTTCACTCCTGTGGTCACAAGTGGTACTTCGGCTGATTCTCTCTGGGAGCTTCCGTTTGTGGAGGAAAGTGGTACTGCAGCTTCTGAGTTTCCTCCCTCAGGTGATCTGGTGAGGTCGTTAGCTGCTTCTTTACTTAACTCCACCTGATGCTTTGATCCATGCTTCCTGTCAATGTTCCAGTGTTGGACTTGTGTTTCTCTGGATCATTCCTGTGGCCTGCTGCTCTGCATAGCTAAGTGCTTCTTTGCTATTTGTTGCTATTTTTTCTGTCCAGCTTGTCTATTTGTTTTGCTGGAAGCTCTGGGACGCAAAGGGTGTACCTCCGTGCCGTTAGTTTGGTACGTGGTTTTCTTTAGGGTTTTGTGTAGACCGCAAAGTTATCTTTCCTATCCTCGTTCTGTCTAGAATATCGGGCCTCACTTTGCTGAATCTATTTCATCCCTACGTTTGTCTTTTCATCTTACTCACAGTCATTATATGTGGGGGGCTGCCTTTTCCTTTGGGGTATTTCTCTGAGGCAAGGTAGGCTTATTTTTCTATCTTCAGGCTAGTTAGTTTCTCAGGCTGTGCCGAGTTGCATAGGGAGCGTTAGGCGCAATCCACAGCTGCCTCTAGTTGTGTTTGGAGAGGATCAGGAATTGCGGTCTACAGAGTTTCCACTGTTGTGAGTTCTGTTTTTGGGCTCCCTCTGGTGGTTACTGATGGTACTGGGTGACTTGTCTTTCCTGGGTCTCTGGGTTCCACCTGTTCCATCAGGATATGGGAGTTTCCTATTTAACCTGGCTTTGCTGGCATTTCCTCGCCGGTTATCAATGTATCCAGTGTGTCTTGTTACCTCTGCTCCCTGCTCCTAGAACCTTCTGGTCAAGCTAAGTTTGGATTTTCCTGTTTTGGTGTTTTGCTTTATTTGGTTTTTTAGTCCAGCCTGCAGATATGTGATTCTTTGCTGCTGGTTGCTCTAGTGGGCTGAAATTGCTCCTCATGTACCATGAGTTGGCACATGAGTTCAAGTAATTTCAGGATGGTTTTTTGAAGGGTTTTTCGCTGACCGCGCAGTTCACTTTTGTATCCTCTGCTATCTAGCTTTAGCGGGCCTCATTTTGCTGAAACTGTTTTCATACTGCGTATGTGCTTTCCTCTCATTTCACCGTCATTATATGTGGGGGGCTGCTATTTCTGTGGGGGATTTCTCTGGAGGCAAGAGAGGTCTGTGTTTCTTCTAATAGGGGAAGTTAGATCTTCGGCTGGAGCGAGACGTCTAGGATCATCGTAGGCACGTTCCCCGGCTACTTTTATTTGTGTGTTAGGTTCAGGGTCGCGGTCAGCTCAGGTTCCATCGCCCTAGAGCTTGTTTGTATCTGTGCTTGTCCTTTAGTGATCCCCTGCCATTGGGATCATGACAGTATAACCGGCCCACAAAGTGTTAATTGTATTGGCTGAAGTAGGAGGATAAGTAGTCTGAGGAAGTTTTTTTTTTTTTCTCTTTCCCTCAGAGTTTGCTGCCTAGCCTTATTGCAGCCTGGCTACTTCCTCCTACTCTTAATCTTTGAATGGCTCTGATCCCAGCTGTTTATCATGGACGTCCAGAGTTTGGCTTCCAGCCTGAATAATCTTGCCGCTAAGGTTCAAAATATACAGGATTTTGTTGTACATGCTCCTATGTCTGAACCTAGAATTCCTGTCCCAGAGTTTTTTTCTGGAGATAGATCTCGTTTTCTGAATTTTAGGAACAATTGCAAGTTGTTTCTTTCTTTGAAATCTCGCTCCTCTGGAGACCCTGCTCAGCAAGTCAAGATTATTATATCTTTCCTGCGGGGTGACCCTCAGGATTGGGCATTTGCATTGGCACCAGGGGACCCTGCGTTGCTTAATGCGGATGCGTTTTTTCTGGCATTGGGTTTGCTCTATGAGGAACCTAACCAAGAGATTCAGGCTGAAAAAGCTTTGTTGGCCCTCTCTCAGGGGCAAGATGAAGCAGAAATTTATTGTCAAAAATTTCGGAAGTGGTCGGTGCTTACTCAGTGGAATGAGTGCGCCCTGGTTGCAAAGTTCAGAGATGGCCTTTCTGAGGCCATTAAAGATGTTATGGTGGGGTTCCCTGCGCCTACTGGTCTGAATGAGTCTATGACTATGGCTATTCAGATTGATCGGCGTTTACGGGAGCGCAAACCTGTGCATCATTTGGCGGTGTCGTCTGAACCGTCACCTGAGATAATGCAATGTGATAGAATTCAGTCCAGAAGTGAACGGCAAAATTATAGGCGGAAAAAAAGGTTGTGCTTTTATTGTGGTGATTCAGCTCATGTTATATCAGCATGCTCTAAACGCACAAAAAAGGTTGATAAGTCTGTTGCCATTAGTACTTTACAGTCTAAGTTCATTCTGTCTGTGACTCTGATTTGTTCATTATCATCCATTTCCGTCGATGCCTATGTGGATTCAGGCGCTGCCCTGAGTCTTATGGATTGGTCATTTGCCAATCGCTGTGGGTTTAGTCTGGAGCCTCTGGTAGTCCCTATTCCTTTGAAGGGAATTGACTCTACACCTTTGGCTATGAATAAACCTCAGTACTGGACACAAGTGACCATGCGTATGACTCCTGTTCATCAGGAGGTGATTCGCTTCCTGGTACTGTATAATTTGCATGATGTCCTAGTGCTTGGTCTGCCATGGTTACAAACTCATAATCCAGTCCTTGACTGGAAATCGATGTCTGTGTTAAGCTGGGGTTGTCAGGGGGGTCATGATGATGCACCTCCGATTTCTATCGCTTCATCTACTCCTTCTGAGATTCCTGTGTTTTTGTCTGACTATCGGGATGTTTTTGAGGAGCCTAAGCTCAGTTCGCTTCCTCCTCACAGGGATTGCGATTGTGCTATAAATTTAATTCCAGGCAGTAAATTTCCTAAAGGTCGTTTGTTCAATCTGTCAGTGCCAGAGCATACTGCTATGCGGGATTATGTTAAGGAGTCCTTGGAAAAGGGACATATCCGTCCATCTTTGTCCCCTTTGGGAGCAGGTTTTTTTTTTCGTGGCCAAAAAAGATGGTTCCTTGAGGCCTTGTATAGATTATCGTCTTTTGAATAAGATTACCGTAAAATATCAGTATCCTTTGCCATTGTTGACTGATTTGTTTGCTCGCACTAAGGGGGCTAAATGGTTCACTAAGATTGATCTTCGGGGTGCGTATAATCTTATACGAATAAAGCAAGGTGATGAGTGGAAAACCGCATTTAATACGCCTGAGGGCCATTTTGAGTATTTGGTAATGCCTTTCGGACTTTCTAATGCTCCTTCAGTCTTCCAGTCCTTTATGCACGATATTTTCCGTGAATATCTGGATAAATTTATGATTGTGTATTTGGATGATATTTTGGTTTTTTCTGATGTCTCATGTTCAGCAGGTCAGGAAGGTGTTTCAGGTTCTGCGGGCCAATTCCTTGTTTGTAAAAGGCTCAAAGTGTCTCTTTGGAGTCCAGAAGATTTCTTTCTTGGGGTATATTTTTTCCCCTTCCACTATTGAGATGGATCCCGTCAAGGTTCAGGCTATTTGTGACTGGACGCAGCCTACATCTCTTAAGAGTCTGCAGAAGTTCTTGGGCTTTGCTAATTTCTATCGTCGTTTTATAACTAATTTTTCTAGTGTTGTTAAGCCTTTGACGGATTTGACTAAGAAGGGTGCTGATGTTGCTAATTGGTCTCCTGCGGCTGTGGAGGCCTTTCAGGAACTTAAGCGCCGGTTTTCTTCTGCTCCTGTGTTGCGTCAGCCAGGTGTTTCGCTCCCTTTTCAGGTTGAGGTTGATGCTTCCGAGATTGGAGCGGGGGCGGTTTTGTCACAGAGAAGCTCCGATGGCTCAGTGATGAAGCCATGCGCGTTTTTTTCTAGAAAGTTTTCGCCGGCTGAGCGGAATTATGATGTTGGTAATCGGGAACTTTTGGCCATGAAGTGGGCATTTGAGGAGTGGTGGCGTCATTGGCTAGAGGGTGCTAGACATCGTGTGGTGGTCTTGACTGATCACAAAAATTTGATTTACCTTGAGTCTGCCAGGCGTCTGAATCCTAGACAGGCTCGTTGGTCACTGTTTTTCTCTCGTTTCAATTTTGTGGTTTCATACCTGCCAGGTTCAAAGAATGTGAAGGCGGATGCTCTTTCTAGGAGATTTGTGCCTGACTTCCTTGGAAATTCTGAGCCCTCTGGCATCCTTAGGGATGGGGTGATTTTGTCTGCTGTCTCCCCAGACTTGCGACGTGCTTTGCAGGAGTTTCAGGCAAGTAAACCTGATCGTTGTCCGCCTGAGAGACTGTTTGTTCCGGATAATTGGACCAGTCGAGTCATCTCCGAGGTCCATTCTTCTGCGTTGGCAGGTCATCCTGGAATATTTGGTACTAGAGACTTGGTGGCCAGGTCTTTTTGGTGGCCTTCCTTGTCGAGGGATGTGCGTTCTTTTGTGCAGTCTTGTGAGGTTTGTGCTCGGGCTAAGCCTTGCTGTTCTCGGGCTAGTGGATTGTTGTCACCTTTGCCTATCCCGAAGAGGCCTTGGACGCACATTTCCATGGACTTTATTTCGGATCTCCCTGTCTCTCAAAAAATGTCCGTCATCTGGGTTGTGTGTGATCGCTTTTCTAAAATGGTTCATTTGGTACCCTTGCCTAAGTTACCTTCCTCCTCTGAGTTGGTCCCTCTGTTTTTTCAGAATGTGGTTCGTTTGCATGGGATTCCTGAGAACATCGTTTCTGACAGGGGATCCCAGTTTGTGTCTAGATTTTGGCGGACGTTCTGTGCTAAGATGGGCATTGATTTGTCCTTTTCGTCTGCATTCCATCCTCAGACGAATGGCCAGACTGAACGAACTAATCAGACCTTGGAAACTTATTTAAGGTGTTTTGTTTCTGCTGATCAGGATGACTGGGTTACCTTTTTGCCGCTGGCCGAGTTTGCCCTTAATAATCGGGCTAGTTCTGCTACCTTGGTTTCTCCTTTCTTTTGTAATTCGGGGTTTCATCCTCGTTTTTCCTCTGGTCAGGTGGAACCTTCTGATTGTCCTGGAGTGGACATGGTGGTGGATAGGTTGCATCGGATTTGGAGTCATGTGGTGGACAATTTGAAGTTGTCCTAGGAGAAGGCTCAGCAGTTTGCTAATCGCCGTCGCCGCGTGGGTCCTCGACTTCTTGTTGGGGACTTGGCGTGGTTGTCTTCTCATTTTGTTCCTATGAAGGTCTCTTCTCCTAAGTTCAAGCCTCGGTTCATCGGTCCCTATAGGATCTTGGAAATTCTTAACCCTGTGTCGTTTCGTTTGGATCTCCCAGCATCGTTTGCTATTCATAATGTGTTCCATCGGTCGTTGTTGCGGAAGTATGAGGTACCTGTTGTTCCTTCGCTTGAGCCTCCTGCTCCAGTGCTGGTGGAGGGAGAATTGGAGTATGTTGTGGAGAAGATCTTGGATTCTCGTGTTTCCAGACGGAAACTCCAGTATTTGGTCAAGTGGAAGGGTTATGGTCAGGAGGATAATTCTTGGGTGGTTGCCTCGGATGTTCATGCTGATGATTTGGTTCGCGCTTTTCATAGGGCTCATCCTGGTCGCCCTGGTGGTTCTCGTGAGGGTTCGGTGACCCCTCCTCAAGGGGGGGTACTGTTGTGAGTTCTGTTTTTGGGCTCCCTCTGGTGGTTACTGATGGTACTGGGTGACTTGTCTTTCCTGGGTCTCTGGGTTCCACCTGTTCCATCAGGATATGGGAGTTTCCTATTTAACCTGGCTTTGCTGGCATTTCCTCGCCGGTTATCAATGTATCCAGTGTGTCTTGTTACCTCTGCTCCCTGCTCCTAGAACCTTCTGGTCAAGCTAAGTTTGGATTTTCCTGTTTTGGTGTTTTGCTTTATTTGGTTTTTTAGTCCAGCCTGCAGATATGTGATTCTTTGCTGCTGGTTGCTCTAGTGGGCTGAAATTGCTCCTCATGTACCATGAGTTGGCACATGAGTTCAAGTAATTTCAGGATGGTTTTTTGAAGGGTTTTTCGCTGACCGCGCAGTTCACTTTTGTATCCTCTGCTATCTAGCTTTAGCGGGCCTCATTTTGCTGAAACTGTTTTCATACTGCGTATGTGCTTTCCTCTCATTTCACCGTCATTATATGTGGGGGGCTGCTATTTCTGTGGGGGATTTCTCTGGAGGCAAGAGAGGTCTGTGTTTCTTCTAATAGGGGAAGTTAGATCTTCGGCTGGAGCGAGACGTCTAGGATCATCGTAGGCACGTTCCCCGGCTACTTTTATTTGTGTGTTAGGTTCAGGGTCGCGGTCAGCTCAGGTTCCATCGCCCTAGAGCTTGTTTGTATCTGTGCTTGTCCTTTAGTGATCCCCTGCCATTGGGATCATGACATTCCACGTCTCAGAGCTCGTTCTATTATTTTGGGTTATTGTCAGATCACTGTATGTGCTCTGATCGCTATGTACATTGTGTTACTGAATTGCCTATCATAACAGCCAGGATCGCTGGGACTAGGTAAGTATGCCTCAGCGCCCTCTCCCCCTCACCCCCCGACCCCACCGCTACCGTGACTCGAGTATAAGCCGAGAGGGGCACTTTCAGCCCAAAAATTTGGGCTGAAAATCTCGGCTTATACTCGAGTATATACGGTACTTAGATTTTTGTGCCAGAAGCAGTGTGAAAGACTGGTGGAAAGCATGCCAAGACGCATGAAAGCTGTGATTAAAAATCATGGTTATTCCACAAAATATTGATTTCTGAACTCTTCCTGAGTTAAAACATTAGAATTGTTGTTTCTAAATGATTATGAACTTGTTTTCTTTGTATTATTTGAGGTCTGAAAGCACTGTTTTTTTAATTTTCACAATTTCTCCTTTTCAGCAAAAAAATACAAAATGTATTGCTTGGAAATTTGGAGATATGTTGTCAGAAGTTTATAGACTAAATGAACAATTTACATGTTCCTCAAAAATATACCTATAAATAAAAATTAGACAAACTGAACATTTTGCAGTGGTCTCTTAATTTTTGCCAGATCTGCACATAATTCAGGTCCACACATAGTATGAGGACCTCCCCTTTCAATACAGTGTCCCCCACACACAGTATCAGGGCCTACACACATACTATGATGGTCCACATAAGCAGCATAAGGGCCATCACAGTCTGCAACAAAGTATCAGAGTTTACACACTATATAATGTCCCCCAAAGCCCAAGCAGACAGTATAAGGGCCCTGACACACAATATCATGTCACCCACAAGCAGTGTAGGAGCCACCACATTCCTCCAGACAGTATAGAGGCCCTCACACAGAATTTGATTAGTCTCACAAACCAAACAGCCAGCATGAGGGACCCCATACAATACGATGTTAACCACAGGCAATTTGATGGGGCTTCATGTCCCCCATTCAGTATGAGGGCCCACACTGCCTCCAGCACAGTATCAGGTATTTCACGAACATTTTGAAACCCTCACCCTACACCCACAGTATGATGAACAAGTCACATTATGTCCTTCACAAGTACCGACAATAAAGAAACATAAACTTCTTACTTTTTCATCTTCCCCTGATGACTGCTCCTGTTAGTGCACTGTGCAGACTGAGATTGCGTTCACACAAGAGGCGTGATTTACCGACATCATTGCGTCTCCTGTGCAGAAGCACTCTCACACGCATTGGCAAAGTGGTGTAGCTGGAAGCTAATGATTCACCACTGCACCATTTATTTCAATGGTATATATGTATATGTTCACCGCCCTAATAACAGGAACATCTCATTGTACATATCTCTCTTGAGTATCAGTAATGAAGTCTATTAAATATTGCATTACAAAGTATAAATTATTTTTTATACTGTTTAAAGTATGGCATTAGGTAATGCAAAATGTTGCTTATCATGTTATAACAACTTATTTTCTTAGTGGTTATTTTTTTACTTTATGCTACAAACTATTTTACTTAAATAAACCAGAATGCAGTTTGATGGCAATACTTATTCTGCCTAGAGGTGAAACACAAGTTGTAGATTGTGAGTAGCTGGATAAATCGATAGTAGGTAATGCATTTGTTTCATTGCTTTTGTAGGTGTAAATACAAATTTTAAGCTCCGATCTATGCATTCTCTTTCCTAGTAGCAATGTCATTGTACCCCATTTTCGTTTGATTGCTGGTTCCATGCTTATCAAACAACATAGGGAATTTGGTTGCACTCTTTCATTTACACTGCTCCCATATTCATATTATATCTTAAGTCTGTTTGGACAGAAAATATGAGTTTGTCACTGAAAATTTGTAAAAATGGAACTTAACTTAAAATCAAAATTATAATCATATATGTTTAATCTACTGGCTCTCGCAAACCTTTTTCTTAATTAAAATAAGTGGTGGTGCCTCTTGTTTGTCCCATCATATTCTGGCTAGAATTACACATACAGATTTTGTGGAAGATTTTAGAGCTAAACACAGGCAAGTAGTAATCTTTCCCAGAGGTGGAAACAGACAGAAGGGGGTGTCCATGCAAGAACAGTATATGGGCCCTTTGCAGTCCAATAGTTCCGCTATGTGAAAAGGCTTTGGAGGTAGAAAAGGGCTCCCTTCTCTTGTGAGCTCCTGTGCAGCTGCACGGGCTGCTCCAATGATATGTCCACCCCTTGTTTTTCCTGTATACTTGCCATTCCTTTTGTATCCACTTCTGCATGCAACCTGTATCTTGATGACTGGTCTAGAGGGGATTTGAATTTATATAGGGTCAATGGAGAATATTATCTGTAAAAGGGTGTTCCAAAAACCTCTATCTTGATATTGGAGACAGTTTGCTGTATTATTCATAGCGGGAGCTGCATCACTTGCAATGCATTGTGGCCCTTACAGACTGCTCATCAGTGAGGAAACCAATCCTAAGGATAGGCCTGCAATATTAAAGTCCCAGAAAAGCCCTCACCCTTAAAAGAAGTGAAAGGTCAATTACCTATTACGTAAATGTGGTCCTTTTTCCATATCAGAATAAAGTCCATGTTTAAAACATTTGGACATGTAAAAATGGAACATTTACTCACAATTATGGTTCCCAGACGCAAGATAGAAGCGTATAACACATTTTCATTTTTGCTCTTAAGGTAGAAGCAACTAAAAAAATATTTTTCTACAATTTCTAGTTGCCAAAGTTCATGGCAACAATTAAAATGTTTCAGTTTGTTTATCATGTGTATCTCTTACCCAGTTTACCACTAAATTATGGACCACAAGTGTCAAAGTTTATAGCTAAGCCAGAAATTGGTCCAGAAAGGTCTTTGCAGCACATTTTCACTTCTGTCAATTTGCTTCTGCTGCTCTATCTAATCAACAAATGATGGGTATCTCACCAGTGATGTGTACCTCACAATTTAAGAAAAAAATGTAATTTAGGCTACGTTCACATTTGCGTTGTTGGGCACAACGCATGCAAAACGCATGCAAAACGCATTGTTTTGTGACGCATGCATCCTTTTTTAGCATGATTTGTGGCGCAAAAAAAATGCAACATGCAGCGTCCTCTGCGCCCTGTTGCTTGTGCCAAAAAAGACGCATGCGTCACAAAATGCAACACAACGCATGTCCATGCGCCCCCATGTTAAATATAGGGGCGCATCACGCATGCGTCGCCATGGCTGCGCCCGACGCAACGCAAATGTGAACGTAGCCTAATATAACTTTGTTAGAGTAAAGGTACCGTCACACTCAGCAACTTTGGAACGAGAATGACAACAATCTGTGACGTTGCAGCGTCCTGGATAGCGATCTCGTTGTGTTTGACACGCAGCAGCGATCTGGATCCCGCTGTTCTATCGCTGGTCGTAACTAGAAGTCCAGAACTTTATTTGGTCATTAGATCGGCATGTATCATCATGTTTGACATCAAAAGCAACGATGCCAGCAATGTTTTTACATGGAGCGAGAATGAGAAGTGTGTCGCCGTTACGTCACTGGATCGCTCCTGCATCGTTCTGGAGCTGCTGTGTTTGACGTCTCTACAGCGACCTAAACAGCGACACTCCAGCGATCTAGTTTAGGTCGGATTGTTGTCTATATCACTGCAGCGTCGCTTAGTGTAACGGTACCTTTACTGTTGCATGAATTTAAACCCAATTGTGTACCATTGATCCTGATCCTGATAGGTGGACTGGTGGCACCTAATAGTGTTTCAGGACTGTTTGGACTGTGATATGGTCTGATCTACTAATAACCTGAATAGCTTGTGAATGCGGCAGTGAGAAATAGGAAATAGATTAGCATCTACAGTTGCAATTATCAATATTACTGTCCCAAGATGATGCTAGCATGATTATATCTCTTTACTGGACATTGCATCAAAGAATCACAGTCAGCTAATAATTTTATAGACAAATTAGAATACCTCAATAAAAATGAATATATTAATACAGCTCACTGTGAGCTGTAAAATGATGCTAATTATAATTAAATATTATTTATCAGCTCCTCCGGTTTCAAACTTCATTGACACTGGAGAAAAAGATCCTTATTTTTGTAGGCTGTTCAGGAATTTATGGTGGGCAAACCTGGTGTGTTCATGGCACTTTCCAATAAGTTACCGTATTTTGCAGATTATAAGACGCATCCCAAATTTGGGGGATAAAAATCACAAACATTTCTTTTTATAAAATATTGGTGCGTCTTATAATCCACTTTAACGGTAGCTTACCTGGGGAGGAGGTGGTGGAATGGGGTCCCAGATGGCAGGGTTGTTGCTGCAGGGGCTGCCGGCAGCAGAGGAGGGAGGAGACAGTACAGGCCCCAGGCTGGTAGGAGGTAGTTTTTGGCAGACATAGGAGTGGGGCAATGCTGCAGGCCCCAGACTGGTAAGAGGTGGTGTTCAGCAGTGCACACATTTTGTGATAGCCTGGAGTCCCCACACATTCCATGCTTTTCAATGCGGTTGACTTTGGAAAAATGGCTGCCAGAGGTGGCACGTGAGCAATTCAGATCTCGGAAGCCGACAGCTCGGTGCCAAGATTTCAATCTGCATATGCACTGCCTCCTAAGGCCATTTTCCCAGAGTCCACCGCATTGAAAAGCAAGGAAAATGCAGGGATTCTGGGCTTTCACACAATGTCAGCTGAGCCTACGCACTGCCGAGCACCCCCTCCTACCAGCCTAGGACCCACAGCATCGCCCTACTCCTGCTGCTGCCAGAAGCTTCTTGTAGCAGCGACCATGGGCCCCCACTTCACCGCAGCTGGTAAGCTTCAATTGGATTATATGATGCACCCCTATTTTTCCCCAAAAAACTTTTGGGAAAAAAGTGTATCTTATAATCCAAAAAATATGATGTATAAATCAATCAGAAACCTGCTGAAGTTAATTCTTCATATCTTAGCATTTATCTATTTATAATTCCTAAATTGAAGGTTTTTTCTGGGCTGAAACGATGCTCCTGTATTACTCCTGAGCATGTAGTCAGTCACATGACCACATGTGTGCGATTTGCATAGTTGCAGTGTCATTCTGACTACATTCTTAGAGTCTAGTCAGCATGTGATCACAACTAGACAAATCACATAAATGTGTGACTGCTAGTGATAAGCGAGCACTAAAATGCTCCAGTGCTCGGTACTCGAATCGAGCAGGTTGGACACCCGGACGGGCTTGAGTCGAGTACCAAGTGTAATGGAAGTCAATGGGAAACTCATGCATTTTTCCTGAAGACCTTAACAGGATGGCTCGGGGACAGGAAAATCATTGAAATGGACAGAAACAGATCTCAAATGAAATGGGAACAGCAGGGAGAAGATGCCTGAACGCATCTCTGATTCCCAGGTCACTGCTGGGAATAATGTTATCATAGTACTACCCCACTTTTAGGGTACATTCTCACAATCAGTGTTTGTTCAGGCTTTTATGCCATTGACTTGCTGCATTAATCCCGCACCTCAGCTCACTTGTGTTTTTGGTATGCATTTTTGTCACATATTTGTTGCATGTGTATTTATCTCTCTTTGGAATGCTATTGGATGTGTAAAAAGATAGATAGATAGATAGATAGATAGATAGATAGATAGATAGATAGATAGATAGATAGATAGATATGGGTAGATAGATAGATATTCATGAGATGTATAATTAGTGACGTGCATATGTAGTTTAGTGTACATGGATTAACCTAATAACTAACTAAATAAATAAAAACTTGGGGTCCCCTTATCTTTGCCACTATTCCAGGGCAATCGGGAAGAGAGGGGCAAAGCGCCAAAATTGGTGCATCTAATGTGACAAGCCAATTCTGGAGTGGCTGTGGGCTTATATTTTTAGGCAGGGAAGGGCCCAATAACCAGGTAACTTCCCAGCCTGATAATATATTACTGCAATTGTCTGCTTCACACTGACTGGTTATCAAAAATAGAGGGGATCCCAAGTCAGTTTTTAAAATTATTTATTTATACAAATCAAGCTAAAAACACTTGCATAAAGGCACTTACAATTCATGTGCATTTAATTTAAACTCCACATGGTGACCCTCTAAAAATTTGGAGTGAGGGCTTCGTGATGACCCTGTTAATATGGTGGAGGATGTATGTAGACTTGAAAAGGACTTTTGTTTCAATCATGCAACATCGGTATACAAGTACTGCAATAGCAATTAAACACTGCCTATATGTCTGATTTAATCTAAGCTCTCCCTTCCCTCCTAGATCAACTCTCATTGAACTGCTGCTAGAGAAGATGTGCCAAGCATCATGTTACTAGGTCTTATTTAAGACTCAATGACAAGATCTGGCTGGCCAGTCACAGTTATCCCAGTAGCCTGCTTGGCTACGGCATTATCATGTATGGCAGGAAATCCCCTCATGTTTATTGGCTGTGTATTGAGTAACGAGCCCATCAGGCTTGGACTGGCCCACTTGGTAACAGGGTAATACCCCGGTGGGCCCCTGGGCAGATATGGTCCCCCAACCCCACTGTATGAACAGTACTTGGCATAATTCACTTGATTCACTCTGTACAGAAAAAAGCAGCATCTCATCATTCATTAACTAAACTACCCAGTTTATTATTATATGGAGATATAGGTAAATTTGTGATTGAGTGTAGTGTAATATTTGTATGCAGGTGACAAGTGGGCCCCCAAAGTCAATGTTTCTGGTGGGCCCTTGGCACACCAGTCCAACACTGGAGCCCATCCAAGCAGCCCGATTCTAGATCGAGTATCAAGCAGTGGTGAACGTATTTGCTCATCACTAGCGACTGCTCAAATTGCACAGAAAATACATAGGAACCACGATTCATTATTTGACAGTGTGCCATCACATAGTTACATAGTTAGGTTGAAAAAAGACATAGGTCCATCAAAGACAATCTTTCTCATCCAGGTATACCTTCTCCATCACTAGATTATTTAAAATCCACAATGCCATTTGTTGTCAGAAGAGCATCCAGGATCTTTCACCAAATTTTCTATGTTAAACTGGACACATGATGTAAGGGCTCGTGCACATGACCGATTATATCAGATGAGTGTTCACGGATATCACTCATACCCATGATATTCTATGGCGCTGTGCACATGTCCACATTTTTCTAAGTGGTCAAAGGAAAAAAGTTGGAAACAAATTTTGATCCGAGTGCTAATAGCTCTGCAACAGAAGGGTGAAATAAAAAATAAACAAAATAAAATGATTCTGCTCTGCAGTCAAAATTACATCATTTGTCCAGCTCAACATGTAAAATTTGATGAAAGGTCCTTTTAAAATGCTCTTATAGTATCAGCTATTACTACCTCTTGTGGTGACTGCAGACTTCTATTCTCAGCCTGAAAAACTTCTATAAAGTTACACACTGCTCAAAAAAATAAAGGGAACACTAAAATCCCACATCCTAGATATCACTGAATCAAATATTCCAGTTATAAATATTTATTCATGTGTTGAGAACAATAAAACCTAAACATTATCAACGTAAATCGCAACTAATATCCCACGGAGGTCTGGAGTTGAAATGATGCTCAAAATCAAAGTGGAAAATGAAGTTACAGGCTGATCCAACTTCAGTGGAAATACCTCAAGGCAAGGAAATGATGCTCAGTAGTGTGTGTGGCCTCCACGTGCCTGTATGACCTTCCTACAACACCTGGGCATGCTCCTGATGAGGCGGTGGATGGTCTCCTGAGGGATCTCCTCCCAGACCTGGACTAAAGCATCCGCCTACTCCTGGACAGTATGTGGTGCAAAGTAACATTGGTGGATGGTGTGAGACATGATGTCCCAGATGTGTTCAATCGGATTCAGGTCTGGGGAAAGGGCGGGCCAGTCCATAGCTTCAATGCCTACAGTACAGACAAAAGTTTGGACACACCTTCTCATTTAAAGTCATGAAAATTGTACATTCACACTGAAGGCATCAAAACTATGAATTAACACGTGTGGAATTATATAGTTAACAAAAATGTGTGAAACAACTGAAATTATGTCTTATATTCTAGGTTCTTCAAAGTAGCCACCTTTTGCTTTGATGACTGCTTTGCACACTCTTGACATACTCTTGATGAGATTCAAGAGGTAGTCACCAAGAATGGTTTTCACTTCACAGGTGTGCCCTGTCAGGTCTAATAAGTGGGATTTCTTGCCTTATAAATGGGGTTGGGACCATCAGTTGGGTTGTGCAGAAGTCTGGTGGATACACAGCTGATAGCCCTACTGAATAGACTGTTAGAAATTGGATTATGGCAAGAAAAGAGCAGCTAAGTAAAGAAAAATGAGTGGCCATCATTACTTTAAATAATGAAGGTCAGTCAGTCCGAAAAATTGGGCAAACTTTGAAAGTGTCCCCAAATGCAGTGGCAAAAACCATCAAGCGCTACAAAGAAACTGGCTCACATGAGGACTGCTCCAGGAAAGGAAGACCAAGAGTCACCTCTGCTTCTGAGAATAAGCTTATCCAAGTCACCAGACTCAGAAAAGGTTAACAGCAGCTCAGATTAGAGACCAGGTCAATGCCACACAGAGTTCTAGCAGCAAACACATCTCTACAACAACTGTTAAGAGCAGACTTTGTGCAGCAGGCCTTTATGGTAAAATAGCTGCTAGGAAACCACTGCTAAGGACAGGCAACAAGCAGAAGAGACTTGTTTGGACTAAAGAACACAAAGAATGGACATTAGACCAGTGGAAATCTGTGCTTTGGTGTGATGAGTCCAAATTTGAGATCTTTGGTTCCAACCACCGTGTCTTTGTGCGACGCAGAAAAGGTGAACGGATGGACTCTACATGCCTGGTTCCCACGGTGAAGCATGGAGGTGTGATGGTGTGGGGGTGCTTTGCTGGTGACACTGATGGGGATTTATTCAAAATTGAAGGCATACTGAACCAGAATGGCTACCACAGCATCTTGCAGCGGCATGCTATTCCATCCGGTTTGCGTTTAGTTGGACCATCATTTATTTTTCAACAGGACAATGACCCCAAACACACCTCCAGGCTGTGTAATGGCTATTTCACCAAGAAAAAGAGTAATGGGGTGCTACGCCAGATTAAATGGCCTCCACAGTCACTAGACCTGAACCCAATCGAGATGGTTTGGGGTGAGCTGGACCGCAGAGTGAAGGCAAAAGGGCCAACAAGTGCTAAGCATCTCTGGGAACTTCTTCAAGATTGTTGGAAGACTATTCCTGGTGACTACCTCTTGAAGCTCATCAAGAGAATGCCAAGAGTGTGCAAAGCAGTCATCAAAGCAAAAGGTGGCTACTTTGAAGAACCTAGAATATAAGACATAATTTCAGTTGTTTCACACTTTTTTGTTAAGTATATAATTCCACATGTGTTAATTCATAGTTTTAATGCCTTCAGTGTGAGTGTACAATTTTCATAGTCATGAAAATACAGAAAAATCTTTAAATGAGAAGGTGTGTCCAAACTTTTGGTCTGTACTGTACATCTTGGAATGGAAGTCAGGCTACTTCTGGTGAGCCCATGGATTGCTGTGCGGCCCTCCAAAGAAATGCCACTCCACACCATTACTGACCACTGCCAAAACGGTCATGCTGAAGGATGTTGCAGGCAGCAGATCGCTCTACTCGGCATCTTCAGACTCTGTCATGTCTGTCACATGTGCTGAGTGTGAACCTGCTTTCAGCTGTGAAGAGCATAGGGTGTCCGTGGCGAATTTGCCAATACTGGTGTTCTGTGGCAAATGCCAAGCATCCTGCACAGTGTTTGACTGTAAGTACAACCCCCATCTGTGGACATCAGGCACATGGAGTCGGTTTCTAAACATTTGTGCAGACACATGCACATTTTTATATACAAAAAAGATTGCACTCTATCGTGCAAAAGCATGTCTAATATGAAATATATGAAATATGAATAGCAAAATGGCTTTTGAACATTAGGAAAATATTTAAGAGACGCTTTGCACAGAATTTGATATAATCAAATAGTGTGAGCCCATCAACCAATCGTCAAGGTGGTCTCATAAAACTGATGGGTCCCTGATCTCCCTGTCTAAATGTGAACACTTACTGAAGGCCAATGTCTGTATGCCTGGGTGAATGTGGATACCTCTGTTCAGCAAAGCCTACATATGGGTTGACCGGGACCAAGTGTGATGAGATGCAATTTTTGGCCTGCTGGAGGTCATTTTACAGGTCTCTGGCAGTGCTCCTCCTGTTCCTCCTTGCACAAAGGCTAACGTAGCAGCCCTGCTGCTGGGTTGTTGCCCTCCGACAGCCCCCTCCACGTCTCCTGGTGTACTGGCCTGTCTCCTGGTAGCGCCTCCAGCCTTTGAACACTACACTGACAGACACAGCAAACCTTCTTGCCACAGCTCACAGTGATAATAATAATAATAATTTTATTTATATAGCGCCAACATATTCCGCAGCGCTTTAAAAATTATAGAGGGGATTTGTACAGACAATAGACATTACAGCATAACAAAAATCACAGTTCAGAATAGATACCAATAGGAATGAGGGTCCTGCTGACAAGCTTACAGTCTATAGGATTGATGTGCCACCCTGGATGAGCTGCACTACATGAGCCACTTGTGTGGGTTGTAGAATCCGTCTCATGCTACCACGAATGTGAAAGCACAACCAACATTCAAAAGTGACCAAAACATCATCCAGAAATCATTGGTACTGAGATGTGGTCTGTGGTCCCCACCTGCAGAACCACTCCTTTATTGAGTGTGTCTTGATAATTGCCAATAATTTCCATCTGTTGTCTATTCCATTTGCACAACAGCATGTGAAATTGATTGTCAAACAGTGTTGCTTCCTAAGTGGACAGTTTGATTTCACAGATTTTTGATTTACTTGGAGTTATATTCTGTTGTTTAAGTGTATTTAATTGAACATGCACCAGATATTATTATTATTATTATTACATTTTAAATTTGGAGGAGCTTTCTTTTTTGCCCACATTTTTTGGGGCATTTGAAAACAAATGACAATAATTGAAAATTATGGTCAAGTATTGTAAATCAATAGAATAAGACACCGATGGTGGAACATAATGTATAAATTATAATAGACCAAGGAGAAAAACAACAAAACTATCCTGAATTGAATCTCATCTGTGCTGATAACAACTGAGCACAGATAATTTTGGACAAACTAAGTTTTTCAGTCTCGTTCTAAATGTACTCTTCTTCCCATTGTCCTTTAATGATTCAGATTTTATACTCATTCAGTCGAACATTTGAACTCAGATTAGAAGTTCAGCTCATTATATTGCAATATAATAGCAAATTCTGTTGGCATACAATATCTCACTGCAGTGGCACATAATGGAGCTTACTTTTGCCATATTGAACCGAAACTCAAAAGCACATAGGGCTTTAAGTTTCCACTATTGCTTGGTGCTTTTTATGTTAAAAAAACAGTACCATAGAAAATGGTTACAAACAGTATCGGCAGTCAAGAAGTGAATACTAATTGAGGTCAGGGTTGAGCAAGGATGTATCTATCACCAAGACCAATATTTTGTTTAATGACTTAATTGTGACACTTTGTCATTTTGGACAGTGTATGTATCTGCAGATATAATGACAAATCTTGCTGCGAGGGGATCTGCCAGAATTCATTCTCTGCATTTCTGTGCACACATCTTACTACTGTATTACACAGCGCAGTCTTTGTAACCAAGCAATTTACGGTATGTAAAATTCATAAATCATTGTGGCTGATCCGGATCATTCTCACTACTTTTGATTAACTAAATAAATCATGTTCCAGTGGATTTTACTGCTTGGAAGGTAAGCAGGAGGCAAGAAATGTGTAATGTTTGCAAACAATAAGCAGTCCATAATTAGAATTAACCAGCAGTGTAAATGTATTGTAATTTATTTGTTCATCACATTTCCCGAAGGCCGGAAGAAAACTAGAAAAATAGCCATATTTGTAAACAGCGGAGAATGTGTCAGGCTCTGATAAATTTATCAAGCACACCCCAAGTTTATCTATTTGACAGATTTTGATGGCTGGGATTTAGGTCATCTGATAACTCAGAGCAAACTGTAAATCTTAAAGATGTTGTTAAAAAGAAATGGTAAAGGAAAGCACGTGGGATACTGTGTGAAAATGGATTGATCTGAAATCAAGCACTAAAGTGTCAATGCTTTTTATTACGGGCAACAAATCATATGAGCTAACCTGATATCTTAAGAAGACTCCATTTCCATGGCAACAAGCTCCACTTAATTATCATCTCCACTATTTTGTTATTTTGTGCGCACTATAGAAATTTTTAAGTTCTTCATCTGGACGTTATCAAAATTAAAGTGTGCCACAAATGATTATGCTTGTAATAAAATGACAAAATGTTTCAATATAGAAATAATGCACACTGCAGCTTAGACAATCATGCTATTTATTTCACTGGTTTCTATATTGGTTTTACCCTATTGATTTCTTGTTTTTATACCTTGCTTTACTGCTCTTCCTTATTACTAGCTTCTGCCCCAGACCAAATGGCCATTTTATTTGTTTGTAACCTCTCTGTACCTTGACTGAAATGTTACTATTTTGCCTAATCTTTTATCACTATACCTGTCTATGCAGTTTTGACCTAGCTAGTCAGTCAATAATCCTCCTATGACTTCTAGAAATTGGCAGCCTCTTTACATTCTCCTTGCATTGCTTTCTTTAGCCTTTATCCTTAGAATTTACTATTGGAAAACCAAAACACATAAAGTCATTAGGCTAACAGAGTACATATAAAAAGTAGTCGAAAAAGAAGTTGCTATCTAATTCTTCACAGATGCAAAAAATTGTGATGCATTTTGAAGTGTCATAGCTAACCCATCAAGACTTTTCCAATGCTATTTATGTCCATAACTACGCCGCCAACTTTTGATTTTTTGCAATTTTGTTTTTTCCATCTCTCCTTGCAAGTGCCACAATTTTTAATGACACACTTGAGTGTTAGGTGTCGAGTTCCCGCTTCTGCACAGGGGGAATCTCAAACCATCTCTGCTGCGGTCTCCCATTCTTCTCCAGCCACAGTGGAGACTGCTCAGCGCAGACGTCGGTCCTAGCGTCTAGCTCAGGCTAATACTGGATGACTGGTTACTACTGCACTTCCAGGCTCTGTTCTTGTAGCCAGCAATGTTCAGCAGCGAGCAGGTCTTTCTGGGACTAAGTCCAGATTTTCCCTTTCTGAGCATGCCCCCGTGATGACCTCCCATTGGAGGTCGGGGGTCACATGCTCAGATACTGCAGCAGATCCCATTGGTCCTTTATTGGAAGGTCCTGAAGGTGCTAAACTTCTGTGGCAGCTTCCCATTGGTCCTTTATTGGAAGGTCCTGAATGTGCTGCAGCAATATAAGCTTTGCATGACCGCACGGCCATGCGCTAGTATACAATTGTTATCGTGTGTGTTGATGAGTGCAAGTCGTTTCTTAAAAAACCCATCCCTTGTGTATGACTGTTCGCGTAAGGTGTATGGCTGCAATCTAGCGCCCGGCTGAACTAACAGCCTTAACGCACGAAACAGCGTCTAACTGCTGTGACCACCAGTGCAGCACCTTGCGCTATTAGAGCGCTTACCTTACCCAAGTCTGGGTGGTTAGTGGCGTCCGCTAGTGTGGCACAGCATGCACTTCTGTGCATATTAGTTACTCTGATACCCCAATTGTGGTGTTGATCGCAAGAGGTTCTACACTAACTCTAATCCTGTGTCCTGGGATAGAGTTCTGTGGTTCATTGCTTGCGCTCCCTGTGTGGTACCGCGACCCTGTGACTTAACAGGGATCGCTTTCTTCATACAGGGTGAAGTTAACCCATGTGTGTATCCTCATTGTACCACCATATAGTCTGTCATTACTTAGCAGCAGGTTCCATCTCTGCACGGTGGACCCCGGGCTGCGAACGCACCTTATAGTATCTATTTAATTATTTGGTGCGTTCCGCTAGCCCTAACATTGAGTTTGTCATTTAATGCTCCGAAAATAGGAATAATTTCCAAAGGAGGTGAAATGGTAAAAAAACACTTTTTTTTTTTTTTCTGGGGGGGGGGGGGGTTGTTTTTATGGCATTCAATGTGTAGTAAAAATGATCTGGCAAAATTATTCTCCTGGTCAGTATGATTACAGTGGTACCAAACATATGTAGTTTTTTTTATTATATCAGTGGCTTACAAAATACAATTGGTATGTTTTACCATTCATAAGATCCATGGCCCTGATTCATCAAAATTAATCAAAATCCACCAGTTTGCATTGCTCAGCCAAAATGGGGGCTGGTCGGGGGTGTTACAGGGACCTGATAGCATGGCTTACGTAATCATGATGAGCTGAGGTTTACCTAACTGGCTGTAGAGTACCAAGTAAGATTTCTGGCAAGGTGCACAGACGCACACACCTCTTTTCAACCTTGTCTGCTTTTTTTAAGAGACTTTCATTGTTCACTTCAGTCTTGATGAATCAAGACTCATATTTTTTATTTTCTATTGATGTGGCAATATAATAAATAGTAGATTCAATGTAGAAGACACTGGGTCACTCACATATGCAGTTATGACACCATTACACTCCAACTCATCAACAGCCATTTGATTGCCGGTCAGATAACCAAACACCAAACCTACCGAACTGGCCATTGTAAAGAGCGCATGTTGATTCACATTTTTGGACAACATCATCTTGGATGGGTGATTCACAGATCTGCATCCTTGGCTATCCATAAATATTCCTTTACTGTTAACTGCTTAGTCCATCTTTGACTCTATAAAGACAGGCAAAGACACATTACGTAAACTGGCAACTTGGCGATATATATGGGGGAGCAAAAATGAGATTGCGATCATTGGTGTAAATAAAATTATTGTTTATTGAACAAATATACAGTGGTGATGCAAGAAAATACTAAAAGGAAGGTGCATATAAAAAATTCCATATTGTATGAAATGCATATAAAAACACCAATAACTGCAACATTGTTTTTCCCCCTTTTTTCTGTTTGTGTTTAAATACTTACCAAGGGTCATTTCTTCACTAGGTTCGGGGATATGTGCACTATAGTGTTCTTATAATACCCATATGAACATTTAAAGAGGTTATTCAATACCTATAATGTCCTTTATAAATATCTATTATTGAGCCTTACTCATTTTTGCATTTTGCTTTATGATATTTTCAACTATTTATGATAATATACTCTATTCGCCCTACTTTGCTAATCCCTATATGTGCTTTTTTTACTTCCTGCACCTTCAGTCGCCGGTGCCATAGTCCTTGCTTCTTACACTGTTGAATTATTGCCTGAAACAAATTTTCATCAGGTGATAGTGATAGAAGCAGGGTGAGTGACAGCAATGACACCCACCAATTATGATTTGTTTCAGGGCAGTGATAGGAACTGTGGGGTGATGCTGCTGTCACTTATTATCCTGTGATCAAAAGGACATAATCAGGGTATGGCGGTTATAGATACTATGGAAAGAGACTGTAGCCCTGTCTTATGATAACATCCTGTTTCAGGAGGGGCAATAGAAGTTGAAGGAAAAAAACTGCAGGGACATCCTCCTGTGATGTCATGCTGGAGACTCCCCTCAAACATAATGTCATAGGAAGTTAAATAAAAAACAGATACGGAGATTTGCAGCATAATAATAAGCTGTAATATAAATGACAAAAGTGGTTAGGGCTCATAGACAAATATGATGCTAGCATGGATAGATTTCTACTCTATGTATTACACTATGTATGGATGCATAGTAGCTGCACAACCACATGTCCAATAACGATAAGTAAGCAATTTGCAAAATTTGTAAGCGTCTGTGTGTCAACTGCAGCTTGTCCACACACTAGCCACTGCTTTCAAGGTGTCCTCAATATCTGTCCTACAAGTAATCCTATGCTTTAGTATTTTCCCATGAGAAATTCCACTCTCTCCTGAGGTATATATTATGAAGGATTAAACAGGCAACGGCGAATGTAACAATAATTCTCCCAATCTTGAGGACTTGTGGACTCCAGCTGGAAGAATTAAATTACAATTTTGGATTACAGTTGCTATAATCTGAAGTTCAAGTAGAAAATATTTATTTTTGTGTTATTTCATAGAAATAGACTTTATTACTTACTAGCTGAAGAGCCCGGCGTTGCCTGGGCATAGTAAATATCTGTGGTTAGTTATAGCACGTCACTTCTCTTATTTTCCCATCACGCCTCTCATTTTCCCCCTCACATCTCTCATTTTCTCCCTCACACCTCTCATTTTCTCCCTCACTCCTCTCATTCCCCCCAACACTTGTCATTTCGACCTCACATCTGTCATTTTCCAATCACTACACTATTTTCCCTCACTCCTCTCATTTTGCACTCACACCTTTTCATTTTCACCTCACACCTCTCATTTTCACCTCAGTATATACATGTTTGTCATCTCCCTTATATATAGTATACACCTGTATGTCATCTCCTGTATATAGTATATACCTGTATGTCATCTCCCCTGTATATAGTATATACCTGCTGTGTGTCATCTCCCCTGTATATAGTATATACCTGTATGCCATCTCCTCCTATATATAGTATATACCTGTATGTCATCTCCTCCTATATATAGTATATACCTGTATGTCATCTCCTCCTATATATAGTATATACCTGTATGTCATCTCCTTCTATATATAGTATATACCTGTATGTCATCTCCTCCTGTATATAGTATATACCTGTGTGTCATCTCCCCTGTATATAGTATATATCTGTGTGTCATCTCCTCCTGTATATAGTATATACCTATATGTCATCTTCTATATATAGCATATACCTGTATGTCATCTCCTCCTGTATATAGTATATACCTGTAGGTAATCTGCTCCTGTATATAGTATATACCTGTGTGTCATCTCCTCCTGTATTTAGTATAAACCTGTATGTCATCTCCTCCTGTATATAGTATGTACCTGTATGTCATCTCCTCCTCTATATAGTATATACCTGTGTGCTATCTCTCCTGTATATAGTATATATCTGTGTGTCATCTCCCATGTATATAGTATATACCTGTGTGATCTCCTGTATTAGACCTCGTTAACACGTTATTTGCTCAGTATTTTTACCTCAGTATTTGTAAGATAAATTGGCAGCCTGATAAATCCCCAGCTAACAGGAAGCCCTCCCCCTGGCAGTATATATTAGCTCACACATACACATAATAGACAGGTCATGTGACTGACAGCTGCTGTATTTCCTATATGGTACATTTGTTGCTCTTGTAGTTTGTCTGCTTATTAATCAGATTTTTATTTTTGAAGGCTAATACCAGACTTGTGTGTGTTTTAGGGCGAGTTTCGTTTGTCAAGTTGTGTGTGTTGAGTTGTGTGTGGCGACATGCATGTAGCGACTTTTGTGAGATGAGTTTTGTGTGGCAACATGCGTGTAGCAACTTTTTGTGTGTCGAGTTGCATGTAACAGGTTAGTGTAGCAAGTTGTGTGCAGCAAGTTTTGCGCATGGCGAGTTTTGCGCGTGGTGAGTTTTATGTCTGGTGCCTTTTGAGTATGTGCAAGTTTTGTGTGAGGCAACTTTTGCATGTGTTGCAAATTTTGTGCATGTGGCAATTTTTCCGCGTGTGCAAGTTTTGCGTGTGGCGAGTTTTCCATGAGGTGAGTTTTGCACTTGTGGCGAGTTTTGCGTGAGCCTAGTTTTTGCATGTGGCGAGTTTTGCGCGTGGCGAGTTTTGAGCGGCGACTTTTTTGTTTTGACTTTTATGTGGCGAGGTTGGTGTATGTGTGGTGAAATGTGTGCTGAGGGTGGTATATCTGTTCAAGCACGTGGTAGTGTGTGGCGCATTTTGTGTGTGTGTTCATATCCCCATGTGTGGTGAGTATCTCATGTCGGGGCCCCACCTTAGCAACTGATCGGTATATACTCTTTTGCGCCATCGCTCTCATTCTTTAAGTCCCCCTTGTTCACATCTGGCAGCTGTCAATTTGCCTGCAACACTTTTCCTTTCACTTTTCCCCATTATGTAGATAGGGGAAAATTAGTTTGGTGAATTGGAAAGCGTGGAGCTAAAATTTCACCTCACAACATAGCCTATGACGCTCTCAGGGTCCAGACGTGTGACTGTGCAAAATTTTGTGGCTGTAGCTGCGACGCCTCCAACACTTTTCCTTTCACTTTTTTCCCCATTATGTAGATAGGGGCAAAATTGTTTGGTGAATTGGAAAGTGCGGGGTTAAAATTTCACCTCACAACGTAGCCTATGACGCTCTCAGGGTCCAGACGTGTGACTGCAAAATTTTGTTGCTGTAGCTGCGACGCTTCCAACACTTTTCCTTTCACTTTTTTCCCCATTATGTAGATAGGGGCAAAATTGTTTGGTGAATTGGAACGCGCAGGGTTAAAATTTCGCCTCACAATATAGCCTATGACGCTCTCGGGGTCCAGACGTGTGACTGTGCAAAATTTTGTGGCTGTAGCTGTGACGGTGCAGATGCCAATCCCGGACATACACACACACATACACACACACATTCAGCTTTATATAGTAGACTAGCTGAAGAGCCCGGTGTTGCCTGGGCATAGCAACTAACTGTGGTTAGTTATAACAAGCTATAAGGATTATATTCCACATAAAAACTCTTTGTTGAAGCAGAAGGGTTTTTTAGCACAATATTAACCCCTTAATGACTGCTGATATGACTTTTAACGGTGGCAGTTAAGGGGCCTTATTCCTCCTGCACCACATGCTCCTTCTCTTTACACAGCCTCCTCCTGCACCTCACACTCTTCCTTTACACACAGCATTTTTCTGCAGCATAGCTTTTCTCCTTTATAGTCGCCTCCTCCGGCAGCACCTCACACTCCTCTCCCAATCCCAAGAGAAATTGCACTAATTGCAATAAAGCGTATCATATGCACAGACTATTTCTTCTGCAGCACCACACTTTTCTCCTTTAGACCTCATTCACACTTTATTTGGTCAGTATTTTTACCTAAGTATTTGTAGCTAAAACCTGGAGTAAAACAATCAGAGGAAAAGTATATTAGAAACACGTCACCACTTCTCTATTTTTCTCACACTCGTGGTTTTGGCTTATAAATGCTGAGGTAAAATACTGACCAAATACTGAATGTGTGAATGTGGCCTTATACACAGCCTCCACCTACAGTGCCTCACTCTTCTCTATGCACAGCCTCATTCTGCAGCAGCACCTCACTTCTCTTATTTTCCCATCATGCCTCTCATTTTTCCTCACATCTCTCATTTTCCCCCTCACATCTCTTATTTTCCCCTTCACTCCTCTTATTTTCCCCCACACACCTGACATTTTGACCTCACACCTGTCATTTTCCAATCACACCTCTTCATTTTCACCTCACACCTCTCATTTTCCCTTCACTCTACTATTTTCCCCTCACTCCACTGTTTTACCCTCCTCTCGTTTTCACCTCACTCCTCTCTTCCCCTCACATGTGTACAGCAACTTCCTCTTATGAGCACAGCGGTGTAATCCATGAGGCTCCTCCCTTTCCCTTGATGTCATGCTTCACAGGAGCAACACTATTCTAGACACGATGGACTTAGATGTGGCTTGTGCCTGGCACGCACTGATACTCTGAAGGCGGCAGCCCTGATTGTAGCTTGGAGCTGCTGGGACGTCGCAGTCAGTGAGTTTTGCAGGGTGGCTTTTGAGGTGAATGTGTCTCTGCCCGTGTGCGCTAACAACATGGGCCATGTGGACGGGGCTTTGCGTGTTGAGTGAGTGTGGCTATGCGGAGTGGGCGTGGCTTGATACATACACACACATACATACACTCAGCTTTATATATATATATATATACAGTGCCTTGTGAAAGTGTTTGGCCCCGTGGAACTTTTCAACCTTTTCCCCCATATCATGCTTCAAACATAAATATACCAAATGTACATTTTTAGTGAAGAATCAGCAACAAGTGGAACACAATTGTGAAGTTGAATTTATTGGTTATTTTAAATTTTTGTGGAAATTCTAAAACTGAAAACTGGGGCATGCAATATTATTTGGCCCCCTTACTTTCAGTGCAGCAAACTCACTCCAGAAGTTAAAGCTTTGGAAATCATTTTGCATCCAAATCCCGCTTTAAACTTCTCCACAACAGTATCACGGACCTGCCTGTTGTGTTCCTTGGCCTTCATGATGCTCTCTGTGCTTCAAACAGAACCCTGAGACTATCACAGAGCAGGTGCATTTATACGGAGACTTGATTACACACAGGTGGATTATATTTATCATCATTAGGCATTTAGGACAACATTGGATCATTCAGATATCCACAATGAACTTCTGGAGTGAGTTTGCTGCACTGAAAGTAATGGGGCCGAATAATATTGCACGCCCCACTTTTCAGTTTTTGAATTTCCACAAAAATCTAAATTACCAATACATTTTGTTCAACTTCACAATTGTGTTCCACTTATTGTTGATTCTTCACCAAAAATTTACATTTGGTATCTTTATGTTTGAAGCATGATAAGTGGGAAAAGTTCCAGGGGGCCGAATACTTTCCCAAGGCACTTTGATAGAACAGCTGCAAGCATGGTGGAAGAGTTGGTTTTCTCCTGTCAGATAACTGCTCCTTCACCCCAATACCACTGTCACCTTCTGTTACCCTCTCTTCCTTTGAGGTGCACTCTGTGCGCATCTATCCCCCTTCCAACATTCAACTGGCTGTCATTTACTGCCCCCCAGGGTCAGCCACCATCTTCTTTGACCACTTTACCACCTGGCTACTTCATTTCCTTTCCGCGGACGTCTCCACTACCTTGGGCAATTTCAGCATTCCCATTGACACTTCCCTCTCAGCTGCCACTAAGCTTCTATCTCTCACTTCCTCCTTCGCCTCGCTCAATGGTCTTCTGCAGCCACTCACAAAGATGGCCACACATTGGACTTCATCTTCACTCGCCTCTGCTCCTTAAGTGGCGACACGCGTCGGATTTTTACTGCCTTACCTGACTCTATGTGTGCTGAGTATATTGGTGTTATGGGTGTTTCATGATATTTTTCATGGGTACCTCTTAGGTAATTATTCCTCATGGGCACAACTGTTCGGACCTAACCACTTATTTCTACTTTTATGACATTTCATTCAATCTCCTTTCTCTATTGGATCCTGACCCTGGGCCATAAAGGATTTCTTATCTGAGGCTTGCATTTGATAAGCTGCTTACTGTTTCTGCACTTGAGTTGGGTGGGTCTGTTGCAGTGAGGGTTAAGATATTGGTGTCCACCATATATATACGTTTTTATTGTGTGAGGGATCAGCCATGTATTAGTGATGGTATGCGGTTTACTAGCATTTATCTGTATACTAGATAGTAGCCCGATTCTAACGCATCGGGTATTCTAGAATATGTATGCGTAGTGTATAGCACAGCCCATGTAGTATATTGCACAGCCCACACAGTACATTGCGCAGCCCACGCAGTACATTGCGCAAACCAACCAAGTACATTGCGCAGCCCACGCAGTACATTGCGCAACCCACGTAGTACATTGCCCAGCCCATGTAGTACATTGCGCAGCCCACGCAGTACAATGCCCAGCCCACATGGTATATTGCGCAGCCCACGTAGTATATTGCGCAGCCCACGTAGTATATTGCACAGCCCACGTAGTATATTGCACAGCTCACGTAGTATATTGCGCAGCCCACATAGTATATTGCAAAGCCCACGTAGTATATTGTGCAGCCCATGTAGTATATTGCACAGCCCACGTTGTATATTGCGCAGCCCACATAGTATATTGTGCAGCCCACGTAGTATATTGCGCTGCCCACGTAGTATATTGCGCAGCCCACATAGTATATTGTGCAGCCCACGTTGTATATTGCACTGCCCACGCAGTATATTGCGCAGCCCATGTTGTATCTTGTGCAGCCCACATTGTATATTGCCCAACCACGTAGTATATTGCACAGCCCATGTAGTATATTGCGCAGCCCATGTTGTATATTGCGGTTGTATATTGCGCAGCCCACATTGTATATTGTGCAGCCCACATTGTATACTGCCCAGCCCACGTAGTATATTGCCCAGCCCACGTAGTATATTGTGCAGCCCACATAGTATATTGCAAAGCCCACATAGTATATTGCGCAGCCCATGTAGTATATTGCACAGTCCACGTTGTATATTGCGCAGCCCACCTAGTATATTGTGCAGCCCACGTTGTATATTGTGCAGCCCACATTGTATATTGCACAGCCCACGTAGTATATTGCCCAGCCCACGTAGTATATTGCACAGCCCACGTAGTATATTGCACAGCCCACGTAGTATATTGCACAGCCCACGCAGTCTATAGCAATGTGGGCACCATATCCCTGTTAAAAAAAAGAATTAAAATAAAAAATAGTTATATACTCACCCTTCATTGGCCCCCGGATCGAAGCTGTAAGGCTAGGGTCACATTGCGTTAGTGCAATCCGTTTAGCGCTAGCGCTAGCAGATTGTGCTAACGCAATGTTTTTACCTGGGCCGCGTTCCGGGGTCGCGGTGACGTCCCCGCTCTCACAGATCCCCGATCTGCGATAGCGGGGAATGGACTGCGGGCGCGCCTCGGACTCTGCAAGCAGCGTCTGCGGCGCGCCTCAAAACACCGGCGCGTCGCTAGTGCGTGCCGAACATGGCACACGCTAGTGCTGCGCGTTCCCATTGCCGTGAATGGGCGCGCTAACGGACGCGTTGCACGGCGTTAATTTCGCCGTGCAACGCTGTCCGTTAGCGTGTTCCCATTAACGCAATGGGAACCTAGCCTTACCGACGCTTCTCGCGCGCTTCGGTCTGAAGAGTGCGCTGTGGTCTCGCGAGATGATGACGTAGCGGTCTCGCGAGACCGCACGTCATCATCTCTCGAGACCGCAATGCATGGAGCGGTCACCGGGGCGTCCCGAAAAGCGGGAAAGGCCGGTTCCTGATCCGGTGGAGTATATAACTATTTTTTATTTTTTTTATAATTTTTAACATTAGATCTTTTTACTATTCATTCTGCGTAGGCAGCATGAATAGTAAAAAGTTGGTCACACAGGGTTAATAGCAGCGTTAACCGAGTGCATTACACCGCGGTCAACGCTGCCATTAACCCTGTGTGAGCGCTGACCGGAAAGGAGTATGCGGGTGTCGGGCACTGACTGCAGGGAGGAAGGAGCGGCCATTTTCTTCCTGACTGTGCCCGTCGCTGATTGGTCGTGGCTGTTTTGCCGCAACCAATCAGCGACTTGGATTTCCATGACAGACAGAGGCCACGACCAATGAATATCTGTGACAGACAGACAGACAGAAGGACAGAAAGACGGAAGTGACCCTTAGACAATTATAGTATACTAAATGGTGGCCTGATTCTAACGCATCGGGAATTCTAGAATATGCATGTCCACGTAGTATATTGTCCAGCCACGTAGTATATTGCCCAGTCACGTAGTATATTGCCCAGTCACGTAGTATATTGCCTAGCCACGTATATTGCCCAGCCACCTAGTATATTGGCCAGTCACGTAGTATATTGCCCAGTCACATAGTATATTGCCAAGTCACGTAGTATATTGCCCAGTCACGTAGTATATTGCCCAGCCACGTAGTATATTGCCCAGTCACGTAGTATATTGCCCAGCCACGTAGTATATTGCCCAGCCACGTAGTATATTGCCCAGCCCACGTAGTATATTGCCCAGCGACATAGTATATTGCCCAGTCATGTAGTATATTGCCCAGCCACGTAGTATATTGCCCAGCCACATAGTCTATTACCAAATGATGATGAATATTGCCCAGCCACATAGTATATAGCAGAGCCATGCAGTATATTGCCCAGCCACGTAGTATATTGCCCAGCCACGTAGTATATTGCCCAGTCACGTAGTATATTGCCCAGTCACGTAGTATATTGCACAGCCACTTAGTATATTGCCCAGTCACGCAGTACAGTATATTGCCCAGGCATGTAGTATATTGCATAGCAACGGAGTATACAGCACAGAGCCACGTAGTATAGAGACTTTAAAAAAAATAAACATATAAGGCCCGTTGAAGTCCTGCTATACTTACCATCCGCTGCCTTTCCCGCTCCTCGCAACGCTCCCGGGACCGCTCCATTGCAAGCTGCAGCTTCCGGTCCCAGGGCTGGTATGAGCAGGACCTGTGATGATGTCACGGTCACATGACCGTGATGTCACAGCAGGTCCTTGTCGCACACCAGCCCTGGGACTGGAAGCTGTCGCTTGCAATGGAGCGGTCCCGGGAGCGTCGCGAGGAGCGGGAAAGGCGGCGGAGGGTGAGTATAGCAGGTTTTTTTTTATTATTATTTTTAACATGACATATTTTTACTATTGATGCTGCATAGGCAGCATCAATAGTAAATAGTTGGGGACACACAGGGTTAATAGCAGCTGTAACGGAGTGCGTTACACCGTGGGCCGTTACTGCTGCCATTAACCCTGTGTGAGCGGTGAGTGGAGGGGATTATGGAGCGGGCGGCGGGCAGTGAGTGCAGGGACTAATCGGACTGTGCCCATCGCTGATTGGCAGGCAGCTGCCGAGACCAATCAGCGAATGAATAACCATGACAGAAGGACAGACAGACAGACGGATGTGACCCTTAGACAATTATATAGTAGATATAATCTTCTTTATTCTTTATTTTTTTATATAGCGCTAACATATTCCGCAGCGCTTTACATTTTGCACACACTATCATCACTGTCCCCGATGGGGCTCACAATCTAAATTCCCTATCAGTATGTCTTTGGAATGTGGGAGGAAACGGGAGTGCCCGGAGGAAACCCATGCAAACACGGAGAGAACATACAAACTCTTTGCAGATGTTGTCCTTGGTGGGGTTTGAACCCATGACTCAAGCGCTTTAAAGCTTTATGAGCTTATGTTATGTTTTGGTATGTCACATGTGTGACTATTTTAATCTTTTTAATGTTTTTTGTGTGTTTTTTGTATCGAATAAAATTTCTATTTAATATCCATGTCTCATGGTGATCGCCTCTTCATGGCCTATATCTTTTTCTTGGATTAGTTGGTGTTAATACAAGTTCAGGCCGAGGTTGGATCCCATAAAAGATTTTCCTGTTGTGCCCCCTCAATTCATGTTATACCTCAATCTACACTCACTGTCTGAATCTCTTCTCCCTCTTACAGGCATAGGTTCGCTACACAATGCGGATGCCACTACCGCTTTGTATAGCAACACAATAGCTGTAGCTCTGGAATTGGTTGCCCCTGTAACACATACCAAAGTTCACAAAATCAACAGACAGCCCTGGCACACCAGCCTGACCAAAGAACTGAGGCGAGCTTCCAAGGCTGCTGAGCGGAGATGGAAAAGATCCCACTCCAATGAGCACTTCATCGCATTCAAACAGTCCCTCACTACTTTCAAGGCCTCACTTGCTGCAGCAAAACAAACCTACTTCTTATCTCTCATATCTTCTCTGTCTCACAACCCTAAACAGTTATTCAACACTTTCAATTCTCTCCTCCGTCCCCCAGCACCCCCTCCCTCTCCACTCATCTCAGCTGAAGACTTTGCCCCATTTTTCGACAACTCCCAGAGCCCTTTCTCCTTACTGCCCATCCCTCCTACTCCAAAACCAACTTCTCCACCATTACAGAAGATCGACTCTCCACTCTACTCTCAAGATTGCACCTCACCACCTGTGCACTTGACCCGATCCCATCCCACTACATCCCAGACCTCACCACAGTCTTCATCCCAACCCTAACCCATCTCTTTACCCTATCACTAACAACTGATGTCTTCCCCTCAAGCTTTAAACATACCTCAATCACACCTATCCTCAAAAAGCCCTCTCTTGACCCATCCTCTGCATCTAGCTATGACCCTATATTACTTCTCCCCTATGCCTTAAAACTACTGGAACAACACGTCAATCTTGAACTGTCCTCCCACCTCTCTTCTTGCTCCCTCTTCAACCGCTTACCATCTGCTTTGGTCCCCACCACTCCACTGAAACTGCCCTAACTAATGTCAACAATGACCTATTAACTGCCAAGGCCAAGCGACACTACTCTGTCCTCCTCCTCCTGGACCTGTCCTCTGCCTTTGATACAGTGGACCTTTCCATATAAATTTAGACCCTCTCATCACTTGGCATCACAGACTTGGCCCTGTCCTGGGTCTTGTCATACCTAACAGACCGGACATTCAGCATCTCCCACTCACAAACCACCTCCTCACCTCATCCTCTATCTGTCTGAGTCCCGCAAGGTTCCCTCCTAGGGCCCCTGCTCTTCTCAATTTACACCTTGGGCCTGGGACAGCTCATAGAATCTCACGGCTTTCAGCATCATCTCTATGCCGACGACACACAGATATACATCTCTGGACATGTCTGTCTGCTATTTCATCCTTCAACTCCGCTAGAATTCTAAAACTTAATATGGACAAAACAGAATTTATAATCTTTCCCCCATCTCACTTGACCTTGACTCCCCCAACAGACCCATCCATTAAAGTAAGTGGCTGCCCACTCACCCCAGTCCCACAAGCTCGCTGCCTTGGTGTAATCCTTGTCACTGATATCGCCTTCAAACCACATAAACTCAAAAATATTTCCTGGATCAGTACATTCCTTAACCAAGAATCTGCAAAAACCCTAGTCGATGCCCTTATCATCTCCTGCCTTGACTGCTGCAACATTCTGCTCTGTGGCCTCCCCTCTAACACTCTCGCACCCCTCCAATCTATTCTAAACTCTGCTGCCCGACTAATCCACCTGTCCCCGCGCTATTCCCCAGCCTCTCCCCTCTGTCAATCCCTGCACTGGCTCCCCATTACCCAAAGACTCCAGTTCAAAACCCTAACCATGGCATACAAAGCCATCCACAACCTGTCTCCTCCATACATCTGTGACCTTATCTCCCAGAACTTACCTGCATACAACCTCCGATCCTCACAAGATCTTCTTCTATATTCCCCTGTTATCTCCTGTTCCCACAATCGCATACAAGATTTCTCCCACACATCCCCTATACTCTGGAACGCTCTACCCCAACATATCAGACTCTCACCTACCGAGGAAACATTCAAAAATAACCTGAAGACCTACCTATTCCGACAAGCCTACCACCTGCAGTAACCACGATAGACCAATCCACTGCACAACCAGCTCTACCCTCACCTACTGTATTCTCACCCATCCCTTGTAGATTGTGAGCCCTCGCGGGCAGGGTGCTCTCTCCTCATGTACCAGTCACGACTTGTATTGATTAAGATTACTGTACTTGTTTTTTATTATTTGTACCCCTTCTCACATGTAAAGCGCTATGGAATAAATGGCGCTATAATAATAAATACCGTATATACTCGAGTATAAGCTGAGATTTTCAGCCCATTTTTGGGCAGTATCAACTATCCGGTAACCACATAGGTCCGGAGTAAAGTGCGACCCCCTGGAAGAAGCCACGTTGCGAAACGCGCGTCGGGGTTATCCTGTCCCACGGCAAATCCCCTCACCAGCAGGTATGCATACAACGCTGATACCCTATGTATGATTTCTTCAGTATGAATCTTATATGGACTGACATGGCCTTTTGCGTTATTTTGCACTATGCACTGACACTTTACTCCGGACCTATGTGGTTACCGGATAGTTGATACTGCCCTACATTTTTTATGTACACTAGTACTATATATGGGTATAATTATATGGCCTCTTGTCCAGTACATTGTAGTAGTCCTTAATTAAGACACATTTATATCTATTTGTCGTCCACCTACACTTGTGGCTCTATAATCCAGAGCCTGCTGGTTCATATGTATTTAGTGATCCACTTTGTTCTATTTATCTACACTTTGTGGATTGCCTTGGGTCCATTCTGCCGTGTTTTTCCCTTGTTTTGTATTCGCTTATATATGAATTGCATTTTTGTCTTTTAATCATATTGAATAAAAATTTTTATATTTTATTTTTCTGGTTTGTTACTTCCCTTCTTTTTTGGATATATGCTATTTCTGGAGGTACGCCTCAGATATTGTTTGGTCTAACATTTTGGGTATATTATTTTTAATCCAGTAGTACATTTTAGTGACACATTAATGAAAATGAGCCATCACAGTTAAAACGCATTTAAGAGGATCAGTAAATACAGATAGTTTGCAATCAAATTATATAGAAATGTATTATTTCCATGTATGGAATCAAAGCAACCAGATACATTTAGTTGTGTTCTGCAATAATTACCACCGTAGTCTAATATGAACCTGTCTAAAAATCACAATATCTTAATTAAAGTTATGTTTAAGGGAAGGGAGCTGCAGTCTAGACATTTTTAATGTTGTAAATAACTGTTATCCATAGAAATAAGCTGTGTTTTAATGGATTACTAAAATAAGTATTCATAAACCAATATTTTTTTGTGTTCCATTTAATCATTGCTTTACCTAAGCATACTGTTAAAAGCTTACCAATTTTCAGAAAACCTCTGTGTGATTATGTCATCATAGGTAAAAGTCAACTTGTTTAATGTAGCAATAAAATTAATATTCTCTGGGATACTTCAAGGGTATTCCCTTCTGAAGAATTTATCACTGATAAACTAAAAGCATTGATATAAAAGGATGAATACATAAACCTCTTTCAACAGACTTTAATACCTGAACCTGAACATCGCATTGTTTTCAATAGTAGAAAGCCAAATTAGGCTAAGTTCATATTAGCGTCTTTGTGTGCAGCGTATCATCTGCATGCGCAAACACATGGTTACGTTGCTTTTTTATCCTCATCAGCTTACACATGACGCCAAAAAATACTGCTTGTGCATGCATTTGTATGCATTTTTGCATGCGTTTGCGTTATTTCAGCGCATGGGTTCGAATTTTCAAAGAATTTTGTTATGCGGCAAATGCTGTTCCAGGAGTATTTCCTTGACAAATGCCACACACAATTGGCATGTTTCATGGGGATTCTGAATATATAGACCCGACACAGATGAAATCCTCATCTTTTGCTGCTGTATCCAGCTGCAAGATGGATCTTAGCATGGAGAGCTTCTATCGTAATGTGGATTTGGAATTGAAATTGGCTTTTGCCTTTGCTGTGGTTTGTGAAGAAGAAAGAAGATTAAGATGGAGAAGATGTCATCGCTACTTGCAACACCCAATCTTTGAAGTCCGAGACAGACGTGGAGCCTACAACTCGTTGTACACCGAGCTACATGAAAACCCGGAGAAGTTTTTTGAATACACGATGATGTCTGATTAGAGCTTTGATGAATTGCTGCAAAATGTGCGAGGATCCATCATCAGGCAGGACACGCAACTATGTAGAGCAATTCCTGCTGAGGAACGTCTGTTGGTGACCCTGAGGTACGTAATTTTGAAAACTTAACACGTCATTTGTATTATTGTTTAAAAGCCATGTACCGATTTTTTTTCCCCATTTTCTGTTAGTCAGATTCTTGGCTACCGGAGAGACCTTAAGATCTCTACATTTCCAATTTGGATTGGAGTGTCCACCTTTTCTGGGATTGTTGGAGACACCTGCCGTGCTTTATGTGATGTTCTGCATGCAGAATTCCTCCCCCAACCCACAACTGAACTCTGGCTGAAAAATGCAGCACAATTCCGTGAAATTTGTAATTTTCCTAACTGTGTGGGAGCTGTGGACTGCAAACACATTCAGATTCAGAAACCTGCTGGAAGTGGATCCAAATATTTGAAGTGCAAAAAATACTTTTCTATTGTTCTAATGGCGATTGCCATTGTCACCGTTAACGTTGGGTCATTTGGACGAGGAAATGACTCACAGACTTTCAAAAACTCTGACATTGGCCAATGTTTGTATGTTAGTAATTTAAATTTTCCACTGCCACAACCTCTTCCGAACACTGAAGGACTACCAATGCCGTCTGTTGCTGTTGGGAATGAGACGTTTCAAACGTGTGTCAATCTCATAAAACCATACTCAAGTCGGGACTTGAATCACGCCAAAAGGGTTTTTAACTACCAACTGACAAGGGCACGAAGAACTGTGGAGTGTGCCTTTGATTGATGTTCCCAAAATGCACCCCTTTGATGCCAGTAAACCAATCTAAAAACTGAGACAATTGATGATGTGGTCAAAGCGTGTGTTGTTATGCACAATTACATCCTGGCAAAAGAGTGACTACAATTAGAACTTGACGAACCTGTTGATACCACTTTGTAGGATTAGCGTGATCACCCTCTGAGGACTACAGTTGAAGTTGCCCATATGAGGGATAAGTTTGCTGCTTACTTTGTTTCAGATATTGGACGTCTTGAATGGCAAGATGATATTTTTTAATACACTTTAAGTAAATGTTATATGTTTGCTGACTTTACTACATATGTTTGCTGACTTTACTACTAATGAAACACCTTTAGTTAAACACCCATTACAACTTGACTCAACAATACTATACACACGTGTGTGTTTTCGCATAAAGAGACAAAGAAAACAGGGATTGTGCAAACAAAATAAAAATTTTATTTAACAACAAACAAGCAATTGGTTTTATGTTTGCGGTCTGTATGACAGTGATATATTGTGAACCTTGAGAGTGTTGAGCTGTTATGATTGAGTAACATTTGTTGATGAAGGGGTTACAGGGGAAGGGACAATTAATTGAAGGATTCGCTCCTGGATGGGACTGGACACATTGGGAGTAGACGACACATTAGGAGTTGAACTGACAAATTGGAAGGGGGACAACCAAGGGAAGGTAGTGACATATTAGACAACAGAGACACATTGGGAGGTGAGGGTGGAGGTGGCAGGACCATTTTTGGACGACATTTCTTGCTCCTGGTCTTCATTTTTCAGTGCAGCGCCAAGTCACCAGTGGGAGTCTTTCTGAGTTTCTTTGTTGTATGAGTGGGAGTTTTGCTTGCTGCAGGGGTGCTGCACTCTGGAGCGTGGTGGATGCTGCTTGCTGCAGGGCTGCTGCACTCTGGAGCGTGGTTTAGCTGTGAACTGGAGGAACAGGCCAGTGATGCTGTGCTCATTGATGCTGGTAAAATCCGGCCTGCTGCTGATAGCTTCTGGACTGCTGCTGCTGTAATGCATGGCTGTAAGCAGCCTGGCAGGCCTGCATGATGTTCAGCTGGAGTCCAGGAGTAAGGTTTTCCGACACTGTAACAGAATGTCACCCCAGCCTGTACACATGGACCATACTGTAATCAGGCTTACATTAGCATTCCTTGTTCTGTATCTGGTGGGGGCATGCTTGTCTTTGTTCCTCTCTGCAGGGGGCATCTCCAATACACAAACATGTAGACAGACTGCAGACAGGGTTTCTGGGGAACACTCTTAATCATTGAAGCTATGTTTAAATGGGTGTTAGTATCTCTGCTCCCAAGAGTGGTAGGACAATAAGCCACATGTTCAGTTAGATGATGCTGTGTGCTTTGGAGGACAAGGATCTGTAGCTGGAGCTGGATCCTGGTATCATGTATGGAGATTGGAGATCATTTTGCCACATGGAATTGTGATGTCTCACCACTAGTGCCATAAACAACAAGAAGAAGATGTCATGCTATATCGAGGGGAACACCAAACAATAACAAAAAATAAAGAAATGTCTTTAAATACTTTATTATGTCGACCAAAAAAACACAAAACAACACACTACAGTTTTAAAAGCATTTAAAAACACACATAAATGTGACATCAAAGATTCCTATAAGGAACCTCCCCTTGGACATGTAATATGGTATGAGTTCGTATAGACAAATAATTATTTACTCATGGGTGCAGTTGTCCTAAGTACATATTCAAGATGATAAGTCTAAATATGACACAACTGGCTAATAGCCACACAAATCAATACAAGATGAAAAAAGATAAACATTTATATGCCTGGCCCAGCTCGCAGCACAAAATAATGGGCACTAATATAAGGATATATGGTCCTATTGTAGTAATGGGCAACCACTATACAGGTATAAATAACAAATATATCCAGTATAGGTAAATAATACAGAAAAAAATTTGAGTATAAACATTGGTCTAAGGCAGAGCTAATAAAACTATCCTGCTATGCAATAAGCACATGTCTACACCTATATATAGCAGGTATACCCATAGACACCGATATTGACCATAGAACAGACATAAACCAGATGGAAAATTGTATTGTTTAGGTAGGCGAAAAAGCCAAATATATAACTAGTAGATGTTCCCCTAATAAACAGGAGATAGCCAAAATAACAATAGAACAAATGAATACTGTATAAACCTTCAAGCGTGCATCCGCATTAAACATTCATATAGTTAACCACACATAGATGAGATAAGATGACGGCCGAGAGGTAATAAGCCCCTAATGTGGAGATTCATATATAATAGATTTAAATTTGTCCCATATATATAAAGGCCGTGTGTGGATGCTGAAGCAACCCTCGGCCTGGGCGTACACGCCTAGGAGAGACGAACCAATAGTAGTATAACGTATCAACCAAATACCCTGTTTTTTACATCTTTTACTAGCACTTGCGGATTACTGCAATTTTTTTCAAACTGAGTGTTTTTGGTTTTACTATTCTCTTTTGTGTCTTCAGGTTTCTTGGTGGTGTGTGAACATGTTTCTACAGACTTGTTCACTGTGCAAGTAGCCCATGTGTTTCTGTTTCTGTTTCTGTTTCTGTTTCCAATAGTAGTATATGCGGCATAGAGAAAAAAAGCTCACTGAAGGGACAAGGAGCTATCATCCCCATGCAGATAAGAATGGTAACGCTAATAGGACATAACCAAAATACCCATCCATACAGAGGTCCAGGGGGCAAAAGGCCCAACGCGTGTCGCCACCAAAGTGGCTTCGTCAGGGGCAGGTGCCATAGTATGAGGTCGACTGCTATATATACACACTTAACGCTTACCCTAATGAAAGAATCCACTACAGCTGAAGTACGACGGCATGGTGTAACAGATTAAGCATGGAGTATCGGTGTTGTCGCCGCCGGAAGCGGCGCCGCATGTAGGCACTTCCAGGAGTGCCAAGATGGTCGTATAGGTATTAAGTGCGCATGTCCGAGGCCCATATTGAGAGATGGATAGTGGAAGTACTCTGGAGCACCAAGATGGCTACAGAGACGCGCATTGCGCATGCACTAGTTCGAAACTCCGCCCCTCCACACAGTAAGAGCAACCAGTCAAAAGGCTGTAAAGATAACATTATACACTTGTCCTAATAAGATGTCAACTAAAACTGTGGTAACATAGTAACATAGTTAGTAAGGCCGAAAAAAGACATTTGTCCATCCAGTTCAGCCTATATTCCATCATAATAAATACCCAGATCTACGTCCTTCTACAGAACCTAATAATTGTATGATACAATATTGTTCTGCTCCAGGAAGACATCCAGGCCTCTCTTGAACCCCTCGACTGAGTTCGCCATCACCACCTCCTCAGGCAAGCAATTCCAGATTCTCACTGCCCTAACAGTAAAGAATCCTCTTCTATGTTGGTGGAAAAACCTTCTCTCCTCCAGACGCAAAGAATGCCCCCTTGTGCCCGTCACCTTCCTTGGTATAAACAGATCCTCAGCGAGATATTTGTATTGTCCCCTTATATACTTATACATGGTTATTAGATCGCCCCTCAGTCGTCTTTTTTCTAGACTAAATAATCCTAATTTCGCTAATCTATCTGGGTATTGTAGTTCTCCCATCCCCTTTATTAATTTTGTTGCCCTCCTTTGTACTCTCTCTAGTTCCATTATATCCTTCCTGAGCACCGGTGCCCAAAACTGGACACAGTACTCCATGTGCGGTCTAACTAGGGATTTGTACAGAGGCAGTATAATGCTCTCATCATGTGTATCCAGACCTCTTTTAATGCACCCCATGATCCTGTTTGCCTTGGCAGCTGCTGCCTGGCACTGGCTGCTCCAGGTAAGTTTATCATTAACTAGGATCCCCAAGTCCTTCTCCCTGTCAGATTTACCCAGTGGTTTCCCGTTCAGTGTGTAATGGTGATATTGATTCCCTCTTCCCATGTGTATAACCTTACATTTATCATTGTTAAACCTCATCTGCCACCTTTCAGCCCAAGTTTCCAACTTATCCAGATCCATCTGTAGCAGAATACTATCTTCTCTTGTATTAACTGCTTTACATAGTTTTGTATCATCTGCAAATATCGATATTTTACTGTGTAAACCTTCTACCAGATCATTAATGAATATGTTGAAGAGAACAGGTCCCAATACTGACCCCTGCGGTACCCCACTGGTCACAGCGACCCAGTTAGAGACTATACCATTTATAACCACCCTCTGCTTTCTATCACTAAGCCAGTTACTAACCCATTTACACACATTTTCCCCCAGACCAAGCATTCTCATTTTGTGTACCAACCTCTTGTGCGGCACGGTATCAAACGCTTTGGAAAAATCGACGTGGTGCGACGGCATGATGTAATAAGTAGACATGGAGTAACGACGTTGCCACCATTAAAAACGGCACCATACCCGGGCACTTGTGGGAGTACCAAGATGGCCGTATAGGCATAAGATGCGCATGCTCGGGCCCCATATCAGAAAGAAGAGAATGAAAGTACTCCTGGGCACCAAGAAGACTATAGACACGTGCATTACGCACGCGCTAGTTAGATACTCCGCCCCCCACACACACACACGTAATAGACACAGACCATCCTAAGAACTATCACAGTGATTCGTACTAAAGCCAGATGGAGATACCACTACTGCAGTGTGGTAAAGCCCCATTAGGCACATAAATAAAAATATTGCGATATTTACACAGATTCTCCATATTGGAAACAATGATAGAAAACTATATGGTAATGGGCGTGAATATGTTCAGGTGCAAACCAATATACAGAATTAACATAAATGAATATAAAGTTACTAACCACGAAGACTCATATATCACTCTATCTTGAAATGTAAACAATCAGATGCGGCAAAAATCTCATGCTGCAGCGATAGAAAATGAGGAGTATAAAAAAGCTAATCTTATACCACGGGGATTACGGGTACAGATTTTCCCGGCCTGGAAGGCTACCCCTGAATTTCGTGGTGTTTGGGAGACCGGCTTGGCTAAATGTTCCACCATTTTGATAGACATGCTCATAGAACATGACCAAATTCTGCTAAACAAAATCAAAAGTGAAATTAAGATCTGTGAAAATAAACTCACTGAGTTTGACAGGGATGCTTTAGTAAACCCCTTCCAATTAAAACTAAAAAACTTAATTGATACCTTCGAGAAGGAAATCATCGCCCGTAAAAGGAACAAATTTCACAGGGATAGATCTGACTTCAATAACGGGAGAGCCTACAGGTGGACTCATCGGGGAAATAAAAGACCCCTCCTAGATGATCTGAATAGGATGCCTGAGAGTCAAACAGGCCCAGAATTGTCTTCCAGCGATTTTTTATCTTCAGACCCCAGCGACGGAGAAGGCGCAGTCGGAGGGGTCGTAGAAAAGCAAGGTTTGAACAAAAGAAAGGGCAGAGGATACAGGATCTGGTCACCAACATACAGGAGAGAGACCAGGCTCAACAGGAGGAGATAACCAGTGATGAACTGGACATGGTCCAACCAGGTAACCTGCAGATTAATAATTTATCATCTCACACACTGTCGGTACCTGAAACTAAGGTCCTCTCTAGAGGGCTTTCTTTCTCACCAATGAACACTTTAAATAAATTGTACTGGTGAAGGACCTCTATCTCTTCTGTCGCCAACTCACCTTTAGGCTTCTCTACCACCAACCTTCGTTATTGGATACATTCCCTGATAATGAGAGACAGGTCTTTCAAGACCTGTTGGAACTCTTGCAGGAAAACGAGACTCCACCCTCTAGAAGCAGATTCACCAGACGTCTTCCATCGCAGGCCACTCCGTCCCTCTCTCTGTTCCCTGCAGTCCAGATATTTTTGGACAAGACGTGTTGTGATATTGAGAACCTAAGACCAGATCCTCACAAGGCGAATAATCTCAGCAAGGAAGAGGTTAAGGCTCTACAGGATCTAAAGAAAAACAAGGACTTTGTGGTACGTGAAGCTGACAAAGGGGGTAACGTTGTCTTGTGGACATCACAAGACAGCTTAATAATGTTAACTGTTATGCCATTCTACCCTCAGATCCGACTGATTTTTTTAAGAGTCAGCTTGACCGTATTATTGATGGGGCATTTCGGGATCACATAGTGACTAAAAAAGAGGCAGAATTCCTCATGACATCGGTGTCAACTATCCCTACTTTCTATGCCCTACCAAAAATCCACAAGTCCCTTGTAGAACCTCCAGGTAGGCCTATAGTTTCAGGGATAGGGAGCATTTTTGAACGTCCATGCATTTATGTTGACCATTTTTTACAGCCATTGGTCACCTCCCTGAAATCTTTTACCAGAGACTCCACTCACTTATTGCAACTCCTGGAAGAATGTGAAATCCCTGAGAACACCTTGTTAATCAGCATGGATGTGGAATCCCTGTACACCAGCATCGCACACCATTCAGGTATGCAGGCGGTTTCCTTTTTCTTGGAAAAAGCTACGGAGAGAACCGTGGAACATGATAGGTTCATCCTAAGGTTGTTACACTTCATCTTAGACAAAAATTACTTTGTCTTTGATAGGAAGTTTTTCCGACAGGTATCTGGTACCGCTATGGGGGCTCGTTGTGCCCCCGCCTACGCCAACCTATTTTTAGGTTGGTGGGAGGAGACAGTGGTCTACCAACATCGTTTATTTAACCTTATGGCACATACCTGGCAAAGGTATATTGACGACATCCTGCTGATTTGGATGGGGCCTATCGAAGATTGTAACCAATTCATTGGGGATCTTAATGTAAACAATCTAAACATTAAACTCACATCTGTGATTTCAGCAACCAGCATTGATTTCCTGGATTTGAGACTCACGATCAAAGACTCGAGAATAGTAAGTGGACTGCATCGAAAAACTAGAGCTACCAACAGCCTTCTTCATTTCACCAGCTTTCACCCGTTCCACCTTAAAAAAGGGATCCCGAAGGGTCAATTCCTCCGTGTCAGAAGAAATTGCAGCACAGACGAAGAATTTAAACAGCAGGCGAGGGATTTATCTGCCCGCTTCAAGAAAAGAGGATATCCACAGCGACTCATTTCGGGGGCCTTTCAACATGCCTGCCAACAGGATCGGAGGCAGCTCTTTGAGAAAAAGGTACGTGAATCTACACGCCCCCTAGCCCTTATCACCACTTATAACAACCAGTGGGCAGATATACGGAATCTATTAGGTCGTAATTGGGATATCCTCATGACTGACAAACGAATTCCATCAGTGGTCTCTAATTCTCCTTGCATGGTAGCTAGAAGAGCGAAATATCTTAGAGATGACCTTTGTCACAGTCATTATCAGCGCCCAGTTGCAAGGCTGAATCGAGGAACTAGAACTTTTGGCTCTTATCCTTGCGGGGGATGTAATATCTGCCAATATATGATCTCACAAGATGGCTTTTCTATCTCTACAGTCCCTTTTCGGATACAGCCGAAGGAATTCTTCAACTGCAGAACCAGGAATGTGGTAATGCCATCTTCTGTGACTGCCCAAAAGGTGTATGTTGGGCAGACCACGCAGGAATTAAGGAGGAGAATGCAACAGCATCTTTCAAGTATTTCTACGGCAGCAAGGGATCGGGCGAAAAATAAGACTCTTTCTTCTGTGGCTGCGCATTTTTTGGATCACCATCAATGCAAAATTTCAAACTTTAAAGTTATGGGTCTGGAAGGAGTGCATCTAAATATAAGGGGTGGAGACATTGTCAAGCGGCTCCTGTGTTGTGAAACAAAATGGATTTATAATCTACAGAGTATGACCCCTAGGGGGCTCAACGAAGAGTTTCTCTTCACCGGTTTCTATAAACAACTATGAGGAGTACATTTTTGTACCATATTTCGTCGTCTCCATGCCTCTGTATTCAGTATTTGGTTTGGTATCTTTAGTTGTTAGATTGTGTCTGTATTTGTTATAGGCCCTTTTCTTACCTGGCCCGGCACCAGCTCGCATGCCTCTGTAATTATCGATATACCTTAGGAATTATTCCTCCTTTTTGAGGACTCTAGAATCCAACGTAGGAGGGTATTTTTTGACCTGCATAGGGACAATAGGTAGGGGACGCTGTCGTATTGTGAGTTATCTCTCCAAACTATGGTTTATTCAGGAGCAATTCTGTGGTGGGATTCTACCAACATTTTAGGTTTATACATGAGTGTCTTGTATCCTATGTTCCCTGCCGATTAAAACATCTTGCCCTCAGGATTGTAATTGGTCTGATTGGGTTATTTGCTTTATACCATGCTCCTACCTATATGAGATGGATTTTCATAGTTTAATTAGATATTTGGTATAAGAATCGCGGGTGGATGGTGAATTTGAAGGGTGTTTATTGACATTCACTTTTACTTCTTACATTTATTGTTATATTTATTTTCATTTATTTATTTTTCTTTTTTGTGTGTAACATTATAATCAATTTAGTGCGTAGACGACTCCTATCGACTCATTTTCTATCGCTGCAGCATGAGATTTTTGCCGCATCTGATTGTTTACATTTCAAGATAGAGTGATATATGAGTCTTCGTGGTTAGTAACTTTATATTCATTTATTTTAATTCTGTATATTGGTTTGCACCTGAACATATTCACGCCCATTACCATATAGTTTTCTATCATTGTTTCCAATATGGAGAATCTGTGTAAATATCGCAATATTTTTATTTATGTGCCTAATGGGGCTTTACCACACTGCAGTAGTGGTATCTCCATCTGGCTGTAGTACGAATCACTGTGATAGTTCTTAGGATGGTCTGTGTCTATTACGTGTGTGTGTGTGGGGGGCGGAGTATCTAACTAGCGCGTGCGTAATGCAAGTGTCTATAGTCTTCTTGGTGCCCAGGAGTATTTTCATTCTCTTCTTTCTGATATGGGGCCCGAGCATGCGCATCTTATGCCTATACGGCCATCTTGGTACTCCCACAAGTGCCCGGGTGTGGTGCCGTTTTTAATGGTGGCAACGTCGTTACTCCATGTCTACTTATTACATCATGCCGTCGCACCACAGTTTTAGTTGACATCTTATTAGGACAAGTGTATAATGTTATCTTTACAGCCTTTTGACTGGTTGCTCTTACTGTGTGGGGGGGCGGAGTTTCGAACTAGCGCATGCGCAATGCGCGTCTCTGTAGCCATCTTGGTGCTCCAGAGTACTTCCACTATCCATCTCTCAATATGGGCCTCGGACATGCGCACTTAATACCTATACGACCATCTTGGCACTCCTGGAAGTGCCTACATGCGGCGCCGCTTCCGGCGGCGACAACACCGATACTCCATGCTTAATCTGTTACACCATGCCGTCGTACTTCAGCTGTAGTGGATTCTTTCATTAGGGTAAGCGTTAAGTGTGTATATATAGCAGTCGACCGCATACTATGGCACCTGCCCCTGACGAAGCCACTTTGGTGGCGACACGCGTTGGGCCTTTTGCCCCCTGGACCTCTGTATGGATGGGTATTTTGGTTATGTCCTATTAGCGTTACCATTCTTATCTGCATGGGGATGATAGCTCCTTGTCCCTTCAGTGAGCTTTTTTTCTCTATGCCGCATATACTACTATTGGTTCGTCTCTCCTAGGCGTGTACGCCCAGGCCGAGGGTTGCTTCAGCATCCACACACGGCCTTTATATATATGGGACAAATTTAAATCTATTATATATGAATCTCCACATTAGGGGCTTATTACCTCTCGGCCGTCATCTTATCTCATCTATGTGTGGTTAACTATATGAATGTTTAATGCGGATGCACGCTTGAAGGTTTATACAGTATTCATTTGTTCTATTGTTATTTTGGCTATCTCCTGTTTATTAGGGGAACATCTACTAGTTATATATTTGGCTTTTTCGCCTACCTAAACAATACAATTTTCCATCTGGTTTATGTCTGTTCTATGGTCAATATCGGTGTCTATGGGTATACCTGCTATATATAGGTGTAGACATGTGCTTATTGCATAGCAGGATAGTTTTATTAGCTCTGCCTTAGACCAATGTTTATACTCAAATTTTTTTCTGTATTATTTACCTATACTGGATATATTTGTTATTTATACCTGTATAGTGGTTGCCCATTACTACAATAGGACCATATATCCTTTTATTAGTGCCCATTATTTTGTGCTGCGAGCTGGGCCAGGCATATAAATGTTTATCTTTTTTCATCTTGTATTGATTTGTGTGGCTATTAGCCAGTTGTGTCATATTTAGACTTATCATCTTGAATATGTACTTAGGACAACTGCACCCATGAGTAAATAATTATTTGTCTATACGAACTCATACCATATTACATGTCCAGGGGGAGGTTCCTTATAGGAATCTTTGATGTCACATTTGTGTGTGTTTTTAAATGCTTTTAAAACTGTAGTGTGTTGTTTTGTGTTTTTTTGGTCGACATAATAAAGTATTTAAAGACATTTCTTTATTTTTTGTTATTGTTTGGTGTTCCCCTCGATATAGCATGACATCTTCTTCTTGTTGTTTATGGATCTTAATGCAGGTCATGCTGTGGGTTGAACCCTTGTTTTTTGCTATCGTGTTGGATGGTGCCCTCCATTTCTCTGTTGTCTCACCACTAGTGTTGAGCATTCCGATACTGCAAATATCGGGTATCGGCCGATATTCGGTGTATCGGATTTCCGATACTGAGTTCTGATAATGTTAAGATATCGAATACCAGAATTGGAAGTTCCTATAGTGCAATGATGCACTATAATGGAGTGTGGGCGGTACATGGGCGGAGACTGTGTGTCTGGGTGTGCGGGTGGGGTCTGTGCGTGACCGTGGGGGGGTCTGTGCGGGCCTGCCTGGGGTCTGTGCGGGTCTGCCGGGGGTCTGTGCGGCCCTGCGCGGGTCTGTGCAGGCTGCCTAGGGTCTGTGCAAGCTGATGGGGGTCTGTGCGGGCCTGCCGGGGGATCTATACGGGCCTCTCGGGGGCCTGTGCGGCCTGCCGGGAGTCTGTGCAGCCTGCCAGGGTTCTGTATTGGCCTCTCGGGGGTCTGTGCGGCCTGCCGGGGGTCTGTGTGGCCTGACGGAGGTCTTACGGGCCTCTCAGGGGTCTATGTGGCCTGCCGGTGGTCTGTGCGGCCTGCCGAGGGTCTGTACGGGTCTCTCGGGGGTCTGTGCGGCCTTCTGGGGGTCTTTGTGTTTGTGTGCAGGCATCGTCCGATGGGACTACAAATCCCATTGGGCTATGCCTGCTACAATGGCAGTGATTGACATTAGCCAATGATGGGACAATAGTAGTCTCATCATCTGGCTAATGTGTTGAATGTAAAAAAAAATACTACATACAACATTCATACAACATACTACATACATACAACATACATACTACATGCATACAACATACATACTACATACATGCATACTTACAACATACATACTACATACATACAACACACTACATACATACAACACACATACATACAACATACATATAACATACTACATACATGCATACAAAATGCATACAACATACATACTACATACATACAACATACAGTTAGGTCCATATATATTTGGACAGAGACAACAATTTTCTAATTTTGGTTATAGACATTACCACAATGAATTTTAAACAAAACAATTCAGGTGCAGTTGAAGTTCAGACTTTCAGCTTTCATTTGAGGGTATCCACATTAATATTGGGTGAAGGGTTTAGGAGTTTCAGCTCCTTAACATGCGCCATCCTGTTTTTAAAGGGACCAGATTCAATAATTTTAAATAAAATGTTCATTTTTAGTACTTGGTTGAAAACCCTTTCTTGGCAATGACTGCCTGAAGTCTTGAACTCATGGACATCACCAGATGCTGTGTTTCCTCCTTTTTGATGCTCTGCCAGGTCTTCACTGCGGTGGTTTTCAGTTGCTGTTTGTTTGTGGGCCTTTCTGTCTGAAGTTTAGTCTTTAACAAGTGAAATGCATGCTCAATTGGGTTGAGATCAGGTGACTGACTTGGCCATTCAAGAATATTCCACTTCTTTGCTTTAATAATCTCCTGGGTTGCTTTGACTTTATGTTTTGGGTCATTGTCCATCTGTAGTATGAAATGACGACCAATCAGTTTGGCTGCATTTGGCTGGATCTGAGCTCACATTATGGCTCTGAATACCTCAGAATTAATTTGGCTGCTTCGGTCCTGTGTCACATCATCAGTAAACACTAGTGACCCAGTGCCACTGGCAGCCATGCATGCCAAAGCCATCACACTGCCTCCGCCGTGGTTTACAGATGATGTGGTATGCTTTGGATCATGAGCTGTACCTCGCCTTCGCCATACTTTTCTCTTTCCATCATTCTGGTAGAGGTTGATCTTGGTTACATCTGTCCAAAGAATGTTATTCCAGAACTGTGCTGACTTTTTTAGATGTTTTTAGCAAAGTCCAGTCTAGCCTTTTTATTATTGATGCTTATGAGTGGCTTGCACCATGCAGTGAACCCTCTGTATTTACTTTCATGCAGTCTCCTTTTAATGGTAGATTTGGATATTGATACGCCTACACCCTGGAAAGTGTTGATCACTTGGTTGGCTGTTGTGAAGGGGTTTCTCTTCACCATGGAGATTATTCTGCGATCATCCACCACTGTTGTCTTCCGTGGGCGCCCAGGGCTTTTTGCATTGATGAGTTCACCAGTGCTTTCTTTCTTTCTCAGGATGTACCAAACTGTAGATTTTGCCACTCCTAATATTTTAGCAGTTTCTCGGATGGGTTTTTTCTGTTTTCGCAGCTTATGGATGGCTTGTTTCACCTGCATAGAGAGCTTCTTTGACCGCATGTTTACTTCACAGCAAAACCTTCCAAATGCAAGCACCACACCTCAAATCAACTCCAGGCCTTTTATCTGCTTTATTGAGAATGACAAAATGAATGGATTGCCCACACCTGTCCATGAAATAGCCTTGGAGTCAATTGTCCAATTACTTTTGGTCCCTTTAAAAACAGGGTGGCACATGTTAAGGAGCCGAAACTCCTAAACCCTTCATCCAATTTTAATGTGGATACCCTCAAATGAAAGCTGAAAGTCTGAACTTCAACTGCACCTGAATTGTTTTGTTTAAAATTCATTGTGGTAATGTCTATAACCAAAATTAGAAAAATGTTGTCTCTGTCCAAATATATATGGACCTAACTGTACATACAGTCATGGCCAAAAGTATTGACACCCCTGCAATTCTGTCAGATAATACTCATTTTCTTCCTGAAAATGATTGCAAACACAAATTATTTGGTATTATTATCTTCATTTAATTTGTCTTAAATGAAAAAAAACACAAAAAGAATTGTCGTAAAGCCAAATTGGATATAATTCCACACCAAACATAAAAAAGGGGGTGGACAAAAGTATTGACACTGTTCAAAAAATCATGTGATGATTCTCTAATTTGTGTAATTAACAGCACCTGTAACAGCACCTGTAACTTACCTGTGGCACCTAACAGGTGTTGGCAATAACTAAATCACACTTGCAGCCAGTTGACATGGATTAAAGTTGACTCAACCTCTGTCCTGTGTCCTTGTGTGTACCACATTGAGCACGGAGAAAAGAAAGAAGACCAAAGAACTGTCTGAGGACTTGAGAAACCAAATTGTGAGGAAGCATGAGCAATCTCAACGCTACAAGTCCATCTCCAAAGACCTGAATGTTCCTGTGTCATCAAGAAGTTTAAAGCCCATTGCACTGTGGCTAACCTCCCTAGATGTGGACGGAAAAGAAAAATTGACAAGAGATTTCAACGCAAGATTGTGCGGATGTTAGATAAAGAACATCGACTAACATCCAAACATCCAAACTAACACCCGTTCAAGCTGCCCTGCAGTCCGAGGGTACAACAGTGTCAACCCGTACTATCCGTCGGCATCTGAATGAAAAGGGACTGTATGGTAGGAGACCCAGGAAGACCCCACTTCTTACCCCGAGACATAAAAAAGCCAGGCTGGAGTTTGCCAAAACTTACCTGAAAAAGCCTAAAACGTTTTGGAAGAATGTTCTCTGGTCAGATGCGACAAAAGTAGAGCTTTTTGGGCAAAGGCATCAACATAAAGTTTACAGGAGAAAAAAAGAGGCATTCAAAGAAAAGAACACGGTCCCTACAGTCAAACATGGCGGAGGTTCCCTGACGTTTTGGGGTTGCTTTGCTGCCTCTGGCACTGGACTGCTTGACCGTGTGCATGGCATTATGAAGTCTGAAGACTACCAACAAATTTTGCAGCATAAAATTTCTCAGCAGTGTGAGAAAGCTGGGTCTCCCTCAAAGGTCATGGGTCTTCCAGCAGGGCAATGACCCAAAACACACTTCAAAAAGCACTACAAAATGGTTTGAGAGAAAGCACTGGAGACTTCTAAGGTGGCCAGCAATGAGTCCAGACCTGAATCCCATAGAACACCTGTGGAGAGATCTAAAAATGGCAGTTTGGAGAAGGCACCCTTCAAATATCAGGGACCTGGAGCAGTTTGCCAAAGAAGAATGGTCTAAAATTCCAGCAGAGCATTGTAAGAAACTCATTGATGGTTACCGGAAGTGGTTGGTCGCAGTTATTTTGGCTAAAGGTTGTGCAACCAAGTATTAGGCTGAGGGTGCCAATACTTTTGTCTGGCCCATTTTTGGAGTTTTGTGTGAAATGATCAATGTTTTGCTTTTTGCTTCATTCTCTTTTGTGTTTTTTCATTTAAGACAAATTAAATGAAGATAATAATATCAAAGAATTTGTGATTGCAATCATTTTCAGGAAGAAAATGAGTATTATCTGACAGAATTGCAGGGGTGTCAATACTTTTGGCCATGACTGTACATACAACATACATACAACATACAACATACATACTACATTCATACTACATCCATACTACATACATATAACATACATACAATATACATACTGCATACATACTACATACACACTACATTCATACAACATACTACATACATACTACATACATACTACATTCATTCATACTACATACAAACTACATACAATGCATTCATACATTACATGCAGTACATACATACAGACATACAGTACATATAACATAGAACACATACTCACCATCACTTGTCATTTTGATCCCCGAAGCCAGTGTCATCTGTAAAAAGATTAAAATAACAACCAATATACTCCCTGATCCGCAGAAATCCACGAGTGTCCCACGACGATCTCCCGTGGAGAACGGCAGTATCAGCTGATGCAACCGCTCTCTAGGGGCGCCAGGAATACAATGACGGGTGGAAGGTATCCTTCCACACTGTATTCCTCCGCCGCTGTTAAAAAAATTGTCCCTAGTCTCACTTTTGGCATTGCTGTGTGAGAAATTTTCCCACACAGCAATTGCCATAAAGTAAGACTTTGAACTCTAGTAACCTTTCAGTGATGCACTGCAGGAGCAGATCATGATTTTGTGGTCCTGATGTTTGCCATGGCAATTCATGACCAAATAGTGGCCTTAGAGTCTGACGGCTGTAGTAATCTGTTCAGAAGTTAGAGACATTTAGGTGGTAAAAATACACATTTTCATTTCTGTCATGTCACATTGCATTAATTCCTGTAAAGCACTTGAAGGGTTAACAAACTAACTGACAACAGTTTTCAATATGTCAGGGGGTACTGTTTTTAAAATGGTATCACGTGTGGGGATTTTCCAATATATAGGACCCCTAAAGTCACTTCAAACATGGATAAGTCCTTAGAAAAATAAATTTAGCAAATTTCCTTGAAAATATGAAAAATTGATGCTACATTTTTAAACCTCATAAAATGCTAACAAAATAAAATAACATTTTACAAATGGTGCTGATATAAAGCCGACATGTGGGAAATGTTATTTATTAATGGTTTGCTGTGGTATGACCATCTGGATTAAAGAGATAATCATTCAAATTTAGAAAAGTGCAAATTTTTTAACATTTTTCTAAAATTTGTGAAACTTTTTATAAATAAACACAAAACATATTGATCTAAATTTACCATTATCATAAAGTATAATGTGTCATCATGAAAAAACAATCTCAAAATCACTGGGATTTGTTGAAGCGTTGCAGAGTTATTACCCCATAAATTGAAACTGGTCAGATTTAAAAAATTTGGCTCCGTCACTAAGGGGTTAAAATACTTTTTTCCTAATGTGTGTGTTTTATTATCCCTTTACTAGTATTGGATTAATAATGGAGAGGCGTCTTAATGACGCCCCTCCATTATTAACCCGGCTTAATGTCACCTTACAATAGCAAGGTGGCATTAACCCTTTATTACCCCATATCCCACCACTACACCGCTACACTGCTACACTCCGCCCTCTCCTCCCCGGACTTCAGAATGGGCAGTGGATGCATTGAAAAATTGCATCCGCTGCCCACGTCATGCACAAATTTCACAACGTGCGTACCGTACCAACACAAGTGTGAAAGAGGCCTTAATGAGCGTTTAATTTAAAAAAAATGTAAAATAAAATGGAAAAAAACAGCATGGGCTCCCGTGCAATTTTCTGCACCATAGGGGGAAAGCCGACAGCCGGGCCTAATATTTGTAGCCTATGAATATCATCCCATAGCTTTCTGCGTAGCCTTTACTGGCTATTAAAATAGGGGGACCCCCCAAAATATGACGTGGGGTCCCCCTATATTTTACAGCCAGAAAGGCTACGCAGACAGCTGCGGGCTGATATTCATAGCCTAGAGAGGGGCCATGGATATTGCCCCCCCAGCTACAAATACCAGTCTGCAGTCACCCCAGAAATAGCGCATCTATAAGATGCGCCAATTCCGGCACTTAGCCCCTCTCTTCCCACTTCTGTGTAGCGGTGGGATATGGGGTAATAAGAGGTTAATGCCACCTTGCTATTGTAAGGTGACATTAAGCTGGGTTAATAATTGAGAGGCGTCAATAAGACGCCTCTCTATTATTAATCCAATACTAGTAAAGGCTTAATAAAACACACACACCTTAGGAAAAAAGTATTTTACTATTCTTCATTTAACCATACTTACCATACTTCAGCGCCTACAAAAAACGTTTAGTTTTTTTACATTCAACACATTAGCCGGATGATGGGACTACTACTGTCCCATCATTGGCTAATGAATCAATCACTGCCATTGTAGAAGGCATATCGGACGATGCCTGCACACAAACACAAAGACCCCTGGCAGGCCGTACAGACCCCCGAGAGGCCCGTACAGACCCCCAGCAGGCCGCACAGACCCCCAGCAGGCCGCACAGACCCCCGAGAGGCCCGTACAGATCCCTGGCAGGCCACACAGACCCCCGAAAGGCCACACAGACCCCCGAGAGGCCCGTACAGATCTCCAGCAGGCCGCACAGACCCCCGGCAGGCCGTACATACCCCGAGAGGCCTGTACAGACCCCCGGCAGGCCGCACAGACCCCCAAGAGGCCCGTACAGAACCTCAGCAGGCTGCACAGACCCCTGGAAGGCCGCACAGACCCCCAAGAGGCCTGTACAGACCCCTAGCAGGCCGCACAGATCCCCAGCAGGCCGAACAGACCCCCGAGAGGCCCGTACAGACCCCCGGCAGGCCCACACAGACCCCCCATGGTCCCACACAGACACGCAGTCTCCGCCCACGCTCTGCTCACACTCTTCCCCCCTCTGGAACAGGATGTACAAGGAAAGAAAGGGCTTATTTTCATTACAATATTTGTGTCCCATTGACTTGCATTGGTTTCCGGTATCGGTATCGGCAATATCTGATTTTTTTTATATCGGCCGATACAATCCGATCCCGATATTTCCGAAAATCGGAAGGTATCGCTCAACACTACTCATCACCCTACTGGATTTAAGGACTGACTCTAAAGACTGTTGTTGTGTGGTGACTTGCGAAGGGCTGGGATCTTATGCTGAGGCGAGATCCTGGTGATCGTGTGTATTGCTTGGAGCTGCCACGTGGGACTGTGTTGTGTTTTTATCTGCTGGATCCATTGAATTCACCCAAGGACTATTCCTATTTTCCTGGCGTCGGATTGCCGGGTTGCACCCCCGGATCTGCTCCCTTGGTGTGGACAGATTGTGGGCAAATTGTAGATTCATTGTGGACTCTGTAGCCTTACCTACATTTGTGTCACTCCAGTTCCCTGTTCCAATAAATCTTGTTGGATTGTTTATCAGCCTGGTGTCTCTTCCTGCTCTGTTGCATACCCTGTCACAGACACGCCCCGCTCTATTGCTGAAAAAAATGTCTTGCCGGTCTCTGAAGGTCAGCTTCCAGGTGGTCAAGGCGTCTGTGGACATCCTGGAAAAGTGTGTTCCCCTGAGTGAACTCACTGTCCAGTCTATCGCCAATCACCTTCATCCCATCCTGGAAGACCGAGCTTAAGTGAATAAACTCGGGTATGACTAACCTCTCCCAGGCCTTCTGCAGCTGACAAGAAGTCCCAACAAAAGCAGTGGCAGAGGGCTGGGAGAGGGGAAAACCTGATGTACCAGCTGCCTGTTCCATCATGTGAAGCCTGACTGGTTGCTACATCGCTGGTGGATGACTGGGACTGTTCATTGGCTAGTCGATGATGGGCCGCTCCAACAGAGGAAGATCCAGGTTCTATAGTGCTGCTCCAGGTTCTGTGTGGAAAATAAGAGAAAAACATTACTAACTTTTTTTTATAGTTTATATAATAGTCAGACAACAGAAAAGATACTCACATTCGCTGAGCAAGCACGGGCCTCAGAAAAGACACCATACGATTGTATTTATACTTCGGAAGCTTTGGAGCAGCACTACTTTTAACCCGCATCTCTTGTCTGACATCCTTATTGAAGCAATCCTTCATCAAATGCCAAAGAACTTTTACTCTCTTCACTGTAAAGGGGGAAGAAAAAAAAATAATTGTAAAAAAAGACAACAACATTTAAAGCAAAACAGAGACCACATTGCAATACATACGAAAATACTTTCTGACTTTTGGCATTGCATGGTCTCAATCATCCAACAGTGATCTGGCCACTTGTTCCCAGAGTCATCGAATCAATGCTGAGTCGGAATGATTACGATCACGGGGTCTCACAATGGTACACGCTCTTGTACCAGTCAAATGAGTAGGTCATTGTCAATTACAAGTTGACCTTCCTCACGTTGTCAGATAAGAAAAGATAAGAAAAATTTAACTTGTTGAAAGAGCCAAAGCAAAAAAAAAATGTTGAAGGCCAATACATTACAAGCAGCAGTCCAACAGCACAGCAGACATGACAGCACTGAAACAGCAGCACAACACGTGGACAGTAGAGCAGCACGGAAAAGCAGCAAAACACGGGGATAGCAGCACCACACCGGAAAAGCAGCACAAAACAGGGACAGCAGCACCGCACCATCTACAAGGAAAAGAAAGGAAAACATAAGACAGAAAAAGACGAATGGTATGAAACTGGGCAGAGTAACATAGTACACACACTCATACTTACACAGGGCCACAGGAGCAATCCACAACAGATAATCACGGACAGGAAGGAACAAATCAGGCAAGGAGTCCAGGACAGGAAAAACACACAGTCTAGAAGGAACAGAAAACAAAACATAAGTACAGAGTACAGAATGCAGTGAGAGACAGACATATATTTTCAAAGCTTCTATACTTACATCTGGAGTCTTGTCGAGAGTCTTGTGCATGCATCCATAGTCTTGAGAGTAGTGGACTTCCTGTCTCCAGATCCCTTTTATACTTTAGGGATCTGGAGCGTATGTCTGCGCTAAATTGACGCCTGACAAAAAAGCAACATGTTGCGTTCGCCGCACACCGCAAAATGACGCATGTCCCTGCGTACACAATGTTAAATAGACGTACGCAAGACACATGCTGATCAGTACGCAGGAATACGCTGCGCACACATACGCTACTGTGAACCCGGCCTTAAAGGGAATCTGTCAGCAGGTTTTTTGCTACCTCATCTGAAAGCAGCCCAATGTAGGCAAAGAGACCCCGAGTCCAACAATGTATCACTTAGTTTACTGGGTGCAACGATTCTGACACAATCAGATTTCTTAGATGTAAAATGCAGCAGAGCTCAGAAGGATAACCCCACCTACACCCGGCTCAGTATTTACAGTGTCTATTGACTGCGAGCTGCTTATCAATTAGATGGCGTGGAGTCTGTCCAGGAGCTACCTGTCACAGCAATGTTAATGTCCAAGTGACAAAACCTTCACTGTAAGTAAACAGCAGCACTTAGCTTGATAAGTAGCCCATCTTCGAATTCTGCGTTTTAACCCCTACCTCACTTTGACCTCAGATTACATAGCAAAAACCTGCTGACAGATTCCCTTTAACCCCTTTCTGAGATTAGAAGTACTATCCCATTGAGGTAGTATGGGCCCGTATGACCACTGATGGGATAGTACATCTAACATGATCAGCTGCACTCATGGAAAGAGCGAGGCCGATCGCAGCCGTGTGTCAGCTGACTATCACAGCTGACATTCAGCACTATGTGCCAGGAGCAATGGACCGCTCCTGGCACATTAACCCCTGGAACACTGCGATCAAACATGATCGCAGCGTTCTGGCAGCATAAGGAAGCATAATGCAGGGTGGGGGCTTCCGGCTTGCTTCCCTGAGACCCTCGGAGCAACGCAATGTAATCGCGTTGCTCCGAGCATCTCCTCCCACCTCCTCCCTTCAGGCCCAGGATAAAAGATGGCCACAAGGCTACTTTTGGGTCCTGCAGGGAGGTGGCTGCAAGCCTCCTGCAGTGCCTGTCAGATCGCTGATCTGACACAGTGCATTGCAAAGTGTGAGATTAGCGATCTGACACTTTACCACACTGGGAGAAAGTAAAAAAGTAAAAAAAAAAATATTGACATGTGTAAAAAAAAAAAAACTAAATAAATAAATAAAAAAATATATTGTTCCATTAAATACATTTCTTTATTTAAATAATAAAAAAATTAAAAGTACACATATTTAGTATCGCTGTGTCCGTAATGACCCGACCTATAAAACTGTTCCACTAGTTAACCCCTTCAGTGAACACCATAAAAGAAAACTAGGCAAAAAACAATGCTTATCATGATACCGCCAAACAGAGTGGAATAACACGCGATCAAAAAGACGGATATAAATAAACTTTGTACTGCCGAAAACATCATCTTGTCCCGCAAAAAATGAGCCACAATACAGCATCATCAGCGAAAAAATAAAAAGTTATAGCCCTCAGAATAAAGCGTGGCAAAATTAATATTTTTTCTATAAAATAGTTTTTATTGTAAAAAGGGCCAAAACATAAAAAAAATTATATATGTGAAGTATCACTGTAATCATACTGACCCGAAGAATAAAACTGTTTATCAATTTTACCAAACGCGGAACAGTATAAATGCCCCCCCAAAAGAAATTCATGAATTGCTGTTTTTTGTTCATTCTGCCTAACAAAAATCGGAATAAAAAGCGATCAAAAAATGTCATGTGCCCGAAAATGATACCAATAAAAACGTCAAGTCGTCCCGCAAACAACAAGACCTCACATGACTCTGTGGACCAAAATATGGAAAAATTATAGCTCTCAGAATGTGGTAACGCAAAAAATATTTTTTGCAATAAAAAGCGTCTTTTAGTGTCTGACAGCTGCCAAACATAAAAACCCGCTATAAAAACCGGCTATAAATAGTAAATCAGACCTCCATTATCACTGTTTTAGTTATGGAAAAATAATAAAATAAAAAATGTATTTATTGCCATTTTCCCATTGGGGTTAGGGTTGGGGCTAACGTTAGTGTTAGGGTTGAGGCTAAAGTTAGTGTTAGGGTTAAAGTTAGGGTTAGGGTTGGGGCTAAAATTAAGGTTGGGGCTAGAGTTGGGGTTAGGGTTTGGATTACGTTTACGGTTGGGTTAGGGGTGTGTCAGGGTTATGGGTATGGTTAGGGTTGGGATTAGGGTTAGGGGTGTGTTGGGGTTAGGGGTGTGTTGAGGTTAGGGGTGTGGTTAGGGTTGGGATTAGTCTAAGGGGTGTGTTGGGGTTAGAGTTGGAGTTAGAATTGGGGGGTTTCCACTGTTTAGACACACCAGGGGCTCTGCAAACACAACATGATGTCCGATCTCAATCCATACAATTCTGCATTGAAAAAGTAAAATGGTGCTTCTTCCCTTCCGAGCTCTGCCATGCACCCAAACATTGTTTTACCCCCACATATGGGGTATCAGCGTACTTAGGACAAATTGGACAACAACTTTTGAGGTCCCATTTCTTACTGTTACACATGGGAAAATTAAAAACTGGGGTCTAAAAAATCATTTTTGTGGAAAAAAAGATTTTTTATTTTCACGGTTCTGCGTTATAAACTTTAATGAAACACTTGGGGGTTCAAAGTGATCACCACAACCTAGATAAGTTCCTTGGCGGGTCTAGCTTCCAATATGGGGTCACTTGTGGGGGGTTTCTACTGTTTAGGTACATCAGGGGCTGTGACACCCACAGACCATTCCATCAATGTCTGCATTCCAAAACGCCACTTCTTCCCTTCCGAGCTCTGCCATGCGCCCAAACAGTAGTTTTTTCCCACATATAGGATATCAGCGTACTCAGGGCAAATTGGGTAACAACTTTTGTGATCCAATTGCTCCTGTTACCCTTGGGAAAATAAAAATTTTGGGGCTAAATAATTATTTTTGCGGGAATAAAAATTATTGTTTATTTCCACGGCTCTGCGTAATAAACTTTAGTGAAACACTTGGGAATTCAAAGTTCTCAGAACACATCTAGATAAGTTCATTGGGGGGTCTAGTTTCCAAAATGGGGTCACTTGTGGGGGGTTTCTACTGTTTAGACACATCAGTGGCTCTGCATACGCAACATGAAGCTGGCAGACCATGCCATCAAAGTTTGCATTCCAATACACCACTACTTCCCTTCCGAGCATTGACGTGTGCCCAAACAGTAGCTTTCTCCCACATATGGGGTATCAGCTTATTGAGGACAAATTGGACAACAACTTTTGGGGTCCAATTTCTCCTGTTACCCTTGAGAAAATACAAAACTGGGGGCTAAAAATATCATTTTTGTGGAAAAAAATGATTTTTTTATTTTCACGGCTCGGTGTTATAAACTTTAGTGAAACCCTTGGGGGTTCAAAGTTCTCACAACACATCTAGATATGTTCTTTGCGGGGTCTAGTTTCTACTAGTGGGGGGTTTCTAATGTTTAGGTACATCAGGGGCTTTGCAAATGCAACATGATGCCCGCAGACCATTCCATCTATGTCTACATTCCAAAACAGTGCTCCTTCCCTTCCGTGCTCTGCCATACGCCCAAACGGTGGTTTCCCCCCACATATGGGGTATCAGCGTACTCAGGACAAATTGATCAACTTTTGGGGTCCAATTTCTCCTGTTACCCTTGGGAAAATAAAAATTGTTGGAGGCGGAAAAATCATTTTTGTGAAAAAATATGATTTTTTATTTTTCATCTCTACATTATAACTTCTGTGAAGCACTTGGGGTTCAAAGTGCTCACCATACATCTAGATAACTTTCTTAAAGGGTCTACTTTCTAAAACGGTGTCACTTGTGGGGGGTTTCCACTGTTTAGGCACTTCATGGCCCCTCCAATGCAACATGGTGTCCTATCTCAATTCCAGCCAATTTTGCATTGAAAAGTCAAACGGCGCTCCTTCCCTAGTGAGCTCTGCCATGCGCCCAAACAGTGATTTACCTCCACATATGAGGTATCAGCACACTCAGGAATTTGGACAACAACTTTTGGGGTCCAATTTCTTCTGTTACCCTTGGGAAAATAAAACAAATTGGATCTGAAATAAAAAAATTTGGAAAAAAAGTTAAATGTTCATTTTTTAAAAACATTCCAAAAATTCCCGTGAAGCACCTGAAGGGTTAATAACCTTCTTGAATGTGGTTTTGAGCACTTTGAGGGGTGCAGGTTTTAGAATGGTGTCACTTTTGGTTATTTTCTATCATATAGACCCCTCAAAGTGACTTCAAATGTGATGTGGTCCCTAAAAAAATGATGTTGTAAAAATAAATCGCTGGTCAACTTTTAACCATTATAACTTCCTAACAAAATAAATTTCTGTTCCAAAATTGTGCTTATGTGGGGAATGTTACTTACCAAGTATTTTGTGTGACATACAGTACAGATCAAAAGTTTGGACACACCTTCTCATTTAAAGAATTTTCAGTATTTTCATGACTATGAAAATTGTACATTCACACTGAAGGCATCAAAACTATGAATTAACACATGTAAAATTATATACTTAACAAAAAAGTGTGAAACAAATGAAATTATGTCTTATATTCTAGGTTCTTTAAAGTAGCCACCTTTTGATTTGGTGACTGTTTTGCACACTTTTGGCATTCTCTTGTTGAGCTTCAAGAGGTAGTCACTGGGAATGGTCTGTCAACAATCTTGAAGGAGTTCCCAGAGATGCTTAGCACTTGTTGGCTCTTTTGCCTTTGCTCTGCGGTCCAGCTCACCCCAAACCATCTCGATTGGTTTCAGGTTTGGTGACTGTGGAGGCCAGGTCATCTGGCGTAGCACCCCATCACTCTCCTTCTTGGTCAAATAGCCCTTACACAGCCTGGAGGTGTGTTTGGGGTCATTGTCCTGTTGAAAAATAAATTATGGTTCACCTAAACGCAAACCGAAAATGCAGAAAAATCTTTAAATGAGAAGGTGTGTCCAAACTTTTGGTCTGTACTGTATCTCTGTGATTTAAGGACATGAAAATTCAAATTTGGAAAATTGCTAAATTTATTAAATTTTCGCCAAATTACCATTTTTTTTACAAATAAACGCTAGTCATATCAAAGAAATTTTACAACTATCATGAAGTACAACATGTCACGAGAAAACAATGTCAAAATCACCGGGATCCATGGAAGCGTTCCAGAGTTATTACCTCATAAAGGGACAATGGTCAGAATTGTAAAAATTGGCCCTGTCATTAACATGCAAACCACCCTTGGGGGTTAAGGGGTTAAAGAGAATGAATATTCACTACTCTTCACACCCATAGACTGACCCACCTCTAGACACCGGCTTCAGTGCAGAGAGGTTGGTGAGATTGTGAGTGTGGGGAGCAATGAATATTCTTTTCTTTAACAGCGGTCACACGTGTTAGCTGCAGCAGCCAGTTCCTACCTCCGTCACTGCCGCCTTACTTCCCCCCTCACTGCCACAGCCAGATTAAATATGGTACATTCGGACTATAAGATGCACCCCCACTCTTCTCCAAAATTCTCTTTATGTATCTATAAGGTTATTGTATTTTAAGTTTGTTTGCATCAATATTTAGCAGGTATACATTTATACTTACTGAGATTTGGGCAGAGTTTTCCTCTGCCCTTCCTGTGCATCACTATAAGTGATTGCTACACTCATGGTTCCAACACGCTATGACTAAGAACCATATTTTCATTTGAAAAACATCAGCACATTTTTTGTAGCATAGATACACACTATGAGACTCAAATTTTAAATGACTCATGAGTAAAGTTAAACGTTTTTAAGAGTTTGTAGGAGTGATGCTGGAACAACCTTTTCTTTAATCAACTGATAGTTACAATGCCAAGTCAGCAAGTCTATAATTGCTGCAAATGGAGGACTCTTTAAGGAAAGCAACATTTGAATAACTTAATTGTTTCTTTTCCTTTTTCAAGGAGGAATCATATATTTTGCCCATGTTCTTGCCTTGAATTTATATATTTTCTACAACTTTTTGATACAATCAATTTTGAGTTTTAATTGATATTGTACATGTCTATGAGCAATATTAGTGCAGCGCCCCAGAGTCCTGGTCATTGCAGTAATGTCGCTCTGCCACTAAGGGGAGCGATGTTATGTCTGATTGCACTAAAGGAGTTCACCTGACCAGGTATCACAGTCACACACTACAATTCACACTCCGGCCACCAGGGGGAGCAAAAGGCACTATGTACTAGGCCACTCCTCACACTGGTAAAACTGGGGGTTGGATAGGAAGTTAGGTTAGAATGCAGCCTGGGAGAGTTCCAGGGAGGACCTGTCAGAACTGGGAACTTGGCAGGTACCTAGCAGAAAGGACAGATTTTTACGGGACCGCGCCTGCACTACCTTGCGTCGGTATCTCAAGGAAGGACACGAAGAGAAGGATATTGTGGAGAAGTGAGAAGTGGGATCATAGTACGAAGGAGATAAAACCAGAAGGAGTCGTGCCCCGAGATTGGCAACATCCTTCTGAGGTGCGTAGCCGGTGGCCGGAGCACCGAGGAAGTAACCGACTCCACGCATTACTTCAAACAGCGGCAGGACAGTTGATTACAGGTTGGCTGTCTGACTTAAATCACCTAAATGGACATAGGAGGCAATCATGGGAGAGGGGCATCGCTAGGGTCCCAGAATAACTCCAGGCCTACCTGTCATAAAGGTGCGTCCTAGCCATATAATCTGGGGGATGGAGAGAGAGAACAGATACGACAGTTGTGAGGACTATCCCGTGGTGCTCAGCAGGGAAGGACTACAACACACAGGAGCTAGAAGGTAGACACTGATTCCCACCTGCAAAGGGAACTCTGGATGTGCCTTCGGACCAGCCGGTCTCAGCCAGCCCCGTTAGCAGTGCTCTGGACTGCGGACCCCAAAGCCTTCAGTAAAGGTAAAGAGACTACAACCCTGTGTCCTCGTTATTCCTCGCACCTTGCACCACGCACCATCACCTTTCATTGGACGCCCCTTAGCAGGGTCACGGACCGGGTCTAGCCACCGTGACAACCCCGGATCGAGTACCCCATGGCCCTGTGTCTGGGGGCGCTCCATTAATATTTGACTCTTACTGTATATTACAAATCCTACATTAAATCATTGCCTATTGATTTTGTAGAGTACTTTGAAAAATATAAGTCTTGCACAAACTCCCAACATTTGCCTCCGATAGAAGCTTTAAGAACCGTGGATCATAGTCCTTTATAACAGCCGTTCGTTCAATCCAGTTGTTGATTGTTATGCACCCAGTGATCTAGTATTTAATAGCCTATGTTATGGATAGGCTATCCATTTTAAAAGACTGGATAAACCTTTGAGCAAAGAGGTCATAAAGGTATTCACTGAAGTCCAAGGTATGCTGGAAGGACACTCATTTGGCTTATATAAGGTAAACTAGCTGAAGAGCCCGGCGTTGCCTGGGCATAGTAAATATCTGTGGTTAGTTATAGCACGTCACTTCTCTTATTTTCCCATCACGCCTCTCATTTTCCCAATCACATCTTTAATTTTCCCCCTCACATCTCTCATTTTCTCCCTCACACCTCTCATTTTCTCCCTCACTCCTCTCATTCCCGCCTAACACTTGTCATTTCGACCTCACATCTGTCATTTTCCGATCACTACACTATTTTCCCTCACTCCTCTCATTTTGCACTCACACCTTTTCATTTTCACCTCACACCTCTCATTTTCACCTCAGTATATACATGTTTGTCATCTCCCTTATATATAGTATACACCTGTATGTCAACTCCTGTATATAGTATATACCTGTATGTCATCTCCCCTGTATATAGTATATACCTGTATGTCATCTCCCCTGTATATAGTATATACCTGCTGTGTGTCATCTCCCCTGTATATAGTATATACCTGTATGTCATCTCCTCCTATATATAGTATATACCTGTATGTCATCTCCTCCTATATATAGTATATACCTTTATGTCATCTCCTTCTATATATAGTATATACCTGTATGTCATCTCCTCCTGTATATAGTATATACCTGTGTGTCATCTCCCCTGTATATAGTATATATCTGTGTGTCATCTCCTCCTGTATATAGTATATACCTGTATGTCATCTTCTATATATAGCATATACCTGTATGTCATCTCCTCCTGTATATAGTATATACCTGTAGGTAATCTGCTCCTGTATATAGTATATACCTGTGTGTCATCTCCTCCTGTATATAGTATATACCTGTATGTCATCTCCTCCTGTATATATTATGTACCTGTATGTCATCTCCTCCTTTATATAGTATATACCTGTGTGTCATCTCTCATGTATATAGTATATATCTGTGTGTCATCTCCCCTGTATATAGTATATACCTGTGTGATCTCCTGTATTAGACCTCGTTAACACGTTATTTGCTCAGTATTTTTACCTCAGTATTTGTAAGATAAATTGGCAGCCTGATAAATCCCTAGCCAACAGGAAGCCCTCCCCCTGGCAGTATATATTAGCTCACACATACACATAATAGACAGGTCATGTGACTGACAGCTGCCGTATTTCCTATATGGTACATTTGTTGCTCTTGTAGTTTGTCTGCTTATTAAACAGATTTTTATTTTTGAAGGCTAATACCAGACTTGTGTGTGTTTTAGGGCGAGTTTCGTTTGTCAAGTTGTGTGTGTTGAGTTGTGTGTGGCGACATGCATGTAGCGACTTTTGTGAGATGAGTTTTGTGTGGCAACATGTGTGTAGCAACTTTTTGTGTGTCGAGTTGCATGTGACAGGTTAGTGTAGCAAGTTGTGTGCAGCAAGTTTTGCGCATGGCGAGTTTTGCGCGTGGTGAGTTTTATGTCTGGTGCCTTTTGAGTATGTGCAAGTTTTGTGTGAGGCAACTTTTGCATGTGTTGCAAATTTTGTGCATATGGCAATTTTTCCACATGTGCAAGTTTTGCGTGTGGCGAGTTTTCCATGAGGTGAGTTTTGCACTTGTGGCGAGTTTTGCGTGAGCCTATTTTTTGCATGTGGCGAGTTTTGCGCGTGGTGAGTTTTGAGCGGCGACTTTTGTGTTTCGACTTTTATGTGGCGAGGTTGGCGTATGTGTGGTGAAATGTGTGCTGAGGGTGGTATATGTGTTCAAGCACGTGGTAGTGTGTGGCGCATTTTGTGTGTGTGTTCATATCCCCGTGTGGTGAGTATCCCATGTCGGGGTCCTACCTTAGCAACTGTACGGTATATACTCTTTGGCGCCATCGCTCTCATTCTTTAAGTCCCACTTGTTCACATCTGGCAGCTGTCAATTTGCCTCCAACACTTTTCCTTTCACTTTTCCCCATTATGTAGATAGGGAAAAAATAGTTTGGTGAATTGGAAAGCGCGGAGTTAAACTTTCACCTCACAACATAGCCTATGACGCTCTCAGGGTCCAGACGTGTGACTGGGCAAAATTTTGTGGCTGTAGCTGCGACGCCTCCAACACTTTTCATTTCACTTTTTCCCCATTATGTAGATAGGGGCAAAATTGTTTGGTGAATTGGAAAGCGCGGTGTTAAAATTTCACCTCACAACGTAGCCTATGACGCTCTCAGGGTCCAGACGTGTGACTGTGCAAAATTTTGTTTCTGTAGCTGCGACGCCTCCAACACTTTTCCTTTCACTTTTTTCCCCATTATGTAGATAGGGGCAAAATTGTTTGGTGAATTGGAAAGCGCGGGGTTAAAATTTCACCTCACAACGTAGCCTATGACGCTCTCAGGGTCCAGTCGTGTGACTGTGCAAAATTTTGTTGCTGTAGCTGCGACGCTTCCAACACTTTTCCTTTCACTTTTTTCCCCATTATGTAGATAGGGGCAAAATTGTTTGGTGAATTGGAACGCGCGGGGTTAAAATTTCGCCTCACTACATAGCCTATGACGCTCTCGGGGTCCAGACGTGTGACTGTGCAAAATTTTGTGGCTGTAGCTGCGACGGTGCAGATGCCAATCCCGGACATACACACACACACACACATACACACATTCAGCTTTATATAGTAGATATGGCCCTATCATCATATTTTCATGTTGGAGCTGAATACGCACTAGAAAAAAGTGTGTGCGAAGAATAAGCTGTGTTAATATTTCGACTAATATTTTCTCGATTCTTGGCAGCTAGTTTGCTTCCACGCCTCTCCATTTATGCTCATCTTTATTAGTGTCTTCACAGTTTATTGCTTGAAAGGCTTACCATTTCTAAATAAAAGGTCTCATTTGGCATGAGACGCTCAAGATCATTTTAAACTTCCCTTTGCCGACTCTAGTAATACAGTTTGATCAGCTTAAGGACCTAATTAAATTACTGTCGTTTACAGTACCTGACCTATTTAAAAATGTAAACAGGAACACATGGGCTACTTGCACAGTGAACAAGTCTGTATGATCATGTTCACACACCACCAAGAAACCTGAAGACACAAAAGAGAATAGTAAAACCAAAAACACTCAGTTTGAAAAAATGTTGCAGTAATCCGCAAGTGCTAGTAAAAGATGTAAAAAACAGGGTATTTGGTTGATACGTTTTTTGCAAAAAATGTATACTAAGCTGCTCTACCAATCTTGATCTTTAAAAATGTGATGCACTACTCAAGTACATTTTAGGTATACTATAGTACATTTCAGAACGCAAAAAAATGCAAGTCTGGATTACATCAGGAGCCAATTATGAAACCAGTAGACACATTGCAACAATTCAGAAAGTTTAAAAAGAAATATATTAACTCCTTAACCCCTGGACCATTTCCGGTTTTATCGTTTTTGTTTTTCCTCCTCTTCTTCCAAGAGCCATAACCTTTTTATATGTCTGCTGATATGGCCATATGAGTGTACAGTACAATGCTAAAATGGATGGGAAAAGTTCTGAATGGAAGAACAGCATGGGAAGACCCCTGGAAGCATCTCTGACTCCCAGATCACTGCTGAGAACAATTGTGTCACACTTTTTCTACACTTTAAGGAGTGACAATAAAAAATTCCAAACCCATTTGAGACTTGCATATATAACAAAATGTAAAAATTAGTTAAATTGATTTTTTAAAAAAATAGGAAATTTCAGTGTAATTTATGAAGGAAGCAAGAACTGCCAAAAATAAGGGACTTGGATACACCGTGTATTAGACATAAAGGAGGGCCTCATAAACATTCTGTTCAAATTGTCATATATTAATATTGCTTGCCAATCACATTAATGCCGTCACCATCTTTGGTGTGGTATTACTGTGATTGGCTGGATTACCATCATCATAGGGACTATTTAAAGGCTGCCGGTGCCACTTTGCGTAAATTGCAGCTGAAAATAGCATTGGGAGAGCATAGTTTCAGTGTAGGGAGAGTGAAAGGAGCATAGGGAGAGTAATAGGAGGTTATATTGAGCGTTACTTATTACAAAAAGCTCTTTTAAGAGCTGAATATTGTAAAGAGATTGCATGTTTCTTAGATGGAGCTTTAAGAAGGTAGAGAAATCTGAGGGAGGGTGAAAGGCAGGCATCTGGGTGTTCTCATCATCAAGTACATGCTGCAGATCTCTGTTATTTTCCACTGTGTTGTATAGTAGTTAGTATTAGGAACAGTCTGTGAGATCAGGGTGAAATATGGAGGATTTCATCCACTACCAAAATATAAAAATCAGCTATTTGTAGAGGGTAATAATGTTAGGTAGTACCAGCATATACAACACCATTTTTTGGGAGCACAAAATATTCCTGTGTAGCAGCATATAGTAACATCCATTTTAAAATCAAATTGCTAAATAATATTTGCAGCGCCCCAGAGACCTGGTCGTTGCAGTATGACGCTCTGCCGCTAAGGGGAGTGATGGTACGTCTGATGGCACTAAAGGAGTTCTTCTGACCAGGTATCACCAGCACACATTACACTTCACACTTCGGCCACTAGGGGGAGAAAAAGGCTTTATTTATTGGGCCACTCCTCACACTGGTAAAACTAGGGGTTGGATAGGAAGTTAGTCAGAAGCTGACTGGGTTGGATTCAGGCAACATCCCGTGGCAGGGGGTGTTGCAGGGAGAAGATACAGGGGGGTCCCTGGCAGGCGTGGGAACCTGGCAGGTGCCTAGCGAACAGAGCAGAACGTTACGGAACCGCGCCTGCACTACCTTGCGGCGGTATCCTAAGAAAGAGACACGAAGAGAAGGATATTGTGGAACAGTAAGAAACGAGATCAAGCACAAAAGAGAGCCAGTAGGAGTCGTGCCGTGAGACCGAGGCAACATCCTACTGAGGCGCGTAGCCGGTGGCCAGAACACCGCGGAAGTAACTGACTCTAGGCCTTACTTCGAACTCCGCAGGACAGTTAATTATAGGTTGGCTGTCTACCTTAAATTTCCTATGAAGACATAGGAGGCAACGCATGGAGAGGGGCGTCTCTAGGGTCCCGGAAGAGCTCTGAGCCTTCCCATCATACGGTTGCGTCCTAGCCATAACATACCTGGGGGACAAGAAACTAGAAACATATGGAACTAAAGAGAGAGAATTAGAGAGAACTAGAAAGAATGAACGAATGAGAACAGAAGTTGTGAGGAGAGGACTATTCCGAATGCTCAGCAGGGTAGCACTACAACACACAGGCACTAGTGGTAGGCAACGATTTCCACCTGCAAAGGGAACTCTGGATGTGCCCATCGGACCAGCCGGTCTCAGACAGCCCTGTTAACCGTGCTCTGGATTGAGGATCCTGAAGTCTTCAGTAAAGAAGAAAAGAGACTGCAACCTTGTGTCCTCGTTATTGACTGCACCTCACACCATCACCACCCACCTTACTGGGAAGCCCTGGGGACATACTTCACCTGTGGGAAGGTATACCATCTAGCTGCCATTCCATCACCCCAGCGGACCCCACAGCAGCGTCGGTCACCCTGACCGAACACCACAGGTGGCGTCACGAATCCCTGACAGACTGTACCACCTTTATTGGACGCCCCTTAGCAGGGTCGCGGACCGGGTCTAGCCATCGTGACAGCCTCAGAACCGAACCAGAGAAGCCCGGTACCGAGAACTCGTGGCCCTGTGTCTCGGGGCGCTCCATATTCCTTGTCTATTGCTTAAAATACCTAATATTTGTCTAGCAGATGTGCGACTGGCACAATCCGGTTAGAGATAATCGTACATGTCAAATAAGCAGGGTTCAATAATCTTCATTACTCTGCATTTGGAGTGTGTCAGCAAGACGATTGAAAAAAATCATAATTTTTTATTGGTTTAAAAAACAGCTTATCTTTATCTAGCAGTTGTGCGACTGGTGCAATCCGGGTACAGATAATCTTACCTGACAATTTAGCAGGGGCAATAATCTTCATTACTCTGCATTTGGAAGGTGTCAGCAAGGCAATTGAAAAAAAAATCATAGTTTTCAATAGGTTTAAAAAATAGCATTTCTGTATGTAGCAGTTGTGCGACTAGCGCAATCTGGGTAGAGATAATTGTATGTGACAATTTAGTAGGGGCAATGCAATAATCTTTATTACTCCGCATTTGGAGTGTGTCAGTAACACAATTGAAAAAGAATCATAATTTTCTATTGTTTAAAAAAATAGCGTATCTTTATCTAGCAGTTGTGCGACTGGCTCAATCTGGGCAGAGATAATCTTACGTGACAATTTAGCAGGGGCAATAATAAAACGTGCCAAAAAAGGCACAAAAAATTGACATGGTCATTCTTTTTGCAGATGCGCTTTGCAGTGAAAGTGTGTTAGGTCTCGAGTTCCGGCTTCTGCACAGGGGGAATCTCGAGCCATCTCCGCTGCGGTCTCCCATTCTTGTCCAGCCGCTGTAGAGTCTGCTCAGCAAGGACGTCGGTCCCAGCGTCTTGCTCAGTCTCACTCTGTACAGAGAGTTACTGCTGCTTCTTCAGCTTCTGCCATTAAAGTCAGTGCTCGTCAGCAGCGAGCGGACTTCTCTGGGACTAAGTCCTTGTCTGCACACACTGAGCATACCCAGGGCAAGATCTCCCGTTGGAGATCGAGGGTCATGTGCTCAGGCTCTGCAGCACATTCCATTGGTCCTCTTGGCAGGTCTTGGAAGGGCAAAGTTTCTGTGGCCACTTCCTGTGCTGCAACTATATAAACTGTGCATGACCGCACGGCCATGCGCTAGTGTACAATTGTTAATGTGTGTATGTTGTGAGTGCAAGTCGTCCTTGGATACCCCTACCCTATTGAGTGTCTGTTCGCGGAAGGTGTATGGTTGCTGTCTAGCGCCCGACTTATCCTACAGCACGAATCACACATTACAGCGTCCAGTTGCTGTGACCGCCAGTGCGGCGCCGTGCACTTCCTCTGTGCTTTCCTTACCCAAGACTGGGTGGTTAGTGGCGTTTGTCAGTGCGGCACCGCATGCACTCTTGTGCCTTAAATATGGTTATTTACTTTCCTTACACACCCAGTTGCGGTGTTGTGCCAGCAAGGGTCTAATCCGACTTCAATCCTAGTTGGGGTTGAGTTCGCTGACTACTTGCTCGCGCTCTATGTGCGGTACCGCGGTCCTGTGACGCAACAGGATCGCTTCCTTCACGCTGGGTGAAGTTTAACCCACGTGTGTATACTTATGAGTACCGCCATATAGTCCGTCATTACTTGGCAGCAGGTTCCATCTCTGCACGGTGGACCCCGGGCTGCGAACGCACCATACTCTATCTGTCTTATTATTTGGTGCGTTCCGCAAGCCCTAACATTACACTAGCGCCAGGGTCCGGCTAGTAATGACGGACAAACAGCAATCCTTGCGGTATATCCAGCAGCTGGAGGGTAGGTTGGCGGCTCTTGAAAGCACAACCTCAGCTGTGGATGTTACCGCAGTTGCTGTACAGGCTGCTAGCGTGGCTGCAGCAACCCTGTCCATTGCCACCCCTGCTCCGACATTTTCTCGCCTCCCGCTGCCAGAAAAATTTTCTGGTGATAGCAAGTTTTGTAGGGGATTTGTGAGTCAGTGCTCTATTCACCTCGAGCTCCTGGCTGCACATTTTCCCACAGAGCGGGCTAAGGTGGGATTTATAGTGTCTCTCTTGTCGGACAGGGCGTTGGAATGGGCTACGCCGCTGTGGGAGCGTGGTGATCATGTGGTGCAGAGTGCTCCGCTGTTTCTGAGCACTCTGAAACAGGTCTTTTTAGGACCTCAAGTCACCCATGATACTGCGCTCCAACTGCTGGCATTAACTCAGGGTGAGTCCTTGGTCAGTCATTTTGCCGTCCAATTCCGCACTTTAGCTTCTGAGCTGGATTGGTTGGATAAAGCTCTTATCCCCATATTGCGGAGGGGCCTGGCTGACCACGTTAAGGACGCTCTGGCCACTAGGGAGATTCCTGCCACACTGGAGGAGTTAATAACTGTCTCCACTCGAATTGACCTCCGTTTTAACGAGCGGAGGTTAGAGCGAGCCCAGTGTAGGCAAAGGTTTCGGCTGGCTCCTACCTTCGCCAAACCTCTGGAATCTCCGGTCCTGGTTCCTGAGTCACATGAGGCCAGGGAAGTGTCACAAGCGGGATCTAAGTCCCGGACCGCTTGTGCACTCAAGGTCTGTCATGTTTGCCAGCAGTCAGGACATCTAGCCACCAGATGTTCTCAGCGGTCGAGGAAACGTCAGCGTCTAGTGGTAGTAGGTGGAGGTACACTAGACACGGCGACGTTTGCCTCTAAATTGTCCTTTAAGGGGACAATTACTATAGGCTCATTCTCCCACTCGGTAGAGCTCTGCGTGGATTCTGGGGTGGAGGGCAATTTTATGTCTTCTGCCTTCGCCCAACGTCACGCAATACCCCTGGTTATGCTAGCTCAACCAGTAACGGTACGAGTGGTGAATGGGTCGGCACTGCCCTCACAGATAACACACCAGACCATCCCTTTTACTCTGTCCATGTCGCCATCTCATCAGGACATTATATCTCTGCTCGTCATTCCTGAGGGAATTGATGAGGTCCTGTTGGGAATACCTTGGCTACGGTACCACTCTCCTCATATCGAGTGGTCCTCTGGCAGAATCCTGGGATGGGGCGAATCTTGTGGGGGTAGGTGTCAGAGGGAGTGCGTTCAGGTTGCTACTACAGAGGTACCCGCAGATCTTTCCTCTCTCCCCAAGCAGTATTGGTCTTATGCAGATGTGTTCTCCAAAAAGGCGGCGGAGATCCTTCCGCCCCATCGCCCCTATGACTGTCCTATTGATCTCTTGCCTGGTGCTGAGCCTCCCCGGGGTCTAGTCTATCTGCTATCTCTCCCGGAGACGGACGCAATGTCACAGTATATTCAGGAAAATCTGGCAAGAGGATTCATTAGGAAGTCAGTGTCACCTGCTGGGGCAGGGTTCTTCTTCGTGCAGAAGAAGAATGGGGAATTGCGTCCATGCATAGACTACAGGGGTCTTAACGCCATCACCGTTAAGAACAAGTATCCTTTGCCCTTGATATCTGAGCTCTTCGATAGGCTTCGGGGAGCAAGGGTATTTACTAAACTAGATCTGCGGGGTGCTTATAACCTGATTCGCATCCGTGAGGGGGACGAATGGAAGACGGCTTTTAACACCAGGGATGGGCACTATGAATATCTGGTGATGCCCTTCGGGCTCTGTAATGCCCCAGCCGTTTTCCAAGACTTTGTGAACAATATCTTCCGGGATATGCTTTCCACGTCGGTCGTAGTCTATCTGGATGATATTCTCATCTACTCTCCAGATATTGACTCCCACCGGAGAGATGTTTGCAAAGTCTTCGACCTCCTACGGGCAAACTCCCTCTATGCCAAGTTGGAGAAGTGTATGTTTGAGCAGGAGTCCATACCTTTCCTAGGCTACATAATCTCTGCCCAGGGATTGGCTATGGATCCTGCCAAACTACAGGCTGTGATGGACTGGCAGGAACCCCATTCTCTTAAAGCGGTGCAGCGCTTTATGGGGTTCATTAACTATTATCGCCAGTTCATTCCGCACTTCTCAACTTTGGTAGCTCCCTTGGTTGCCCTCACCAAGAAGGGGGCGAATCCCAAATTGTGGTCTGAGGAGGTCTCCAAGGCCTTTAACTCTATAAAGTCACACTTCGCTAGCGCTCCCATCCTACATCGCCCCGATGTTGATAAGCCATTTATCATGGAGGTGGATGCCTCTTCTGTTGGTGCTGGAGCAGTTCTCTTCCAAAAGGATGCTCAAGGTCGGAAGCATCCTTGCTTCTATTTCTCCAAGACCTTCTCACCAGCAGAGAGGAATTATTCCATCGGGGACAGGGAGTTGCTAGCCATGAAGTTGGCTTTCTCGGAGTGGAGACATCTCTTGGAGGGAGCACGTTTTCCCTTCCAAGTCTTCACAGACCATAAAAATTTGGTGTACCTGCAGACAGCCCAGCGGTTGAATTCTCGCCAGGCCAGATGGTCCTTATTCTTCTCCCGGTTTCATTTCACCCTCCATTTTCTTTCTGGGGAGAAGAACATTCGGGCCGACGCGCTCTCTCGCTCCGTTGTGTCATCTGCGGAGGAGGAGCCTCGGCTTATTGTCCCCACCGAGAGCTTGAGAACTGTGGCCCCGGTTTCGCTAGAGTCTGTGCCCCCGGGCAAGACTTTTGTTCCATCCAATTTGCGACCGGAGGTTCTCTCTTGGGCACACTCGTCCAGGGTGGGTGGACATTTTGGTACCAAAAGGACATCTGAATTACTGGCGAGGACGTACTGGTGGCCGCATATGGCTCGTGATGTCGCAGAGTATGTTCGGGCGTGTGTCTCTTGCGCCAAGAACAAGACTCCTCGGCAACGGCCAGCTGGTTTGCTTTATCCTCTGCCAGTGGCGGACAGGCCCTGGGAGATGGTCAGGATGGACTTTGTGGTGGGCTTACCCAAGTCTCGTAACTGCACCATTATCTGGGTGATCACCGACCATTTTTCCAAAATGGTGCACTTGGTGCCTCTTCCACGGCTACCTTCTGCACGGGCGTTGGCTGTCTTGTTCGTCAAGCATATCTTTCGCCTACACGGTATGCCAGACAAAATTGTTAGTGACCGGGGTCCCCAGTTTGCGTCTCGATTCTGGAGAGAGCTTTGTCGTCTACTCAGTATTGAGTTGAATCTCTCTTCGGCATATCATCCCGAGACGAATGGGTTGGTAGAGAGGGCCAACCAGACCTTGGTCACATATTTACCACATTTTGTTTCTGCCAGGCAGGATGACTGGGCATCCTTGCTACCGTGGGCAGAGTTTGCACTTAACAATGCCGTAGCCGACTCCACTGGTCAGACTCCATTCCTCCTAAATTACGGCCAGCATCCAGGTGTTCCTGTGCCCATGCCTGTGTCTTCTGCTGACTCCAGGGTGGCAGACTGGGCTGTGGAGGCACGGGACATTTGGGACCGCACGCAGGATGCCATTCGGGCCTCCAAGGAGAGAATGAGGTCCTCCGCCGATGTTCATCGGCGCCCCGCTCCGACCTTTGCTCCTGGAGACTTGGTGTGGCTCTCCGCCCGTAACATCAGGCTGCGAGTTGAGTCCACTAAGTTTGTTCCTCGCTACTTGGGTCCCTTCAAGGTTCTCAAACAGGTTAATCCTGTGGTCTACCGTTTGGCTCTTCCTCCACGCTTGGGTATCACCGACACCTTTCATGTGTCCCTCTTGAAACCCGTATACATGTCCCGGTTTTCCGAGTCATCTGCCGGGACATCGGGTTCGTCTACGGACGATTACGAGGTGAACGCTATTTTGGGGTGCAAGGTGGTACGCGGCAAAAAGTTCTATCTGGTGGATTGGAAGGGTTATGGCCCAGAGGACAGGTCATGGGCGCCTGCTGAAAACATTCGGGCCCCACAGCTCATTGCTGCCTTCAAGCGTAGCGAGGACCAAGGAAGGGGGGGCCCTAGGAGGGGGGGTAATGTTAGGTCTCGAGTTCCCGCTTCTGCACAGGGGGAATCTCGAGCCATCTCCACTGCGGTCTCCCATTCTTATCCAGCCGCAGTGGAGTCTGCTCAGCAGGGACGTCGGTCCCAGCGTCTTGCTCAGTCTCACTCTGTACAGAGAGTTACTGCTGCTTCTTCAGCTTCTGCCATTAAAGTCAGTGCTGGTCAGCAGCGAGCGGACTTCTCTGGGACTAAGTCCTTGTCTGCACACACCACACACTGAGCATGCCCAGGGCAAGATCTCCCGTTGGAGATCGAGGGTCATGTGCTCAGGTTCTGCAGCACATTCCATTGGTCCTCTTGGCAGGTCTTGGAAGGGCAAAGTTTCTGTGGCCACTTCCTGTGCTGCAACTATATAAACTGCGCATGACCGCACGGCCATGCGCTAGTGTACAATTGTTAATGTGTGTATGTTGTGAGTGCAAGTCGTCCTTGGATACCCCTACCCTATTGAGTGTCTGTTCGCGGAAGGTGTATGGTTGCTGTCTAGCGCCCGACTTATCCTACAGCACGAATCACACATTACAGCGTCCAGTTGCTGTGACCGCCAGTGCGGCGCCGTGCACTTCCTCTGTGCTTTCCTTACCCAAGCCTGGGTGGTTAGTGGCGTTCGTCAGTGCGGCACCGCATGCACTCTTGTGCCTTAAATATGGTTATTTACTTTCCTTACACACCCAGTTGCGGTGTTGTGCCAGCAAGGGTCTAATCGGACTTCAATCCTAGTTGGGGTTGAGTTCGCTGACTACTTGCTCGCGCTCTATGTGCGGTACCGCGGTCCTGTGACGCAACAGGATCGCTTCCTTCACGCTGGGTGAAGTTTAACCCACGTGTGTATACTTATGAGTACCGCCATATAGTCCGTCATTACTTGGCAGCAGGTTCCATCTCTGCCCGGTGGACCCCGGGCTGCGAACGCACCATACTCTATCTGTCTTATTATTTGGTGCGTTCCGCTAGCCCTAACAAAGTGCATCCGCAAAAATATGGATTGTGTGAACACATTTCAGCAAAAGCCATTGCTTTTGCTGGGATGCGTTACGCCTCTGGATTTCACTGCACTTATGCTAGCGCTAAATAGCACTGCATAAATGCGTGAAATACGCTATGTGTGAATGTAGCAGACTATGTTGACTTTGCAGTCAGGTGTGCGTTTGGACGGATCCACCATAGACCAGCATACTCTGGCATAGAGTTAGGGCCTTTTCATTTCACATTTTTACTGTGTTTTTAAAGTGTATTAACACATAGAAACGCATGCAAACGCAATGAAAAACTCGGTTGCATTGGAGCACATGTGTTTTCGCCTAGCGCACAGGAAATGTTGCTTGCAACGTTTCTGTGCACTGGAGTAAAAATGCATACGTTCAAATGCAACCGTATTTTGCATTAAATTTCCATGCTTTTTTCCCATACAAGTCTATTGGTGCGTTAACGCATGCGTTAACACTAGGACTACTGGACACGTGAACCCTGACTAGAACTACTGCAAGTAAGTAGTCAAAATGACTATACCAGTAGTCTTAGTGTTAATGCACCTGAAAAATGTATTGCATGCAAGCACAGCACAAACGTGATGTGAAAAGACCCTAACTCTATGGCAGTGTTAACGCAGCGTTACACTGTTTAGCGCTGCGTTAATACTGGTCTATAGCAGATCCGTCCAAATGCACACGCAATTGAAATGGGAACCTAGTCTAACCCATCACTTTATTATAATCACTGGTTAAAGTCATGTTGGGTTTTGCCGGCAAATTGGGATTTCCGATGCCATTTACGTACTGAACTGTCAAGGAGCGCAATGTTCTGACAGCTCAGTATGTAATTGGTGTAAGGAGCGCAATCTGTGGTTTTGTAACCAGGGAGACACTGGGGACACCCGAGGACAACTCAGGTGGCATGATCTGAGCTGTCCTTGGGTGACCTGAGTTACCCCCCTTATGATGCCGCAGCGCTCTGGGCTCTCCTTCAGGGACCACAGGGATAGAAGCTTTGTTCATCCCCTTGGTTTCTGATGAAGCAGAGCCCAGAATGTTCAGCACAGAGATGAGGGTCGAGGGGTTAATAAAGATGTAGTCCCTAAATGTGTTTGTGTTTTTATTTTTTTTTTTTTATGAATTATTAAAAAACAAATTTGATGTGGGCTTCGTCCTATTTTTGTTTCCAGCCAGGTACAGCAGGCAGGTACGGGCTGCCCCCAACCCCCAGATGCCTATTTGTACCTGCCTGGAAACAAAAAAAAATAGGGAAGCCCTTTTTTAATTATTTCATGAATTTAATGAAATAATTTAAAAAAACAACGTGGGCTTCGCCCGGTTTTTGTTTTCAGCCAGGTACAAATAGGCAGCTGGGGCTCGAGTCCACAGCGCAGGGTGGCCCAAGCTTTCTGCGCCCCCACCGCTGTGAATTGCAGTCCGCAGCCTCCCAAGAAAATGGCACGTTCATAGACGCACCATCTTCTGGTGCTGTATCCAATTCTTCCAGCGGCCCTGGTGGCGGGTGGCTCACTGGGTAATAATGGGGTTAGGGCCAGCTTTGTATTATCAGCCGGCCCTAAGCCCGAAATTCATGGGGTCACACCAATATTAGACATGACCACCATGAATTTCTAGTAAAGATTTACCTCTTTCTGACCTCTGATGGGATAGTAAATCCGGGGTCAGATACCTTACTTTGATGCAGGGCTCCGGCGGTGACCCTGCATCAAAGCCAGGACATGTCAGCTGTTTTGAACAGCTGACATGTGCCCGCAATAGCGGCGGGTGACATCGCGATTCACCCGCCGCTATTAGCTAGTTAAATGCCGCTGTCAAATGCTGACAGCGGCATTTAACCGGCGCTTCCGGCCATCCAGCCGGAAATGAGCGCATCGCCGCTCCTCGTCACATGATCGGGGGTCAGCGATGCTTCTGCATAGTAACCATAGAGGTCCTTGAGACCTCTATGGTTACTGATGCCGGTTTGCTGTGAGCACCACCCTGTGGTTACATAGTTACATAGTTATTAAGGTTGAAGGAAGACTTTAAGTCCATCTAGTTCAACCCATAGCCTAACCTAACATGCCCTAACATGTTGATCCAGAGGAAGACAAAAAAACCTATGTGGCAAAGAATAAGCTCCACATTGGGGAAAAAAATTCCTTCCCGACTCCACATACGGCAATCAGACTAATTCTCTGGATCAACGCCCTATTAAGGAAACTTGTGCATTTATCCTGTAACATTATACTTTTCCAGAAAGGTATCCAGTCCCCTCTTAAATTTAAGTAACGAATCACTCATTACAACATCATATGGCAGAGAGCTCCATAGTCTCACTGCTCTTACAGTAAAGAATCCCGCGTCTATTATTATGCTTAAACCTTCTTTCCTCCAGATGTAGAGGATGCCCCCTTGTCCCTGTCTCAGATCTATGATTAAAAAGATCATCAGAAAGGTCTTTGTACTGTCCCCTCATATATTTATACATTAAAGGGCCTCTTTCACCCCTCCAGCCGCCACAAACCAAAACAGCCACCTTGTGCAGCAGCAATGCTGCATTCTAACAAGGTGCCTCTTTTAATTTTTTGTGCATTTATTCCCAAAATAAAGCGTTTTATAACTTCTCCAAAATACCTGTCTTTAGACAGGGAGGCAGGTCTTAACCCCCTGCTTGAAACGCCACACTGCCGTCACTCAAATCCCCAGGGGCACTGGGTGCCACCCCCTCCGCGCCGCCCCCCCAAGAAATCCGGCACCTGCGCTGTCCAGCACTGGCCGGTGCAGGCGCAGTGAGCTCTGGCCATCTGACATCACATTCAGTCTTGCAGACCGCGCCTGCACCAGCCAGCACCAAACAGCGCAGGCATCAGACCTCACGGGAAAACAGCGCGGAGGGGGCGGCGACCCTGAAGACTTGAGTGACTGCAGTGTGGCATCACAAGGTGGCTCTTCTAGTCCACAACGGCTGGAAGGGGTGACAGTGGCCTTCAAAATAGGATTACAACTTAGTCTTAGTTTTTCCAAACTAAATAGCCCCAAGTGTAATAACCTATCTTGGTATTGCAGATGCCCCAGTCCTCTAATAACCTTGGTCGCTCTTCTCTGCACCCGCTCCAGTTCAGCTATGTCTTTCTTATACACCAGAGACCAGAACTGTGCACAGTATTTTAAGTGTGGTCGAACTAGTGACTTGTATAGAGGTAAATTTATGTTCTCCTCATGAGCATCTAGGCCTCTTTTAATGCATCCCATTATTTTATTTGCCTTAGTAGCAGCTGCCTGACACTGACCATTGAATATGAGTCTGTCATCCACCCATACACCCAGGTCTTTTTCATTGACAGTTTTGCCCAGAGTTTTAGAATTAAGCACATAATTATACATCTTATTACTTCTACCCAAGTGCATGACCTTACATTTATCCCCATTAAAGCTCATTTGCCATTTATCAGCCCAAGCTTCTAGTTTACATAAATCATCCTGTAATATAAAATTGTCCTCCCCTGTATTGATTACCCTGCAGAGTTTAGTGTCATCTGCAAATATTGAAATTCTACTCTGAATGCCCCCTACAAGGTCATTAATAAATATGTTAAAAAGAAGAGGGCCCAATACTGACCCCTGTGCTACCCCTCTGCTAACCGCTACCCAGTCCGAGTGTGCTCCATTAATAACCACCCTTTGTTTCCTATCCCTGAGCCAGCTCTCAACCCACTTTTCCCCTATCCCCATTATTCTCATTTTATGTATCAACCTTTTGTGTGGCACGGCATCAAAAGCTTTTGAAAAGTCCATATACACTACATGTACTGGGTACCCTTGGTGCTCATACCACACCTGCAATTCAGCTACATAGCAACGATCTGATGATCGCTGCTATGTAGCAGAGGCGATCGAGTTGTGCCAGCTTCTAGCCTCTTATGGAGGCTATTGAAGCATGGCAAAAGTTAAAAAAAAGTTAAAAGAAATGTGAAAAAAATAAAAAAATATAAAAGTTTAAATCACCCCCCTTTTGCCAAATTCAAAATAAATCAATAAATAAAATCAAACCTACACATATTTGCTATCGCCACGTTCAGAATCGCCTGATCTATCAACAAAAAAAGGATTAACCTGATCGCTAAACAGCATAGAGAAAAAAAAATTGAAACGCTAGAATTACGTTTTTTTGCTCGCCGCAACATTGCATTAAAATGCAATAACGGGCGATCAAAAGAACATATCTGCACCAAAATGATATAATTAAAAACGCCAGCTTGGCACTCAAAAAATAGGCCATCAATTGACCGCAAATCGTGAAAAATGGAGACGCTACAGGTATTGGAAAATGGCGCAATTTATTTTTTTTAGCAAAGTTTGGAATTTTTTTTCACTACTTAGATTAAAAGTAACCTAGACATATTAGGTGTCTATGAACTCGTAATTACCTAAAGAATCATAATGACAGGTCAGTTCTAGTATTTAGTGAACCTAGCAAAAAAGCCAAATAAAAAACAAGTGTAGGATAGCACTTTTTTGCAATTTCACCGCACTTGGAATTTTTTTCCCGTTTTCTAGTACACGACATGCTAAAACCAATGATGGCGTTCAAAAATACAACTTGTTTCCCAAAAAATAAGCCCTCACATGGCCATATTCACAGAAAAATAAAAATCTTATGGCTATGGGAAGGAGGGGAACAAAAAACGAACACCGAAAAACGGAAAATCCCAAGGTTATGAAGGGGTTAAAAAAAAAGCACAACACAGAGACATTTTTTTTATTAGAAATAAAACAAAAAATTTAGAGACTCAATCATTATTATAAAAAAATTCCTCTGTCCGACGTAGTCCACATGGATAGCAATGTCAGCTCTGCTACATCGCTCTGTATAGACAGAGCAAGAAGCAGGCTGATACTAAGGGTATGTGCACACGATGCAGATTTAGTGCAGAACTGCAGCAGATTTTTCTGCAGCAGAAATGCATGAAATCCATTGGAAAAAAACGCATAAAAAACACGCAAAAAACGCGCAAAAAACGCGCGGAAAAAAAAACGCACCTGCGGATTCTGCCAGGAGATGCAGATTTAGTGCAGATTTTATGCAGAAAATTGTGCACCAAATCTGCATCGTGTGCACACAGCTATCAGTGACAGTCAGAGTTCACCTGAGTTCATGGCTCGGGCCATGAACTGGGGTGAACCCTGACGTCACCGCACGAACACTGTCACTCCACCAAGCAGTGGAGTGAATAACCCGTAAAGTTAATGAGTTATGATACGGCTAGGAGACAGTGGGACAGGAGGATGTGTCGCTAGACCGGTAAGTATAATTATGTTTATAATTAAATTTATGCTTTGTTTTACAGTCCCGCCTGCCCCATCCCATATCTGTAATGTCCAAGCTTGGGGTTCGGATGCACGTTCACGTGATCTTCGGCCCCGAGCTCGATTTTTACAAAAAACTCTGGCGAACCCGCCAAACCCGATCGTCGGGGGGTTCGCCCATCACTACACGTGAGTCAACAGTGTGATGCAGAGGCAAAAAGGGAAACACAGTTCTAGGATATAGTAAGAGAAACATAGAGTTTAGATCATGTGAAGTAATTATCCACCTCTAGTCTTCCTTGGTCAGGCCTCATCTGGAATACTGTGCCAGTTCTGTGCACCATATTATAAAAATGACATTGACAAACTGGAGCATGTTCAGGAAAGAGCTACCAAGATGATGAGCAGATTGCAAAATGTGTCCTAGAAGGAATGGTTAAAGGATCTGGGAATGTTTAGCTTGCAAAAAAAAGGCTAAGAAAAGCGTAACAGCTGTCTACAGATATCTGAAGGGATGTCACAGTGTAGAGGGATCATCATTATTCTCATTTGCAAATGGAAACACGAGCAACAATGGAAAGAAACTGAAAGGGAGAAGACACAGGTTAGATATTAGAAAAAACTTCTTGACAGTTAGGGTGATCAATGAGTGGAACAGTCTGCCACCAGAGGTGGTGAGCTCTCCTTCAATTGAATTCTTCAAGCAGAGGCTGAACAGAGGTGTCTAAAGGTACCTTCACACTCAACGATATCGCTAGCGATCCGTGACGTTGCGGCATCCTGGCTAGCGATATCATTGAGTTTGACAGGCAGCAGCGATCAGGATCCTGCTGTGCCATCGTTGGTCAGAGCAGAAAGTCCAGAACTTTATTTTGTCGCTGGACCTCCTGCAGACATCGCTGAATCGGCGTGTGTGTGATGCCGATTCAGCGATGTCTTCCCTGGTAACCAGGGTAAACATCGGGTTACTAAGGGCAGGGCCGCGCTTAGTAACCCGATGTTTACCCTGGTTACCAGCATAAACATAAAATAAAACAAACACTACAACTTACCTTCCGCTGTCTGTCCTCCGGCGCTGTGCTTCTCTGCACTGTGAGCGCCGGCCAGCCGGAAAGCAGAGCACAGCGGTGACGTCACCGCTGCGCTTTCCGGCTGGCGCTCACAGTCAGTGCAGAGAAGCACAGCGCCGGGGAACAGACACCGGAAGGTAAGTATGTAGTGTTTTTTTTATGTTTACTGTTGTGAATTCTGTGGCCAAGCTCCCTCCTGTGGTCGTGAGTGGTACTGAGGCTGGTTCTGTCTATAAGCTTCCTTTGGTGGATGAGAGTGGTACTGTGGCTTCTGAGTTTCCTTCCTCAGGTGATGAGGTTAAGTCGTTAGGTGCTGCTCTATTTAACTCCACCTGGAGCTTTGATCCTGGCCTCCAGTCAATGTTCTAGTATTGGTCTTGCTTCCTCCTGGATCGTTCCTGTGGCCTGTCTATCCTGCATAAGCTAAGTTCTGCTTGTGTTATTTTTGTTTGCTATATTTTCTGTCCAGCTTGCTATATTGGTTTTTCTTGCTTGCTGGAAGCTCTGAGACGCAGAGGGAGCACCTCCGTACCGTTAGTCGGTGCGGAGGGTCTTTTTGCCCCTCTGCGTGGTTGTTTGTAGGGTTTTGTGTTGACCGCAAAGCTATCTTTCCTATCCTCGGTCTATTCAGTAAGTCGGGCCTCACTTTGCTAAATCTATTTCATCTCTGTGTTTGTATTTCATCTTTACTCACAGTCATTATGTGTGGGGGGCTGCCTTTTCCTTTGGGGAATTTCTCTGAGGCAAGGAAGGCTTATTTTTCTATCTTCAGGGCTAGTTAGTTTCTCAGGCTGTGCCGAGTTGCATAGGGAGCGTTAGGCACAATCCACGGCTACATCTAGTGTGGTGTGATAGGATTAGGGATTGCGGTCAGCAGAGTTTCCACGTCTCAGAGCTCGTCCTATGTTTTTGGTAAATGTCAGGTCACTTTGTGTGCTCTGAACTTCAAGGTCCATTGTGGTTCTGAATTACCTGTTCATAACAGTTTACGCTGGTAACCACGGTAAACATCGGGTTACTAAGTGCGGCCCTGCGCTTAGTAACCCGATGTTTACCCTGGTTACCAGGGGACCGGCATCGTTGGTCGCTGGAGAGCTGTCTGTGTGACAGCTCTCCAGCGACCAAACAGCGACGCTGCAGCGATCGGGATCGTTGTCTAGATCGCTGCAGCGTCGCTAAATGTGACGGTACCTTTAGATGGTTTAGTAACTCCTGCAGGGAGTTGGATACGATGACCCTTGATGTCCCTTCCAACTCTAACATTCTATAATTCTATGATTCTAAACCTGGCTTACTCCTTTTATGCACCATAGTAAGTCCATTGTGTAGTGCCTCTACGTGTAGTACTACGCTACACACAAACGTGCTATATCTTTATATATCATTTTCTGCTTTGCTGACATATATGGGAGATATTGTTACTAACCTGAGGTAGTGTACAGTTATAATAATTTTTAAACAGTGCTTTTTACTTATAGATATCAATGTGATGTAAGTTCTCCCACTTAAAAAAATGAGAGAGAGACCTGTAATTGACATCATAGGTAGACCAGAACTATTTGTGGCTGACTAAATACTGTTTTACCCATTGTATCTCTTACAGTGCCACTGTTGTACCAGCAATATTTTGAATAAAGTTTTTTATTACACCAATATTTTTGACTAGTTATTTCAGTTCTTTTCTCATTTGTATTCATGTGCTTACAAATGGTCTTTTTGCTATTCGTCTGTCAGATATATGTGCTCATATTATCATGAATTAACCATTTACTCTTGCTTACTTTGTCACATATATTATATTCCCCACCCAAGTTTACTGTCTGAATGGTAGACATGATCCTGGCCCAACTTGTTTGAGATGTGTTGCTGTCATCAAATTCTAAATGAGTTAATTTTTTAAACATTGCAACGGACTTCCAGGAGAAGTCAATGTTCAGCATTTAGCTATGGAAGTTAACTGGAATGAACCCCAAACTTTTAATTTCGAGTTTGCTCTTCTCTATTTAACATATTTCCAAATCATTGCATTCTTGTTTTCTTTGCACTTTACACAGCATCCCAACTTTTTGGGGAATGGAGCTGTACAAGGAAATTCACTTTTACTTTTTATTTTGGAATTACAGAAATGTTTGTAGTTTTCCTTTAAGCACTTATCTACATATGCTGATCTTTAACTATAGAACATGATGATGAAAAGTGAAATTTAGATACTCAGAATGAATCATAATGTATGCCATCTGCTGAATTCACACACATCATTTTGCAGTCATTCTGTTTTGTTTTATTTTTTGTTATAGTTTTAACATGACTGTTCAGGTAAAAAATTCAGCAGACAAAATATACTCTAAAGTCTACAGAAAATATTGAAAGGTTTGGGAACAGCATTTTCACCATAAGCTTCTTTGCACGGTAATACACCAGAAAAAAAGTGGATTTTTTAAACAAAAAATGGCAAAATCCTTTGCAAAGGTCACTGAAAACCCATGAAAGTTTGATGTTGCACCAGATTTATCACAATAGGGACACGACCTGTTGGCGTTTTTTTGCATAAAGTTTAACACTTATGCTCTAGGTTGGCTTACTTTAGACTATTAGAAGATATTCAAACTGTGTCTTATTCCGACATTCAAAACATCAAGCAGAAGATAATTCGGGAAACTCTCTTTTACTTTGACATTTTGAAATCCTTAAGTATCTGTTTTTCAAGTTGTTTTCGTTCTGTGCTGATTTGTTTTCAACATTTTATATAGCAATTGGCAGCTTTTGGGGCATTTTTTCATTGTTTTTTTTTTCTTAAATTCGTAAAGAAATAAAGAAAACACTAGAACTAGGTGAGGATATAGTGAAAAGCTCTTAAAAACGTTCAGTCACCTTCTGGACATTTTTTTAGCCTTTGCATTGACTTGATTTGAAATATTGATAGACTTCCTAGAGAAAAACCCTGAAGAATGTAAATGTTACTTGTTTAAAATGCGTACAGAGTTTCGAAAGTCTCAGGCCTTTAAAAGTAGCTCAAAAGAATGAACATATAAACAGAATGTCATTTTTACATAGAAGTGATTAGGTCTATTCTTTTTGAATGTCAACACTTTTTTTGAGCAAAAAAAATGGCAAAAAGAGATGCAGTGTGGATATACTCTTAATTTGTTTTTAAAAACTGATGCATGCCAATAATGAATCTGGCTCTCCAAAGCCACATCTCCTTTCCTGTCTTCTTTGGACATATATGAATAATACATTTGTCCAAACTAATTACCGTAGTTCCAAAAGAAAATACATACAATGTATACCTCAGCAGTAAATGTGGGCCAATGTGTTTGATGGAGTCTTAAAAATTCTTAGGTGATGTCTCAATCACATCTGGAATGACTGATCAAAATGTGAAGCCTTACAACTATGTCTCGACATAGTTCAATAGTTCATATATATATATATATATATATATATATATATATATATATATATATATATATATATATATATATATATACATACATACACCATATGTATGTATGAAAATGAAGGCCAACGAGCATGAAATGAGAAGTTATATCCTAAGGTTTTGTGCAACCTTCCTGAAGATAACACTTTGCTGTACATCAAAGCCTTTCATCAGCAGCATGGACAGGTTCTATTTTGAAAGCTCCGTTGATCTATGGTGACATCATGTAGGCCACCTGTGCACAGTAACATTTACTGTATATCATTTAGCATTTTTTAATATATCAGAAAATTATTTTTTTTTACTTAACAATGATGGAGGTTTAGACAGCGTTAGAAAAAAAAAACTTCCATTTTAAATCTTTTTAATGCATTGCAAAGAACTGTGGAATAAAAAAAAAGATTCTCAAGATTGCTGTCAAAAGTCACGTTTTCTATTCCTCACAAAACAGTGCGCCGCTTTGATTGTTTAAGAAAAGAATCGCTTCTTTTAATAGAACAAAGTGTGCTCTTTGATCCACGCGGGCTTTGAATGATTACACGCTTGGCGGTTTTTTGAAAGCAGAGCAGTAGGGGGAGACATTTCCAGAATTCTTTCTTTGGGTTTGGTACATTGAACCTTAGTTCTAGACGAGCAAGTGGACGATTTGCATACTTCCTAGAAATATATTATCTTCATTTGTATCAAGAAATTTGAAGATAAAGTCAATTCACAGAGTGCAAATTGCTCTTCTTTACATTCTACAGTAATGATGTTTAGATACAACTTTTTGATTCCTTTTAGAAAATTTGGTGTCCCGTAGAAGTTTTGTATTCAGTAGAGTTCAACAAGAGCACAATTAGTCATGTATAGGGTTGAGCGAAACGGGTCGTTCATTTTCAAAAGTCGCCGACTTTTGGAAAAGTCGGGTTTCATGAAACCCGATCCGACCCCTGTGCGGGGTCGGCCATGCGGTACGCGACTTTCGCGCCAAAGTCGCGTTTCAATGACGCGAAAAGCGCCATTTCTCAGCCAATGAAGGTAAACGCAGAGTGTGGGCAGCGTGATGACATAGGTCCTGGTCCCCACCATCTTAGAGAAGGGCATTGCAGTGATTGGCTTGCTGTCCGCGGCGTCACAGGGGCTATAAAGGGGCGTTCCCGCCGACCGCCATGTTACTGCTGCTGATCTGAGCTTAGGGAGAGGTTGCTGCCGCTTCGTCAGAAGCAGGGATAGCGTTAGGCAGGGTCCATTAACCACCAAACCGCTTGTGCTGTAGCGATTTCCACAGCCCAACACCACCTTCGGTGTGCAGGGACAGTGGAAGCTACTTTTTTTTTTTTTCCTCAGCGCTGTAGCTCATTGGGCTGCCCTAGAAGGCTCCCTGATAGCTGCATTGCTGTGTGTACGCCGCTGTACAAACCAACTGCTTTTTTCAAAGCACAAATCCTCTTGTTCCTTCCTTTCTGCACAGCTATCTTGTTTGTTTGTCCACACTTTTTATTTAATTTGTGCATCAGTCCACTCCTTATTGCTGCCTGCCATACCTGGCTGAGATTACTGCAGGGAGATAGTAATTGAAGGACAGTTCCTTTTTTTTTTTTTTTTTTTTTTTTTTGTGGGAGATTAAGATTGGCATTTCTGCTAGAGTGCCATCCCTGTCTGTGTCATCTCTCACTCAGTGGGCCATAGAAAGCCTATTTATTTTTTTGCTTGATTTGGGTTCTAAAATCTACCTGATAAAATCACTACATCAATCAGTGGGAGAAAAATATTGGCCTCAGGGCTTGTGTGCCACTCCTTACTCCTGTGTGTGCCATCTCTCACTCAGTGGGCCATAGAAAGCCTATTAATTTTTTTGCTTGATTTGGGTTCTAAATTCTACCGGAAAAAATCAATAAATCAATCAGTGGGAGATAAATATTGGCCTTTGGGCTTGTGTGCCAGTCCTAAGCGTGCCATCTCTCTCTCTCAGATAGTGGGCCATAGAAAGCCTATTTATTATTTTTTTTATTGGGTTTATAAATTTTCCCTGGAAAAAAAAAAAAAAGTGGGAGATTAATATTGGCCTCTGGGCTTGTGTGCCAGTCCTGAGCGTGCCATCTCTCTCACAAATAGTGGGCCATAGAAAGCCTATTTATTTTTTTGCTTGATTTGGGTTCTAAATTCTACCTGAAAAAATCAATAAATCAATCAGTGGGAGATTAATATTGGCCTTTGGGCTTGTGTGCCAGTCCTAAGCGTGCCATCTCTCTCTCTCAGATAGTGGGCCATAGAAAGCCTATTTATTATTTTTTTTATTGGGTTTATAAGTTTTCCCTGGAAAAAAAAAAAAGTGGGAGATTAATATTGGCCTCTGGGCTTGTGTGCCAGTCCTGAGCGTGCCATCTCTCTCACAAATAGTGGGCCATAGAAAGCCTATTTATTTTTTGGGTTGATTTGGGTTCTAAATTCTACCTGAAAAAATCAATAAATCAATCAGTGGGAGATAAATATTGGCCTCTGGGCTTGTGTGCCACTCCTGACTCCTGTGTGCGTCATCTCTCACTCAGTGGGCCCTAGAAAGCCTATTTTTTGTTTTATTTGTTTTCTAAATTCTCCCTGAAAAAATCATTTTATATTATTTGGATTCTAAATTATTCCTGAAAAAATCATTTTTTTTGTATTTTTTTTTTCTAAAGTCTCCCTGAAAAAAAAAAAAAAAATCAAATCAGTGGGAGATTAATATTGCCCTTTCTGCTTGTGTGCCAGTCTTGACTCCTGGGTGTGCCATCTCTCTCTCTCTCCAATTGTGGGCCATAGAAAGCCTATTAATTTTTTTGCTTGATTTGGGTTCCAAAATCTACCTGAAAAAATCACTAAATCAATCAGTGGGAGATAAATATTGGCCTCTGGGCTTGTGTGCCACTCCTGACTCCTGTGTGCGTCCTCTCTCACTCAGTGGGCCCTACAAAGCCTATTTTTTTTTATTTGTTTTCTAAATTCTCCCTGAAACAATCATTTTATTTTATTTTGTTTCTAAATTCTTCCTGAAAAATTCATTTTTTTGTATTTTTTTTTTCTAAAGTCTCCCTGAAAAAAAAAAAAAAATCAAATCAGTGGGAGATTAATATTGCCCTTTCTGCTTGTGTGCCAGTCTTGACTCCTGGGTGTGCCATCTCTCTCTCTCCAATTGTGGGCCATAGAAAGCCTATTAATTTTTTTGCTTGATTTGGGTTCCAAAATCTACCTGAAAAAATCACTAAATCAATCAGTGGGAGATAAATATTGGCCTCTGGGCTTGTGTGCCACTCCTGACTCCTGTGTGCGTCCTCTCTCACTCAGTGGGCCCTACAAAGCCTATTTTTTTTTAATTTGTTTTCTAAATTCTCCCTGAAACAATCATTTTATTTTATTTTGTTTCTAAATTCTTCCTGAAAAATTCATTTTTTTGTATTTTTTTTTTCTAAAGTCTCCCTTTTAAAAAATAAAAAACAAATCAGTGGGAGATTAATATTTACATTTGCGCTTCAGTGACAGTCCTGCGTGTGTGGCATCTCTCTCATTTGTTGCCACCAACAACAGAGTGTGTAACATTGTGCCTGATTTTCGTTGTGGTCTCACCCACCTGTAAAGGGGTAGCTAAATCATACTGAAGTTATAGCTCACCGTGTAAGTTGTGTGACAGCAACAAATACCGTTAGTTTGGTAACGTTTTTAAAACAATGAGGAAGTCTGGTGGAAGAGGTCGTGGCCGGGGACGTTCATTGTCAGCTGGTAATGAGGGTAGTGGTAGTGGTGGAGCATCAGGTGGTCGTGGGAAAAAAAATATTGCACCTAAGTCTGGAGCTGTGGAGCCAGGTTCGTCGTCTGGCTACACAAGGCCTCGAACGCTCCCTTTTCTGGGAGTAGGAAAACCGCTTTTAAAGCCGGAGCAGCAAGAGCAAGTTTTGGTTTATCTTGCTGACTCAGCCTCTAGCTCTTTTGCCTCCTCTCGTGAAACTGGTAAAAGTAAAAGCAGCGCGTCGTTAGTGGATGTTCACGGTCAGGGACAAGTCGCTTCCTTGTCCTCTTCAGCAAAAACAACAACAGAGAAGAATGCAGCAGGCGACACAACGGGTTACTCCATGGAGCTCTTTACACATACCGTCCCTGGCTTAGAAAGTGAAGCAGTTAACAGTCCATGCCCATTACAAGTTGAATCTGACATGGAGTGCACTGATGCACAGCCACAGCCAGACTACTATGCTGGTCCTTTGACTCAGACCACAACATTGCCCTCGCAGGGTGCTGATCAAGAATCAGACCCTGATGAGACTATGTTGCCCCATCACGAACGCTATACCACCGACCGACACGGTGACACAGACGAAGTTGCACACGAGCTACAAGAAGAGGTAATAGATGACCCAGTTCTTGACCCCGATTGGCAGCCATTGGGGGAACAGGATGCAGGCGGCAGCAGTTCTGAAGCGGAGGAGGAGGGGCCGCAGCAGGCATCAACATCGCAACAGGTTCCATCTGCCGGGCCCGTATCTTGCCCAAAACGCGTGGCAAAGTCAAAACCTGTTGGAGGACAGCGTGGCCATCCGGTTAAAGCTCAGTCTGCAATGCCTGAAAAGGTATCCGATGCTAGAAAGAGTGCAGTCTGGCATTTTTTTAAACAACATCCAATTGATCAGCGCAAAGTCATCTGTCAAAAATGTTCAACTACCTTAAGCAGAGGGCAGAATCTGAAAAGTCTCAATACAAGTTGCATGCATAGACATTTAACCACCATGCATTTGCAAGCTTGGACTAACTACCAAACGTCCCTTAAGGTTGTAGCACCCTCGGCCAATGAAGCTAGTCATCAACGCAACATCCCTTCCGGCAGTGTAGGGCCACCATTTTCTGCACCACCTGCAGTATCTGTGCAGGTTTCTTTGCCAGGCCAAAGCAGTCAGGGTCAGGGAATCACCAGTTTCGTAGTAGGAAACACTGCATCTAGGGCACCGGCGGCAACAATACCATCTCCCACCGTCTCTCAGTCTGCCATGTCCACCGGCACCCCCGCTAGTTCCACGATCTCCAGCTCTCCAGTCCAGCTCACCCTACATGAGACTATGGTTAGAAAAAGGAAGTACTTAGCCTCGCATCCGCGTACACAGGGTTTGAACGCCCACATAGCTAGACTAATCTCGTTAGAGATGATGCCCTACCGGTTAGTTGAAAGCGAAGCTTTCAAAGCCCTGATGGACTACGCTGTACCACGCTACGAGCTACCCAGTCGACACTTTTTTCCAGAAAAGCCATCCCAGCCCTCCACCAGCATGTTAAAGAGCGCATCGTCCATGCACTCAGGCAATCTGTGAGCACAAAGGTGCACCTGACAACAGATGCATGGACCAGTAGGCATGGCCAGGGACGTTACGTGTCCATCACGGCACACTGGGTAAATGTGGTGGATGCAGGGTCCACAGGGGACAGCAAGTTTGGGACAGTTCTGCCTAGCCCACGGTCTAGGAACCAGTTGGCTGTAGCCGTTCGCACCCCCTCCTCCTCCTCCTCGTCCTCCTGCAGAAGCGAGACCTCGTCCACAGACCGCAGTCGCACAACCACTCCATCCGCAGCTGCCACTGTTGCACACCAGGTCTCCCATTATGGGGCAGCTACTGGCAAACGTCAGCAGGCTGTATTGGCTATGAAGTGTTTGGGCGACAACAGACACACCGCTGAAGTTCTGTCCGAGTTCTTGCAGAGAGAAACGCAGTTGTGGCTGGGCACTGTAGATCTTGAGGCAGGCAAGGTAGTGAGTGATAACGGAAGGAATTTCATGGCTGCCATCTCCCTTTCCCGACTGAAACACATTCCTTGCCTGGCTCACACCTTAAACCTGGTGGTGCAGTGCTTCCTGAAAAGTTATCCGGGGTTATCCGACCTGCTCCTCAAAGTGCGTGGACTTTGCTCACATATCCGCCGTTCGCCCGTACACTCCAGCCGTATGCAGACCTATCAGCGTTCTTTGAACCTTCCCCAGCATCGCCTAATCATAGACGTTGCAACAAGGTGGAACTCAACACTGCACATGCTTCAGAGACTGTGTGAACAGAGGCGGGCTGTTATGTTTTTGTGGGAGGATACACATACACGGGCAGGCAGTAGGATGGCAGACATGGAGTTGTCAGGTGTGCAGTGGTCGAAGATTCAAGACATGTGTCAAGTCCTTCAGTGTTTTGAGGAATGCACACGGCTGGTTAGTGCAGACAACGCCATAATAAGCATGAGCATCCCCCTAATGCGTCTGCTGATGCAAGGTTTGACGCACATAAAGGATCAGGCGTCTGCAGCTGAGGAAGAGGAAAGCCTTGATGACAGTCAGCCATTGTCTGGACAGGGCAGTGTACAGGACGAGGTAGCGGGCGAACAGGAGGAGGAGGACGAGGAGGATGATGGGGATGATTATATTTTTAATGAGGAAGCTTTTCCGGGGCCAGTGGAAATTGTTGGCGCCGCAAGGCCGGGTTCTGGTTTTTGGAGGGACACAAGTGACGTGGATTTGCCTGAAACTGCCCCTCAACCAAGCACAACCACAGATTTGAGAACTGGAACTTTGGGCCACATGGCGGATTATGCCTTACGTATCCTCAAAAGGGACACACGCATAACAAAAATGATGAACGATGACGATTACTGGTTGGCCTGCCTCCTTGATCCTCGCTATAAAGGCAAATTGCAAAATATAATGCCACATGAGAACTTGGAACTAATATTAGCAACCAAACAATCAACTCTTATTGACCGTTTGCTTCTGGCATTCCCTGCACACAGCGCCCGTGATCGTTCTAACACGAGCTGCAGGGGCCAGCAGACCAGAGGTGTTAGAGGGGCAGAAATCAGAAGTGGCGTTGGCCAGAGGGGTTTTCTGACCAGGTTGTGGAGTGATTTTGCTATGACCGCAGACAGGACAGGTACTGCAGCATCAATTCAAAGTGACAGGAGACAACATTTGTCCAGTATGGTTACTAACTATTTTTCATCCCTTATCGACGTTCTCCCTCAACCGTCATTCCCATTTGATTACTGGGCATCAAAATTAGACACCTGGCCAGAATTGGCAGAATATGCATTGCAGGAGCTTGCTTGCCCGGCAGCTAGTGTCCTATCAGAAAGAGTATTCAGTGCTGCAGGTTCAATACTAACAGAAAAAAGGACTCGTCTGGCTACCCAAAATGTAGATAATCTAACCTTCATTAAAATGAACCACAACTGGATTTCGAAATCTTTTGCCCCACCTTGCCCGGCTGACACCTAGCTTTCCTATGTAAAGGTCTTGCCTGTGGACTATTCTGAACGACTTTTCCAATCTCGTAATTTGCAGCACCTGATTGTCCAGCATCCGACATGTTAACACCTCCCTAAATGGCCAAAGTCCCCACACGGGGCCGTGGTATCGCCACTTGGCGCCAGCACCCGTGAGAGTACTGTTTGTCTGAAGAGGTGGGTGTGCCCGCTTTTGGTCGACGGCACTGCCACTAGGTCCCTCATAGTACAATAAAGTGTCTGGCGGTGGTGGTGCGCACCCAACGTCAGACACACCGTTGTAATATGAGGGGCCCTGGGCCTGTACCGCCGGCCACAAGACTGTCCCCCCCCAGGTCAAACAGTGCTCTACGACTTGCAAAATTTTCTCTCACAGCTCCACCAATGTTTAGTCTATGCGCTGACATCCTTCAATGCCTGGCACTTTCAATACCATTGTATTGACATTTTTCTTATTTTAGGCCTTCGAAGCCTGTCTGCGGTCACTCCTTCCACTAGGCCTCCACTGACCTGTCTACTGCTGCCCGTGTTCCCCTGGAACCAATTTTAAATTGCCTACAGCCAGCCCAATTTATTATGTTAGGGCTTCGAAGCCTGTCTGCGGTCCCTCCTTCCACTAGGCCTCCACTGACCTGTCTACTGCTGCCCGTGTTCCCCTGGAACCAATTTTAAATTGCCTACAGCCAGCCCAATTTATTATGTTAGGGCTTCGAAGCCTGTCTGCGGTCCCTCCTTCCACTAGGCCTCCACTGACCTGTCTACTGCCGCCCGTGTTCCCCTGGAACCAATTTTAAATTGCCTACAGCCAGCCCAATTTATTATGTTAGGGCTTCGAAGCCTGTCTGCGGTCCCTCCTTCCACTAGGCCTCCACCGACCTGTCTACTGCCACCCGTGTTCCCCTGGAACCAATTTTAAATTGCCTACAGCCCAATTTTTGTTATGTTAGGCCTTCGAAGCCTGTCTGCGGCCCGTTCTTTCCACTACTACTACACTGACCTGGCTACTGCCGCCCGTGTTCCCCTGGAACCAATTTTAAATTGCCTACAGCCAGCCCAATTTATTATCTAAGGGCTTCGAAGCCTGTCTGCGGTCCCTCCTTCCACTAGGCCTCCACTGACCTGTCTACTGCCGCCCGTGTTCCCCTGGAACCAATTTTAAATTGCCTACAGCCAGCCCAATTTATTATGTTAGGGCTTCGAAGCCTGTCTGCGGTCCCTCCTTCCACTAGGCCTCCACTGACCTGTCTACTGCCGCCCGTGTTCCCCTGGAACCAATTTTAAATTGCCTACAGCCCAATTTTTGTTATGTTAGGCCTTCGAAGACTGTCTGCGGCCCGTTCTTTCCACTACTACTACACTGACCTGGCTACTGCCGCCCGTGTTCCCCTGGAACCAATTTTAAATTGCCTACAGCCAGCCCAATTTATTATGTTAGGGCTTCGAAGCCTGTCTGCGGTCGCTCCTTCCACTAGGCCTCCACTGACCTGTCTACTGCTGCCCGTGTTCCCCTGGAACCAATTTTAAATTGCCTACAGCCAGCCCAATTTATTATGTTAGGGCTTCGAAGCCTGTCTGCGGTCCCTCCTTCCACTAGGCCTCCACTGACCTGTCTACTGCCGCCCGTGTTCCCCTGGAACCAATTTTAAATTGCCTACAGCCAGCCCAATTTATTATGTTAGGGCTTCGAAGCCTGTCTGCGGTCCCTCCTTCAACTAGGCCTCCACTGACCTGTCTACTGCCGCCCGTGTTCCCCTGGAACCAATTTTAAATTGCCTACAGCCCAATTTTTGTTATGTTAGACCTTCGAAGCCTGTCTGCGGCCCGTTCTTTCCACTACTACTACACTGACCTGGCTACTGCCGCCCGTGTTCCCCTGGAACCAATTTTAAATTGCCTACAGCCAGCCCAATTTATTATGTTAGGGCTTCGAAGCCTGTCTGCGGTCCCTCCTTCCACTAGGCCTCCACTGACCTGTCTACTGCTGCCCGTGTTCCCCTGGAACCAATTTTAAATTGCCTACAGCCAGCCCAATTTATTATGTTAGGGCTTCGAAGCCTGTCTGCGGTCCCTCCTTCCACTAGGCCTCCACTGACCTGTCTACTGCTGCCCGTGTTCCCCTCGAACCAATTTTAAATTGCCTACAGCCAGCCCAATTTATTATCTTAGGGCTTCGAAGCCTGTCTGCGGTCCCTCCTTCCACTAGGCCTCCACTGACCTGTCTACTGCTGCCCGTGTACCCCTTGAACCAACATCAGAAAATATAAAAATAAGTATTTTGCTTATAAAAAAGAAAATACTGGAGAGATATCAAATGCAGACATTTTAACATTAAAAACAAACACATACAACAAAAATCTGGTACAGTACTAAAAATGGCCACCAGCTACAATAACTTTCTCCTGCAAGTAGTTAACTGTAAGTTTTTTTCAATTTAAAACACAGATATGGCATCCACCGAGTGTTGTCCTGTCGCGTCTTCTTTATATTATTGCCAAGAAGATGCAAAACAATGAAAATAATAAAATCATTATTTACCAAAAAAATAGAGTAAGTCAAAACCACATTGCAAATAAACATTCATTACAAATAAAGAAGCAGGGCGCGTCCGAGGGTGAGTATATACCTAATAAGAATATAATCACCCTCGGACGCGCCCTGCTTCTTTCCGACAGCCTTCCTTCCTAAGAATCAGCCCTTCCGTGGTGTAGAGAGAGGGTTTGTTACACTCCAAGGTGTTCCCCAGGTTGCCTTTCCTGAGCTTCGATCTTCATGCTCTCGTTTAGTAGTTGTCGGAAAGTAGACTGCATTAGGCCTACAAATTGGGTATGGGGTGGAGAGAGATGGTGTGTTACACTCCAAGGTGTTCCCCAGGTTTCCTTGCCATTGCTTCGGTCTTCCGACTCTCGTTTAGTAGTTGTAGAAAACTACACTGCATTAGGCCTACAAAATGGGTATCGGGTGGAGAGAGATGGTGTGTTACACTCCAAGGTGTTCCCCAGGTTTCCTTGCCATTGCTTCGGTCTTCCGACTCTCGTTTAGTAGTTGTAGAAAACTACACTGCATTAGGCCTACAAAATGGGTATCGGGTGGAGAGAGATGGTGTGTTACACTCCAAGGTGTTCCCCAGGTTTCCTTGCCATTGCTTCGGTCTTCCGACTCTCGTTTAGTAGTTGTAGAAAACTACACTGCATTAGGCCTACAAAATGGGTATCGGGTGGAGAGAGATGGTGTGTTACACTCCAAGGTGTTCCCCAGGTTTCCTTGCCATTGCTTCGGTCTTCCGACTCTCGTTTAGTAGTTGTAGAAAACTACACTGCATTAGGCCTACAAAATGGGTATCGGGTGGAGAGAGATGGTGTGTTACACTCCAAGGTGTTCCCCAGGTTTCCTTGCCATTGCTTCGGTCTTCCGACTCTCGTTTAGTAGTTGTAGAAAACTACACTGCATTAGGCCTACAAAATGGGTATCGGGTGGAGAGAGATGGTGTGTTACACTCCAAGGTGTTCCCCAGGTTTCCTTGCCATTGCTTCGGTCTTCCGACTCTCGTTTAGTAGTTGTAGAAAACTACACTGCATTAGGCCTACAAAATGGGTATCGGGTGGAGAGAGATGGTGTGTTACACTCCAAGGTGTTCCCCAGGTTTCCTTGCCATTGCTTCGGTCTTCCGACTCTCGTTTAGTAGTTGTAGAAAACTACACTGCATTAGGCCTACAAAATGGGTATCGGGTGGAGAGAGATGGTGTGTTACACTCCAAGGTGTTCCCCAGGTTTCCTTGCCATTGCTTCGGTCTTCCGACTCTCGTTTAGTAGTTGTAGAAAACTACACTGCATTAGGCCTACAAAATGGGTATCGGGTGGAGAGAGATGGTGTGTTCCACTCCAAGGTGTTCTCCAGGTTGCCTTTCCTGAGCTTCTATCTTCAGGCTCTCGTTAAATTGTGGTTAAATGGAACAACTGCATTTGGCGTACTAGTTGGTTTGGGGCCTACTAACAGTGTCTGCTGCTCCTTGCTGTTCTCCTGGTTTCCTGGTCTGAAATTCCGTTTTCAGGCACTCGTTAAGTAGTTGTTAATGTTAGACTGCATTTGGCCTACTACTTGGGTTGGGGCCTACTATCGGTGTCTGCCACTCCTTGCTGTTCTCCTACACTGAACAAAGCTGTGCCGCCTGTTTACTACGGTTGCCAATTTTGAACTGCATTTCGACTACTTACTGATTTGGGCCTACTCTCTGTGTCAGCCTCTCATTCCAGTTGTCCTCCACTGCAATGCCCCCTGGTTATTCCTGTGTTACCAATTTTGAACTGCATTTAGCCAACTTTATTCTTTGGGCCTATATCTGTGTTTCCTCCTCATCCTGCCCATTGCCCAGCCAGTGATAGATGAGTCTGCTGGTACATTGACCCATAACGCAACATTCCCCGTGCACGCTACACAACAACATTGTGACCCTGCTGAAAGTCAGGTTGCTCTTCCCGCATACCATACCACCTTACACGGGGACAAAGAGGAAGGTGCAGATGAAAGTGCAGGTTCCTTCATCAGGTGAAGGGAGGAATACTAGTTGGCGACGTCACTGGCACAGGGCCTCTCATAGTACGCAAAAGTGTTGCTGCCGGTGGGAGGCGCCCCCGCCGTGCAAACACACCGCTGTACTTTGAGGGGCCCTGTGCCAGTGCCAATGCCAACGAGTGGGCCCCCCCTGCTTGCTCAGGTTCACAGCACTTGCAAAGTTGAAATACTTACCTCTCCCTGCTCCACTGCCGAGACGTGGTCCAGATTTCCTGGGCCCACTAATTACTTGAACCAGCCCTTCCCACCACAACTTTAGCCAAATGACCACCAATTTCAAATGCCTTCCAATTATTATAAGGTAAATTACGCTTGACAAGCTTCATTAAGAAGAATGGATGGTTTTGACATTAAAATGGGCACTCTAGGTGTTTTCCTGGCCCCCACTCACTGCCGACTATGCTGCCCCATTGACTTGCATTGGGTTTCGTGTTTCGGTCGATCCCGACTTTACGTCATAATCGGCCGATTTCACTCGACCCGACTTTTGAGATAGTCGGGTTTCGCGAAACCCGGCTCGACTCTAAAAAGGTCAAGGTCGCTCAACTCTAGTCATGTAATAATTGGACATTTTTATCTCTAAAGTCACATGCAGTTTTGAGAATTTTTTTTGTTAAAAAAAAAGCGTTTTCATAAGCATTTTTCACTTTTGCTTTATTTTTCAAACTACGCAAGATTTTAAATTTTGAGTTTGTATAAATATTGAAATGTGTTTAGTTTTAAACACTGCATTCTCTGGGTTTGGTGTGCTTTTTTGTTTTTTCTTATCTTTTTCCTGTAGGTTTTTCATCAGACCTAAAAATACCAGAAGCCATGTCAAAAATGTAACACTGACCTCAGCAGTTTTGTAACATTTCATACTAAGACAAGTGATTGGCTACAGTGGTTATATGGATATACTATACTGGACTTCTGTAGCCAAAGTAAAGAGAAGGCCAGTGGCGATGCTAGGAAATGGGGCAATTTAGGAATAGGGATTCTGTGGGCAAATAAACATTATTTACTTACCACTATTTTAATTGTTTTGGGCACATGGACAGTTTGTGAATGAAATTTGGAAACCTCTTTAAGCAGAAATAATTTCTAAATATAATTTCAGCATTGTATTTTGTTTTTATTCATTAGATTAACACACTCCAAATCCTAAAGCATATGATTGCCACCAGGCACCATAGTCCAGGACCTAATACTGCCAACTGTCAGGTCAATATGTGCCATGGTGCAAGCATGATACTGAGGCTGACATCATTCAGCCACAATAATTAATGCAATATCATGGTAGGTCTTTAAGGCTACATCACAAATGCAAGGAAGATTATCCATGCACAGGATATCATTACAACTCATGCAAATAGCCTCATTAGTAAGACTATGCATCAGGATGTATTAGATTTTAGCTTTCAACCTCTTTAATAAAGGAACTTTATTGCACTTTGATGGGTCTGTAAACTCAAATTGCACCATGAAGTATTTAATTGTGTATAATAGTTGCATTTTTTAACATAATTTATGGAATCTATCAGTAGGATCCACCATCTTAATTCATGTACATGGCTATGCAGGTCATTCAAAATTGAATAAAATTACCGTATTTTCTGCTTTGTAAGATGCACTTTATTACCCCAAATTTGGGGGGGAAATGTGGGTGCGTCTAACAAAGCGTATATACCGCTTACCACTACAGGCTGGGATGAGGGGGTGTCCGCCGCCGCTACCGCCCGCCGCTGTCATCCGCCGCCGCTGCCAGGGTTGTCCGCTGCTGCCCCGGGTGATGCTGGAGGCTCCGGTGCTGCGGGGGGCTCTGGCGACATTTTGTGAAAGACCAGAGCCCCCCGGCAGTTCGTCCATGCGTTCCAGTATGACTAATTCCGGGAAAATGGCCGCCGGAATCTCGGGAGATGAGATTTCAGCGCTGAGATCTCATCTCTCGAGATTCCGGCGGCCATTTTCCCTGAGTTACTTCCAGTATGACTGACTCCGGGAAAATGGCCGCCGGAATCTCGGGAGATGAGATTTCAGCGCTAAGATCTCATCTCTCGAGATTCCGGCGGCCATTTTCCCAGAGTCAGTCATACAGGAACACATGGACGAACTGCCAGGGGCTCTGGCCTTTCATAAAATGTCGCCAGAGCCCCCCGCAGCACCAGAGACAGCCCTGCAGCACAGGAGCCCCTGCAGACCCCTCATCCCAGCCTGCAGCACAGGAGCCCCCCTGCAGCACAGGAGCCCCCTGCAGACCCCCTCATCCCAGCCTGCAGCAATGCCCACTCCTGCCTCCAGCAATGACCCTGGGACCCTGATCCACCACAGCCACAACCCCTGGTAAGTAATAAGATGCATGGATTATAAGACGCCCCACCAATTTATTAAAAAAAGTTTTTTCCTATTTTTCTCCTCAAAATTTGGGGTGCGTCTTTATAATCCGGAGCGTCTTACAAAGCGAAAAATACCTTTATATGTACAAGCTGATGTCTTGTTCCAGAGAAATCCATGTTTCTCTTACTATGTAAATTAGCATTTGAGAACTCTGGGCTAAACACATGTCTCCTTGAGAATCTGCCTCCAGAGGTTATATTAATCGAAAGGGTGTTACCAGTGTGAGACATGTAATGATTAACAATCTGCACTTCTGATGTAATGATTAACAGTCTGCTCTTCTGATCTCACTGCAGACCTTTGTATGATTATTACTAACAAAGTACAACAGAGGTAACCTTTTTCTCATTGCAAACACATTTGCAGCTGCAGTTGTCCCCTGATAGTGCTTCAACGTCATTGCACAGGCAGCCTTTTGTGGGGGAAGGGACAATAGCAGATCTGGCAGCATGATGAGAAGAGAGCTGTAGCTGCAAGTGTATTTTTAATTAGACAAATTTCAACTTTGCTGTACTGTGCTAGTCATAATCAGGTACAGCTTTATATCAGAGCTAACAGCACTCAGAGTGGAGAACAGCAGTTGCAGATGTGTTTATAATGAGACAACATTCTGTTCTGCCCATTCATACCCAACACACAAACACTGACTACCTGAAGCTGAAAAAGCTTAATTTGCAGTCAGTAAGCATGAGCGAATATGTTCTGCTCCATCCTTATTTGGCAAGCTATAGCGCTTACCGAAAAAGCTGCAGCGGGAATCCGGATACCTGGAGTGCTCCCATAATCAGGTGCCCGGCGCCGCAGCTGCATGTGTCGCGGCTGTGTGACAGTCACAGCACAGGCTCTCCTGTATATATAATTGAGGGTGTTCACTATACCTCCTCCTCAGATCCAAATAGGTCCTGCAAAAAAAAACAAAAAAAGCAAATTTGCTGTAAGCAGAAAGAATGATATATCCTACATTAATATTAGCCCTTCATAGGTACACCAGTGTGAGCTTGAAATAGAAGTGTTGCCACTGGGTACAGCTGATGTTAATCCATTAAGGCAGTTGTAAAGAAACCTACTGTAGATGCCACGTTGCTTGGTGTCAACAAAAAGAAAAAGTTTGACATGTTTCCATGTTAGTTCTTAGTACAATTGTGTTCCTTGTGGCTACAAATGTCAGAAGTGTCTGAATCATCAGAGCTGAGGTGAAGGTGATACTGTCACCTTTTCTTTTCTTAGTAACCTCGCGCCAGAAAGCTTAAAATCAGCTTTTCATTGCCAGATTGTGCACTTTGTCAGACTGGGACAGCGTTATTGCCCATACGTTTAAAAAAACAATCGTGTATCCTAGAATAATTATGCATAAAGAAAACAAATGTCTACAACAAACTGCACTGTTTATAAATAAAACCCAGCAACTTTTACAATTGCACTAAAATTTATAATGCCATTTGGCACATTACACATATTCTATGCCAAGGCTGCTCAGCTCTAAAAGCTCCAAGTGCTCTTTTCAAACACACAGCAAGCGTGAGCTCTTCAATTCTAAAGTGAAACAGATGCTAAAAAATGCATTTTTTTGTGAAAGTACTCTGTGCTGCATCTGCTTGCTAATTATGTATGCTATTAACTAGGGAAAGCACTTATTACTTTTACATTCTACTGTACATCTTAAGAAATCCTTTCCGGTTGTACACTGGTTTCTTGTTTTCTGCATTCAAATGTATTCGCTTCTTTCAGACATCAGTGGTTCATGGGCAGTGGTGACGTGAAGCTTTCTGATCGGGTCATGCTCTTAACGTCACTGATACACAACAGAAATAGCAAAAATGCGGGCACTAAAGGCCCCAAATTGAAGCCAAACATTCAAGGCAGGGCCGGACTGGCCATCGGGCACTTCTGGCAAATGCCAGAGGGGCCGGTGCCAGGAGTGGGCTGTTGTTGATATCAGCGGCGCCAGGGCCAACTCCTCCCACCACCGCCAACTCACTCCCCCGATCGCCCGCCCCGCCTTCAACTATACCGGCATCTATGACTCCGGTACAGTTGAATGCAATGATGGAGGAGAGAGCGTCTGCTGTCGCTCCGTCTCCCATCATTCCCTGCTCTGCCTCGTGCTGAAACTGCGGGTGCGCGATGATGTCATATCATCGCGCACCTGCTGTGTGGCCGGGCAGACTGCAGCTGCTGAGACCGGAGCCAGGAGCAGCGCGGGGCATGAGGAGAGGTGAGGAGAGTAGTTTTTTTTAATATATCAGTGAGTGATAACTTGATTGTGGGGCAATTGGGGGGCTGTATAATATTCTATGGAGGCTGTTCTCCTGTACTACATTCTATGGGGGCTGTGCTGCATTACATTCTATGAGGGCTGTGCTGTATTACATTCTATTGGGGCTGTGCTGTATTATATTCTATGGGGGCAGTGCTGTATTAGATTTTATGGGGGCTGGCTGCATTACATTCTATGGGGGCTGTGCTGTATTACATTCTATTCTTTTTTCCATCTATACCCTTGGCCTAGGACAACTCAAAGAACCACAGCTTCCAGTACCACCTGTATGCGGACGACACTCAGATCTACCTCTCTGGCCCAGATGTCACCTCTCTGCTGTCCAGAATCCCGAAGTGTCTGTCAGCCATATCCTCCTTCTTCACCTCTTGCTTCCTAAAACTCAATGTAGACAAAACCGAACTCATCATCTTTCCCCATCTCACATATCCCCCCTATCTGACCTATCTATTATGGTAAACGGCATCACGCTCTCTCCTGCACCCGAAATCCGCTGCCTCGGGTAACTCTCGACTTTGCCCTGTCCTTCAAACCGCACGTCCAAACTCTTGCCACCTCCTGTTGCATGCAACTTAAAAATATTGCCAGAATCCGTTCCTTCCTCAGCCCACAATCTACCAAAACTCTTGTGCATGCCCTCATCATTTCCCGCCTCGACTACTGCAACATCCTCCTCTGTGGCCTCCCCGCTAACTCTCTTGCACCACTCCAGTCTGTCCTCAACTCTGCTGCCCGGCTAATCCACCTCTCTCCTCGGTACTCCCCTGCTTCTCCCCTCTGCAAATCCCTCCACTGGCTCCCAATTCCCCAACGAATCCAGTTCAAACTACTAACACTGATCTACAAAGCCATCCACAACCTGTCCCCTCCCTATATCTCTGAACTAATCTCCAAATATCTTCCCTCACGTAATCTCGGATCCTCCCAAGACCTCCTACTCTCCTCCACACTTATTCGTTCCTCACACAACCGCCTCCAAGATTTCTCCCGAATATCCCCCATCCTCTGGAATTCCATGCCTCAACACGTCCGACTATCCACCACCCTCGGCTCCTTCAGACGGAACCTGAAAACCCATCTCTTCAAGAAAGCCTACAGCCTGCAATAACCATTCTGCCGCCTCGCCATCGCCAGAGCCACCGCCTCACCCCTACCTTCTGTCTCTTCCCCACTATCCCATAGAATGTAAGTCTGCAAGGACAGGGTCCTCTCCCCTCTGTACCAGTCTGTCATTGTAAACTTGTTTACTGTAAACGATATCTATAACTCTGTATGTAACTCCTTTCTCATGTACAGCACCATGGAATTAATGGTGCTATATAAATAAATAATAATTGGGGGCTTGCTGTATTACATTCTATGGGGGCTGTGCTGTATTACATTCTGTGGGGGCTGGCAGCATTACATTCTATGGGAGCTGGCTGTATTACATTCTATGGGGGCTGGCTGTATTACATTCTATGGGGGCTGACTGCATTACATTCTATGGGGGCTGGCTACATTACATTCAATGGGGCTGGCTGCATTACATTCTATGGGGGTTGGCTGCATTACGTTCTATGGGGCTGGCTGCATTACATTCTATGGGGTTGGCTGCATTACATTCTAAGGGGCTGGCTGCATTACATTCTATGGGGGCTGGCTGCATTACATTGCTGTATTACATTCTATTTGGGGGCTTTATTACATTCTATGGGGCTGGCTGCATTACATTCTATGGGGGGCTGTATTACTTTCTATGGGGCTGGCTGCATTACATTCTATGGGGGGCTGTATTACATTCTTTGTGGGCTGTGCTGTATTACATTCTATGGGGGCTGTGCTATATTACATTCTATTGGGGCTGGTTGCATTACATTCTATGGGGGCTGGCTGCATTACATTCTATGGGGCTGTGCTGTATTACATTCTATTGGGGGGCTTTATTACATTCTATAGGGGCTGGCTGCATTACATTCTATGGGGGCTGGCTATATTGCATTCTATGGGGGCTGTGCTGTATTACATTCTATGGGGGCTGGCTGCATTACATTCTATGGGGGCTGGCTGCATTACATTCTATGGGGGCTGGCTGCATTACATTCTATGGGGGCTGTACTATATTACATTCTATTGGGGGGCTTTATTACAATCTATGGGGGCTGGCTGCATTAAATTCTATGAGGGCTGGCTGCATTACATTCTATGGGGCTGTGCTGTATTACATTCTATTGGGGGGCTTTATTACATTCTATGGGGCTGGCTGCATTACATTCTATGGGGGCTGGCTATATTGAATTCTATGGGGGCTGTGCTGTATTACATTCTATGGGGGCTGGCTGCATTACATTCTATGGGGGATGGCTGCATTACATTCTATGGGGGCTGGCTGCATTACATTCTATGGGGGCTGTGCTGTATTACATTCTATTCGGGGGCTTTATTACATTCTATGGTGGCTGGCTGCATTACATTCTATTGGGGGGCTTTATTGCATTCTATGGGGGCTGTGCTGTATTACATTCTATGGGGGCTGGGCTGTATTACATTCTATGGGGCTGTGCTGTATTACATTCCATGGAGGACTGTATTACATTCTATGGCGGGGCTGTATTACATTCTATGGGGGCTACATTATATTCCGTGGGGGTTGTATTATATTCTGTGGGAAGGTGGGCTGTATTACATTCTATTGGGTGTTGTATTATATTCTATTATTCTATAGGGGCTGCATTATATTCTATGGGGGGCTATATTACATTCTATGGGGGGCTGTATTACATTCTCTGGGGGCTACATTATATTCTATGGTGGGCTGTATTATATTCTATGAGGGGTGATTGCATCATACTCTATGGGGGCTACATTATATTCTATGGGGAGCGCATTATACTATATGAGGGGGCTACCATATATATGCAGGTGCTGCATAATACTATGTGAGGGGGCTGCATTATATTCTCTGGGGGGTTACATTATGCTCAGGGGGCTACAATATATTATGTGGGGTGGCTGCATTATACTCTGGAGTGGCATCATTATACTATATGTGGGCTGCATTATATGGTATCGAGGACTATGGGGAATACATTATACTATATGAAGAACTATGGGGTGCAGCTTCAAATGCCAGGGCTGAATTTTAGTCCCAGTCCGGCCCTGATTCAAGTACTTTTATTGTGGGCAGGTTGTTATTGTAGTCGAAACAGTATGAAGATAAGTATGGAGAGGATGCAGAGTGGGGGTGTGTGGAAAGTAGGCAGCATTGGGAAGACACTGTGATGGGGCAGTATAGAGAAGAGGAAGAGTGTGGGATTGTGGGGGGACCGTATGAGGCAACAGTAAGGATAGAGGAAAGCATATTAGGATAGTGTGAGGGGATAATATGGAGAGACGGCAGTGGTGGGATAGTGTGAGAGAACAGTATAGAGAGGAGGCAGTGTGGGAGGATAGTATAAGGAAACAGTATGGAGAGAGCAGTGTGGGGGACAGTGTGAAGGGACAATATAGAGAGAGGGAAGAGAATAGATTATAGTATGAGGGGACAGTATCTAGACTAAGCAGCGTGTTGTGGCAGTGTTATAGTTTGGTGGTTATAGTTCATAAAGGGGATTGTGTTGGGGTTATAGTTCATAAAGTTAGACAGTATGGTGGGTACAGTTCATAAGTCCACAGGTGCGTGGTGGGAGTTCGTAGGGGGAGCAGCATGGCAGTAATATTTCATAAGCGCAGATAGTGTGGTTTTATTGTTCATAAGGGGGATGTTGTGGTAGCTATACTTTATAAGGGGGACAACTTGGTGATTATAGTTGATAATCATGGATAATGTGATGTGTACAGTTAAAAAGGGAGGGTGGTTTGATGTTATAGTTCATAAGAAAAGGTGGTGTGCAGAATGTATATGAGGGGCTGATATTTTTATTCATGGGGAACTGTAATGACACTTTTATTTTTATGGACATTATCTCGAGATGTGCTGCAGAAGGCAGTCGAAAAAAGAAATTTGCAGAGATTAGCTGTAGGTGTGAAAAGTCATCATGGTATCTGTGTAATACAGAGAAGAAATTAAAGACAGAAACATAATGATTAAATACCTTGCAGTTAATAAATAAATAACATAGTTCATGAAAATAATGTACGGTACTTAGTTAACATGTTTTTTGATAAAAAAAATATGAAAGCCATCCCGCCTTTTCAAAGCAACTGTGGTTGGAACAGTCCTGACTCTAATATTAAAATCCTTAACATTTGTCAAGTGCCATGCCTGTAGATAAGGGCTGAGAGGGACTGAGCCCAGCTAGTGGACACACAGCCAAGAGAGACCACATCAATATAATGCCTAGCCCAAAAGAAAGGCAGGTTAATGTGTTTGGCTGAGGAAGGAGTGTGTAATTGGGTGTGATGGTCAGAAAAGGTTGTGGTTAGTGATTAGCGAGTGTGCTCCTTACTCGAGATTTGCGAGCATGCTCGGGTGTTCTCCAAGTATTTTGAGTGTGCTCGTAGATTATGTTTGAGTCGCCGCAGCTGCATGATTTGCATCTGCTAGACAGCCTAAATACATGTGGAGATTCCCTAGCAAACAGGCAATCCCCACATGTATTCAGGCTGTCTAGTAGCCACAAATCATGCAGCTGCGGCGACTCAAACATAATCTCTGAGCAAGCCCTAAATACTTGGAGAACACCTTAGCATGCTCGGAAATCTCGAGTAAAGAGCACACTCGCTCATCATTAGTTGTGGTCTGAAAAGGGTTGTGGTTTCCTTCGCGCAAACAGGGAACCAGTTTTTACAATTTTGAATCGAACCCCATCTGCCCCTTAAAACTCATGTCTAAAATTTCAGTCATAGTAACCCTGCAAAGTTAGTTCGAGTGTGTGGAACAGACTCTGAAGTCCACTCCACATGTGGCAGATGCCTCTCATGTCCCACAACATTCAACTGTCTAAGTTCCGCATGCTGTTACACATTTAGTTGCCGGCCCATTCCGGCTCTTTTTTTAAAAACTGAACGGGCGAAAAAAAAATGGATCCGTTTTTTCCCATTGACTTGTATTAGCACCGGATTGCGCCGCATGGCCCACCGTTCCTTTCATTTTTTTCTGGATCCGATGAAAATTTCCATTCCAGTGTCTGGAAAAAACGTCCGGTTTTTTGCTACAATGCAAGTCTATGGGCGCTGGAATACGCCGGATCTGGAAAAAGATGGATCTGGTGACCTAATCCAGTTTTTAATCTGAGCATGCTCAGAAACAGTTGTCAGCCCCACAGGACACATATACAGTATAGCCAATCCCAGTGAGGCCCTCACTCATTACCAGCCATCAAGAGAGCCAGCCAGCAAGAGAGCCTGCCTGCCAGCAAGAGAGCCACGGACTCTGCCAGCCAGCCATAGACTCTGCCAGCCAGCCACAGACTCTGCCAGCAAGCCATAGACTCTACCAGCCAGCAAGCCTGCCAGCCAGCCACAGACTCTCCCAGCAAGCCACAGACTCTGCCAGCAAGCCACAGACTCTGCCAGCCAGCCACAGACTCTGCCAGCCAGCCTGCCAGCCAGCCACAGACTCTGCCAGCTAGCCACAGACTCTGCCAGCCAGTCACAGACTCTGCCAGCTAGCCACAGACTCTGCCAGCAAGCCACAGTCTCAGCCAACCTGCCAGCCAGCCACAGACTCTTCTTCTGGGAGCCCTCCTTCATGTCGACAGCATTTTGAGGTAAATAAATCTTTTGTTTTTAGTGATTTTTTTGCCCTCTCTATCTATCTATCTATCTATCTATCTATCTATCTATCTATCTATCTATCTATCTATCTATCTATCTATCTATATCTTATATCTATGTATCCCTTATCTATCTATCTATCTATCTATCTATCTATCTATCTATCTATCTATCTATCTATCTATCTATCCCATATCTCTCTATCCCATATCTATATCTATATATATATATATATATATATAATTAATTAATGTATTTATCAATTTATCATTTTTGTATAACAGGAAGCTGCAGCAGAAGGGTGGTTCCAGAAGAAGACTGAAGGGGTGGAGAGAGACTTGGAGAGGGATCGCAATTGGTAAGTTTCTTGCATGCATCGCAGAATCACAATCTCACACTACACCCAACACATAAAAACCAAAGTTCATTACAGAAATAACACTGCACACAACACATACAAGCTGATCATTATAGACATCACACAACATACAACACATACAAACTGATCACAGTGCACACAACACCGAAAAAGCCAACATACAAGCACATAATTTTATTTTGTGTTTTCTAATAGTCTTCTGATTCTGGTGCTCAATCCAGAGGTCCTCAGAGTGACTTCCAGGGTCGTCGGCGTGCGAGTGAGGGCGGTCATCATCGTGTGAGCCCACATCAAAGCCGCGACATGTCAGCTGTTTTGTACAGCTGACATGTGCGCGCAATAGTGGTGAGTGGAATCGCAATCCACCCGCCGCTATTAACTAGGTAAAGGCCGTTGTCAAATGCTGACAGCGGCATTTAACTACTGCATCCGGCCGCATGGGCAGAAATGCCCACATCACCAACCCCCTCACATGATCGGGGGTCAGCGATGCATCGGCATAGTAACCAGAGGTCTCCTTGAGACTTCTATGGTTACTGATGCCGGCTTGCTGTGAGCGCCACCATCTGCCAGCAGCTTGTAGACAACTGGGAGGACCTTGATGCTCTGGCCCAGAATCAAGCATGTAAGTATTCACAGTTCAGTTATGTTGCTGGATTTAAAGTGTTATATACTAACCAATTTGTGCTTTCACTTTTCAGGCGAGAGGATTGTCAAGCGGTGGCGGTCGATCAGGGATCGCTTCAAGAAGGAGTTCAACAAAGAAGCGGGCCCCGAGTGGATCTGGAGGACGCAGGAGCAAGTAGAACTATGCAGGGGCCCTGTCATTCCTCAGGTCAACGATGGTGAGCAGAAGGTAAATATTACCCACCCCATTTAATAACCAATTAATTATATATTTTTTTCTCTTTGTTTCACAGCACTGTCGGCAGCACTCGGGAGCCTGCGGCAGAGTTGAACCCTTCTGGGGCGATCCCTCAGGAGTCCGCCACCGTGGGACACTTCAATAGTCCCGGCCCTTCCCATCCTTCCTTCACATCTAATCCCTTGGTCCCATCCACCAGCGCTGGAGCATCCTGGCCGCCTGCGTTGCATGAATCTGCTGGTGAGCATATAGCTTTTCCTGTACCCCACCCCTCTGATGCTGCCACGTCTAGTACACCTGTGACTTCGGGGCGGCAGTGCCAGAGGGGTCAGGTACAGAGATATGCGCCCGAGTTCTTGCACCTGAATGCATCCTTCCAGAACTGTCTGAAACTTTTGTCGGAGCAAATAGCCGCAGGTTTTAATTTGATAAACAAAAATATTCTTGAGTTGCATACACTTCTGCAACGGATGCATTCAGATGCAAGTCAATCACCAAACCACACTTTTTTCCAGTCAGTACTCGAGTGCATGGATAAGCTATCTCCTGATCAGCAGATGCAAGTAATGCAATTGTGCCAGTCTGCTCTAGCTCTTGTTACCTCCCAAGCCACCACATCTACCCCCCTCCTGCACCTGCCCACATCCAGCCACTGTCCCCTCCCTCCAGCCACCACCAGCATCCTGCCCTGACCCATACCAGCATCCTGCCCCATACCAGCACCCTGCCAGTTACCAGCATCCTGCCCGTGCCATGTCCCAGCATCCTGCCCTTGCCCCATCCCAGCATCATGCCCGTGCCCTGTCCCAGCATCATGCCTGTGTCATGTCCCAGCATCCTGCCCATGCCCCGTCCCAGCATCCTGCCTGTGCCCCGTCCCAGCATTCTGCCCATGCCCCGTCCCAGCATCCTGCCCGTGCCCCATCCCAGCATCCTGCCCATGCCCTGTCTTAGCATCCTGCCACTGACCCATAGCAGCATCCTGCCCCTGACCCGTACCAGCATCCTGCTCGTGCGCCCTCCCAGCTTCCTGACCCGTACCAACATCCCGCCTCATACCAGTTCCCACCAACATCTTCCGCACCTCCTCTCCCTGCCCACTACCTCCAGTCTCCTTCACCCATCATGACACTATCACAACCCTCTTCTCCACCCATCACCTGTTCTGCCTCCCAATCCATCCACTCCACCCCTCCAACCTTCCAAATTCCAAATACTACTGTCCACCCATTCTCTTTCTTTCTACACCCCTTCACTGCTACCTACTGATCCTTCACCGCTACCTACTGATCCTTCACCGCTAACTACTGATCCTTCACCACCATCACCAAATTCCTCTCTCCACACACCCAATGTCAAAGTGTCCCAATCTGACAGCCCCTCCAGCAATATCTCTACTCCGAACTATGCAAACTTATAAAAATTATATTTGTTTAAAAATGTTGTTTAATAAAACTGTTTGGTTTAAAAATTTGTCTTTTATTTATAAGGTATAAGGTTACATAATTTGGGTAAAACAAGGTTTAATAATGTAGTTAAAGGTTAAATACTTTGGGTACAACCCAAAAAGGTACACAACTTTGGTAATAGAAGGTTAAAGGTAAAATACTTTTGGTAATCCAAACAGGTACACAACTTGGGTAAAATAAGGTTAAAGGTAAAAGAAGGTAAAATACATTGAGTACAACCAAATCAGGTACACAACTTGGGTAAAAGAAGGTAAAATACTTTTTCTACAACCCAAACATGTACACAACTTGGGTAAAAAAAAGGTAAAATACTTTGGGTTACAAGGTCCAAGACAAATTGTTCAAACTCTCTCATCCTGCAAATCTATTCTTCCTTCAGGTGAAATAAAGTATTCTGCAAATTTGTCCCTCATTCGGGAAACTGACACAGAACTTCTATACGTAATATTGTGATAATCAGCCAAGGTGGTTTCTTCAGAGTGGTCTTCAATGGAAATATGTTCCTTGCATATCACATAATTTCACCACCTCGCCAACAGTCTCAGTCTTCAAGTTTATAGCTGTCTATAGAACTTCAAAATCCCAAATGCACACTCCACCATTCTGCGTGCTCGTGTGAGGTAGGAATTAAAAATTCTTTTAGTTTGTGTTAATCCACTACTGTAGTAGGGTTTACAGCTGGAAGGCTTCATCCCCAACACAAGCATTGCTGGCACAGAGGTTTGAGTTTCCATACAGGTGACGGCTCATAGCAGACAATTTTGAAACTTGGGAATCATTGGAGCGGCCATACGCCCCGATATCCACCGCTTTAAATTTGTATTCTGCGTCTGCGATGGCCATCAGCACAATGGAGAGGTATTTTTTATAGTTGAAATATTCTGATCCTGATCCAGCCAGTTTCACGATGCAGATATGTTTCCCGTCCACTGCACCCAAGCAAATGGGAAACTGACAAACTTGCTTGAATTTATCGGCTATATCCAACCAACTCTCCATTGTGGGATGTGGTATAACTTCGCCTTGCAAAAAGTCCCACATTGCAAAGCACATGTGTTTGACAATTCCCGATATGGTGGAAATTCCCAGTCGAAATTGAAAATGTAGTGACGAAAGGGATTCTCCAGTTGCAAGGAGTCTGTGAATAAAAGCAAGGCAAAAATTATTACAAAATACCAGCAATAACATTAAGTCAGCTTTAACAGTAGGAGATACAATAAAAATTATTCATAAAAAGAACACTAAAAACTATTCTAAAAAAATACCAGCAACAACATTAAAGTGTTTTTTACAGGAGGAGATACAATAAAAATGGCTTACCGAAGAGTGGCCATCAGACGCTCCGCCGTGAAATGGAGAATCGGCAATATGTGTCACTCCTTTGGATGAGATGTGCAATTCAGTCCACCAATATATCAAAGTTCTCCGCTTTCATCCACACATATGAGAACAATTTCTCTGCGTCTCCTTGTAGCTCCATGTACAGTGTAGAAAACACCCCACGTGTCATTCTCTGTGCAGTGATGGGGTGGATCCACAAACGCCGTCGGCCCAGATGCATAATGCACTGTCTCTCTCGCTCCTTCTCTAGAACAATTGTTTTCAAGCAATTCGCCTCCACAGTAAAATCCACTTTGATCTTCAGAATATTGGCAATAACGACATCCATCTTACTCTCAAAACACTTGCTCCTCTACAACCTGTCACAAGATGGGCAGTAGGAACACTGTATATATAGGTTTTCAGTGGCAAATCACATTTGGGAGCCTCCCAGGGGCGTTTTTAAAAACCGGATCTGTAAAAAAAAGGATACAAAAATGGAAGAAACGGATGCAAAACTGATGGAACGGATCTGGTTTTTCGCCAATTCTGCTAGCCGGATCTGGCGGAAAACCTAATCCGTTTCATCAGTTTTTCACATCTTACACCGGATCTGTTGCTCGATGCCGGAACTGACATGATGACAAAAACCTGATGTGTGAAAGTAGCCTAAAACTTAATATCTGACACAATACTAAAATTGATCAAATGTGCAACTCTCTCCAAAAATCTGTTAGAAATTGAATAATAATATAATATTAATATAATTGTTTATTGATTATGCAAATAAAAGTGTAATCGATGCAAACCAAAGATAAATTTATCTTATTACTATAACCAAACACACTAGCTGTTTAGTATATTGGATCGAATCTGAGCAGAAGAATAAGCATGAAGAAATACATCACCTATGAGTTACAATGCTGGAGCTATGTGATTTCTTTCTATGGGACCCCATATATTGCCGCATTTTCAGAAATACCGTATTAGCTTATTAAAATTCACATTACTCATATTTTACTTTGGATTAAGCTGCTCTATTGACTTTTTTTTCCTGCATCAGCTGGATAATCTGTCACACTTTCTTTCTGATTTTGCAGGATGACTTATAGTCAGGAATAGAATAGTATTAGAATCTCATCACAGAACTTTTCATCTTTAGCTACGCAAATTCTTCTGAAGTTGGGCGGATATAAAGTAAAATGCTATAAGCTGTGTTGACAATCGTCCAATAATTGTTGCTTATTATTATAAATATAAAACAATATCTTTCTTTTTTAGGAAGCTGAGATTCTCAACACTGCTATTCTCACTGGGAAAACAGTAGCAGTTCCTGTTAAAACTGTTGCTGTAGACAGTAGTGGCTCCGTGACTGATGTATCTGAGCTTGTGGATTGCAAATCATCAAATGAAGATGTTCTTAAGGTATTTGCCTACGTATTCAGCACACTTTTTCAATGTATGCTCGCTAATCTATTTATCTATTACTATAAAGGTGGCATTTTTTCCTCTTTTAACCAGTTGCAAGGGACCTGTTATCTATCGTGCTATGCCATTTTTAGTAAATACTTGCATTATCCATGTAATAATGATTTAGGAGTAAGTATCCTTAAAACTCTGTGATGTACGAATCCTCTGTTATGTGCTGTACAAATAGCATTGGAGAAAGTCTCTGCCTTGTAACACTGTATGGGTGAGGACCCAGTGCACCACGGGCCAGGTTTACGTGACTACGTGACTACCGGTTGTTCACTAGGGCCTCTGATGATGAGGATAGGCTGGGCTGCCAGTAGACACCAGGTACCACTCCAGGTACAGGTAGGCAATTCAAAAGCCTAGTCAGATGGTCCATAGTCAGGGCAGGCAGCACAGGTTTCCAAAATAAAGCTGGAGTCAGGGACGTAGAAGTCAAACTGAGCGGGTAAACAGGCCATGTTGCTTATGAGAGACAGAATACTGAGAAATACATAAACGGGTGCTAGCAGGATAGGAACCAACATTCAGGCGAGGAGTGATGTTGCTTCATATATCACCTGCTAGCAGGTGATAGGCTGGGGAAGCAGATCTCTGCAGGACAGCATGCATACAAACTCATGCAGAGTTCAGTCAAGCCCCCCTATGACTCGCAATAAGCACAAAGTAACTCTGGTGGGGCACTAGGTGGGGCAAAGCAAAACATACGGCGAGTAGGGCAGTGCTCAGAAGGTGTGCGAGTGGCCAGTGTAACACTTTATAGGCATATAGTATTACTTCCATAGGGTCTCATTGTAATAAAAGCTATACACCACTGTAGACAGATTTTTATGTGGCTCGTATGTGGGTAAACCCAGTCTCTTTGGCCTTCATCATCATGCACCATGCCATGTATAGTATGGATCATTCTATCTCAACAGATGCAATGTTCATTGCAGTGTGACAATGTACTGGATACTGTAGGAGTTTATATGTAATTGAAGCAGTAACTGGTGAAAAAAATGATTGATTTTTAAGGAAGTATTGATGGAATCTTTTTGGTAACTGACATCCGTGCAGGAGCTGCATCATTACCATGTGATCCCATTCAACTGCTCTTCGCAGAACCATAACTTTATGTTATCATAGTCTGAGTGTCTGAAATTATGTGCTCTGAACACTCTGACTTGCTTTGGAACATTATTGTAGACACGCAGTACAAGTTTCTGGCAGTGTTCATTACCAAGTGAAAACACAGTCTTAATGTAGAATATTGCAAACTGGCATCTATCAGTAAGTAATAGCACAGATCAAAATTTATTCCGATCTGCAGGCAGTTTTCCCAGCTGAGGAAATCAGGTTAATGACCAGTTTGCTCCCTTTTAACACAAGAAAAGTATATGAGTGTCTGTTGATGTCTTTTAATGCGGAGATTTTGGTAAATTCTGAAAATGCAATGCACTATACAATAAAATTGCAAATCTCTTCCTAAAAACACTTTGGTGCATACGGTTGCAGGCTTTTCTGCTAAATTAAAAGGTTTTGTTCCAAAATGACCAAAATGCAAATTCCACTTGTATGATGGCATTGGTGAACATTGCTTTTTATGTGTACATATTTTAAATAGAAGTGCATTTTTATAGTTGTATAGCATGCAGCAATGCTATAACATAATTTATTAGTCATAATGCATATGGATTTCAGGGTACTAGAGTCTAATTATTAACACAATTATATTTCTTACACCTCTGGATAACGTTGCTTTCAATATTGCTTTATCTAGAAGTTTACTTTTAGGATTAAGTGGCATATGTGCTCTGAAACTATGTAAATGAAAGTTTTCTAGCAAAACAATAAAGTTCTAACTCATATTTGTTATATTTCTTAACATAGAAATATTTAACATCAGATATATATTTCTGGCTAACACAGTACCACACAGTACATACCAATCAGTAGAAACTATTTTATACTCTATTAACCTTACTTAACCTTCTAAACACGTTTGCTTAGTTTTCATCACAAGTACGAGCAGGCAAAGAGGCTAAGAAAAATAGAAGTTATAGGTGAGGCAAATTTTGCTGAACTATAGAGAAATAGCAAAAGGTTAAAAAAGTAATGATACCTCGCCAATCAACTACTCAGACACATGCACTACTCGTTCTCCCCATAGGGTTCTAGGTGCATCTTCGTATTGCCTTTTCCCACTGCATCTTCACACTAGCACTGGACTTCCTGCCATGACTGGGCCCGGAACAACTCTACCCATATGTCGAACATCCTGACGTTACCTTATAACTGTGACCTTACAGTATGCAGGTGCAAAGGCATCCAAGGCTTGGTTGTGGTCAGAAGTCACAGCCCAGCGTGTGTGACTAGGCATGGGATGTCTCTGTGCATGCATATTATAAGGTTGCAGAGATATCGTAACATTACAATGTGCGCACTGATCTTATGACATGCACTCTAGGCCTATTGGAAGGATGCATTCTGCAGCAATCATAATCATGCATCAGACAAAATTCAAATTCACCTGTTTGCGTGGCTTTTTCCACGAAATTCGATTCACAGAGAAGTTATTCTCTGTGAACGTAATGTCCCTTACTATGCTCTGGGATCTCTAAAGGTCCCAGAGAATAATAATTTGTAAGATGTAAAACATAAAAATACTTCTTTTATTCAACCCTCCAATTCAACTCTCTCGCATCACCTCCTGCTCCCTGCCTGCTATCCAGTTATCCATTTTTCAGCTGTGTTGCCTCTCTTCCATGGTGTTCAATCTAGGCCAGGGCTTCCAGCCGTGAATAGGCCTCGGAGGAAAATGCACATGTGCAGTGACAGCATGGGCCTGTGACTGGAAGTCTCAACCTGGTGTGCACTCGAAGTGATAAAAAGTTACAAAGAAAGAAAAAGGTTCACATTTCCAGCTGTCCGCAATGCTCCATACCTGGAGTCCAGTCTTCATGTTGCATCTCCAGCCCAGTGTACACTCAAGTGGAGACCTCCTAGGGAGATCACTGCACTTGCTCAATGATCTCTGTGGCCTTCAGCCAGAAGTCACAGCCCAATATTCATTCTAGACCAGGATTTATACCCATGAGTAGGCCATGGATCATGCACAGTGAACTCTGTGAGCCTAATTCCAGTCAGAAGCCCCGACCTAGAATGAACACTAGGCCGGAGTTGTGATACAAGGACCGATCAGCAGGCAGGATGCAGCAGGAATGGTCGGAGAGCAAGCAGTGAGGTGAATAGGTTTCTTCACTTTAACTTTTTAACCATTTGATGGCACTCTTCTGTTCAGCAAGATGGTTGGCAGATATTTGTAAAATTCGAGTAGTATTACATTTCAGTCTAACAAAATTTTCCACCTCTAATCAGCGCAGTTTGACTAATTCAAATGTCGTCAGATCCGCTCATCTTTAGTGGTCATTGCATGCTATGGATTCCATATAATTAATGACCAACAAAGGATGAAGACAATTTGAAACCTGTGGTTTTCTTTTTTGTAGAGGCTGTCTAGAAGTCAAGTGATAGATCAAATTTCTGTTTTTGTTATTGCCTTATTTCATCATAGAATATGTGAACTCAATGCACTTGTCTAATTTTGACCAGGGGAATTTTTGCTTCCCTGATTAGAATTTAGGCATCTTGGTAGAAAGAGCTTCTATAACAGATGTCAATGTATTTTTACATTTATTACCCTTGGGTGTAGGAACAGATGATAGAAGGGAAGAGATTCAGAGGAAATGTTACAAAATGGAGAGCAGGGATGAGATTAGTGGGTAGATTAGTGAGTTGAGTTGATAAGCCAATTTACAAAAATGCATTTTTAGAGCATGTTTAAAATTGTGGATACTGAGAAGTAACCAGATTGTCTTGGAGTAGTACGTTTTATAGAACTGGTATAGCATGTAAGAAGTTATAGAAGGCAGATGTTAGCATTAGCCACTTTAAGAAATTAGACATATCCATATGTCCAGGTCACCTGGTACTTAATGGATATATCCTGGTTGTGCGCCCACACGATCGCTGCCGGGTGTCAGCATTTAGCGAGCAGGCAGAGGGAACAAAACCCCTCTGCCGTTGGATGATGTTGTGGGGTCCCGTTCGTTGTGAAATTCCCATAGTGTGACTAAGTAAAAAAAAGTAAGAAAATTAACAAAATGAAAAAAGTTGTAAAATTACTTTTTTAAAATCGCAAAAAAAAATAAAAAAAATTGATATATTGGACTCATAAATAGAGTTGAGCGACCTTGACCTTTTTAGAGTCGAGCCGGGTTTCGCGAAACCCGACTATCTCAAAAGTCGGGTCGAGTGAAATCGCCCGATTATGACGTAAAGTCGGGATCGACCGAAACACGAAACCCAATGCAAGTCAATGGGGCAGCATAGTCGGCAGTGAGTGGGGGCCAGGAAAACACCTAGAGTGCCCATTTTAATGTCAAAACCATCCATTCTTCTTAATGAAGCTTGTCAAGCGTAATTTACCTTATAATAATTGGAAGGCATTTGAAATTGGGGGTCATTTGGCTAAAGTTGTGGTGGGTAGGGCTGGTTCAAGTAATTAGTGGGCCCAGGAAATCTGGACCACGTCACGGCAGTGGAGCAGGGAGAGGTAAGTATTTCAACTTTGCAAGTGCTGTGAACCTGAGCAAGCAGGGGGGGCCCACTCGTTGGCATTGGCACTGGCACAGGGCCCCTCAAAGTACAGCGGTGTGTTTGCACGGCGGGGGCGCCTCCCACCGGCAGCAACACTTTTGCGTACCATGAGAGGCCCTGTGCCAGTGACGTCGCCAACTAGTATTCCTCCCCCCACCTGATGAAGGAACCTGCACTTTCATCTGCACCTTCCTGTTTGTCCCCGTGTAAGGTGGTATGGTATGCGGGAAGGGGGACCTGACTTTCAGCAGGGTCACAATCTTGCAGTGTAGCGTGCACGGGAAATGTTGCGTTATGGGTCAATGTACCAGCAGACTCATCTATCACTGGCTGGGCAATGGGCAGGATGAGGAGGAAACACAGATATAGGCCCAAAGAATAAAGTGGGCTAAATGCAGTTCAAAATTGGTAACACAGGACTAATCAGGGGGCATTGCAGTGGAGGACAACTGGAATGAGAGGCTGACACAGAGAGTAGGCCCAAATCAGTAAGTAGTCGAAATGCAGTTCAAAATTGGCAACAGTAGTAAACAGGCGGCACAGCTTTGTTCAGTGGAGGAGAACAGCAAGGAGTGGCAGACACCGATAGTAGGCCCCAACCCAACTAGTAGGCCAAATGCAGTCTAACATTAACAACTACTTAACGAGCGCCTGAAAACGGAATTTCAGGACAGGAAACCAGGAGAACAGCAAGGAGCGGCAGACACCGATAGTAGGCCCCAAATCAACTAGTACGCCAAATGCAGTTGTTCCGTTTAACCACAATTTAATGAGAGCCTGAAGATAGAAGTTCAGGAAAGGCAACCTGGAGAACACCTTGGAGTGGAACACACCATCTCTCTACACCCCATACCCAATTTGTAGGCCTAATGCAGCGTAGTTTCCAACAACTACTAAACGAGAGCCGGAAGATCGAAGCTCAGGAAAGGCAACCTGGAGAACACCTTGGAGTGGAACACACCATCTCTCTACACCCCATACCCAATTTGTAGGCCCAATGCAGCGTAGTTTCCAACAACTACTAAACGAGAGCCGGAAGATCGAAGCAATGGAGAGGAAACCTGGGGAACACCTTGGAGTGTAACACACCATCTCTCTACACCCCATACCCAATTTGTAGGCCTAATGCAGCGTAGTTTCCAACAACTACTAAACGAGAGCCGGAAGATCGAAGCAATGGAGAGGAAACCTGGGGAACACCTTGGAGTGTAACACACCATCTCTCTACACCCCATACCCAATTTGTAGGCCTAATGCAGCGTAGTTTCCAACAACTACTAAACGAGAGCCGGAAGATCGAAGCAATGGAGAGGAAAGCTGGGGAACACCTTGGAGTGGAACACACCATCTCTCTACAGTGGAACACACCATCTCTCTACACCCCATACCCAATTTGTAGGCCTAATGCAGCGTAGTTTCCAACAACTACTAAACGAGAGCCGGAAGATCGAAGCTCAGGAAAGGCAACCTGGGGAACACCTTGGAGTGGAACACACCATCTCTCTACACCCCATACCCAATTTGTAGGCCCAATGCAGCGTAGTTTCCAACAACTACTAAACGAGAGCCGGAAGATCGAAGCTCAGGAAAGGCAACCTGGGGAACACCTTGGAGTGTAACAAACCCTCTCTCTATACCACGGAAGGGCTGATTCTTAGGAAGGAAGGCTGTCGGAAAGAAGCAGGGCGCGTCCGAGGGTGATTATATTCTTATTAGGTATATACTCACCCTCGGACGCGCCCTGCTTCTTTATTTGTAATGAATGTTTATTTGCAATGTGGTTTTGACTTACTCTATTTTTTTGGTAAATAATGATTTTATTATTTTCATTGTTTTGCATCTTCTTGGCAATAATATAAAGAAGACGCGACAGGACAACACTCGGTGGATGCCATATCTGTGTTTAAAATTGAAAAAACCTTTCAGTTAACTACTTGCAGGAGAAAGTTATTGTAGCTGGTGGCCATTTTTAGTACTGTACCAGATTTTTGTTGTATGTGTTTGTTTTTAATGTTAAAATGTCTGCATTTGATATCTCTCCAGTATTTTCTTTTTTATAAGCAAAATACTTATTTTTATATTTTCTGATGTTGGTTCCAGGGGTACACGGGCAGCAGTGGTGTGGTCAGTGGAGGCCTACTGGAAGGAGTGACCGCAGACAGGCATCGAAGGCCTAAAATAATAACACATGGCTGTAGGCAATTTTAAATTGGTTACAGGGGTACACGGGCAGCAGTGGTGTGGTCAGTGGAGGCCTAGTGGAAGGAGTGACCGCAGACAGGCATCGAAGGCCTAAAATAATAACACATGGCTGTAGGCAATTTTAAATTGGTTCCAGGGGTACACGGGCAGCAGTGGTGTGGTCAGTGGAGGCCTAGTGGAAGGAGTGACCACAGACAGGCATCGAAGGCCTAAAATAATAACACATGGCTGTAGGCAATTTTAAATTGGTTACAGGGGTACACGGGCAGCAGTGGTGTGGTCAGTGGAGGCCTAGTGGAAGGAGTGACCGCAGACAGGCATCGAAGGCCTAAAATAATAACACATGGCTGTAGGCAATTTTAAATTGGTTCCAGGGGTACACGGGCAGCAGTGGTGTGGTCAGTGGAGGCCTAGTGGAAGGAGTCACCGCAGACAGGCATCGAAGGCCTAAAATAATAACACATGGCTGTAGGCAATTTTAAATTGGTTACAGGGGTACACGGGCAGCAGTGGTGTGGTCAGTGGAGGCCTAGTGGAAGGAGTAACCGCAGACAGGCATCGAAGGCCTAAAATAATAACACATGGCTGTAGGCAATTTTAAATTGGTTCCAGGGGTACACGGGCAGCAGTGGTGTGGTCAGTGGAGGCCTAGTGGAAGGAGTCACCGCAGACAGGCATCGAAGGCCTAAAATAATAACACATGGCTGTAGGCAATTTTAAATTGGTTACAGGGGTACACGGGCAGCAGTGGTGTGGTCAGTGGAGGCCTAGTGGAAGGAGTAACCGCAGACAGGCATCGAAGGCCTAAAATAATAACACATGGCTGTAGGCAATTTTAAATTGGTTCCAGGGGTACACGGGCAGCAGTGGTGTGGTCAGTGGAGGCCTAGTGGAAGGAGTCACCGCAGACAGGCATCGAAGGCCTAAAATAATAACACATGGCTGTAGGCAATTTTAAATTGGTTACAGGGGTACACGGGCAGCAGTGGTGTGGTCAGTGGAGGCCTAGTGGAAGGAGTGACCGCAGACAGGCATCGAAGGCCTAAAATAATAACACATGGCTGTAGGCAATTTTAAATTGGTTCCAGGGGTACACGGGCAGCAGTGGTGTGGTCAGTGGAGGCCTAGTGGAAGGAGTCACCGCAGACAGGCATCGAAGGCCTAAAATAATAACACATGGCTGTAGGCAATTTTAAATTGGTTCCAGGGGTACACGGGCAGCAGTGGTGTGGTCAGTGGAGGCCTAGTGGAAGGAGTGACCGCAGACAGGCATCGAAGGCCTAAAATAATAACACATGGCTGTAGGCAATTTTAAATTGGTTCCAGGGGTACACGGGCAGCAGTGGTGTGGTCAGTGGAGGCCTAGTGGAAGGAGTCACCGCAGACAGGCATCGAAGGCCTAAAATAATAACACATGGCTGTAGGCAATTTTAAATTGGTTCCAGGGGTACACGGGCAGCAGTGGTCTGGTCAGTGGAGGCCTAGTGGAAGGAGTGACCACAGACAGGCATCGAAGGCCTAACTTAACAAAAATGTCAATACAATGGTATTGTCAGTGGCAGGCATTGAAGGATGTCAGCGCATAGACTAAACATTGGTGGAGCTGTGAGATAATTTTGCAAGTGGTAGAGCACTGTTTGAGCTGGGGTGGAGGAAAACTGTCTTGTGGCCGGCGGTACAGGCCCAGGGCCCCTCATATTACAACGGTGTGTCTGACGTTGGGTGCGCACCACCACCGCCAGAGACACTTTATTGTACTAGGAGGGACCCAGTGGCAGTGCCGTCGACCAAAAGCGGGCTCACCCACCTCTTCAGACAAACTGCACTCTCACGGGTGCTGTCGCCAAGTGTCGATACCACGGCCCCGTGTGGGGAGTTTGGCCATTTAGTGAGGTGTAAACATGTCGTATGCTGGACAATCAGGTGCAGAAAATTACGAGATTGGAAAAGGCATTCAGAATAGTCCACAGGCAAGACCTTTTCATAGGAAAGCTAGGTGTTAGCCGGGCAAGGTGGGGCAAAAGATTTCGAAATCCAGTTGTGGTTCATTTTAATGAAGGTTAGATCATCTACATTTTGGGTAGCCAGACGAGTCCTTTTTTCTGTTAGTATTGAACCTGCAGCACTGAATACTCTTTCTGATAGGACACTAGCTGCCGGGCAAGCAAGCTCCTGCAATGCATATTCTGCCAATTCTGGCCAGGTGTCTAATTTTGATGCCCAGTAATCAAATGGGAATGACGGTTGAGGGAGAACATCGATAAGGGATGAAAAATAGTTTGTAACCATACTGGACAAATGTTGTCTCCTGTCACTTTGAATTGATGCTGCAGTACCTGTCCTGTCTGCGGTCATAGCAAAATCACTCCACAACCTGGTCAGAAAACCCCTCTGGCCAACGCCACTTCTGATTTCTGCCCCTCTAACTCCTCTGGTCTGCTGGCCCCTGCAGCTCATGTGAGAACGATCACGGGCGCTGTGTGCAGGGAATGCCAGAAGCAAACGGTCAACAAGAGTTGATTGTTTGGTTGCTAATATTAGTTCCAAGTTCTCATGTGGCATTATATTTTGCAATTTGCCTTTATAGCGAGGATCAAGGAGGCAGGCCAACCAGTAATCGTCATCATTCATCATTTTAGTTATGCGTGTGTCCCTTTTGAGGATACGTAAGGCATAATCCGCCATGTGGGCCAAAGTTCCAGTTCTCAAATCTGCGGTTGTGCTTGGTTGAGGGGCAGTTTCAGGCAAATCCACGTCACTTGTGTCCCTCAAAAAACCAGAACCCGGCCTTGCCGCGCCACCAATTTCCAGTGGCCCCGGAAAAGCTTCCTCATTAAAAATATAATCATCCCCATCATCCTCCTCGTCCTCCTCCTCCTCTTCGCCCGCTACCTCGTCCTGTACACTGCCCTGGCCAGACAATGGCTGACTGTCATCAAGGCTTTCCTCTTCCTCAGCTGCAGACGCCTGATCCTTTATGTGCGTCAAACTTTGCATCAGCAGACGCATTAGGGGGATGCTCATGCTTATTATGGCGTTGTCTGCACTAACCAGCCGTGTGCATTCCTCAAAACACTGAAGGACTTGACACATGTCTTGAATCTTCGACCACTGCACACCTGACAACTCCATGTCTGCCATCCTACTGCCTGCCCGTGTATGTGTATCCTCCCACAAAAACATAACAGCCCGCCTCTGTTCACACAGTCTCTGAAGCATGTGCAGTGTTGAGTTCCACCTTGTTGCAACGTCTATGATTAGGCGATGCTGGGGAAGGTTCAAAGAACGCTGATAGGTCTGCATACGGCTGGAGTGTACGGGCGAACGGCGGATATGTGAGCAAAGTCCACGCACTTTGAGGAGCAGGTCGGATAACCCCGGATAACTTTTCAGGAAGCACTGCACCACCAGGTTTAAGGTGTGAGCCAGGCAAGGAATGTGTTTCAGTTGGGAAAGGGAGATGGCAGCCATGAAATTCCTTCCGTTATCACTCACTACCTTGCCTGCCTCAAGATCTACAGTGCCCAGCCACGACTGCGTTTCTTTCTGCAAGAACTCGGACAGAACTTCCGCGGTGTGTCTGTTGTCGCCCAAACACTTCATAGCCAATACAGCCTGCTGACGTTTGCCAGTAGCTGCCCCATAATGGGAGACCTGGTGTGCAACAGTGGCAGCTGCGGATGGAGTGGTTGTGCGACTGCGGTCTGTGGACGAGCTCTCGCTTCTGCAGGAGGACGAAGAGGAGGAGGAGGGGGTGCGAACGGCTACAGCCAATTGTTTCCTAGACCGTGGGCTAGGCAGAACTGTCCCAAACTTGCTGTCCCCTGTGGACCCTGCATCCACCACATTTACCCAGTGTGCCGTGATGGACACGTAACGTCCCTGGCCATGCCTACTGGTCCATGCATCTGTTTTCAGGTGCACCTTTGTGCTCACAGATTGCCTGAGTGCATGGACGATGCGCTCTTTAACATGCTGGTGGAGGGCTGGGATGGCTTTTCTGGAAAAAAAGTGTCGACTGGGTAGCTCGTAGCGTGGTACAGCGTAGTCCATCAGGGCTTTGAAAGCTTCGCTTTCAACTAACCGGTAGGGCATCATCTCTAACGAGATTAGTCTAGCTATGTGTGCGTTCAAACCCTGTGTACGCGGATGCGAGGCTAAGTACTTCCTTTTTCTAACCATAGTCTCATGTAGGGTGAGCTGGACTGGAGAGCTGGAGATCGTGGAACTAGCGGGGGTGCCGGTGGACATGGCAGACTGAGAGACGGTGGGAGATGGTATTGTTGCCACCGGTGCCCTAGATGCAGTGTTTCCTACTACGAAACTGGTGATTCCCTGACCCTGACGGCTTTGGCCTGGCAAAGAAACCTGCACAGATACTGTAGTTAGTCCAGGCTTGCAAATGCATGGTGGTTAAATGTCTATGCATGCAACTTGTATTGAGACTTTTCAGATTCTGTCCTCTGCTTAAGGTAGTTGAACATTTTTGACAGATGACTTTGCGCTGATCAATTGGATGTTGTTTAAAAAAATGCCAGACTGCACTCTTTCTAGCATCGGATACCTTTTCAGGCATTGCAGACTGAGCTTTAACCGGATGGCCACGCTGTCCTCCAACAGGTTTTAGCTTTGCCACGCGTTTTGGACAAGATACGGGCCCGGCAGATGGAACCTGTTGCGATGTTGATGCCTGCTGCGGCCCCTCCTCCTCCGCTTCAGAACTGCTGCCGCCTGCACCCTGTTCCCCCAATGGCTGCCAATCGGGGTCAAGAACTGGGTCATCTATTACCTCTTCTTGTAGCTCGTGTGCAACTTCGTCTGTGTCACCGTGTCGGTCGGTGGTATAGCGTTCGTGATGGGGCAACATAGTCTCATCAGGGTCTGATTCTTGATCAGCACCCTGCGAGGGCAATGTTGTGGTCTGAGTCAAAGGACCAGCATAGTAGTCTGGCTGTGGCTGTGCATCAGTGCACTCCATGTCAGATTCAACTTGTAATGGGCATGGACTGTTAACTGCTTCACTTTCTAAGCCAGGGACGGTATGTGTAAAGAGCTCCATGGAGTAACCCGTTGTGTCGCCTGCTGCATTCTTCTCTGTTGTTGTTTTTGCTGAAGAGGACAAGGAAGCGACTTGTCCCTGACCGTGAACATCCACTAACGACGCGCTGCTTTGACATTTACCAGTTTCACGAGAGGAGGCAAAAGAGCTAGAGGCTGAGTCAGCAAGATAAGCCAAAACTTGCTCTTGCTGCTCCGGCTTTAAAAGCGGTTTTCCTTCTCCCAGAAAAGGGAGCGTTCGAGGCCTTGTGTAGCCAGACGACGAACCTGGCTCCACAGCTCCAGACTTATTTGCAATATTTTTTTTCCCACGACCAGCTGATGCTCCACCACTACCACTACCCTCATTACCAGCTGACAATGAACGCCCCCGGCCACGACCTCTTCCACCATACTTCCTCATTGTTTTAAAAACGTAAACAAACTAACGGTATTTGTTGCTGTCACACAAATTACACGGTGAGCTATAACTTCAGTATGATTTAGCTACCCCTTTACAGGTGAGTGAGACCACAACGAAAATCAGGCACAATGTTACACACTCTGTTGTTGGTGGCAACAAATGAGAGAGATGCCACACACGCAGGATTGTCACTGAAGCACAAATGTAAATATTAATCTCCCACTGATTTGATTTTTTTTTTTTTTTTCAGGGAGACTTTAGGAAAAAAAAAATAGAATAAAATGATTTTTTCAGGAAGAATTTAGAAACCAAAAAAAATAAAATGATTTTTTCAGGGAGAATTTAGAAAACAAATAAAACAAAAAAAGGCTTTCTATGGCCCACTGAGTGAGAGATGACGCACACAGGAGTCAGGAGTGGCACACAAGCCCAGAGGCCAATATTTATCTCCCACTGATTGATGTAGTGATTTTTTCAGGTAGATTTTGGAACCCAAATCAAGCTAAAAGAAATAATAGGCTTTCTATGGCCCACAATTGGAGAGAGAGAGAGAGATGGCACACCCAGGAGTCAAGACTGGCACACAAGCAGAAAGGGCAATATTAATCTCCCACTGATTTGTTTTTTGTTTTTTTTTTTTTCAGGGAGACTTTAGGAAAAAAAAAATAGAATAAAATGATTTTTTCAGGAAGAATTTAGAAACCAAATAAAATAAAATGATTTTTTCAGGGAGAATTTAGAAAACAAATAAAACAAAAAAAGGCTTTCTATGGCCCACTGAGTGAGAGATGACGCACACAGGAGTCAGGAGTGGCACACAAGCCCAGAGGCCAATATTTATCTCCCACTTTTTTTTTTTGTTCCAGGGAAAATTTATAAACCCAATAAAACAAATAATAAATAGGCTTTCTATGGCCCACTATCTGAGAGACAGAGAGAGATGGCACGCTTAGGACTGGCACACAAGCCCAAAGGCCAATATTAATCTCCCTTTTTTTTTTAAGGGAGAATTTATAAAACCAAAAAAAAAATAAATAAATAGGCTTTCTATGGCCCACTATTTGTGAGAGAGATGGCACGCTCAGGACTGGCACACAAGCCCAGAGGCCAATATTAATCTCCCATTTTTTTTTTTTTCCAGGGAAAATTTTTAAACCCAATAAAAAAAAAAATAAATAAATAGGCTTTCTATGGCCCACTATCTGAGAGAGAGAGATGGCACGCTTAGGACTGGCACACAAGCCCAAAGGCCAATATTAATCTCCCACTGATTGATTTATTGATTTTTTTCAGGTAGAATTTAGAACCCAAATAAAGCAAAAAAAAAAAAATGGCCTTTCTATGGCCCACTGAGTGAGAGATGACGCACACAGGAGTAAGGACTGGCACACAAGCCCTGAGGCCAATATTTTTCTCCCACTGATTGATGTAGTGATTTTTTCAGGTAGATTTTATAACCCAAATCAAGCAAAAAAATAAATAGGCTTTCTATGGCCCACTGAGTGAGAGATGACACAGACAGGGATGGCACTCTAGCAGAAATGTCAATCTTAATCTCCACAAAAAAAAAAAAAAAAACAGGGAGTGTCCTTCAATTACTATCTCCCTGCAGTAATCTCAGCCAGGTATGGCAGGCAGCAATAAGGAGTGGACTGATGCACAAATTAAATAAAAAGTGTGTACAAACAAAAAAGATAGCTGTGCAGAAAGGAAGGAACAAGAGGATTTGTGCTTTGAAAAAAGCAGTTGGTTTGCACAGCGGCGTACACACAGCAATGCAGCTATCAGGGAGACTTCTAGGGCAGCCCAATGAGCTACAGCGCTGAGGGGGAAAAAAAAAAATGTAGCTTCCACTGTCCCTGCACACCGAAGGTGGTGTTGGGTAGAGTTGAGCGACCTTGACCTTTTTAGAGTCTAGCCGGGTTTTGCGAAACCCGACTATGTCCAAAGTCGGGTCGAGTGAAATCGGCCGATTATGACGTAAAGTCGGGATCGACCGAAACACGAAACCCAATGCAAGTCAATGGGGCAGCATAGTCGGCAGTGAGTGGGGGCCAGGAAAACACCTAGAGTGCCCATTTTAATGTCAAAACCATCCATTCTTCTTAATGAAGCTTGTCAAGCGTAATTTACCTTATAATAATTGGAAGGCATTTGAAATTGGGGGTCATTTGGCTAAAGTTGTGGGGGGTAGGGCTGGTTCAAGTAATTAGTGGGCCCAGGAAATCTGGACCACGTCACGGCAGTGGAGCAGGGAGAGGTAAGTATTTCAACTTTGCAAGTGCTGTGAACCTGAGCAAGCAGGGGGGGCCCACTCGTTGGCATTGGCACTGGCACAGGGCCCCTCAAAGTACAGCGGTGTGTTTGCACGGCGGGGGCGCCTCCCACCGGCAGCAACACTTTTGCGTACTATGAGAGGCCCTGTGCCAGTGACGTCGCCAACTAGTATTCCTCCCCCCACCTGATGAAGGAACCTGCACTTTCATCTGCACCTTCCTCTTTGTCCCCGTGTAAGGTGGTATGGTATGCGGGAAGAGCAACCTGACTTTCAGCAGGGTCACAATGTTGTTGTGTAGCGTGCACGGGGAATGTTGCGTTATGGGTCAATGTACCAGCAGACTCATCTATCACTGGCTGGGCAATGGGCACGATGAAGTGGAAACACAGATATAGGCCCAAAGAAGAAAGTGGGCTAAATGCAGTTCAAAATTGGTAACACAGGAATAACCAGGGGGCATTGCAGTGGAGGACAACTGGAATGAGAGGCTGACACAGAGAGTAGGGCCAAATCAGTAAGTAGTCGAAATGCAGTTCAAAATTGGCAACCGTAGTAAACAGGCGGCACAGCTTTGTTCAGTGGAGGAGAACAGCAAGGAGTGGCAGACACCGATAGTAGGCCCCAACCCAACTAGTAGGCCAAATGCAGTCTAACATTAACAACTACTTAACGAGAGGCTGAAAATGGAATTTCAGGACAGGAAACCAGGAGAACAGCAAGGAGTGGCAGACACCGATAGTAGGCCCCAAACCAACTAGTACGCCAAATGCAGTTGTTCCATTTAACCACAATTTAATGAGAGCCTGAAGATAGAAGCTCAGGAAAGGCAACCTGGGGAACACCTTGGAGTGTAACACACCATCTTTCTCCACCCCATACCCATTTTGTAGGCCTAATGCTGTGTACTTTTCTACAACTACTAAACGAGAGTCGGAAGACCGAAGCAATGGCAAGGAAACCTGGGGAACACCTTGGAGTGTAACACACCATCTCTCTCCACCCCATACCCAATTTGTAGGCCTAATGCAGCCTACTTTCCGACACCTACTAAACGAGAGCATGAAGATCGAAGTTCAGGAAAGGCAACCTGGGGAACACCTTGGAGTGTAACACACCATCTCTCTCCACCCCATACCCATTTTTTAGGCCTAATGCAGTGTACTTTTCTACCACTACTAAACGAGAGTCGGAAGACCGAAGCAATGGCAAGGAAACCTGGGGAACACCTTGGAGTGTGACACACCATCTCTCTCCACCCCATTCCCCATTTTTTAGGCCTAATGCAGCCTACTTTCCGACACCTACTAAACGAGAGCATGAAGATCGAAGCTCAGGAAAGGCAACCTGGGGAACACCTTGGAGTGTAACACACCATCTCTCTCCACCCCATAACCATTTTGTAGGCCTAATGCTGTGTACTTTTCTACAACTACTAAACGAGAGTCGGAAGACCGAAGCAATGGCAAGGAAACCTGGGGAACACCTTGGAGTGTAACACACCATCTCTCTCCACCCCATACCCAATTTGTAGGCCTAATGCAGCCTACTTTCCGACACCTACTAAACGAGAGCATGAAGATCGAAGCTCAGGAAAGGCAACCTGGGGAACACCTTGGAGTGTAACACACCATCTCTCTCCACCCCATACCCAATTTGTAGGCCTAATGCAGCCTACTTTCCGACACCTACTAAACGAGAGCATGAAGATCGAAGCTCAGGAAAGGCAACCTGGGGAACACCTTGGAGTGTAACACACCATCTCTCTCCACCCCATACCCATTTTTTAGGCCTAATGCAGTGTACTTTTCTACAACTACTAAACGAGAGTCGGAAGACCGAAGCAATGGCAAGGAAACCTGGGGAACACCTTGGAGTGTAACACACCATCTCTCTCCACCCCATTCCACATTTTTTAGGCCTAATGCAGCCTACTTTCCGACACCTACTAAACGAGAGCATGAAGATCGAAGCTCAGGAAAGGCAACCTGGGGAACACCTTGGAGTGTAACACACCATCTCTCTCCACCCCATACCCATTTTGTAGGCCTAATGCAGCGTACTTTTCTACAACTACTAAACAAGAGCATGAAGATCGAAGCTCAGGAAAGGCAACCTGGTGAAAACCTTGGAGTGTAACACAACCTGTCTCTACACCCCATACCAAATTTGTAGGCCTAATGCAGCGTAGTTTCCACCAACTACTAAACGAGAGCCGGAAGATCGAAGCTCATGAAAGGCAACCCGGGGAACACCTTGGAGTGTAACACAACCTCTCTCTACACCACGAAAGGGCTGATTCTTAGGAAGGAAGGCTGTTGTAAATAAGCATTGCGCGTCCGAGGGTGATTATATTCTTATTCGGTATCTACTCACCCTCGGACGCGCCATGCTTCTTGATTTGTAATTAATGTTTATTTGCAATGTGCTTTTGACTTACTCAATTATTTTTTTAATTATTGATTTTATTAAATTAATAGTTTAACATCTTATTGGAAATAATTTAAAGGAGACGCGACAGGACAACACTCGGTGGATGCCATATCTGTGTTAACAACTCCAAAAAACTTTCAGTTAACTTCTTGCAGGAGAAAGAAATTGTAGCTGTTGGACCTTTGTAGTACAGTTCCAGATATTTGTTGTGTGTTTGTTTTGATTGTTAAAATGTCTGCATTTGAGATCTCAACACGATCTTATTTTTTATAATCAAATTAATTTTTTAAATATTTTATTAGGTTGGTTCAAGGGGTACACAGGCCGCAGTAGACAGGTCAGTGGAGGCCTAGTGGAAGGAGGGACCGCAGATGCGCCACTGTTTCACCCATACACAATTAGTAGGCCTAATGCAGCGTAGTTTCCAACAGCTACTAAACGAGAGCCGGAAGATCGAAGCTCAGGAAAGGCAACCTGGGGAACACCTTGGAGTGTAACACACCATCTCTCTCCACCCCATACCCATTTTGTAGGCCTAATTCAGCGTACTTTTCTACAACTACTAAACGAGAGCATGAAGATCGAAGCTCAGGAAAGGCAACCTGGTGAAAACCTTGGAGTGTAACACAACCTGTCTCTACACCCCATACCAAATTTGTAGGCCTAATGCAGCGTAGTTTCCACCAACTACTAAACGAGAGCCGGAAGATCGAAGCTCATGAAAGGCAACCCGGGGAACACCTTGGAGTGTAACACAACCTCTCTCTACACCACGAAAGGGCTGATTCTTAGGAAGGAAGGCTGTTGTAAATAAGCATTGCGCGTCCGAGGGTGATTATATTCTTATTCAGTATCTACTCACCCTCGGACGCGCCATGCTTCTTGATTTGTAATTAATGTTTATTTGCAATGTGCTTTTGACTTACTCAATTATTTTTTTAATTATTGATTTTATTAAATTAATAGTTTAACATCTTATTGGAAATAATTTAAAGGAGACGCGACAGGACAACACTCGGTGGATGCCATATCTGTGTTAACAACTCCAAAAAACTTTCAGTTAACTTCTTGCAGGAGAAAGAAATTGTAGCTGTTGGACCTTTGTAGTACAGTTCCAGATATTTGTTGTGTGTTTGTTTTGATTGTTAAAATGTCTGCATTTGAGATCTCAACACGATCTTATTTTTTATAATCAAATTAATTTTTTAAATATTTTATTAGGTTGGTTCAAGGGGTACACGGGCCGCAGTAGACAGGTCAGTGGAGGCCTAGTGGAAGGAGGGACCGCAGATGCGCCACTGTTTCACCCATACACAATTAGTAGGCCTAATGCAGCGTAGTTTCCAACAGCTACTAAACGAGAGCCGGAAGATCGAAGCTCAGGAAAGGCAACCTGGGGAACACCTTGGAGTGTAACACAACCTCTCTCTACACCACGGAAGGGCTGATTCTTAGGAAGGAAGGCTGTTGTAAATAAGCATTGCGCGTCCGAGGGTGATTATATTCTTATTCGGTATCTACTCACCCTCGGACGCGCCATGCTTCTTGATTTGTAATTAATGTTTATTTGCAATGTGCTTTTGACTTACTCAATTATTTTTTTAATTATTGATTTTATTAAATTAATAGTTTAACATCTTATTGGAAATAATTTAAAGGAGACGCGACAGGACAACACTCGGTGGATGCCATATCTGTGTTAACAACTCCCAAAAACTTTCAGTTAACTTCTTGCAGGAGAAAGAAATTGTAGCTGTTGGACCTTTGTAGTACAGTTCCAGATATTTGTTGTGTGTTTGTTTTGATTGTTAAAATGTCTGCATTTGAGATCTCAACACGATCTTATTTTTTATAATCAAATTAATTTTTTTTATATTTAATGATGTTGGTTCAAGGGGTACACGGGCAGCAATAGACAGGTCAGTGGAGGCCTAGTGGAAGGAGTGACGGCAGACAGGCATCAAAGGCCTAACATTGGGCTGGCTGTAGGCAAGTTAAAATTGGTTCCAGGGGAACACGGCCATCAGTGGCCTGGTCAGTGTAGTTGTAGTTGAAAGAACGGGACGCAGACAGGCTTCGAAGGCCTAACATAATAACATAGGGCTGGCTGTAGGCAAGTTAAAATTGGTTCCAGGGGAACACGGCCATCAGTGGCCTGGTCAGTGTAGTTGTAGTTGAAAGAACGGGACGCAGACAGGCTTCGAAGGCCTAACATAACAAACTTGGGCTGGCTGTAGGCACTTTTAAATTTGTTCCAGGGGTACATGGGCAGCAGTGTATGGTCAGTGGAAGTCTAGTGGAAGGAGTGACCGCAGACAGGCTTCCAAGGCCTAACATAACAAACTTGGGCTGGCTGTAGGCACTTTTAAATTGGTTCCAGGGGTACACGGGCAGCAGTGGTCTGGTCAGTGGAAGTCTAGTGGAAGGAGTGACCGCAGACAGGCTTCCAAGGCCTAACATAACAAACTTGGGCTGGCTGTAGGCACTTTTAAATTGGTTCCAGGGGTACACGGGCAGCAGTGGTCTGGTCTGTGGAAGTCTAGTGGAAGGAGTGACCGCAGACAGGCTTCGAAGGCCTAACATAACAAACTTGGGCTGGCTGTAGGCACTTTTAAATTGGTTCCAGGGGTACATGGGCAGCAGTGGTCTGGTCTGTGGAAGTCTAGTGGAAGGAGTGACCGCAGACAGGCTTCGAAGGCCTAACATAACAAACTTGGGCTGGCTGTAGGCACTTTTAAATTGGTTCCAGGGGTACACGGGCAGCAGTGGTCTGGTCAGTGGAAGTCTAGTGGAAGGAGTGACCGCAGACAGGCTTCCAAGGCCTAACATAACAAACTTGGGCTGGCTGTAGGCACTTTTAAATTGGTTCCAGGGGTACACGGGCAGCAGTGGTCTGGTCTGTGGAAGTCTAGTGGAAGGAGTGACCGCAGACAGGCTTCCAAGGCCTAACATAACAAACTTGGGCTGGCTGTAGGCACTTTTAAATTGGTTCCAGGGGTACACGGGCAGCAGTGGTCTGGTCAGTGGAAGTCTAGTGGAAGGAGTGACCGCAGACAGGCTTCCAAGGCCTAACATAACAAACTTGGGCTGGCTGTAGGCACTTTTAAATTGGTTCCAGGGGTACACGGGCAGCAGTGGTCTGGTCTGTGGAAGTCTAGTGGAAGGAGTGACCGCAGACAGGCTTCGAAGGCCTAACATAACAAACTTGGGCTGGCTGTAGGCACTTTTAAATTGGTTCCAGGGGTACACGGGCAGCAGTGGTCTGGTCAGTGGAAGTCTAGTGGAAGGAGTGACCGCAGACAGGCTTCGAAGGCCTAACATAACAAACTTGGGCTGGCTGTAGGCACTTTTAAATTGGTTGCAGGGGTACACGGGCAGCAGTGGTCTGGTCAGTGGAAGTCTAGTGGAAGGAGTGACCGCAGACAGGCTTCGAAGGCCTAACATAACAAAATTGGGCTGGCTGTAGGCACTTTTAAATTGGTTCCAGGGGTACATGGGCAGCAGTGTATGGTCAGTGGAAGTCTAGTGGAAGGAGTGACGGCAGACAGTCTTCGAAGGCCTAACATAACAAAATTGGGCTGACTGTAGGCACTTTTAAATTGGTTCCAGGGTAACACGGCCAGCAGTGGCCTGGTCAGTGTAGTAGTTGTAGAAAGAAGGGACCGCAGACAGGCTTCGAAGGCCTAACATAACAAAAATGTCAAAACAATGGTATTGTCAGTGCCAGGCATTGAAGGATGTCAGCGCCTAGACTACACATTGGTGAAGCTGTGAGAGATAATTTTGCTAGTGGTAGAGCACTGTTTGAGCTGGGGGGGGGAACTGTCTTGTGGCCGGCGGTACAGGCACAGGGCCCCTCATATTACAACGGTGTGTCTGACGTTGGGTGCGCACCACCACCGCCAGAGACACTTTATTGTACTATGAGGGACCCAGTGGCAGTGCCGTCGACCAAAAGCGGCCACACCCACCTCTTCAGACAAACAGCACTCTCAAGGGTCCAAGCGCAAAGTGGCGATAGCACGGCCCCGTGTGGGGAGTTTGGCCATTTCGTGAGGTGGAAACATGTCGTATGCTGGACAATCAGGTGAAGAAAATTACGAGATTGGAAAAGTCATTCAGAATAGTCCACAGGCAAGACCTTTTCATAGGAAAGCTAGGTGTCAGCCGGGCAGGGTGGGGCAAAAGATTTTGAAATCCAGTTGTGGTTCATTTTAATGAAGGTTAGATCATCTACATTTTGGGTAGCCAGACGAGTCCTTTTTTCTGTTAGTATTGAACCTGCAGCACTGAATACTCTTTCTGATAGGACACTAGCTGCCGGGCAAGCAAGCTCCTGCAATGCATATTCTGCCAATTCTGGCCAGGTGTCTAATTTGGATGCCCAGTAATCAAATGGGAATGACGGTTGAGGGATAACGTCGATAAGGGATGAAAAATAGTTTGTAACCATACTGGACAAATGTTGTCTCCTGTCACTTTGAATTGATGCTGCAGTACCTGTCCTGTCTGCGGTCATAGAAAAATCACTCCACAACCTGGTCAGAAAACCCCTCTGGCCAACGCCACTTCTGATTTCTGCCCCTCTAACACCTCTGGTCTGCTGGCCCCTGGAGCTCGTGTGAGAACGATCACGGGCGCTGTGTGCAGGGAATGCCAGAAGCAAACGGTCAACAAGAGTTGATTGTTTTGTTGCTAATATTAGTTCCAAGTTCTCATGTGGCATAATATTTTGCAATTTGCCTTTATAGCGAGGATCAAGGAGGCAGGCCAACCAGTAATCGTCATCGTTCATCATTTTTGTAATGCGTGTGTCCCTTTTGAGGATACGCAAGGCATAATCCGCCATGTGGGCCAAAGTTCCCGTTGTCAAATCTGCGGTTGTGCTTGGTTGAGGGGCAGTTGCAGGCAAATCTACGTCACTTGTGTCCCTCAAAAAACCAGAACCCGGCCTTGCCACGCCACCAATTTCCCGTGCCCCCGGGAAAGCTTCCTCATTAAAAATATACTCATCCCCATCATCCTCCTCATCCTCCACCTCCTCTTCGCCCGGTACCTCGTCATGTACACTGCCCTGACCAGACAATCGCTGACTGTCATCAAGGCTTTCCTCTTCCTCTGGTGCAGACGCCTGATCCTTTATGTGCGTCAAACTTTGCATCAGCAGACGCATTAGGGGGATGCTCATACTTATTATGGCGTTGTCTGCACTAACCAGCCGTGTGCATTCCTCAAAACACTGAAGGACTTGACACATGTCTTGAATCTTCGACCACTGCACACCTGACAACTCCATGTCTGCCATCCTACTGCCTGCCCGTGTATGTGTATCCTCCCACAAAAACATAACAGCCCGCCTCTGTTCGCACAGTCTCTGAAGCATGTGCAGTGTTGAGTTCCACCTTGTTGCAACGTCTATGATTAGGCGATGCTGGGGAAGGTTCAAAGAACGCTGATAGGTCTGCATACGGCTGGAGTGTACAGGCGAACGGCGGATATGTGCGCAAAGTCCACGCACTTTGAGGAGCAGGTCGGATAACCCCGGATAACTTTTCAGGAAGCACTGCACCACCAGGTTTAAGGTGTGAGCCAGGCAAGGAATGTGTTTCAGTTGGGAAAGGGAGATGGCAGCCATGAAATTCCTTCCGTTATCACTCACTACCTTGCCTGCCTCAAGATCTACAGTGCCCAGCCACGACTGCGTTTCTTGCTGCAAGAACTCGGACAGAACTTCCGCGGTGTGTCTATTGTCGCCCAAACACTTCATAGCCAATACAGCCTGCTGACGTTTGCCAGTAGCTGCCCCATAATGGGAGACCTGGTGTGCAACAGTGGCAGGTGCGGATGGAGTGTTTGTGCGACTGCGGTCTGTGGACGAGCTCTTGCTTCTGCAGGAGGACGAGGAGGAGGAGGAGGGGGTGCGAACGGCTACAGACAACTGTTTACTAGACCGTGGGCTAGGCAGAACTGTCCCAAACTTGCTGTCCCCTGTGGACCCTGAATCCACCACATTTACCCAGTGTGCCGTGATGGACACGTAACGTCCCTGGCCATGCCTACTGGTCCATGCATCTGTTGTCAGGTGCACCTTTGTGCTCACAGATTGCCTGAGTGCATGGACGATGCGCTCTTTAACATGCTGGTGGAGGGCTGGGATGGCTTTTCTGGAAAAAAAGTGTCGACTGGGTAGCTCGTAGCGTGGTACAGCGTAGTCCATCAGGTCTTTGAAAGCTTCGCTTTCAACTAACCGGTAGGGCATCATCTCTAACGAGATTAGTCTAGCTATGTGGGCGTTCAAACCCTGTGTACGCGGATGCGAGGCTAAGTATTTCCTTTTTCTAACCATAGTCTCATGTAGGGTGAGCTGGACTGGAGAGCTGGAGATCGTGGAACTAGCGGGGGTGCCGGTGGACATGGCAGACTGAGAGACGGTGGGAGATGGTATTGTTGCCGCCGGTGCCCTAGATGCAGTGTTTCCTACTACGAAACTGGTGATTCCCTGACCCTGACTGCTTTGGCCTGGCAAAGATACCTGCACAGATACAGCAGGTGGTGCGCTAAATGGTGGTCCTACACTGCCGGAAGGGATGTTGCGTTGATGACTAGCTTCATTGGCCGAGGGTGCAACAACCTTAAGGGACGTTTGGTAGTTAGTCCAAGCTTTCAAATGCATGGTGGTTAAATGTCTATGCATGCAACTAGTATTGAGACTTTTCAGATTCTGACCTCTGCTTAAGGAAGTAGAACATTTTTGACAGATGACTTTGCGCTGATCAATTGGATGTTGTTTAAAAAAATGCCAGACTGCACTCTTTCTAGCATCGGATACCTTTTCAGGCATTGCAGACTGAGCTTTAACCGGATGGCCACGCTGTCCTCCACCAGGTTTTGGCTTTGCCACGCGTTTTGGGCAAGATACGGGCCCGGCAGATGGAACCTGTGGCGATGTTGATGCCTGCTGCGGCCCCTCCTCCTCCTCTGCTTCAGAACTGCTGCCGCCTGCACCCTGTTCCCCCAATGGCTGCCAATCGGGGTCAAGAACTGGGTCATCTAATAACTCTTCTTGTACCTCCTGCGCAACTTCGTCTGTGTCACCGTGTCGTTCGGTGGTATAGCGTTCGTGATGGGGCAACATAGTCTCATCAGGGTCTGATTCTTGATCAGCACCCTGCGAGGGCAATGTTGTGGTCTGAGTCAAAGGACCAGCATAGTAGTCTGGCTGTGGCTGTGCGTCAGTGCACTCCATGTCAGATTCAACTTGTAATGGGCATGGACTGTTAACTGCTTCACTTTCTAAGCCAGGGACGGTATGTGTAAAGAGCTCCATGGAGTAACCCATTGTGTCGCCTGCTGCATTCTTCTCTGTTGTTGTTTTTGCTGAAGAGGACAAGGAAGTGACTTGTCCCTGACCGTGAACATCCACTAACGACGCGCTGCTTTTACTTTTACCAGTTTCACGAGAGGAGGCAAAAGAGCTAGAGGCTGAGTCAGCAAGATAAGCCAAAACTTGCTCTTGCTGCTCCGGCTTTAAAAGCGGTTTTCCTAATCCCAGAAAAGGGAGCGTTCGAGGCCTTGTGTAGCCGGACGACGAACCTGGCTCCACAGCTCCAGACTTAGGTGCAATATTTTTTTCCCCACGACCACCTGATGCTCCACCACTACCACTACCCTCATTACCAGCTGACAATGAACGCCCCCGGCCACGACCTCTTCCACTAGACTTCCTCATTGTTTTAAAAACGTAACCAAACTAACGTTATTTGTTGCAGTCACACAACTTACACGGTGAGCTATAACTTCAGTATGATTTAGCTACCCCTTTACAGGTTGGTGAGACCACAGCGAAAATCAGGCCCAATGTTACACACTCTGTTTTTGGTGGCTGCAAATTAGAGAGATGCCCCACACGCAGGACTGTCACTGAAGCACAAATGTTAATATTAATGTCACACTATTATTTTTTTTTTATTTTTATTTTTTTCAGGAACACTTTAGAAACCCCCCCAAAAAAAAAAAATAGATTTTTGCAGGGAGAATTTAGAAAACAAATGTAACAAACTATATGCTTTCTATGGGCCACTGAGTGAGAGATGACGCACACAGGAATCAGGAGTGGCACACAAGCCCAGAGGCCAATATTTTTCTACCAATGATTGATGGAGTTATTTTCTCTGGTAGATTTTGGAACCCAAATGAAGGAAAAAAAATATAGGCTTTCTATGGACCACAATTGGAGAGAGAGAGAGAGAGAGAGAGAGAGATGGCACACCCAGGAGTCAAGACTGGCACACAAGCAGAAAGGCCAATATTAATCTCCCATTTTTTTTTGGGGTTTGTTTTTTTTTTTTTTTTTTTTTTTCAGGGAGACTTTAGAAAAAAAAATAATAAAAAAAATATGATTTTATCAGGAAGAATTTAGAAACCAAATAAAATAAAATGATTTTTTCAGGGAGAATTTATAAAACAAATAAAAACAAAAATAGGCGTTCTATGGCCCACTGACTGAGAGATGACGCACACAGGAGTCAGGAGTGGCACACAAGCCCAGAGGCCAATATTTTTCTACCAATGATTGATGTAGTTATTTTCTCTGGTAGATTTTGGAACCCAAATCAAGGAAAAAAAATATAGGCTTTCTATGGACCACAATTGGAGAGAGAGAGAGAGAGAGAGAGAGAGATGGCACACCCAGGAGTCAAGACTGGCACACAAGCAGAAAGGCCAATATTAATCTCCCACTGTTTTTTTTGGTTGTTTTTTTTTTTTTTTTTCAGGGAGACTTTAGAAAAAAAAATAATAAAAAAAATATGATTTTATCAGGAAGAATTTAGAAACCAAATAAAATAAAATGATTTTTTCAGGGAGAATTTATAAAACAAATAAAACCAAAAATAGGCGTTCTATGGCCCACTGACTGAGAGATGACGCACACAGGAGTCAAGACTGGCACACAAGCAGAAAGGCCAATATTAATCTCCCACTGTTTTTTTTTTTTTTTTTTTTTTTTTCAGGGAGACTTTAGAAAAAAAAATAATAAAAAAAATATGATTTTATCAGGAAGAATTTAGAAACCAAATAAAATAAAATGATTTTTTCAGGGAGAATTTATAAAACTAATAAAACAAAAAATAGGCGTTCTATGGCCCACTGAGTGAGAGATGACGCACACAGGAGTCAAGACTGGCACACAAGCAGAAAGGCCAATATTAATCCCCCACTGTTTTTTTTGTTTGTTTTTTTTTTGTTTTTTTTTTTTCAGGGAGACTTTAGAAAAAAAAATAATAAAAAAAATATGATTTTATCAGGAAGAATTTAGAAACCAAATAAAATAAAATGATTTTTTCAGGGAGAATTTAGAAAACAAATAAAACCAAAAATAGGCGTTCTATGGCCCACTGACTGAGAGAGAGAGAGAGATGGCACGCTTAGTACTGGCACACAAGCCCAAAGGGCAATATTAATCTCCCTTTTTTTTTCAGGGAGAATTTCTAAAACCCCAAAAAAAAAAAAAATAGGCTTTCTATGGCCCACTATTTGTGAGAGAGATGGGACGCTCAGGACTGGCACAGATGGCACGCTCAGGACTGGCACAGAAGCCCAGAGGCCAATATTAATCTCCCTTTTTTTCTGGGAGAATTTATAAAACCAAAAAAATATTTAAATAGGCTTTCTATGGCCCACTATTTGTGAGAGAGATGGCACGCTCAGGACTGGCACAGATGGCACGCTCACAACTGGCACACAAGCCCAGAGGCCAATATTAATCTCCCTTTTTTTCAGGGAGAATTTATAAAACCAAAAAAAAAATTAAATAGGCTTTCTATGGCCCACTATTTGTGAGAGAGATGGCACGCTCAGGACTGGCACAGATGGCACGCTCACAACTGGCACACAAGCCCAGAGGCCAATATTAATCTCCCTTTTTTCAGGGAAAATTTATAAAACCAAAAAAAAAATTAAATAGGCTTTCTATGGCCCACTATTTGTGAGAGAGATGGCACGCTCAGGACTGGCACAGATGGCACGCTCACAACTGGCACACAAGCCCAGAGGCCAATATTAATCTCCCTTTTTTCAGGGAAAATTTATAAAACCAAAAAAAAAATTAAATAGGCTTTCTATGGCCCACTATTTGTGAGAGAGATGGCACGCTCAGGACTGGCACAGATGGCACGCTCACAACTGGCACACAACCCCAGAGGCCAATATTAATCTCCCTTTTTTTCAGGGAGAATTTATAAAACCAAAAAAAAAAATTAAATAGGCTTTCTATGGCCCACTATTTGTGAGAGAGATGGCACGCTCAGGGCTGGCACAGATGGCACGCTCACAACTGGCACACAAGCCCAGAGGCCAATATTAATCTCCCTTTTTTCAGGGAAAATTTATAAAACCAAAAAAAAAATTAAATAGGCTTTCTATGGCCCACTATTTGTGAGAGAGATGGCACGCTCAGGACTGGCACAGATGGCACGCTCACAACTGGCACACAAGCCCAGAGGCCAATATTAATCTCCCTTTTTTTCAGGGAGAATTTATAAAACCAAAAAAAAAATTAAATAGGCTTTCTATGGCCCACTATTTGTGAGAGAGATGGCACGCTCAGGGCTGGCACAGATGGCACGCTCAGGACTGGCACACAAGCCCAGAGGCCAATATTAATCTCCCTTTTTTTCAGGGAGAATTTATAAAACCCCAAAAAAAATAAAATAGGCTTTCTATGGCCCACTATTTGTGAGAGAGATGGCACACTCAGGACTGGCACACAAGCCCAAAGGCCAATATTAATCTCCCACTGTATTTTTATCAGGGAGAATTTATACACCCCACAAAAAAAAATACAGAAAAATGAAAAGGCTTTCTATGGCCCACTATGTGAGAGAGATGGCACACACAGGGATGGCACTCTAGCAGAAATGCCAAATTGCCAATCTTAATCTCCCACCAAAAAAAAAAAAAAAAAAAAAAAACAGGGAATGTCCTACAATTACTATCTCCCTGCCTGCAGTAATCTCAGCCAGGTATGGCAGGCAGCTACTATCTCCCTGCCTGCAGTAATCTCAGGCAGGTATGGCAGGCAGCAATAAGGAGTGGACTGATGCACAAATGAAATAAAAAGTGTGGACAAACAAAAAAGATAGCTGTGCAGAAAGGAAGGAACAAGAGGATTTGTGCTTTGAAAAAAGCAGTTGGTTTGCACAGCGGCGTACACACAGCAATGCAGCTATCAGGGAGCCTTCTAGGGCAGCCCAATGAGCTACAGCGCTGAGGGGAAAAAAAAAAAAAAAAACTTCCACTGTCCCTGCACACCGAGGGTGGTGTTGGACAGTGCAAATCGCTGCAGCACAAGCGGTTTTGTGGTTAATGGACCCTGCCTAACGCTATCCCTGCTTCTGACAAAGCGGCAGCAACCTCTTCCTAAGCTCAGATCAGCAGCAGTAAGATGGCGGTCGGCGGGAACGCCTCTTTATAGCCCCTGTGACGTCGCAGACAGCAAGCCAATCACTGCAATGCCCTTCTCTAAGATGGTGGGGACCAGGACCTATGTCATCACGCTGCCCACACTCTGCGTTTACCTTCATTGGCTGAGAAATGGCGCTTTTCGCGTCATTGAAACGCGACTTTGGCGCGAAAGTCGCGTACCGCATGGCCGACCCCGCACAGGGGTCGGATCGGGTTTCATGAAACCCCGACTTAGCCAAAAGTCGGCGACTTTTGAAAATGTTCGACCCGTTTCGCTCAACCCTAGTGTTGGGCAGTGGAAATCGCTACAGCACAAGCGGTTTGGTGGTTAATGGACCCTGCCTAACGCTATCCCTGCTTCTGACGAAGCGGCAGCAACCTCTCCCTAAGCTCAGATCAGCAGCAGTAACATGGCGGTCGGCGGGAACTCCCCTTTATAGCCCCTGTGACGCCGCAGACAGCAAGCCAATCACTGCAATGCCCTTCTCTAAGATGGTGGGGACCAGGACCTATGTCATCACGCTGCCCACACTCTGCGTTTACCTTCATTGGCTGAGAAATGGCGCTTTTCGCGTCATTGAAACGCGACTTTGGCGCGAAAGTCGCGTACCGCATGGCCGACCCCGCACAGGGGTCGGATCGGGTTTCATGAAACCCGACTTTGCCAAAAGTCGGCGACTTTTGAAAATGAACGACCCGTTTCGCTCAACCCTACTCATAAATAAATATTATTGTGAAAAAATAAACAATTAAAGTATGCATATTTGGTATAGCCTCGTCCAAAAGAACCCGACCTATAAAACTGTCCCACTAGTTAACCCCTTTATTAAACACCGTAACTAAAAAAAAAAACAATGCAAAAGGCAATGCTTTATCACCGCACAGCCGAACAGAAAGTGGAAAAGAAAGACATGATAAAAAAGAAAAATGTAAATAAAAATGGTATTGCTGAAAACATCATCTTTTCCTGCAAAAAAAAGCCATCATACATCTTTATCAGCCAAAAAATAAAAAAGCTATAGCCCTCAGAATAAAGCAACGCAATAATAATTACTGTATTTTTCTATAAAATAGTTTTTATTGTGCAAAGTCGCCAAAACATAAAAAACTACAGTATATAAATGGAATATTTCTGTAATCGTACTGACCCGAAGAATAAAGCTGACTTCATGTAAGTCCCTCAAAGTCACCCTCAAATGTGATGTGGTCCCTAAAAAATGGTTTTGTATATTTTGTTGGATAAATTAGATATTGTTGGTCAATTTTTAACCCTTATAACTTCCTAACAAAAAAATTATGTGTCAAAAATTGTGCTGATGTAAAATCATCATGTGGGAAATGTTACTTATTAAGTATTTAATAACCACTGCATGACCAGCTCTACCCTCGCCTACTGTATCCTCACCCATCCCTTGTAGATTGTGAGCTCTCGTGGGCAGAGTCCTCTCTCATCCTGTACCAGTCATAACTTGTATTGTTTAAGATTACTATACTTGTTTTTATGTATACCCCTCCTCACATGTAATGCACCATGGAATAAATGGCGCTATAAAAATAAATAATAATAGTGCAAATAGTAAGGTGAGAAGAAGTGAGAAGCTAGATAACTTCTTCCTCTGTGACCAGTTCAAATACGATTTGTGAACTTGTTGAAGTGTAGGAGAAAATATCCATGCAGTTAGAGGTTTGGGAGAAAATGTCTAGTTAGATATGTTCAATATATTTTTTTAAAGTGGTCAGCTTGTTAGGACCTAGGTTGTTGATGGGGGCCTGTACTTTAGGACTGAGGAGGGAGTGAAAAGTGTCAAAGATTTGTTTTGGATTATTGGATAGTGGGGTGTTGGGTTGGTGAAATAGGCTTGTTTGGAAAGATGAAGAGCAGAGTTATATAATAGTTATATAACCTTATAACGGATGAAGTCTTCAGGTGCAAAACATTTTCTCCGCAGATCTTCGTGACACCCAGAGCACCGCTGGAGAAAACGTGTTTGCAGCATGTGCCAGGGTTATCATCATCTGTGTCAATTTATTCTGCTTGCAGGGGGATGGGACTTCATAAATTGCACTGTCCAATATCTGAAAAATATGTTTTCAGGAACCTAAGTAAGTTGCTAAAAAGCTTAAAAAATGCATATGCATATTAAGAACAGTTTTTAATATTCTAGAAGCTATCAAGACAGTTAACATTAGTATTGTCCCACCTTTGACTTATGTTCTTCGCTTTCACTAGACTGAAGAGGGGGCTGATTTAGTTAATGAGCTGAGCCTGACACTTAGCATCCCTCATTGTGTGCACATACAAATGGGGAGAAGCTCTTTGAGTTTGTCAATGCCGATGTGGATGTAAAGTTGATGGCCTACAAATGGGTGTCTGAAATTGAAGCATTAAGGCTTTTTTATAATTAAGGAATTTTAATAAGTTCAGTTACTTTCTATTTGCATATGGCCTCAGGCAACCCCTTTAAGTGTTCTGTAATTTGTTGAGAGGAAATGTGAAGTAAGGGTCTGAAATATAATAAGAGAGTGTGACAATTGACCAGAGAACTATGCAATGCCCTGTGTGGAAACAGAAGTGATGATTCTGAGAAGTAATAGCGGATTATTACTTATAATGACTCATAAGAAGTGATGATTCACTAGATATGAAACATCTTGTGGATGGTACTCATGACATTTTTACCTTTTAACCTTCACTAGGATGTTCGGTAATTAAGGTTTATGGAATTTTCAGGTTGACTGAATACTGATAAAATGTAGTACATATAAATGTATACTGTATATAACAGACATGAATACTATAACTGGGAGAGTCAATGTAGTTAAACAGGTGGTTTAATCTTATATTGATGTAGTTTTATGTGAATCCAATATTTTATTAATCACTATAGTTACCTGTTCTGTTTTAATGAAGAATCTTTGTAAGTGTAGAACCGTCTTTTAATAGAAGTATGGAGGGAAGTGTAATTGAGCTGTAAATGTCTATTCACTACTAGCTCCCGCATGTTACTTTAAAGGTAATATTTATATAAAGAAGCCATTTATTGCATTAACGGCAGATTACCTCGTAAAACTGGGGCATTGAGATGAGCAGATAGATCCATATAACCCTGGTTTAGAGTACAGGTCGGTGTTCTCTTGCCGTGGGCTGGAGCTGCACAAATTTCTTGACATTTCAGGATACCAGGCTCGACTATAGTCTATATCGAGCCAGATGATCCCACGATGAACCCCAATGTCCCTGCATGGAAAACGCGTCTGTCTTTTACGACCTCCCCTGGTAGCCCTAAAAACCCGCTCATACAAGAGGCTAGCGGCAGGGTAGAACAACATCTCCAAGGCATAAAGGGAGAGTTCATGCCAGGTGTACAGAGACCCAAAATTTGATAGTCACAGAGGAAGTAGGGACCACGCTGGTTTGGTTTGCCAGGTATTGCTTGACCATCTTTAAAAACATTTCCCTTCTTCTCAAAAATACCCTGTCATTAGGCTCTGGACTGGTGTCATGAAATTGGCCCATGCCTTTGATGGTGTACACCTCTATCTATTGTGTGTCTTTCTGCCCTCTCATCCTTTGTAGGGCAAGGAAGCTTGCCCCTTCCACTAGCATTGTCTGATGGGAATTTTTTCAACATATTTTCCACAATCGCCTTCTGGTATAGCACCATTTTAGAAGACTTCTCCACCTCAGGAAGAAGAGATGCAAAGTTCTCCTTGTAGCGTGAGTCTAGCAGAGTGAACAACCAGTATTCTTTCATGGCCATTATGGACTAATTAGACTTATTCTATTAGATATGATGTGTGTATATATATGTATATAATAGTGCCCTATTGGTAGTGTTAGGGTTGGCCGAACGCACCGAATATGTATATTTATTAGTAGTAGTAGGTACGTTCGCAACCCGGGATCCACCGTGCAGGAAAGAACCTGCTGCTAAGTATGGCGGTACAATATAGTACTATAAACAAACTCTGTTACTTCACAGAGTCTGTTAGCAAAGAGAACGCTGTGCCCTGTTCAGCTCACAGAGGAACACAGCTACTTAGTAGAGCAGTTAGTGGTCATGCAGTCAAATGCAAACACGCAGATCCTCTCCGGTGGAGCCGGAATTCTAATGGCTATACGCCAGCCCTGAATTCACTCACATGAAACTCCTCGCCGGAGGTGCCAGCATTCTAGGGGCTTATTTCAGCCGGGTCCCTGAATACACACACGAAACTCCTCGCTGGAGGTGCCAGCATTCTAGGGGCTTATTTCTGCCGGGTCCCTGACTGCATACAAACATGACCACACTGGCGCTGAGCTCATACATAAATTGACACTAGCGCATGGCCGTGCGGTCATGCGAACCTTTTATAGCTGCAGCATGTACAGGACCTTCCAAGAAGGACCAATGGAAAGCTGCCACAGAACTTGATCAGGTACAGGGCCTTCCTGGAGGACCAATGGAAGTCGCTGCAGTACCTGAGCATGTGACCCTAGACCTAAACTGAGAGATCTTACCCTGGGCATGCTCAGTGTGTTCAAAGCAGGACTTAGTCCCAGAAAAGCTTGCTCACCGCAGACCAGTGCAGGGTACAACAGCAGTAACCCTTTGCACAGTATCAGATCCAATGAGACGCTGGGACCGACGTCTCCGCTGAGCAGGCTCCACTGCGGCCGATGCAGAATGGGAGACCGCAGCAGACATGGCTCGAGATTCCCTCTGTGCAGCGGCAGGAACTCGACTCCTAACAGGTAGTTAGTGTATGATGATCACTAATCCTATGCATTTTCTATTACAGAGCTGTCTCTATTGAATTCTCTTCACTAGATCCACACCCCTTAGATTGACCCTACTCGACTGCACCATACCAGCAAAATACCACATTGGTATACATCTCTTGTTTACTACTGATAAATTTGCATAAATTGCTCTTTTACCTTGTTTTTGTACCTGACACCTCTGCGACAGTACACTTCCTCTCTCTCCCTTTTATTGCATGCAGCCTCTCATTCACACAGTACAAAGCGCCCCACAGGACATGCTCCACCCCCATCTCATTCACCACAGTTCACATAACAACCCATGCTGCAACTAATAGCGATGGTGGAAAGCATACATAACATCTGGTGACGCACTTCCGGTACGCACGCCGGCTAGTCCCACCCCTTTTCTATTTTAGAGCGTCCTCATCCAACAAGCGGCGGACACCGCGTTGGTGTAGGAGAGATGAACGCAACATACTGTAAGTATATACATCATACCACTGCTATTGCAGCTTATTTACAGCAATCCCACATGTACTGTTGGTCACATAAACCGCTGTCACCAATATTTTTGTACACACAACTCTGGGAAACATCACAGCTTATTTATAAGTAATCCCATATATATTTATGACTGCTGCCACTAATGATTATAGCTATACAGCTCATGGACACAGGACATTACATGCGGCTATATTACCAGGTATAGCACATACCATGACCTAACTCCTCTTTAATCCCAACCTCTACAGACTCCTTCACTTGAATAAAGAAATTTCATGCGGAGATCTGTCTCCCTAATATACAGGGACTATTTCTATGAGCACCATTTTTTCATGCAAATGTACATTTTATATATATATATATGTATATATATATATATCTACTATATAATTGTCTAAGGGTCACTTCCATCTTTCTGTCCTTCTGTCTGTCTTTCTGCCTGCCATGGATATTCATTGGTCGCGGCCTCTGTCTGTCATGGAATCCAAGTTGCTGATTGGTCGCGGCAAAACAGCCACAACCAATCAGCGACGGGCAGAGTCCGGAAGAAAATGGCCGCTCCTTCCTCCCCGCAGTCACTGCCCGGCGCCCGCATACTCCCCTCCAGTCACCGCTCACATAGGGTTAATGCCGGCGGTAACGGACCGCGTTATGCTGTGGGTAACGCACTCCATTACCGCCGCTATTAACCCTGTGTGTCCCCAACTTTTTACTATTGATGCTGCCTATGCGGCATCAATAGTAAAAAAAAGCAATGTTAAAAATAATTAAAAAAACAAAAAACCTGCTATACTCACCCTCCGTAGTCCGCCGAGCCACTCGTGCCTGCCGCCATCTTCCGTTCCCAGCGATGCATTGCGAAATTGCAAGATAACGCAATGCATCCTGGGAACGGAAGATGGCGGCAGCCGCGCGCCCATCGCCACAGCGCCGTTGGATCCCAGGGGGTGAGTATGTAACTATTTTTTATTTTTTATTTTAATTCTTTTTTTTTAACAGGGATATGTGCCCACACTGCTAAATACTGCGTGGGCGACATGGCTGCTATATACTACGTGAGCAGTACTATATACTACATGGCTGCTATATACTACGTGGGCAGTACTATATACTACATGGCTGCTATATACTACCACTTTTTGCCACCAACATTTTTGTCTCATTTGTAATTAGACTGATGAAGGTCCATATAGGACCGAAACATCTCATATTACTGTGACAGGACTGCATTAAAATATCACTTGATTTTAAAATTAAGTTGAGTGCCAAGTTTCATGTTATTACACTTTGGGCCTGGGAACCTACTTGTGCACCTCCACAGTAGTGGTACGATATATTCTGGAGCACATGTGCATGGTACATATGTGAACTTGCCAAGCTTCACAGCGACCACCAGGTTACACCCATTATCACACAGGACCATGTCTGGTTGGAGGTTCAGTAGAAAAATCCACAGATCTGTCTGGTCTGTTATTCCTTTAAGCAACTCTGCCACGGTGTGCGGTTTGTCTCCTAGACAAATTAAAGCCACTTCAAAATAAAATGAACAGCTCAGAAAATATATAATAAAATATATAGATTTTATTGAATCATAATATTTAAAAACATTTAGTAGATAAGTGTAACCAAAAAACAATGTGAAAACATTATACATGGGAATACTGACAATAATAACATAATTCAGGTACAGAAAAAATCCCATCAGTATTGTGCAAAAGTCTAGTAGACAAACATGTCTGAAAGTGCATAAAGAGCATATGAACAAGGGATTAAATAAAATATACCCATAGTCAGCAACCCGTGGCTCCACTGACTACAGTTTACATTTCTCCTTGAGAAAGCCAGTGGGCAAAGCATACGTTGGACAGCTCTCCAGGCCAGATAGAGCAATGGCTGTCTCCACTGAACCTGGAACCAGGGAAGGACGTGTGTGATAACAGTGAAAACCTAGGGGTGGCCCTAAGCGGGGGCAACCTCATACATGTGTCTTGCATGGCTCACGTCCTCAACCTGGTAGTACAATTTATCTGCCATTATCCCGGCCTGGATGCGCTGCTGCAGAAAGCACAGTTGCTGTGTGCTCACTTCCGCCGATCACACCCCGCAGGTCATCGACTTGCATTGTTATAGAGGTCTTTTGGCCTACCGGTTAACTGTTTGATTTTCGATGTTCCGTCATGGTGGAATTTCACTCTGCACATTTTGCAGTGACTGTAACAGCAGCGACGAGCCTTGGTGCAGTATTTCCTTTTGCATAGCATGGGCCAATGCAGAATGGGCAAAGATAAAGGAGCTCTGCAACCTTCTGCACAGTTTTGGAATGGCTACTAAGGCTGGTTTCACACTTGCACTGGGCAGAGCTGAGGAGAGCTCCGCATGCGTCGTTTTGGAGCTGCGCCGAACTGCGTGGAACGCAACATGTTGCATTTTGTTGCGGTCGGCACAGCATCAAAACGACGCATGCGGAGGCATCCGCATACATTCGTATAGCCTGCGAACCCAATCTTAAAGATAGGTACGCAGGACGCATCCCGACGTAGGCAGAGCTGAATTGAAGAGGTGGGGCTTAACGGAGGAACTACGCAGCCCTCCGCAGCTCTGCCCAATGCAAGTGTGAAACCAGCCTAAGATGTTTAGTGCTGATGATTAGGCTTGAGCGAAATGGATCGTACAAATTCAAAAGTCGCCGACTTTTGGCAAAGTCGGGTTTCATGAAACCCGACCCGATCCTAGTGTGGGATCGGCCATGCGGTCGGCGATCTTCGCGCCAAAGTCGCGTTTCGTATGACGCGTTTGGCACCATTTTGTCAGCCAATGAAGGAGCATGGGCAGAGTGATGACATAGGTCTTAGGGGCGTGGACGCCTATCGCCATCTTGTCGCTTGTGCGCTGTAGCGATTTGCAATGTGTAACACCAGCTTTTCTGTTGACAGAGAGAGACAGAGAGAGAGAGAAAAAAAAAAATTCCCATTGACTTTGCATTGGGTTTCGTGTTTCGGTCGATCCCCGACTTTTCGCCATAATCGGCCGATTTCACTCGACTCGACTTTTGAGATAGTCGGGTTTTGCGAAACCCGACTCGACCCTAATAAAGTAAAAGTCGCTCAACCCTACTGATGATGCCATCATCAGCATTAGGGTTGAGCGACTTTTACTTTTTTAGGGTCGAGTCGGTTTTCGCGAAATCCGACTATCTCAAAAGTCGAGTCGAGTGAAATCGGCCGAAAAGGCGGGGATCGACCGAAACACGAAACCCAATGCAAAGTCAATGGGAATTCTCTCTCTCACTCTCCCCTCCGTCCCTGAACAGAAAAGCTGGTGTTACACATTGCAAATCGCTACAGCGCACAAGCGACAAGATGGTGATAGGCGTCCACGCCCCTAAGACCTATGTCATCACTCTGCCCACGCTCCTTCATTGGCTGAAAAAATGGCGCCAAATGCGTCATACAAAACGCGACTTTGGCGCGAAGATCGCCGACCGCATGGCCGATCCCACACTAGGATCGGGTCGGGTTTCATGAAACCCGACTTTGCCAAAAGTCGGCGACTTTTGAATTTGTACGATCCGTTTCGCTCAAGCCTAATCAGCATCACTATTCCGGTCAACTACATGCTGGAGCACACTTTGAATAGTCGGCATGAGGACGTGGTGGTCCTAGAGGAACAAGTGGAAGCAGAGGAGAATGCAGAAGGGATAACAATATCTCAAAGTTCCTACTGTCCCATATGATATTGCCATGGGATCTTGAATTACATCATTGAGAGAGGCTTATGGTACCAGACAAACAGTGAAGGTGCAGGAGCCAAGGAACAAATGGAGGAGAACGAGGAGGTAGAGATGATGGGCGTGCAACAGTTAGGAGGTGAAGAGAATAATTATCACCTCTCTGTTGTTCATGGCTGGCGGGAGGGGAGGGAGGAAGCAAGCTTGAGTGTTACCCCACGCTCCAATACACCATGGTCTTGGACCTCATAGAAGTGCCCGACACATGAACACCTTCTTGCTGCACTCTCTTCAATATAATGCCTGTATTTTTAGGGTTAGAAATAGTGCTGACTATTGGGTTGCCACTTTGTTAGATCCACTGTACAAGAGTAAACATTGCCAGATGCTTATCCCCCTTGAAAGGGACGCTGGAGTATCAAAACACGCTTGTAGACAATCTTAAAAGTGATTTTCCCCAAGACAGCAGTGAGGCACACAGTTCTAGAATTCAAACCCCAAAAATTTCAAGGCGTCACCGCAAAAACATTAGCAGCAGCAGCAGCATTGTAGGTGGCATAAGTATTTTCTGTGAGTTATTTCCCACATTTTTTAGACCAGCCCGTGCACCAGTACAACAGAGTATATGTTTGACACATTGTGAACAGCTGTAGAGGATGATGCAAGAGTATCTCAAGCTCATTGTTAATGCCATCAGGGGGAAATTGGACATTTTTGCATTTTAGTCTTCAAAAATGGAAGAGTGGCCTGAGCTCTCCTTTCATGTCTTGGAGGTTTTGTTATGCCCGACAGCCAGCATTCTATCAGATCGTGTCTTCAGTGCTGCTGATGGCTGTCACCTGACTTTCATCAAAATTAACAAGTCATGGATATCCAATGACTTTTGCACCCCAGTTGCAGACTGGGTAGAATAGCAAATGGTGTCGTTTTTAGTGTCATGCATTGATCTCACGTTATTGCAGTCTTTGACACCTTTGACATGCCTTCTGTGTGTGGTGTTGCTAATGTTGCTGATGTTACAAACAATTTTTTGAAATGTGGAAACTCCACTTGGATCTCCATCTGTTGGGTTGCCTGTAGAGGAAGGTGTGTCAGAGGCCCGTTATACAGTTTCTACTCTGTGAAAATTGATGCCACTTTAGTGATGTGAGACAATAATTTTTTGAAATGTGGAGACTCCATCTGGTGGGTTGCCTGTAGTGGAAGGTGTGTCAGAAGCCTATTATACTGTTTCTACTGTGTGGAAATTGATGCTACTTTAGTGATGTGTGACAATATTTTTTTTAAATGTTGAGAATCCCAGTTGGGTCTCCTTCATGTGTGTTGCCAGTAGCAGTAGGGTTCCCAGCCTGGCAGGCTTGGACTTAATTTAACTCACCTGCCTGTGTTACTATCCTTACATTTTTTTAACAATAGTACTATATGAAACTGATGTTTGTACTACCTGCTTGTGGCTAGGAAAAAAATTTGAGCTGTTGCTTGAGGTATCAGGGCTCCCAACAAAGAAGGCTTACACTGCTCACTTACCCATCACCTCTTAATTGAAACTTCAATGCAAAGCTCTATATGCGGGCCCAGACCATTATATCTCGTGCATGGACCATGGCTGACTGCTGTGCTATTACAAAATGTTCTACTGTGGGTCAATTGATCAGTCAACAACATGTGTTACTATCCTTACATTTTTCCAATAGTACTCTATGAAACTGATGTTTGTGCCACCTGAATGTGACTTTGAAAAATAAATTCACCCGTTGTATGAGCTATCATGGATCCCAGCAAAAAAAAGCTTACTTCACTCCTTTATCCACCACATCTTAATTGAAACTTCAATTCAAAGCTGTAAGTGCAGGCCCATAACCTGATACTTCATGCTTAGCCCATGGCTGATTGATGCTGTGCCATTAGCAAATTTCTACTGTGGGTCAAGTGACGTAAATTTTTAAGGTGTCTGCTCCTAATTTGAGCTGATTGGGAAGCTTTACCTCACCCCGAAAGGTGCTGTGTATACGTTTGATTTGCCTGCCATTGAATTTAATGGGTTTCGGGTACATTCCCCAAACCGTGTGGCAAACATGTTCAGTTCGGGACATTCTCCGAACTGAACTGGACCTTGAAAGGTTCATTCATCTCTAGTTATGCACAACTCATAAATTAAACCTTTACCAGAATTAATCGTATACACTGTTCATACGTCAGCTGTTGATCTAATAAGATAGCATATCAGTTATTGGACTAAATACGGTTATCAGTGTGTTGTGATCTTTTAAAAATGCTCTGACTATAATTTTTTGAGCAGTGTATTTTTATCATTCACATTTTAATATACAGCTATGGAATTGTATTTGTTATGTTTTACTCCTTTCTTTTTTATGGTGCTTCTTTTCTGAGTATCGCTATATGCACAGTTACATGTGTATTTAATTAACCATTGGTTCACATCTAATTGCATCATGAGTTTGATTCATTTTTCTTTTCCTGCTGACTATATACACATTGGATTTGGACACATCCATTGTCAGGACTAAGAGCTCTGAGCTCGAGACGGATTGACCCGTGTCCTTAATTTTTCCCACCTCCCCATTTTTTAACCCCTCTTCTCTCTCACCATGGAATTGTTCTTAATATTTTAATTGACATAATTTAAAGTCATGTTTTAATGTCACACATCAAGACGGATGCTGGAGCCCCTTCCCTTTTTTTTGGGGGGGAGTTAATTCCTCTGTAATGTAACAGAAGTGTTTGAATGACAATCAAATTAAATCCAGAAAAATGTTTCAACGCTTTTTTGGAGTGTTACATGCCACAGAAATGTAGCACAGAGCATATAATAATGTATGGGTGAAAAGTTGAACCCAGCCACATTTTGAAATTATTTCTTGGAGTAATTTAAGAGAAATTTAAGCTTTTAAAATTTTTAAACACTTTTTCTCAGTTTTATAGATCAGTAAACTGTACCCAGAACATGTAATACTGTATGACTGAGAAATGTAACACTACAAAATTTGTAAGCTTTCTTTTATGTTTTAGAGATCACAGAAATGTACCCAGACCATGTAATACTGTATGGCTGAGAAATGTAGCCGTACAAAATTTTTAAACGATGATAATGTGTGCAAAAACTGCAAAGTGCTGCAGAATATGTTGGCGCTATATAAAATAAAGAGATAGTTAAAGAGATGGCTAAACTTTTCTTTCCGTATTCGAGATCACAGATATGTACCCAGACCACATAATACTGTATGGCTGAGAAATTTAACCCTACAAAATTTTGAAATGCTTTTTCTCAGTTTTCTAGATAACAGAAATGTATTCCACACTGTTGAATAGTGTATAGATGAGAAATTTTACCCAGGAAAATTTTTCAATTATTTATATAACATGAAAAGGACCTGAAAGCACGTAATACTGTCACGATCCATTTTTGGATGCGTGGCAGCTCTGGTTCCTCTATAATTTAAATGTTGCTTTTTTCCTTTCAGGCCAGTGGGGGTTAATGTCAGTTTCCCTTGCTGCAACTGCAGAGCTGCTAGGTCAGCTGATGCGGGTGGTTACAACTCCCACTTTCCTTTAAATGGTCACTTGATGCATCGGCTACCTGTTGGTGATAGAGTTTGTCTGGAGACCAGCCGATGTGTGAGGAGCTTTCTGTGCCATCCTGTATCAGCTGTTTGAGGTCCTGTTTTTGTATCCAATGCTGAGTGAAGTTTGCAGCAGCAGCATTGAAGCTAAGTGTTGTGTTTATACCTTGTCTGTCTCATGTTTGTCACTGTCCCCTGTGTTGTACCATCTGCAGTGGTGAGGCAGGAACCCTTGCTGGCCAGTGCACTGGCCACGGGGAGGATGGACCCGCGTAGGGAATTAGGGTAGGGCTGGGACAAGCTCAGGTTGGAGCTCAGGATGTGTCCCATCCATCATTCCCTATGGGTAGAGCCTTCCTCTCCCCTTTTCCATTCCATTGTGTGAGTGTGGTGACATCCGCGGACCGACCTCCTGCTGGTTTGTTACATTTTCTGACAAATACATGATGGATCAAAATATATTCCATTTTTTAGGCCCTCTAAAGAAAGCTGCAGCTATATATTTGCCAACAGACTGCACAGCTCTAATCCCTTTCTACAGACTCCATTCTGATACTCTCCCTGTTGCTGCAATTCTCTCTCCCTTCCTAGGCTAAATGCAGATTATATATGATACAAACAGCAAAGCAAATGATTAGTACTTAGAAGGGCTGATAGTATGATGGCTCAGCTTAAGGATCAGTATAAACACTATAGACCTCTAATTTGTTGTACTGTGCACACACAGGCCTAGACAAGCACTCTCTTACTCCAATATCAAATGTCACAATGCTGTGCAATAGCATCAGTATGCCAAGCCGGGTGGCACCTGTTCTTTTATAACCCTTCATGATGTCGCACAGCCAGCCAATCAAAGTAAGGCCACAAACAAGATGGAGCATTACAGCAATGCATAGGTAATTCACTAATACTTATTGGTTCTTAAACATGCGCCAAAAATGCAGGGAGGGGATTTAAGTTTTACATAGAGCATCGCCCCATACTTGCAAAGTAACAAGGTCATCCGAGCACCGTGATTCTCGAGTGATAACCAAGTATCGCCGAGAACGTTCAATCACCCCTAAACACTAGACTCAACACCACTAATGTAATAGGTGATTCATCCAAATACAGCACAGAAAACTTCTTTAAGTGACTACTGCAATGTCAGACTGCAGTTATCATGACATGCATCTTTTGTACTTTGTATATCACACTTTAGATACTATGACTAGGTGGAAATGTGATGGATAGTCAGAAACCAGCTTCTGGCAGAGGTTATGAGAATTATAGGCCCGTACTCATGGGCAATGGTTTCCAGTTCACTAACATTTTTGTGTGGTGCAAGTCAAGTGATTGCAAATTTTACAGGGCTTCTAATGAAACTAAAACTTTGTGAACTTTAAGGTATTTTATGGATCAATGACCTATTAGAAGGTCCAATGATGCCCAAGCTTCAGTTTTCTCACAGAAGGTGTAACATTATTACGTAAAACTTACTGATACCTGATTGATTCCATCTGTCCCTCCACATTCTACAGCTTTGCAGTAAGAGAGGAATCTGAAATTCCTCAGAATAACAATAACTAGTCACCATGCTTAACTGTAGGCATGGTCTTCTTATTAGTGTATGCACCATACTTCTTTTTCCAGACATAACATTGATCTATTAGCATGAGAAGTTCCAGTTTTGTTTCTTTGTCTCACAGTACAGAATCCCACAACTTCTGATTTTAAGCATTTTGGAGCCAACTTTTCTGGAAGTATGGACATAAAAAATGTTAGCATTTGGTATGCACCTTACTGTGCAAACTGAAACCTCAGTATTGACTACCACCAAATCTTGCTACTGGTGTTTTTAAGTCATTTGAGGATTTTTGACCACCCGCCTCCTCAAGAATCTGGTTGCAACTGTAGATAGATCTTTCTTTCTGTCATGTCAATGTAATATAAACAGTGTTCCTTTATCTTTGAACTTGCGAACAATGCTTCCACCTGTATCTCCAAGAACATTTAGTATCCTGTTCCTTGTTTGTGAAAGGCAATAATATTTTCTCTTAATTGTTTGGACCACTTTATTAACCATATTTCTAAATAGCAATCAAATTTCATAGTCAAAAACCCTTAGCTATACCACATTTTGATGTGTTTCATGTTTGATCTAAGATTTACCCGATATAACAAATTACCCGTATATATTTGAGTATAAGCCGACCCGAGTATAAGCCGACCCCCCTAATTTTGCCACAAAAAACTGGGAAAACTTATTGACTCGAGTATAAGCCTAGGGTAGGAAATGCAGCAGCTACCGGTGAATTTCAGAAATAAAAATAGATGCTCCATACCGTTTATTATTGCCCCATAAGATGCTCCATATAAAGCTGTGCCACTAGTGTTGAGCATTCCGATACTCCAAGTATCGGGTATCGGCCGATACTTGCGGTATTGGAATTCCGATACCGAGATCCGATACTTTTGTGGTATCGGGTATCGGTATCGGATCCATAGGGATGTGTAAAATAAAGAATTAAAATAAAAAATATTGATATATTCACCTCTCCGGCGGCCCCTGGACATCACGCTGATAACCGGCAGGCTTCTTTGTTCAAAATGAGCGCGTTTAGGACCTGCGAATGACGTCGCGGCTTCTGATTGGTCGCGTGCCCCTCATGTGACCGCCACGCGACCAATCAGAAGCCGCGACGTCATTCTCATTCACTAAACTCCTAATTCTAGGAATTAAGGACCTGCGAATGACGTCGCGGCTTCTGATTGGTCGCGTGGCGGTCACATTAGCGGCACGCGACCAATCAGAAGCCGTGACGTCATTCGCAGGTCCTAAACGCGCTCATTTTAAACAAAGAAGCCTGCCGGTTACCAACGTGATGTCCAGGGGCCGCCGGAGAGGTGAGCATATCAATATTTTTTATTTTATTTTTTTATTTTACACCTCACTATGGATCCCAGGGCCTGAAGGAGAGTTTCCTCTCCTTCAGACCCTGGGAACCATCAGGATACCTTCCGATACTTGGTGTCCCATTGACTTGTATTGGTATCGGATATCGGTATCGGCGATATCCGATATTTTTCGGGTATCGGCCGATACTATCCGATACCGATACTTTCAAGTATCGGATGGTATCGCTCAACACTATGTGCCACATATAATGTTCCATGCATTTCATTATGGCCCCATAGATGCTCCATATAAAACTGTGCCATATAGAATGCTCCATACATTTCATTATGGCCCCATAGATACTCCATATAAAACTGTGCCACATATAATGCTCCATACATTTCATTATTGCCCCATAGATGCTCCATATAAAACTGTGCCACATATAATGCTCCATACATTTCATTATTGCCCCATAGATGCTTGTAACAACTCTGCTGGCATCACGGCATGGCCTCACATCTCTCACACAATCTTACCCACTGCTCCAGGCCATGATGTGGTTTCTGTTTCATGCCAGCTCCATAGTCTGTTCCTCTGCTCTGTACATGCCTCATGGCTATGTGTATAGGGGGCCGGCGCCTGAACTCTCTGGTTCTTATAGGAATCAGGTGCACCTGTCCAATCAGTTCCTGACCAATTACCGAGAGGCCTCCTGTATATAGTGCAGCTCCACCCTGTGGTCTGGGCCTGTGCAATGTGTTTGCTCAGTTAGTGTTTTGCTTCTGAGTTTGCCAGGTCTAGCTCTGTGTTGCTCCCTCTCTGGAGGCTTTTCTCTGTGCATTTGCCTTTATCTTTGTCCGCCCTCCAGGAGGCAGAATATCCTGGTCCCTGTGTCTTTGTCCTTGTGACTTGTTCCATTGCCTTGTCTGTACTTAGTCTTGTCTCGGTCTCCTTGTGTGTGCCTTCCTTCCCTGCTGTGTCTTTCCTTGTGTTCTCGGTCTGCTTGCACTCCGCACTCTTGCGGCTCTGCCTGCTCTGCATCTTGGTGGCTTAGCCGCTGCTCCGCACTTCTGCGGTTCTGCTCCGTCTTGCTCTGCTCCGCTCCCGTTGCTGCAGAAACCTCTTGCTGCAGTTCCCCTCTGCAATCCTTGCGGTTCCACTTTGCTTAGCTTCTGCAGTATCTCTTGCTGCAGCTTCTCTCCACATTCTTTGTGGCTCTGCTCAGCTTTTGTCGCTACGCTACCGCTTGCTGCTTTTCCATTCCTATCTGCAGTCTTTCACTCCTCTCCTGTGTGAACAGGTCCCTACCTGTTCCTCAACTATATATCCCTACCTGTTCCTTCATCTCACTCACAATTGGACTGCACTCGGGTGTCATCTGAGTGCAGCCTGATTCTAATATTTCATCAGCTAGTCCTGTGTTTCCTGCCGTCCTAGCCAGTCCTGTCTCCTGCCGTCCTAAGTCAGTTCTGTCTCCTGCCGTCCTAGCAAGCCCTGTGTTCTCTGCCGTGTCTCTGCCAGCCCTGTGTTCCAAACTACAAATCTGTACCTGCACGTCCAGTGTGAACAGGCCCTTACCTGTTCCTTCATATACCACATCAACCAGTCCTGTGTTCTCTGCCGTGCCTCCCAATCCTGTGTTCCTGCCAGTCCTGCCGTTCCTGCCCTGCCTTCCAGTCCTGTGTTCCTGCTGTCCTAGCCAGTCCTGTTTCCTGCCGTGTCTCTGCCAGCCCTGAGTTCTCTGCCGTGTCTCTGCCAGCCCTGTCTCAGCCGTGCCAGCCTACTCGTCTGTGTTCCAGCCGTGCTCTTCTGCCAGTCCTGCCTAATGCCCGCACCAATCCTGGTGTTCCTGTCTCCCAAGTGGGATCAGCAGCCACAGCCAGACACCACCCTGGAGTAGCACCTGGCAGCTGCCTGCTGCACAAGCCTGACCTCACCATCAGAGGCTCCAGTGAAACCCAGGCAGCTGTCATAGTCACGCCCCTTCCAGGGTAGTCTGGTTTGTGGCACAGTGGGGCCACAAAACCCCCGAGCTCACGCCCACCAGTCAGGGCGCGAGCGTAACAGTTTGCACAGACCATGGCCTCCGCTGTATCCCATGTCCTACTGCTCGCAGAGCATGATGAACTTTCTTTCTACCAGTGTGAGCAAGCTGAAGAATTTGTTCCGCGCTGTGTCGTTCCAATTGAGGAGACCTCGGGCCCAATCATAATTTCTAATGCCCTCTACGATCAACTTCGGGCCTATGAGGAGGAGCACGACCCAGCTGACCCACCTAGGTTCTATGGGAATCCAGAGGAATGCCAAAGCTTCCTGGAACAGTGCTTGCGCTACATCCTGCAGAATGCAGCTTGTTTTCCCTCTGACCAGATTAAGGTGGCCTACATCATGTCCTACCTAGCAGGAGATGCATTATTATGGATTTGTCCCCTCTGGGAAGCAGGGGATCCTATCGTCATGAGTCTTGGGGCCTTCCTGGTGGCCTTCCGTAAAGTCTTTGACAAGCCTCGTCCTGCTGCTCCTGTGAAGTCTTCCCCATCTAGATCCGAGAGGCGCTCCAGACGGGCAAAACCCGTGAAGAAACCTCCACGTCAAGCCATGACCGTCTGTGATCCTCCAGTTCCTCTACCCGTTAAAGCAGCTACTCTAATAGAACCCAAAAAGACTGTCAAGAGTGGACTGGCAAAGCATCAGTCTAAGACCAGTCGTAAGAAGGGCTTACTACGTCGCTGCTGTTGTGAGGAACACCTGGAAGACCTCTGTCCAGGGGATCTAAAGCTCCAAAACCTCGGGCCAGTAGGAGAGACTGCCCTTGGTGAGAATAACTCCCTTCCGCTAAAGTCTGAGTCTGTTCCAGTGCCTTGTGGGAGCTTCGGTCCTGCAGATGTGTTAAAGCTGCTAACCAGACGGAGTCTAAGTGTGATTCCTGTTCCACTGCTCCAGAATCCTGTGAAGGTGTTTGGTGATTGCCGAGTCCTACTTATGAACAGTCCAGTGTTGAAGGGACAACTACAGCTCCAAATCGGAGCATTGTATGCGGAGAGATTTGTTTTCCACTGGTTGACCAGTCCGCCCGTCGGTCGTTCTGAACCGGATACTCTGCTGCCCATTCCGGTCCAAAGACCCAGCGTGGTTCTGCGTTTGGAACTATCAAGTCTCCAGAAGTTTCTTGTTCCTAAACTGCTAGGTCAATCTACAGTGTTGATATCTTCGCCACCTAAACAGCTGGCTATTGAGTCACGGTGTGCTGTCCTCACTGAAGTAAAGAAAGCAGTGGCGTCCTCTCCGCACACCTCCAGTGACCAGTTCCCAGGAACATCCCTGTCACTTAAACAATTTTCCCTGAACTTTGGGAAGAAGATGCTTCCTGTAATGATGACTTCAGATTCCATGTGGCAGGTGGATGAAGACGTTGAAGCTCTTGCATCTCTGTTCTTCACCAGTCCGGAGGAAGAGATGGTCCAGTTTTGTCTGAGTAACAAGCTGATGGGGCTTCCTGAATGTATGTCTTCTGCTTCCAAGTGGCTACTTGATACTAAGACAGAGACTTACTCATCCTCTAATCTAGAAGAGGAGGTCCAGTTTTTTCAGGGTACCAGGCTGAAGATGTTTCCTGTATGTATGCCTCCAGTTTCCATCTGGCTATTTGGTGAAGATCCCAAGACAGAAGTATTCTCATCTCTGCTTCCCACCGGTCTAAAGGAGAAGGTCCAATTTTCTTGTAATGATGGGCTAAAGTTGGATCCAGTGAACGTGTCTTCAGTTTCCAATGAATCACATTATGTTGTGGTCAAATCGAAAGCTTCCAAGTCCCTGCTTTCAATTAACCAGGTGAAAGAAGTCCTGTCCCTTGTGTCTTCTGTGTGGGAAGCTGATCGTACTGGACTCAAAGAGACTGAGCATCCTGAGATCTCTAATGTCTCAAATACCTCATTCTACGAAAGGAATGTTGTGATGGCTATGACTATGTGTACTCCTATCCTTCTTCTACAGGTTGTTCTGGCGGGCTTGAAGAGGAGGGGCCGTAAAGGGGGGGTACTGTAACAACTCTGCTGGCATCACGTCATAGCCTCACATCTCTCACACAATCTTACCCACTGCTCCAGGCCATGATGTGGTTTCTGTTTCATGCCAGCTCCATAGTCTGTTCCTCTGCTCTGTACATGCCTCATGGCTATGTGTATAGGGGGCCGGCGCCTGAACTCTCTGGTTCTTATAGGAATCAGGTGCACCTGTCCAATTAGTTCCTGACCAATTACCGAGAGGCCTCCTGTATATAGTGCAGCTCCACCCTGTGCTCTGGGCCTGTGCAATGTGTTTGCTCAGTTAGTGTTTTGCTTCTGAGTTTGCCAGGTCTAGCTCTGTGTTGCTCCCTCTCTGGAGGCTTTTCTCTGTGCATTTGCCTTTATCTTTGTCCGCCCTCCAGGAGGCAGAATATCCTGGTCCCTGTGTCTTTGTCCTTGTGTCTTGTTCCATTGCCTTGTCTGTACTTAGTCTTGTCTCGGTCTCCTTGTGTGTGCCTTCCTTCCCTGCTGTGTCTTTCCTTGTGTTCTCGGTCTGCTTGCACTCCGCACTCTTGCGGCTCTGCCTGCTCTGCATCTTGGTGGCTTAGCCGCTGCTCCGCACTTCTGCGGTTCTGCTCCGTCTTGCTCTGCTCCGCTCCCGTTGCTGCAGAAACCTCTTGCTGCAGTTCCCCTCTGCAATCCTTGCGGTTCCACTTTGCTTAGCTTCTGCAGTATCTCTTGCTGCAGCTTCTCTCCACATTCTTTGTGGCTCTGCTCAGCTTTTGTCGCTACGCTACCGCTTGCTGCTTTTCCATTCCTATCTGCAGTCTTTCACTCCTCTCCTGTGTGAACAGGTCCCTACCTGTTCCTCAACTATATATCCCTACCTGTTCCTTCATCTCACTCACAATTGGACTGCACTCGGGTGTCATCTGAGTGCAGCCTGATTCTAATATTTCATCAGCTAGTCCTGTGTTTCCTGCCGTCCTAGCCAGTCCTGTCTCCTGCCGTCCTAAGTCAGTTCTGTCTCCTACCGTCCTAGCAAGCCCTGTGTTCTCTGCCGTGTCTCTGCCAGCCCTGTGTTCCAAACTACAAATCTGTACCTGCACGTCCAGTGTGAACAGGCCCTTACCTGTTCCTTCATATACCACATCAACCAGTCCTGTGTTCTCTGCCGTGCCTCCCAATCCTGTGTTCCTGCCAGTCCTGCCGTTCCTGCCCTGCCTTCCAGTCCTGTGTTCCTGCTGTCCTAGCCAGTCCTGTTTCCTGCCGTGTCTCTGCCAGCCCTGAGTTCTCTGCCGTGTCTCTGCCAGCCCTGTCTCAGCCGTGCCAGCCTACTCGTCTGTGTTCCAGCCGTGCTCTTCTGCCAGTCCTGCCTAATGCCCGCACCAATCCTGGTGTTCCTGTCTCCCAAGTTGGATCAGCAGCCACAGCCAGACACCACCCTGGAGTAGCACCTGGCAGCTGCCTGCTGCACAAGCCTGTCCTCACCATCAGAGGCTCCAGTGAAAACCCAGGCAGCTGTCATAGTCACGCCCCTTCCAGGGTAGTCTGGTTTGTGGCACAGTGGGGCCACAAAACCCCCGAGCTCACGCCCACCAGTCAGGGCGCGAGCGTAACAATGCTCCATATAAAACTGTGCCACATATAATGCTCCATACATGTCATTATTGCCCCGTAGATGCTCCATATAAAACTGTGCCACATATAATGCTCCATACTGTTCATTATTGCCCCATAGATGCTGCATATAAAGCTGTGCCATATAGAATGCTCTGCACCGTTCATTATGGCCCCATAGATGCTCCATATAAAGCTGTGCCATATAGAATGCTCTGTACCATTCATTATGGCCCCGTAGATGCTCCATATAAAACTGTGCCATATAGAATGCTCTGCACCGTTCATTATGGCCCCATAGATGCTCCATATAAAATTGTGCCATATAGAATGCTCTGCACCGTTCATTATGGCCCCATAGATGATCCATATAAAGCTGTGCCATATAGAATGCTGCTGCTGCAATAAAAAAATGACATACTCACCTCTCTTGCTGCCTGCAGCTCCTCAGCGTCCCGTCTCGGCATCTCTCCGCACTGACTGTTCAGGCAGAGGGCGGCGCGCACACTAGTACGTCATCGCGCCCTCTGACCTGAACAGTCAGTGCAGAGGATGGGAAGATGGAGCGGCGCCCGGCAGCCGGAACGTGGACAGGTAAATATGTAAAACTCACCTGCTCCCGGCATCCCAGGCTCCTTATCCCAGACAGATGGTCTCCGGGTGCCGCAGCCTCTTCCTCTGTCAGCGGTCACTGGCACCGCTCATTAGAGGAATGAATATGCGGCTCCACCCCTATGGGAGTGGAGTCCATATTCATAAATTTAATGAGCGGTACCACGTGACCGCTGAACAGGGGAAGAGCTGCGGCACCCGAAGACCATGGGACAGGCAGGGACAGCGCCAAGAACCCTGAAAGCAGGTGAGTATGCGACAGTCCTCTCTCCCCCTCACCCACCGACCCTGCCGTCGACCATCACTCGAGTATAAGCCGAGAGGGGCACTTTCAGCCCAAAAATTTGGGCTGAAAATCTCGGCTTATACTCGAGTATATACGGTACATTTTTGATTGTTTGCATCAGGTCTGCTTGATGCAACACCTAATTTGCAAATGTAGCAAATGTATGCTTTCATTAAAGATTCTATTTAATAATGCTACATTCAGTGTGAGGGCAGAGAAACACTGCCGTATTTCTTGTGCAAGAATCGCATCGTAAAACTCGTACTAGCTGTCAGCTCTCCTGACCTGAGCTTGACAGCTGCATAGTAATCCATCATGCTGTTTTGCTCAGATCAGGAGAGGTGCAGGCCAGTCCGTGCAGTGTGATGCGATTATCACAGGAGAAATATGGTCGTCTTTCTCTGCCCTGAGTGCTACCACTTCAGATAACTTGAGCTATTTTTTCTCAGGTATGATCCTAGCTGCATCCATGTTGCTTCTGTATTTTTTTTTTATTTTTTCTCAATGAAGCAGCTAGGCTGTCTGAACTGTTTTTAGACATTGACTCTTAACAATATATCAGTTAAAACCAATAAAATTCTAAAGTACAATGTCTGATTTGCAAAACGGTTGAGAATAGTACATGCTCTGAGTCTCCCAAATAGGAGATATGATCCTTTTTTAACCTGAAATGTGTATGGCTCAATGAAATTCTATGGTTCAGAGTATTGTCTGAGAAAAAAATAAACACCACTAGAATTTGCGAATGTCACCTAATTCTGAAACTGCACTAGTCCTGAAAAGTGGCCTATGTGTAGGATTTGGAGAAACCACTTGTTCAATTTGAAGTGTTGAACTGTTCAAATTGTTCTTATTTGATTGGTTTGTTCCAAACAGCATAAGATTTATAAATTGTGCTAATTGCAACTCTAGCTACTACTCCTGGACAACCTGTGAGTAGGGGAAGTCAAGAAGTCAGAGGTTGAAAGCCAAGATGGTACAGCATAAATGGATGTGTGAAGCAAATATATGGTCAAGTCAAAGTCCAGAGTCAGAATTCCAAGAAGGTAGCAGGTGAAGTCAAATACCCACTCTTCTATAGGGGCCAGCGGACAACCAAATATCCCATGAAACCTAGAATGGAAGGCTGAGACCAGGCAATCGGCCTTCACAGCTCGCGATGGAAAGGAGGATTTCTCCTCTGATCTGTATCCCTTTCAATGGATGAGATACTGGAGAGAATTACAGACCTTTCAAGAATCCTCAATTTTTTGTACCTCACACTCTAAATTGTCATTGACAGAGACCAGATGAGGGAGACAAAATTGAAGGGACAAACTCCTTTAATAGGGATTTATGGAAAACATTAGGGATGTGAAGGGATGGAGGAAGCTACAATGTAGAACCACTGGATTGACCAATTTCAGAATCTTATAAGGAAGGACCAATGTAGCTAACGGTACTTTAAGTTTAACATTTTTGGATGACAGCCAAACCATACCACCTACTTTAAACTTTAAAGACAGGAGCCGCTGAATGTTTTCTATCAGCCTTCCGCTTTTGGAAAATCTGAGCAGCCACAATATTTTTTTTAACCTCCCTCTACACATCCCCAAGTTTCTGTAGGGAGACCTCCACTGCAGGATATTCAGAATTTATCCTAGCAAAGTCACTAAAATGAGGATGAAAATAAAAAAGGCGAGGTTCCAGTAAACTGATTGATTCAACTGTTAAAAGCAAACTCAGCAAGACGTAAAAATGAAGACCAATCCTCCTACTGAGCCGCCACAAAACAACTTAAAATTTGTTCCAAGATTAATTTGTCCTTTCTGTCTATCCATTGGTTTTAGGGTGGTAGGCAGAAGAAAATGACAAATCAATCCCCAATTTCTTACAAAAATCTCTCCAGAATTCGGAGACAAATTTGAATCCCTTATCAGACACAATGTTAAGAGGAATTCCATGCAATCTTACAATTTGAAAAATAAATAACCTGGAAAGTGTTCCAGCATTAGGTAACCCCAATAAAGGAACAAAATCAGCCATTTTACTGAATCGGTCAGCCACCATCCAAATAACAGTTGGGATTAGAGCATCTGCAACTTTGGGGTTTCCAGGGCTGACTACTCCCACAACGGGCACCCAGCTTTTGGCAGGCACCCACAGAGAGGAGGCTTATGAAGCTGACAGTCCAATGAGGTACAAGACCAGGTGACCTGATTGTCCCAGCCTGGCTTCTCCAAACATCTCCATGGGTTCTGTGATGGTCAATGAAGCAGATCTGTGTCCCTCCAGCTGGGGCCATGGTCTCCTATGCTGGCATCCTGTAGAGTATCAAATCTGAATTCCTCTTGATGGAGCTATGGTGCCTTGGCTGTTCTTCTGTAGAGTCTCACTGGGAACAGAGGCAGATCCCTTTTATAATAATCTTTATAATAATAATAATAATAATCTTTATTTTTTATAGTTCACAACTGTTCTTTGGTCATCATCCACAGGTCAGGGGGAAGGTGGGATGAGGTCAAATCTCATTGTTCGAGAATTCAATCAATCTGCATAGTTTGTCGTTCACAGTTTGCAGGTCAGCAAACTACATAGACTTATAAAATGTGTAGTTAACATATTAGCAAACATAATTTTTTATCTACCATGCATCCCTGTCCTCCAAAGATAGCAACACAATAAACTGTAGGAGCTGATATAATAGGTAAACAGCACACATTCAACAATTCACAAACATCAAATCAATCTACAACAAGAGTCAACATTTAGATTCATATGAACAGTAGCTCATGTCCTTGGACCTACTAAATATATGTCTGGCGTAATTAAGAGTAAATGCTGTGTTATCACACCTGGTAATCACTTTCTGCACAGCTCGACCCCAGGATGACCACTCAAGACGTAATTATAAAACTCCTGCAACAGATGCAATCTTAGGTACACAAGAACAAATAATTTGGAGCCAGGAATAGCAGAAGAAGCCAACAAATGGACTTTATGGATCTCAGCTTCGAATTCCATGGAAACTTCAAAAACCACAATGGCCTGAATGGAGGATCAAGGTTCTGGAGAAACTTAACTAAGACTCTGTGACAATGCGTCAGCCTTCATATTCTTTGACCCCAGCCTGAACGTGATAGAGAAATTGAATCCAGAGAAAAATAAGGACCATCTGGCCTGTCCAGGAGTTAGGCGATCAGCTGACTTAATGTGCACTAAATTCTGATCAGTGACCACAGTGGCTTAATGATCTGCTCCCTCCAAAAACACGTCTCCATTCCTTTAAGGCTAATTTAACAGTGAGTAACTCATGATTCCCAACATCGTAATTTCAGCAGACAATTTTTTTTTTCAAGAAAAATGCAAATGGATACAAATTGGTCAGAGTTTTGGAACCCTGAGATAAAACGGAACCTCCCCTGACCTTCCAAGCATCCACCCCTACAATGAATGGTTCATAGAGATTGGGGTGGATTAGAACTGGAGCAGAAATAAAACACCCTAAGAGCCCTAATAGCATACAGTGACCAAACATTGAGATCTGCCCCTTTGCATGTGAGGTCAGTAAGAGGTATCATAATCTGAGATAAACCCCTAATGAATTTCCTATAATTATTGGTGAGTCCTAGAAAATGTTGCAACCCTTTCAGGTCACTAGGTTGGATCCAATCTGTTATATCGTGCACCTTCCTATAATCCATTTTAAATTCATGAGATGATATAATGGAAGCCAGAAAAAAAAATTTCTGAAAAGAAAAAATATAATAATAATAATAATAATAATTTTTATTTATATAGCGCCAACATATTCCGCAGCGCTTTACAAATTATAGACGGGAATTGTACAGACAATAGACATTACAGCATAACAGAAATATAGTTCAATACAGATACCAGGAGGAGTGAGGGCCCTGCTCGCAAGCTTACAAACTATGAGGAAAAGGGGAGACACGAGAGGTGGGTGATAACAATTGCTTTAGTTATTCGGACCAGCCATAGTGTAAAATATATTCATAAATTTTAGCAAATAATTCTCCCTCAAAACTACATGGACATGATCCTGGTGAGAATCTAAATCAGGAGAAAAATGTCATTAATAAAGTTTTAAAATATTGCTGGTGCAATGTTTAATTCAATTGGCATGACAAAGTTTTTCTAATAAACCCTCGGACGTTAACACCATTTTCCACTCATCACACTTTTTGATGTGTATCATATTTTAAGCCCCTCTAAAGTCAAGTTTAGAAAACCATTTGGCCTGATCAGCTAATTATATATATCGGTCAGGGACAAGTGAGTAAGTATTCTTAACCATAATTTTGTTCAGTTCTCGGAAATCGAGGCAAGAAGAAAAACCACCATCTTGCTTTAAACAAAGCAAAATCCAGCAGCTAAAATGGAGGAGGAAGGATGGATTTGACTCTTCTGTAAACTTTTGTTTACATAATTTTTAATGCAAGTATGTTCAGGCCCAGACAAATTGTAAAGGCGAGTTTTAGGTAATTTGGCATTAGGAAAAGCTCAATAGCACAATCACAAGGACAATGGGGAGGTAACGTCTAGATCTTTTTTTCTAAAATTACATTTCTAAAGTCTTTCAGATAACCAGACAGACCCTTCAGATTAGTGGCGCATAACTGTACAGAATTTAGACATTTATTATGACATTTAAGGCTCCACTTAACAATCTCCTTCTCACACCAATAAATAATTGTGAATAAGCAGCCATGGTAGCCCCGCTACCACCCCATCAGGTAAATTATCCAAGACATAGCCGAAAATTCAGATGGAATTCTCACACTTGATGCGTTAACTTCACCGTTAACCACTTTACAAAGTTGTGAAATAGTGGTGTTTTGTCAAAAGCAAAAATTTCAATGGGTATTTGTCCCTAATGCTAATTTCAGAACCAGTCCTGAATCAATTTATTTGGGTTCAGACTCACAGTCAATGAAAGCCAATGCTGGCAATACCTGGTTCTTGAATTCTTGAAGGACAAAACTGTATTAAGCAGTGCTTTATTTGAGGAGAAAATAGGTACCTTGAAACAATAGCCTACAGCTCTTCCAGATCACCCTGAACTGTTTTTTTTTCTCCTGAAAATGTAGGGTCATTTTAGGTTTGGGCGACTGCACATCAGACAGTAATAAACAGAGGGGTGATGCAAAGGCATAATCAGGTGACAGTCCTGAGTCATAATTCTAAGAAGGTAACAGATCAAGACATAGGGTCTAGGTAAACACACAGTCAAAAGCAAATCCAAGGTCGGGCAATAAAGATTATAGCACAGAGTAGACACACACCACTTGAGCAGAGCTACAACAGGAACAAAATAGAGACAGACTAACAGCTAAATAGCCGGAGAATCACTCCAAATGGGAGGCACCTGTAGGAAACCTAGCACACCTCTGCCCTGATTTGGACTGTCAATTACCACACTGACAGCTCAGCACGCACAACCCTCAGATTGGACTACTGAGATATCTATGATAAAACTGACAACTCAGCACGCCCCTGTCCCAGATTGGACTGGTGAGCTGCCATTCACCACAATGAATGGAGGAATTATGACACTAATAAACCTAATTTACAATTTGGTTTGAATAATTTAACTGGAATTATGGTTTGGTAATACTTTAGGTTTAAACAATAAAACTGATTTTTTTATGTTATCGCACTTTACTCAAGAAATAATTTTAATTTCATTTTTAAGTATTGTTTAATTTGAATGTTATTATTTTTAGCCTATTTCAAATTTAAAGGGACACTGTCACCTGGATTTGGAGGGAACAATCTTCAGCCATGGAGGCGGGGTTTTGGGGTTTTTGATTCACCCTTTCCTTACCCGCTGGCTGAATGCTGGCTGCAATATTGGATTGAAGTTCATTCTCTGTCCTCCATAGTACACGCCTGCACAAGGCAAGATTACCTTGTGCAGGCATGTACTACGGAGGACAGAGAATGAACTTCAATCCAATATTGCAGCCAGCATGCAGCCAGCGGGTAAGGAAAGGGTGAATCAAAAACCCAAAAACCCCGCCTCCATGGCTGAAGATTGTTCCCTCCAAATTCAGGTGACAGTGTCCCTTTAATACTCAGTAAAAAAATCCAGTTTAATGAAAATGATTCTTTATATTTGTTATATTTAAGCCATGTTAATAGTTGTATTGCTAAATAATTTATTGCTTCACAATGGTTTGGGACCTAGGTAATAAAGCTTGATGCAGTCTCTTAAGAGCAATTCAGGTAACAGAATGTCTATGTCACTGTTACAAACTGTCAGGGCTTTAATTTTACAAGACTATTAAAAGAGTGTGAAGAGTGGTGGCAGATGGTGCAGCTACATTGGGCAATAAAGAATTGGAGAAGAGATTCAGTATTCTTCTGCTGCTGTTCAGTTAGCTGTGAAAATGTCTCCTTCCTTACCATGAAAATGTTAACTTTTCTTCCACAAGTAAAACAGCAGTCTTTTTTAAAAATATTAAAAAATGTTCAAACAAGTAATGCAACACAATCATAAATTTTATGCAGCAAACCCGATGAATATCTAAAAACTAATAATGTTGACATTAATGCCCATTGCCTGATATTGTCAATTCTTTCTATAGAAATTAAAATGCACTAAAAATTTGTTTATAGATCTTCAATAGAGTTGAGCGACCTTGACCTTTTTAGAGTCGAGCCGGGTTTTGCGAAACCCGACTATGTCCAAAGTCGGGTCGAGTGAAATCGGCCGATTATGACGTAAAGTCGGGATCGACCGAAACACGAAACCCAATGCAAGTCAATGGGGCAGCATAGTCGGCAGTGAGTGGGGGCCAGGAAAACACCTAGAGTGCCCATTTTAATGTCAAAACCATCCATTCTTCTTAATGAAGCTTGTCAAGCGTAATTTACCTTATAATAATTGGAAGGCATTTGAAATTGGGGGTCATTTGGCTAAAGTTGTGGGGGGTAGGGCTGGTTCAAGTAATTAGTGGGCCCAGGAAATCTGGACCACGTCACGGCAGTGGAGCAGGGAGAGGTAAGTATTTCAACTTTGCAAGTGCTGTGAACCTGAGCAAGCAGGGGGGGCCCACTCGTTGGCATTGGCACTGGCACAGGGCCCCTCAAAGTACAGCGGTGTGTTTGCACGGCGGGGGCGCCTCCCACCGGCAGCAACACTTTTGCGTACTATGAGAGGCCCTGTGCCAGTGACGTCGCCAACTAGTATTCCTCCCCCCACCTGATGAAGGAACCTGCACTTTCATCTGCACCTTCCTCTTTGTCCCCGTGTAAGGTGGTATGGTATGCGGGAAGAGCAACCTGACTTTCAGCAGGGTCACAATGTTGTTGTGTAGCGTGCACGGGGAATGTTGCGTTATGGGTCAATGTACCAGCAGACTCATCTATCACTGGCTGGGCAATGGGCACGATGAAGTGGAAACACAGATATAGGCCCAAAGAAGAAAGTGGGCTAAATGCAGTTCAAAATTGGTAACACAGGAATAACCAGGGGGCATTGCAGTGGAGGACAACTGGAATGAGAGGCTGACACAGAGAGTAGGGCCAAATCAGTAAGTAGTCGAAATGCAGTTCAAAATTGGCAACCGTAGTAAACAGGCGGCACAGCTTTGTTCAGTGGAGGAGAACAGCAAGGAGTGGCAGACACCGATAGTAGGCCCCAACCCAACTAGTAGGCCAAATGCAGTCTAACATTAACAACTACTTAACGAGAGGCTGAAAATGGAATTTCAGGACAGGAAACCAGGAGAACAGCAAGGAGTGGCAGACACCGATAGTAGGCCCCAAACCAACTAGTACGCCAAATGCAGTTGTTCCATTTAACCACAATTTAATGAGAGCCTGAAGATAGAAGCTCAGGAAAGGCAACCTGGGGAACACCTTGGAGTGTAACACACCATCTCTCTCCACCCCATACCCATTTTGTAGGCCTAATGCTGTGTACTTTTCTACAACTACTAAACGAGAGTCGGAAGACCGAAGCAATGGCAAGGAAACCTGGGGAACACCTTGGAGTGTAACACACCATCTCTCTCCACCCCATACCCAATTTGTAGGCCTAATGCAGCCTACTTTCTGACACCTACTAAACGAGAGCATGAAGATCGAAGTTCAGGAAAGGCAACCTGGGGAACACCTTGGAGTGTAACACACCATCTCTCTCCACCCCATACCCATTTTTTAGGCCTAATGCAGTGTACTTTTCTACAACTACTAAACGAGAGTCGGAAGACCGAAGCAATGGCAAGGAAACCTGGGGAACACCTTGGAGTGTAACACACCATCTCTCTCCACCCCATTCCCCATTTTTTAGGCCTAATGCAGCCTACTTTCCGACACCTACTAAACGAGAGCATGAAGATCGAAGCTCAGGAAAGGCAACCTGGGGAACACCTTGGAGTGTAACACACCATCTCTCTCCACCCCATACCCATTTTGTAGGCCTAATGCTGTGTACTTTTCTACAACTACTAAACGAGAGTCGGAAGACCGAAGCAATGGCAAGGAAACCTGGGGAACACCTTGGAGTGTAACACACCATCTCTCTCCACCCCATACCCAATTTGTCGGCCTAATGCAGCCTACTTTCCGACACCTACTAAACGAGAGCATGAAGATCGAAGCTCAGGAAAGGCAACCTGGGGAACACCTTGGAGTGTAACACACCATCTCTCTCCACCCCATACCCAATTTGTAGGCCTAATGCAGCCTACTTTCCGACACCTACTAAACGAGAGCATGAAGATCGAAGCTCAGGAAAGGCAACCTGGGGAACACCTTGGAGTGTAACACACCATCTCTCTCCACCCCATACCCATTTTTTAGGCCTAATGCAGTGTACTTTTCTACAACTACTAAACGAGAGTCGGAAGACCGAAGCAATGGCAAGGAAACCTGGGGAACACCTTGGAGTGTAACACAACCTGTCTCTACACCCCATACCAAATTTGTAGGCCTAATGCAGCGTAGTTTCCACCAACTACTAAACGAGAGCCGGAAGATCGAAGCTCATGAAAGGCAACCCGGGGAACACCTTGGAGTGTAACACAAGCTCTCTCTACACCACAAAAGGGCTGATTCTTAGGAAGGAAGGCTGTTGTAAATAAGCATTGCGCGTCCGAGGGTGATTATATTCTTATTCGGTATCTACTCACCCTCGGACGCGCCATGCTTCTTGATTTGTAATTAATGTTTATTTGCAATGTGCTTTTGACTTACTCAATTATTTTTTTAATTATTGATTTTATTAAATTAATAGTTTAACATCTTATTGGAAATAATTTAAAGGAGACGCGACAGGACAACACTCGGTGGATGCCATATCTGTGTTAACAACTCCAAAAAACTTTCAGTTAACTTCTTGCAGGAGAAAGAAATTGTAGCTGTTGGACCTTTGTAGTACAGTTCCAGATATTTGTTGTGTGTTTGTTTTGATTGTTAAAATGTCTGCATTTGAGATCTCAACACGATCTTATTTTTTATAATCAAATTAATTTTTTAAATATTTTATTAGGTTGGTTCAAGGGGTACACGGGCCGCAGTAGACAGGTCAGTGGAGGCCTAGTGGAAGGAGGGACCGCAGATGCGCCACTGTTTCACCCATACACAATTAGTAGGCCTAATGCAGCGTAGTTTCCAACAGCTAATAAACGAGAGCCGGGAGATCGAAGCTCAGGAAAGGCAACCTGGGGAACACCTTGGAGTGTAACACAACCTCTCTCTACACCACGGAAGGGCTGATTCTTAGGAAGGAAGGCTGTTGTAAATAAGCATTGCGCGTCCGAGGGTGATTATATTCTTATTCGGTATCTACTCACCCTCGGACGCGCCATGCTTCTTGATTTGTAATTAATGTTTATTTGCAATGTGCTTTTGACTTACTCAATTATTTTTTTAATTATTGATTTTATTAAATTAATAGTTTAACATCTTATTGGAAATAATTTAAAGGAGACGCGACAGGACAACACTCGGTGGATGCCATATCTGTGTTAACAACTCCAAAAAACTTTCAGTTAACTTCTTGCAGGAGAAAGAAATTGTAGCTGTTGGACCTTTGTAGTACAGTTCCAGATATTTGTTGTGTGTTTGTTTTGATTGTTAAAATGTCTGCATATGAGATCTCAACACGATCTTATTTTTTATAATCAAATTAATTTTTTTTATATTTAATGATGTTGGTTCAAGGGGTACACGGGCAGCAATAGACAGGTCAGTGGAGGCCTAGTGGAAGGAGTGACGGCAGACAGGCATCAAAGGCCTAACATTGGGCTGGCTGTAGGCAAGTTAAAATTGGTTCCAGGGGAACACGGCCATCAGTGGCCTGGTCAGTGTAGTTGTAGTTGAAAGAACGGGACGCAGACAGGCTTCGAAGGCCTAACATAATAACATAGGGCTGGCTGTAGGCAAGTTAAAATTGGTTCCAGGGGAACACGGCCATCAGTGGCCTGGTCAGTGTAGTTGTAGTTGAAAGAACGGGACGCAGACAGGCTTCAAAGGCCTAACATAACAAACTTGGGCTGGCTGTAGGCACTTTTAAATTTGTTCCAGGGGTACATGGGCAGCAGTGTATGGTCAGTGGAAGTCTAGTGGAAGGAGTGACCGCAGACAGGCTTCCAAGGCCTAACATAACAAACTTGGGCTGGCTGTAGGCACTTTTAAATTGGTTCCAGGGGTACACGGGCAGCAGTGGTCTGGTCAGTGGAAGTCTAGTGGAAGGAGTGACCGCAGACAGGCTTCCAAGGCCTAACATAACAAACTTGGGCTGGCTGTAGGCACTTTTAAATTGGTTCCAGGGGTACACGGGCAGCAGTGGTCTGGTCTGTGGAAGTCTAGTGGAAGGAGTGACCGCAGACAGGCTTCGAAGGCCTAACATAACAAACTTGGGCTAGCTGTAGGCACTTTTAAATTGGTTCCAGGGATACACGGGCAGCAGTGGTCTGGTCTGTGGAAGTCTAGTGGAAGGAGTGACCGCAGACAGGCTTCGAAGGCCTAACATAACAAACTTGGGCTGGCTGTAGGCACTTTTAAATTGGTTGCAGGGGTACACGGGCAGCAGTGGTCTGGTCAGTGGAAGTCTAGTGGAAGGAGTGACCGCAGACAGGCTTCGAAGGCCTAACATAACAAACTTGGGCTGGCTGTAGGCACTTTTAAATTGGTTCCAGGGGTACATGGGCAGCAGTGTATGGTCAGTGGAAGTCTAGTGGAAGGAGTGACGGCAGACAGTCTTCGAAGGCCTAACATAACAAAATTGGGCTGACTGTAGGCACTTTTAAATTGGTTCCAGGGTAACACGGCCAGCAGTGGCCTGGTCAGTGTAGTAGTTGTAGAAAGAAGGGACCGCAGACAGGCCTCGAAGGCCTAACATAACAAAAATGTCAAAACAATGGTATTGTCAGTGCCAGGCATTGAAGGATGTCAGCGCCTAGACTACACATTGGTGAAGCTGTGAGAGATAATTTTGCTAGTGGTAGAGCACTGTTTGAGCTGGGGGGGGAACTGTCTTGTGGCCGGCGGTACAGGCACAGGGCCCCTCATATTACAACGGTGTGTCTGACGTTGGGTGCGCACCACCACCGCCAGAGACACTTTATTGTACTATGAGGGACCCAGTGGCAGTGCCGTCGACCAAAAGCGGCCACACCCACCTCTTCAGACAAACAGCACTCTCAAGGGTCCAAGCGCAAAGTGGCGATAGCACGGCCCCGTGTGGGGAGTTTGGCCATTTCGTGAGGTGGAAACATGTCGTATGCTGGACAATCAGGTGAAGAAAATTACGAGATTGGAAAAGTCATTCAGAATAGTCCACAGGCAAGACCTTTTCATAGGAAAGCTAGGTGTCAGCCGGGCAGGGTGGGGCAAAAGATTTTGAAATCCAGTTGTGGTTCATTTTAATGAAGGTTAGATCATCTACATTTTGGGTAGCCAGACGAGTCCTTTTTTCTGTTAGTATTGAACCTGCAGCACTGAATACTCTTTCTGATAGGACACTAGCTGCCGGGCAAGCAAGCTCCTGCAATGCATATTCTGCCAATTCTGGCCAGGTGTCTAATTTGGATGCCCAGTAATCAAATGGGAATGACGGTTGAGGGAGAACGTCGATAAGGGATGAAAAATAGTTTGTAACCATACTGGACAAATGTTGTCTCCTGTCACTTTGAATTGATGCTGCAGTACCTGTCCTGTCTGCGGTCATAGAAAAATCACTCCACAACCTGGTCAGAAAACCCCTCTGGCCAACGCCACTTCTGATTTCTGCCCCTCTAACACCTCTGGTCTGCTGGCCCCTGGAGCTCGTGTGAGAACGATCACGGGCGCTGTGTGCAGGGAATGCCAGAAGCAAACGGTCAACAAGAGTTGATTGTTTTGTTGTTAATATTAGTTCCAAGTTCTCATGTGGCATAATATTTTGCAATTTGCCTTTATAGCGAGGATCAAGGAGGCAGGCCAACCAGTAATCGTCATCGTTCATCATTTTTGTAATGCGTGTGTCCCTTTTGAGGATACGCAAGGCATAATCCGCCATGTGGGCCAAAGTTCCCGTTGTCAAATCTGCGGTTGTGCTTGGTTGAGGGGCAGTTGCAGGCAAATCTACGTCACTTGTGTCCCTCAAAAAACCAGAACCCGGCCTTGCCACGCCACCAATTTCCCGTGCCCCCGGGAAAGCTTCCTCATTAAAAATATACTCATCCCCATCATCCTCCTCATCCTCCACCTCCTCTTCGCCCGGTACCTCGTCATGTACACTGCCCTGACCAGACAATCGCTGACTGTCATCAAGGCTTTCCTCTTCCTCTGGTGCAGACGCCTGATCCTTTATGTGCATCAAACTTTGCATCAGCAGACGCATTAGGGGGATGCTCATGCTTATTATGGCGTTGTCTGCACTAACCAGCCGTGTGCATTCCTCAAAACACTGAAGGACTTGACACATGTCTTGAATCTTCGACCACTGCACACCTGACAACTCCATGTCTGCCATCCTACTGCCTGCCCGTGTATGTGTATCCTCCCACAAAAACATAACAGCCCGCCTCTGTTCGCACAGTCTCTGAAGCATGTGCAGTGTTGAGTTCCACCTTGTTGCAACGTCTATGATTAGGCGATGCTGGGGAAGGTTCAAAGAACGCTGATAGGTCTGCATACGGCTGGAGTGTACAGGCGAACGGCGGATATGTGCGCAAAGTCCACGCACTTTGAGGTACAGGTCGGATAACCCCGGATAACTTTTCAGGAAGCACTGCACCACCAGGTTTAAGGTGTGAGCCAGGCAAGGAATGTGTTTCAGTTGGGAAAGGGAGATGGCAGCCATGAAATTCCTTCCGTTATCACTCACTACCTTGCCTGCCTCAAGATCTACAGTGCCCAGCCACGACTGCGTTTCTTGCTGCAAGAACTCGGACAGAACTTCCGCGGTGTGTCTATTGTCGCCCAAACACTTCATAGCCAATACAGCCTGCTGACGTTTGCCAGTAGCTGCCCCATAATGGGAGACCTGGTGTGCAACAGTGGCAGGTGCGGATGGAGTGTTTGTGCGACTGCGGTCTGTGGACGAGCTCTTGCTTCTGCAGGAGGACGAGGAGGAGGAGGAGGAGGAGGGGGTGCGAACGGCTACAGACAACTGTTTACTAGACCGTGGGCTAGGCAGAACTGTCCCAAACTTGCTGTCCCCTGTGGACCCTGAATCCACCACATTTACCCAGTGTGCCGTGATGGACACGTAACGTCCCTGGCCATGCCTACTGGTCCATGCATCTGTTGTCAGGTGCACCTTTGTGCTCACAGATTGCCTGAGTGCATGGACGATGCGCTCTTTAACATGCTGGTGGAGGGCTGGGATGGCTTTTCTGGAAAAAAAGTGTCGACTGGGTAGCTCGTAGCGTGGTACAGCGTAGTCCATCAGGTCTTTGAAAGCTTCGCTTTCAACTAACCGGTAGGGCATCATCTCTAACGAGATTAGTCTAGCTATGTGGGCGTTCAAACCCTGTGTACGCGGATGCGAGGCTAAGTATTTCCTTTTTCTAACCATAGTCTCATGTAGGGTGAGCTGGACTGGAGAGCTGGAGATCGTGGAACTAGCGGGGGTGCCGGTGGACATGGCAGACTGAGAGACGGTGGGAGATGGTATTGTTGCCGCCGGTGCCCTAGATGCAGTGTTTCCTACTACGAAACTGGTGATTCCCTGACCCTGACTGCTTTGGCCTGGCAAAGATACCTGCACAGATACAGCAGGTGGTGCGCTAAATGGTGGTCCTACACTGCCGGAAGGGATGTTGCGTTGATGACTAGCTTCATTGGCCGAGGGTGCAACAACCTTAAGGGACGTTTGGTAGTTAGTCCAAGCTTTCAAATGCATGGTGGTTAAATGTCTATGCATGCAACTAGTATTGAGACTTTTCAGATTCTGACCTCTGCTTAAGGAAGTAGAACATTTTTGACAGATGACTTTGCGCTGATCAATTGGATGTTGTTTAAAAAAATGCCAGACTGCACTCTTTCTAGCATCGGATACCTTTTCAGGCATTGCAGACTGAGCTTTAACCGGATGGCCACGCTGTCCTCCACCAGGTTTTGGCTTTGCCACGCGTTTTGGGCAAGATACGGGCCCGGCAGATGGAACCTGTGGCGATGTTGATGCCTGCTGCGGCCCCTCCTCCTCCTCTGCTTCAGAACTGCTGCCGCCTGCACCCTGTTCCCCCAATGGCTGCCAATCGGGGTCAAGAACTGGGTCATCTAATAACTCTTCTTGTACCTCCTGCGCAACTTCGTCTGTGTCACCGTGTCGTTCGGTGGTATAGCGTTCGTGATGGGGCAACATAGTCTCATCAGGGTCTGATTCTTGATCAGCACCCTGCGAGGGCAATGTTGTGGTCTGAGTCAAAGGACCAGCATAGTAGTCTGGCTGTGGCTGTGCGTCAGTGCACTCCATGTCAGATTCAACTTGTAATGGGCATGGACTGTTAACTGCTTCACTTTCTAAGCCAGGGACGGTATGTGTAAAGAGCTCCATGGAGTAACCCGTTGTGTCGCCTGCTGCATTCTTCTCTGTTGTTGTTTTTGCTGAAGAGGACAAGGAAGTGACTTGTCCCTGACCGTGAACATCCACTAACGACGCGCTGCTTTTACTTTTACCAGTTTCACGAGAGGAGGCAAAAGAGCTAGAGGCTGAGTCAGCAAGATAAGCCAAAACTTGCTCTTGCTGCTCCGGCTTTAAAAGCGGTTTTCCTAATCCCAGAAAAGGGAGCGTTCGAGGCCTTGTGTAGCCGGACGACGAACCTGGCTCCACAGCTCCAGACTTAGGTGCAATATTTTTTTCCCCACGACCACCTGATGCTCCACCACTACCACTACCCTCATTACCAGCTGACAATGAACGCCCCCGGCCACGACCTCTTCCACTAGACTTCCTCATTGTTTTAAAAACGTAACCAAACTAACGTTATTTGTTGCAGTCACACAACTTACACGGTGAGCTATAACTTCAGTATGATTTAGCTACCCCTTTACAGGTTGGTGAGACCACAGCGAAAATCAGGCCCAATGTTACACACTCTGTTTTTGGTGGCTGCAAACTAGAGAGATGCCCCACACGCAGGACTGTCACTGAAGCACAAATGTTAATATTAATGTCACACTATTATTTTTTTTTTATTTTTATTTTTTTCAGGAACACTTTAGAAACCCCCCAAAAAAAAAAAATAGATTTTTGCAGGGAGAATTTAGAAAACAAATGTAACAAACTATATGCTTTCTATGGGCCACTGAGTGAGAGATGACGCACACAGGAATCAGGAGTGGCACACAAGCCCAGAGGCCAATATTTTTCTACCAATGATTGATGGAGTTATTTTCTCTGGTAGATTTTGGAACCCAAATCAAGGAAAAAAAAATATAGGCTTTCTATGGACCACAATTGGAGAGAGAGAGAGAGAGAGAGAGAGAGAGAGAGAGAGAGAGATGGCACACCCAGGAGTCAAGACTGGCACACAAGCAGAAAGGCCAATATTAATCTCCCATTTTTTTTTTGGGTTTGTTTTTTTTTTTTTTTTTTTTTTCAGGGAGACTTTAGAAAAAAAAATAATAAAAAAAATATGATTTTATCAGGAAGAATTTAGAAACCAAATAAAATAAAATTATTTTTTCAGGGAGAATTTATAAAACAAATAAAAACAAAAATAGGCGTTCTATGGCCCACTGACTGAGAGATGACGCACACAGGAGTCAGGAGTGGCACACAAGCCCAGAGGCCAATATTTTTCTACCAATGATTGATGTAGTTATTTTCTCTGGTAGATTTTGGAACCCAAATCAAGGAAAAAAAATATAGGCTTTCTATGGACCACAATTGGAGAGAGAGAGAGAGAGAGAGAGAGAGATGGCACACCCAGGAGTCAAGACTGGCACACAAGCAGAAAGGCCAATATTAATCTCCCGCTGTTTTTTTTGTTTGTTTTTTTTTTTTTTTCAGGGAGACTTTAGAAAAAAAAATAATAAAAAAAATATGATTTTATCAGGAAGAATTTAGAAACCAAATAAAATAAAATGATTTTTTCAGGGAGAATTTATAAAACAAATAAAAACAAAAATAGGCGTTCTATGGCCCACTGACTGAGAGATGATGCACACAGGAGTCAGGAGTGGCACACAAGCCCAGAGGCCAATATTTTTCTACCAATGATTGATGTAGTTATTTTCTCTGGTAGATTTTGGAACTCAAATCAAGGAAAAAAAATATAGGCTTTCTATGGACCACAATTGGAGAGAGAGAGAGAGAGAGAGAGAGAGAGAGATGGCACACCCAGGAGTCAAGACTGGCACACAAGCAGAAAGGCCAATATTAATCTCCCACTGTTTTTTTTGGTTGTTTTTTTTTTTTTTTTTCAGGGAGACTTTAGAAAAAAAAATAATAAAAAAAATATGATTTTATCAGGAAGAATTTAGAAACCAAATAAAATAAAATGATTTTTTCAGGGAGAATTTATAAAACAAATAAAACCAAAAATAGGCGTTCTATGGCCCACTGACTGAGAGATGACGCACACAGGAGTCAAGACTGGCACACAAGCAGAAAGGCCAATATTGATCTCCCACTGTTTTTTTTTTTTTTTTTTTTTTTTCAGGGAGACTTTAGAAAAAAAAATAATAAAAAAAATATGATTTTATCAGGAAGAATTTAGAAACCAAATAAAATAAAATGATTTTTTCAGGGAGAATTTATAAAACTAATAAAACAAAAAATAGGCGTTCTATGGCCCACTGAGTGAGAGATGACGCACACAGGAGTCAAGACTGGCACACAAGCAGAAAGGCCAATATTAATCCCCCACTGTTTTTTTTGTTTGTTTTTTTTTTGTTTTGTTTTTTTCAGGGAGACTTTAGAAAAAAAAATAATAAAAAAAATATGATTTTATCAGGAAGAATTTAGAAACCAAATAAAATGATTTTTTCAGGGAGAATTTAGAAAACAAATAAAACCAAAAATAGGCGTTCTATGGCCCACTGACTGAGAGAGAGAGAGAGATGGCACGCTTAGTACTGGCACACAAGCCCAAAGGGCAATATTAATCTCCCTTTTTTTTTCAGGGAGAATTTCTAAAACCCAAAAAAAAAAAAAAATAGGCTTTCTATGGCCCACTATTTGTGAGAGAGATGGGACGCTCAGGACTGGCACAGATGGCACGCTCAGGACTGGCACAGAAGCCCAGAGGCCAATATTAATCTCCCTTTTTTTCTGGGAGAATTTATAAAACCAAAAAAATATTTAAATAGGCTTTCTATGGCCCACTATTTGTGAGAGAGATGGCACGCTCAGGACTGGCACAGATGGCACGCTCACAACTGGCACACAAGCCCAGAGGCCAATATTAATCTCCCTTTTTTTCAGGGAGAATTTATAAAACCAAAAAAAAAATTAAATAGGCTTTCTATGGCCCACTATTTGTGAGAGAGATGGCACGCTCAGGACTGGCACAGATGGCACGCTCACAACTGGCACACAAGCCCAGAGGCCAATATTAATCTCCCTTTTTTCAGGGAAAATTTATAAAACCAAAAAAAAAATTAAATAGGCTTTCTATGGCCCACTATTTGTGAGAGAGATGGCACGCTCAGGACTGGCACAGATGGCACGCTCACAACTGGCACACAAGCCCAGAGGCCAATATTAATCTCCCTTTTTTCAGGGAAAATTTATAAAACCAAAAAAAAAATTAAATAGGCTTTCTATGGCCCACTATTTGTGAGAGAGATGGCACGCTCAGGACTGGCACAGATGGCACGCTCACAACTGGCACACAACCCCAGAGGCCAATATTAATCTCCCTTTTTTTCAGGGAGAATTTATAAAACCAAAAAAAAAAATTAAATAGGCTTTCTATGGCCCACTATTTGTGAGAGAGATGGCACGCTCAGGGCTGGCACAGATGGCACGCTCACAACTGGCACACAAGCCCAGAGGCCAATATTAATCTCCCTTTTTTCAGGGAAAATTTATAAAACCAAAAAAAAAATTAAATAGGCTTTCTATGGCCCACTATTTGTGAGAGAGATGGCACGCTCAGGACTGGCACAGATGGCACGCTCACAACTGGCACACAAGCCCAGAGGCCAATATTAATCTCCCTTTTTTTCAGGGAGAATTTATAAAACCAAAAAAAAAATTAAATAGGCTTTCTATGGCCCACTATTTGTGAGAGAGATGGCACGCTCAGGGCTGGCACAGATGGCACGCTCAGGACTGGCACACAAGCCCAGAGGCCAATATTAATCTCCCTTTTTTTCAGGGAGAATTTATAAAACCCAAAAAAAAATAAAATAGGCTTTCTATGGCCCACTATTTGTGAGAGAGATGGCACACTCAGGACTGGCACATAAGCCCAAAGGCCAATATTAATCTCCCACTGTATTTTTATCAGGGAGAATTTATACACCCCACAAAAAAAATACAGAAAAATGAAAAGGCTTTCTATGGCCCACTATGTGAGAGAGATGGCACACACAGGGATGGCACTCTAGCAGAAATGCCAAATTGCCAATCTTAATCTCCCACCAAAAAAAAAAAAAAAACAGGGAATGTCCTACAATTACTATCTCCCTGCCTGCAGTAATCTCAGCCAGGTATGGCAGGCAGCTACTATCTCCCTGCCTGCAGTAATCTCAGCCAGGTATGGCAGGCAGCAATAAGGAGTGGACTGATGCACAAATGAAATAAAAAGTGTGGACAAACAAAAAAGATAGCTGTGCAGAAAGGAAGGAACAAGAGGATTTGTGCTTTGAAAAAAGCAGTTGGTTTGCACAGCGGCGTACACACAGCAATGCAGCTATCAGGGAGCCTTCTAGGGCAGCCCAATGAGCTACAGCGCTGAGGGGAAAAAAAAAAAAAAAAACTTCCACTGTCCCTGCACACCGAGGGTGGTGTTGGACAGTGCAAATCGCTGCAGCACAAGCGGTTTTGTGGTTAATGGACCCTGCCTAACGCTATCCCTGCTTCTGACAAAGCGGCAGCAACCTCTCCCTAAGCTCAGATCAGCAGCAGTAAGATGGCGGTCGGCGGGAACGCCTCTTTATAGCCCCTGTGACGTCGCAGACAGCAAGCCAATCACTGCAATGCCCTTCTCTAAGATGGTGGGGACCAGGACCTATGTCATCACGCTGCCCACACTCTGCGTTTACCTTCATTGGCTGAGAAATGGCGCTTTTCGCGTCATTGAAACGCGACTTTGGCGCGAAAGTCGCGTACCGCATGGCCGACCCCGCACAGGGGTCGGATCGGGTTTCATGAAACCCCGACTTAGCCAAAAGTCGGCGACTTTTGAAAATGTTCGACCCGTTTCGCTCAACCCTAATCTTCAACGATAACAAAGTCACATGTAATCTCATGAGAACATAGATAGAAATATTGTGTTACTCAAATGGTTGTTTGCCTTTATTTCACCAATAGGGAGTAACTAAAGTAGCAACAAACAAATGAGTTTAGTGCAAGTTTCATGCAAGGCTCAGTTGTCATGCATCAAGATTCTGATTAATATCACTATGTAACAAGGCCAGTATGTCAATCTATATGTAAACCAATCAGTTACAGTTAGTGATGAGCGAGTGTTCTCATTTCTTGAGTTTTCCGAGCATGCTCTGGTCTTCTCCAAGTATCTTGGGTGTGCTCCTAGATTATGTTTGTGTCACCACAGCTGCATGATTTGTGGCTGTTAGACAGCCTGAACACATGCAGGGAGTGCCTGTTTGTTAGGGAATCCCCACATGTATTTAGGCTGTCTAGCAGCTGCAAATCATGCAGCTATGACTGCACAAACATAATCTACGAGCATGCCCCAGATACTCGGAGAACACCCGAGCATGCTCGGAAAACTCGAATAACGAGCACACTCACTCATCACTAGTTACAGTGAAGGAAATAATTATTTGATCCCTTGCTAATGAAGATATGACTAGTCTATAATTTTAAGGGTAGGTTAATTTTAACATTGAGAGATAGAATATCAAAAATAAAATCCAGAAAATCACATTGTATAATTTATATAAATTTATTTACATTTTGCAGAGAGAAATAAGTATTTGATCCCCTACCAACCATTAAGAGTTCTGGCTCTTACAGACCTGTTAGACGCTCCTAATCAACTTGTTACCTGCATTAAAGACAGCTGTCTTACATAGTCACCTTTATAAAAAGACTCCTGTCCACAGCCTCAATTAATCAGTCAGACTCTACAACATAGGCAAGACTAATGAGCTTTATAAGGATGTCAGGGACAAGATCATAGACTTGCACAAAGCTGGAATGGGCAACAAAATCATAAGTAAGACACTGGGTGAGAAGGAGACAACTGTTGGAGCAATAGTAAGAAAATGGAAGAAATACAAAATGACTGTCAATCGACATCGATCTGGGGCACCATGCAAAGTCTCACCTCGTGGGGTATCCTGATCATTAGGAAGGTGAGAGTTCAGCCAAAACTACACGGGGGAAATTGGTAATGATATCAAGGCAGCTGGGACCACAGTCACCAAGAAAACCATTGACAACACATTATGCTAATAAGGTTTAAAATCCTGCAGTGCCCGCAAGGTCCCCCTGCTCAAGAAGGCACATATGCAGGCCTGTCTGAAATTTGCCAATGAACACCTTAATGAATCTGTGAATGATTGGAAGAAGTGGTCAGATGAGACAAAAATGTAGGTCTTTGGCATTAACCCAACTCACTGTGTTTGGAGGAAGAGAAATGCTGCCTATTTCCCAAAGAACACTGTCCCCACTGTGAAGCATGGAGGTGGAAACATTATGTTCTGGGGGTTTTTCTCTGCTAAGGGCACAGGACTACTTCACCACATCAATGGGAGAATGGATGGAGCCATGTACTGTAAAATCCTGAATGACAACCTCATTCCATATGCCAGGACATTAAAAATGGGTCATGACTCTGTCTTCCAGCAAGACAATGACCTAAAACATACAGCCAAGGCAACAAAGGAGTGGCTCAAAAAGAAGCACATTAAGGTCATGGAGTGGCCTAGCCAGTCTCCAGACCTTAATCCCATAGAACACTTATGGAGCGAGTTGAAGCTCCGAGTTGCCAAGCGACAGCCTCAAAATCTTATTGATTTAGAGATCATCTGCAAAGAGGAGTGGACCAAAATTCCTCCTGACATGTGACTGCTGTGCTTGCCAGCAAGAGTTTTGGCACCAAATATTAAGTCTTGTTTGCCAGAGGGATCAAATACTTAATTCTCACTGCAAAATGCATATAAATGTATATAATTTATACAATGTGATTTTCTGGATTTAATTTTTTATATTCTTTCTCTTAATGTTAAAATTAACCTACCCTTAATATTATAGACTGTTCATGTTTTTGTCAATGGGCAAACTTACAAAATCAGAAAGGGATTAAATACGTATTTCCCCCACTGTATGTTCGGTGTCTACTCATTCTGTAGTCACCTATGTATTGTGATTCGCAAATTCTGTAGAAGTAAAAAAAAACTTTAATTAATCTGTTTTAAAAATAATGCTTGAAATAAACCCTTTCGCATCATCCACCATATATGACGGATGTGCACAATAGATGTTTAGAGTAGCTTATGAGCTAAAACTGCTGTACTGCATACTGTGGTTGCCAGCTGTGTTATACCACTGTCACCCAAGTTTAATTGCTATGACCAGAGCTAGCACAGTGGTGCACAAATCTTAGAAAGTTATAAGTTGATTACTTGAGGTTCATTTAACTTGATGGAAACTATCACCTGACACTTAATTGTAAGGTAATTTTCCAAGCTGTAGACTTGTATTTCTTATAATCTCTTATGGTTTTCCAGTATTTAAAACAAAAGTTATATAGAACATAGAAATATTCAAGCTGGCAACCCTTGTGCTCACATCTTGAAAAGGTAAGTTCATGAAGTTTCCAATGTGAATTGTTGACCTAACAGCTTTTAAAAACAGGATTTTGCAATATGAAGCAATTGGGTACAAAAAGTAACATTTCATTTAACTGGACCTGATGGAGTGATTCCTTTTAAATCTATATTGAGTATATCTGAAAGGTTTTCTGGAAGTCAAGTTATTTTTATTACTTGCTACCCTTTTTAAGCTATCCCAATTATACATTAATGGATTGGCACACCACCTTTTACAATTACTCGAAAACTCAGTTTTTCATGTTATGTTTTTAACCTAAAGGCCATAGATGAGGTTATTTCTTAAATCGTATCTATCTGGAGAGTCAACCATTTTAAGCCATCTACGTAGGCATGAAGATAATAGAAAGTTGAATAAAATAATACCTTGATATCTGAGATCCAATCAGTTATTTCAGAGAAATACATGTTTTTCATGTTTTTCATAATATGTAAATGAAATATAAGATCTAAGGGCTAGACACTTTGTACTTCCCCTCCCACCAAACCAGTGATACATGATCCACATTTACATTTCATGTCACTTCCATTGCTGCAAAGCAGATATTATTCTGCTATATGTTATCAGAACTAGAAATTTATGTGTAGAACTTTATGTAAGCATTGATAATATTACTGGCATGTAGCATAAATGTAAAGTACAACATATTTTGGTGATTTTTTAATCTCACGCAGAGAGCGGTGTTGTAAATAGATATGAGCAAACTTTTTAGGAAAACCTTTTTCCATCTCAAATTTGGCACGAACATTGCACATTCGGAATCGTGTTGGATACCTGAGCTTTTTTTCTAAAAATAGTCAAAAGTCGACCAAAGTTCGGCAAATAACTGACTTCACTAAGGGCCCTTTCAGACATCCAGTAGCAGCATGGGTCAAAACGTCCCACACACGAGCAGACTTGTGACACATGGATGACATCCTTGTGTCATCAGTGGGACATGTCAGGGTGCCTGGAAATCAGCAGTACAGTTCACGCTGTCTCCTGATGCTGGGTTCGGAGGAAAATAGCTCACATCAATGTCCCTTGGTTGTGCTGTGATGATCAGTGCTAGCAGGGGACAATGTTGAGCGTTGTATTGAACTGTCAACAGCGAAAGTAGGCAGCAGCTAATGGATGTATTCATCAGCCACTGCCTGTGCTGTAAACAAATATGAAAAAAAATGACTTGGGGTTACCCTGTTTTTTAATAGCCAGCCAGACAAAACTGATAGCTGCGGGCTGCAAATCTCAGCTGTCAGCATTAGAAAGGCTGGTTATGTCGAATAGAGGGGTCCCATTCAGTACCAATGAACTCAGTCCAAGTACATGAGAGTAGAGTTGAGCGACTTTTACATTTTTAGGGTCGAGTCGGGTTTCGCGAAACCCGACTATCTCAAAAGTCGAGTCGAGTGAAATCGGCTGATTATCGCGAAAAGTCAGGGATCGACCGAAACACAAAACCCAATGCAAGTCAATGGGGAAGCATAGTCGGCAGTGAGTGGAGGCCAGGAAAACACCTACAGTGCCCATTTTAATGGCAAAAACATCCATTCTTGTTACTGAAGCTTGTCAATCTTAATTTTCCTTATAATAATAGTTAGGCATTGGAAATTGGGGGTCATTTGGCTAAAGTTGTGGAGGGTATAGCTGGTTCAAGTATTTAGTGGGCCCAGGAAACGTGGACCACGTCACGGCAGTGGAGCAGGGAGAGGTAAGAATTTCAACTTTGCAAGTGCTGTGATCCTGAGCAAGCCGGGGGGGGCAACTCATTCGCATTGGCACTGGCACAGGGCCCCTCAAAGTACGGCGGTGTGTTTGCAGGGCGGGGGCGCCTCCCACGGGCAGCAACAATTTTGCATACTATGAGGGACCTTGTGCCAGTGACATCGCCAACGAGTATGCCCCCCCACCTGAAGAAGGAACCTGCACTTTCATCTGCACCTTCCTCTTTGTCCCGGTGTAAGGTGGTATAGTATGCGGGAAGGGGAACCTGACTTTCAGCAGGGTCAGATTCTGGCTGTGTAGCGTGCAAGGGGAATGTAGCGGTCTGGGTCAATGTACCAGCAGACTCATCTAGCACTGGCTGGGCAATGGGCAGGATGAGGAGGAAACACAGATATAGGCCCAAATAATAAAGTGGGCTAAATGCAGTTCAAAATTGGTAACAGGACTAACCAGGCGGCATTGCTTTGTTCAGTGGAGGACAACTGTAATGAGAGGCTGACACAGTGAGTAGGCCCAAATCAGTAAGTAGGCTAAACGCAGTTCAAAATTGGTAACAGTAGTAAACAGGTGGCACTGCTTTGTTCAGTGGAGTAGAACAGCAAGGAGTGGCAGACACCGTTAGTAGGGCAAACAAAACTAGTAGGCCAAATGCAGTGTAATTTAAAAACTACTTAATGAAAGCCTGAAGATAAAAGCTAAGGCAAGTAAACCTGGAGAACACCTTGGAGCGGCAGACACCGTTAGTAGGCCCCAACCAAACTAGTAGGCCAACTGCAGTGTTATATTAACAACTACTTAATGAGAGCCTGAAGATTGAAGCTAAGGCAAGCAAACCTGGAGAACACCTTGGAGCGGCAGACACCGTTAGTAGGCCCCAACCAAACTAGTAGGCCAACTGCAGTGTTATATTAACAACTACTTAATGAGAGCCTGAAGATTGAAGCTCGGGAAAGTAAACCTGAAGAACACCTTGGAGCGGCAGACACCGTTAGTAGGCCCCAACCAAACTAGTAGGCCAAATGCAGTGTTATATTAACAACTACTTAATGAGAGCCTGAAGATTGAAGCTCGGGAAAGTAAACCTGGAGAACACCTTGGAGCGGCAGACACCGTTTGTAGAACCCAATCAAACTTGTAGCCCCAATGCAGTTTTCAAATTCCGATAGGCTGAAAACCTGGCAATTGCAGCGCAGCTTTTTTAAGAGGAGGACAGTTGTATTGAGTGGTGCAGACAGACACTGGTAGTAGGCCTTACACCACAAAGTTGGCTCGATGCAGGTTTAAAAAAGGTTACAGGGGTACACAGGCAGCATTGGTGTGGTCAGCGGAGGACAATTGGCAGGAGGGACCGCAGACAGACTTACTAGGCCTTAAATTGAAAAAGTTGGCTCGATGCAGGTTTTATTAGGTTACAGGCAGCATTGCTGTGGTCAGCAGAGGACAATTGGAAGGAGTGACTGCAGACAGACTTACTAGGCCTAAAATAACAAAAAATTAGGCTCAATGCAGGTTTAATTAGGTTGCAGGGGTGCACAGGCAGCATTGGTGTGGTTAGCGGAGGACAATTGGAAGGAGGGACCGCAGACAGACTTAGTAGGCCTAAAATAAAAAAAATAGGCTCAATGCAGGTTTAATTATGTTGCAAGGGTGCACAGGCAGCATTGGTGTGGTCAGCAGAGGACTATTGGAAGGAGGGACTGCAGACAGACTTAGTAGGCCTAAAATGAAAAAATTAGGCTCAATGCAGGTTTTATTAGGTTACAGGGGTACCCAGGCAGCATTGGTGTGGTCAGGGGAGGACAATTGGAAGGAGTGTCTGACACAGTTAGTACTCCAAAATAATAAATACATGTTAATGTCTCGCCAAAAAAATAAATAAATAAACAGTTGGCATACCTAGGTACAGGGGTGGGCTCCTCTGCTGACTTGCAGGCATTGGTATTTGGCGCAAAGTATTAACTGGTGTAAATGCAGGACAGGGCCCCTGAATAAACATTGGTGGAGCAGTGAGAGATAATTTTGCAAGTGGTAGAGCACTGTTTGAGCTGGGGGGGAACACTCTCTCGTTGGCGGCGGTACTGGCCCAGGGCCCCTCATGTTACAACGGTGTGTCTGACGTTGGGTGCGCACCACCACCGCCAGAGACAATTGTACTATGAGGGACCCTGTGCCAGTGCCATCGACCAAAAGTGGGCACACCCACCTCTTCAGACAAACGGCACTCTCACGGGTGCTTGCACCAAGTGGTGACTGACCACGGCCCCATGGGGGGAGTCGGCCCATTTAGGGAGGTTTAAAAATGTCGTATGCTGGACATACAGCAGCTGCAAATTAAGAAATTGGAACAGTCAGTAAGACCAGTCCAAAAGCAAGACCTTTTTACAGGAAAGCTAGGTGTCAGCCAGGAAAGGAGGGGCAAAATAATTAGAAATCCATGATTGGTTCATTTTAATGAAGGTTAGATCATCAACATTTTGGGTAGCCAGATGAGTCCTTTTTTTGTTCAGTATTGAACCAGCAGCACTGAATACTCTTTCTGATAGCACACTAGCTGCTGGGCAAGCAAGTTCCTGCAATGCATATTCTGCCAATTCAGGCCAGGTGTCTATTTTGGATGCCCAGTAATCAAATGGGAATGACGGGTGAGGGAGAACATCGATAAGGGAGGAAAAATAGTTTGTAACCATACTGGACAAATGTTGTCTCCTGTCACTTTGAATTGATGCTGCAGTACCTGTCCTGTCTGCGGTCATTGCGAAATCACTCCACAACCTGGTAAGAAAACCCCTCTGTCCAACACCACTTCTGATTTGTGCACCTCTAACACCTCTGCCATGTTGCCCCCTGCAGCTCGTGTGAGAACCATCACCGCCGCTGTGTGCTGGGAATGCCTGAACCAAATGTTAGGGACTGGCGGAACGCACCGAGTATAGATGACATGAAACTAGGTGCGTTCGCAGTCCGAGGTCCACCGTGCAGGTATAAACCCTGCTGCTAGTAAGACTGACTATATGGCGGTACTATAAATATACACGCACGGGTTAACTTCACCCTGCGTGAAAGAAGCGATCCTGTTGCATCACAGGACCGCGGTACCACACATAGAGCGCGAGCAAGAAGTCAGCGAACACAACCCCAACTCAGGATTGAAGTCCGATTAGACCACTTGCTGGCACAACACCGCAACTGGGTGTGTAAGGAAACTATTAAATAGTGTATAGAGGCACGAGAGTGCATGCGGTGCCGCACTGACGGACGCCACTAACCACCCAGGCTTGGGTAAGGAAAGCGCAGAGGAAGCGCACGGCGCCGTACTGGCAGACACAGCAACTGGACGCTGTGATGTGTGTTACGTGCAGATGGCTAGTCGGGCGCTAGATAGCTACCATCATCCGCGAGCAGTCAACAACACTAGGGAGGGATACTTAGGAGCTTTCATCCATCGACATACATCCATCTACACACACACATTATAACAAGACAATACTAGCGCAAGGCCGTGCGGTCATGCGCAGTTTATATAGTTGCAGCACAGGAAGCAGCTACAGAAGTTTTGCCCTTTCAGGACCTGCCAAGAGGACCAATGGGATGTGCTGCAGTGCCTGAGCATGTGACCCTCGATCTCCAATGGGAGATTTTGCCCTGGGCATGCTCAGTGTGTGCAAATAAGGACTTAGTCCCAGAGAAGCCCGCTCGCCGCAGATCAGTGCAGGGTACAACAGGAGAGCCTGAAAAGGCAGCAGTAACCCCTGCACAGAATCAGTCCCAGCAAGACGCTGGGAGCGACGCCTCCGCTGAGCAGAGCCCACTGCGGCAGAAGCAGAATGGGAGACCGCAGCAGACACGGATCGAGATTCCCCCTGTGCAGCAGAGGAAACTCGACTCCTAACACCAAACAGTCTACAAAAGTTGCTTGTTTGTTTGCCAATATTTGTATAAGGTTCTCATGTGGCATGATATTTTGCAATTTCCCTTTATAGCGTGGATCCAGGAGGCATGCCAACCAGTAATCATCATCGGTCATCATTTTTATAATGCGGGGGTCCCTTTTTAGGATACGCAAGGCATAATCCGCCATGTGGGCCAATGTTCCAGTTGTTAATTCACTGCTTGTGCTGGGTTGAGGAGCACTTTCTGGCTAATCAATGTCACTTGCTCCCTCAAAAACCCTGAACCTGTCCTTACAACACCCCCAGTTTCTATTGCCCCCTGAGAACCTTCCTCATCAAAAAAGTATTCATCCCCATCATCCTCCTCGTCCTCCTCCTCTTCGCCCGCCACCTCGTCCAGTAGACTTCCCTGACCAGACAATGGCTGTCTGTCATCAAGGCTTCCCTCGTCCTCGGCTGCAGACACCTGCTCCTTTATGTGCGTCAAATTTTGCATCAGCAGATACATTAGGGGGATGCTCATGCTTATGATGGCATCGTCTGCACTAACCAGGCGTGTGCATTTCTCAAAACACTGAAGGACTTGACACAGGTCTTGTAGCTTCGACCACTGCACACCTGACAACTCCATGTCTGCCATCCAACTGCCTGCCCGTGTATGTGTATCCTCCCACAAATACATAACAGCACGCCTCTGTTCGCACAGCCTCTGAAGCATGTGCAGTGTGGAGTTCCACCTTGTTGCAACGTCGATGATTAGGCGGTGCTGGGGAAGCTTCAAAGATTTCTGATGGTTCTGCATACGGCTGGAGTGCACGGGTGAACGGCGGATGTGCGAGCAAAGTCTGTGCACCTTTAGGAGCAGGTCGGGTAACCCTGGATAACTTTTCAGGAAGCACTGCACCACCAGGTTCAAGGTGTGAGCCAGGTAAGGAATGTGTTTCAGTTGTGAAAGGGAGATGGCAGCCATAAAATTCCTTCCGTTATCACTGACTACCTTGCCTGCCTCAAGATGTACACTGCCCAGCCATGACTTAGTTTCTTGCTGCAAGAACTCGGACAGAACTTCCGCGGTGTGTCTGTTGTCACCCAAACACTTCATTTCCAACACAGCCTGCTGATGCTTGCCACTAGCTGTTCCATAATGGGACACCTCAGGTGCAACAGTGGCAGCTGCGGATGGAGAGGTCGTGCGACTGTGGTCTGTGGATGAGCTCTCGCTTCTGCTGGAGGACGAGGAGGAGGAAGGTTGGTGAATGCCTACAGCCAACTGTTTCCTACACCATGGGCTAGGCAGAACTATCCCAATCTGGCTGTCCCCTGTGGACCCTGCATCCACCACATTAATCCAGTGTGCCGTGATGGACACGTTACTTCCCTGGCCATGCCTACTGGTCCATGCATCTGTTGTGAGGTGCACCTTTCTACTCACAGATTGCCTGAGTGGATGGACAATGCGGTCTTTTACATGCTGGTGGAGGGCTGGGATGGCTTTTCTCGCAAAGAAGTGTCGACTGGGTAGGTCGTAGTGTGGTACAGCGTAGGCCATTAGAGCTTTGAAATCTTTGCTTTCAACTAACCGGTAGGGCATCATCTCTAACGAGATTAGTCTAGCAATGTGGGCGTTCAAACCCAGGCTTGAAAATGCATGGTGGTTAAATATCTACGCATGCAACTTGTATTTAGATTTTTCACATTCTGACCTCTGCTGAAGGTCCTTGAGCATTTCTTACAGATGACTTTGCACTGATCATTTGGATCTTGTTTAAAAAAGTGCCAGACTGCACTCTTTCTACTATCGGATACCTTTTCAGGCATTGCACACTGAGCTACTTTAACCGGATGGCCACGCTGTCCTACAACTGTTTTAGGTTTTGACACACGTTTTTGGCCAGATACGGGCCTGCCAGATGGAAGCTGTTGCGATGTTGATGCCTGCTGCGGCTCCTCCTCCACCGCTTGAGAGCTACAGCTGGCTGCACCCTGTTCCCCCCATGGCTGCCAATCGGGGTCAACAACTGGGTCTTCATTGACCTCCTCTTCTATGTCATGTGCACCTTCCTCTGTGTTACCGGGTAAGCCGGTGCTATAGCGTTCATGACGGGGCTCCATAGTCTCATCAGGGTCAGATTCTGGATCAGTACACTGCGAGGGCAATGTTGTGATCTGAATCAAAGGAACAGCATAATAATCTGGCTGTGCATCTGTGCACTCCATGTCCGATTCATCTTGTAATGGGCATGGCCTGTTAACAATTTCCCTTTCTAACCCAGGCACGGTATGTGTAAAGAGCTCCATGGAGTAACCCATTGGGTCGCCTGACATTTCCTTCTCTGCTGTTCTGGGTGGCACAGATTTGCCAATATTAATCTCCCCTTTTTTATATGGGAGACTAGTGAATAAATCAGGCCCACTGTATTACAGTATAGTTTCTGTGGCAGAAAATGACTGACAGATACCACAGACAGGACTGGCACAGATGCACAGATTTTCCAATATTAAGCTCCCCTTTTTTATATGGGACAGTAGTGAATTAATCAGGCCCACTGTATTACAGTATAGTTTCTGTGGCAGAAAATGACAGATACCACAGACAGGACTGGCACAGATGCACAGATTTGCCAATATTAATCTCCCCTTTTTTATATGGGAGTGTAGTGAATGAATCAGGCCCACTGTATTACAGTATAGTTTCTGTGGCAGAAAATGACTGACATATACCACAAACAGGACTGGCATAGGTGTACAGATTTGCCAATATTAATCTCCCCTTTTTTACATGGGAGACTAGTGAATAAATCAGGCCCACTGTATTACAGTATAGTTTCTGTGGCAGAAAATGACTGACAGATACCACAGACAGGACTGGCGCAGATGCACAGATTTGCCAATATTAATCTCCCACTTTTTTTTTATATGGGAGACTAGTGAATAAATCAGGCCCACTGTATTACAGTATAGTTTCTGTGGCAGAAAATGACTGACAGATACCACAGACAGGACTGGCACAGATGCACAGATTAGGCAATATTAATCTCCCCTTTTTTATATGGGAGACTAGTGAATAAATCAGGCCCACTGTATTACAGTATAGTTTCTGTGACAGAAAATGACTGACAGATACCACAGACAGGACTGGCGCAGATGCACAGATTTGCCAATATTAATCTCCCCTTTTTTTTATGGGAGAGTAGTGAATAAATCAGGCCCACTGTATTACAGTATAGTTTCTGTGGCAGAAAATGACTGACAAATACCACAGACAGCACTGGCACAGATGCACAGATTTGCCAATTTTAATCTCCCAATTTTTTTTTATATGGGAGACTAGTGAATAAATCAGGCCCACTGTATTACAGTATTATTTCTGTGGCAGAAAATGACTGACAGATACCACAGACAGCACTGTCACAGATGCACAGATTGGGCAATATTAATCTCCCCTTTTTTATATGGGAGACCAGTGAATAAATCAGGCCCACTTTATTACAGTATAGTTTCTGTGGCAGAAAATGACTGACAGATACCACAGACAGGACTGGCACAGATGCACAGATTAGGCAATATTAATCTCCCATTTTTTTTATATGGGAGACTAGTGAATAAATCAGGCCCACTGTATTACAGTATAGTTTCTGTGGCAGAAAATGACTGACAGATACCACAGACCGGACTGGCACAGATGCATAGATTTGCCAATATTAATCTCCCCTTTTTTTATATGGGAGACTAGTGAATAAATCAGGCCCACTGTTTGACAGTAGAGTTTCTGTGACAGAAAATGACTGACAGATACCACAGACAGGACTGGCGCAGATGCACAGATTTGCCAATATTAATCCCCCACTTTTTTATATATGGGAGACTAGTGAATAAATCAGGCCCACTGTATTACAGTATAGTTTCTGTGGCAGAAAATGACTGACAGATACCACAGACATGACTGGCACAGATGCACAGATTAGGCAATATTAATCTCCCCTTTTTTATATGGGAGACTAGTGAATAAATCAGGCCCACTGTATTACAGTATAGTTTCTGTGGCAGAAAATGACTGACAGATACCACAGACAGGACTGGCACAGATGCACAGATTTGCCAATATTAATCTCCCACTATTTTATATATGGGAGACTAGTGAATAAATCAGGCCCACTCTATTACAGTATAGTTTCTGTGGCAGAAAATGACTGACAGATACCACAGACAGGACTGGCACAGATGCACCAATTTGCCAATATTAATCTCCCCTTTTTTATATGGGAGACTAGTGAATAAATCAGGCCCACTGTATTACAGTATAATTTCTGTGCCAGAAAATGACTGACAGATACCACAGACAGGACTGGCGCAGATGAACAGATTTGCCAATATTAATCTCCCCTTTTTTTATGTGGGAGACTAGTGAATAAATCAGGCCCACTGTATTACAGTATAGTTTCTGTGGCAGAAAATGACTGACAGAGATACCACAGACAGGACTGGTGCAGATGCACTTATTGGTAATATAAATCTCCCTTTTAGGTGTGAGACAGTGCAGAAAAATACAGGCCCACTGTTTTACACTACACAGTTTCAGGGGCAGAAAGTGGCTTGAAGATATATATATATATATATATATATATATATATATATATATATATGTAAAAAGGACTGTACTACAATTACTATCTCCCTACAATAATCTCAGAAAAGTATGGCAGGCAGCAATAAAAAGGACTGCTGCACACAAAACTATGGACAAGCAAACAAGATAGCTGTGCAGAAAGGAAGAAGCAACAGGATTTGTGCTTTGAAAAAAGCAGTTGGTTTGCACAGCGGCGTACAAACAGCAATGCAGCTATCTGGGAGCTTTCTAGGGCAGGCCAATAAGCTACAGAGCTGATGAAGTAAAATCTAGCCTCCACTGTCCCTGCAAAGAAAAGTGGTGTTGGACAGTGGAAATCGCTACAGCACAAGCGGTTTGGGGGTTAATGTACCCTGCCTAACGCTATGCCTGCTTCTGACGAAGCGGCAGCAACCTCTCCCTATGCTCAGATCAGCAGCAGTAAGATGGCGGTCGGCGTGCTCACCCCTTTATAGCCCCTGTGATGCTGCAGAAAGCAAGCCAATCACTGCCATGCCCTTCTCTAAGTTGGTGGGGACCAGGAACTATGTCATCACGCTGCCCACACTCTGCGTCCACCTTCATTGGCTGAGAAATGGCGCTGAGCGCGTCATATGAAACGCGACTTTGGCGCGAAGATCGCGTACTGCATGGCCGATCCCACGCTGGGATCGGATCGGGTTTCATGAAACCCGACTTTGCCAAAAGTCGGCGACTTATGAAAATGACCGATCCGTTTCGCTCAACCCTACATGAGAGCTGTGAGAAAAGTTGTAACAGCGCTAGTGCTGACATCAGGGAGTTGAACTAAGTTACTTGGCTTTGAACTCATAGCACCTTTCTGATGGTACCTTATAATCTAATGCTCGCAGTGGTGTCAGTCAGAAGTTCACTGTGAGGCACTGAAACGCTTCCTCCATATGAACAGTACAATCGTCAGAGGTGGCACCCCAATCACTGTTGTTTCACCCCGCCTCACAACTTTCCAACCAACTGACTGTGAGTAAGTCTACAGAACTGTTCACACACACTTTTGCATGAGCATCAGAGATCTGCACCAAAGATTCACAGAATCTAGAGGAGGAAAGCATCTGAACCAATGCCCCAAATTTTTTCCTGTTTGATCTTGGGCTGGATGAAGTAGGATCCAAGCAGAATCCACTCCCTCGTCACCAGACGTTAATCCTTGTGGGTGGAATTGATACTGATGAGACTCAGAGCCCTGAGGCACACACAGACTGAAGTGTGATGTCAGGGCAGAAAGAGAAGGAGGATGACTCTTAGGTGGAGGAGTGGGAGAAAAGAAAGGATGATGTTGAGGTTATAGAGCCCACTTGGTTTGAGCCCAGAGGCATGCAGCTGAGGAGCTCAGCAGAGGAGGTGGAGGAGGAAGATGAGTAGGTTACTTTATGGTTTGCAGCACAGACACTGAGTGATGCAACCATGACAAGCACTTCATCCTCAGCCCCAACTCTGGCTGTGGCCTGCACCAGTCGCAAGTCTGCATTTCGCTGGGGCAGCAAGGATTGCCTAGCCTGAAACTTTTTTGAGACCGCAAAGGATGTCCCAACCCACAGTATCTGCCAACTGTGCAAAAACACATCCGTTGGGCTTGATGTCACTCGAAAATACAAAGGACACATCAACCCCACAAATATGAACCCCACTTGCCACCACCACGGGGCAAGTGGGAAGAGCCAGGCAAAGCACCAGAATTGGTGCATATACTGTAATAGATGCGCATTTTCTTGGGTGGCTGCTGACTGCTTATAGGCTGGGAGGGGCATCTGTCTGTCATCCGTATGGCCTCCGTATAGTGAGATTTTCTCACCGGCTTGCAAAATGGACATATAATGGATTCATGGGCTCAAATATTCGTGAAAACATATATATATTTTATATATATACAGTATATATATATATATATATAAATATATATATATATATACACACATACAGACCAAAAGTTTGAACACACCTCATTTAAAGATTTTTCTGTATTTTCATGACTATGAAAATTGTACATTCACACTGAAGGCATCAAGACTATGAAATAACACATGTGGAATTATATACTTAACAAAAAAGTGTGAAACAACTGAAATTATGTCTTATATTCTAGGTTCTTCAAAGTAGCCACCTTTTGCTTTGATGACTGCTTTGCACACTCTTGGCATTCTCTTGATGAGCTTCAAGAGGTAGTCACTGGGAATGGTCTTCCCTTGTTGCACTTGTTGGCCCTTTTGCCTTCACTCTGCGGCCCAGCTCACCCCAAACCATCTTGATTGGGTTTAGGTCCGGTGTCTGTGGAGGCCAGGTCATCTGGCGTAGCACCCCATCACTCTCCTTTTTGGTCAAATAGCCCTTACACAGCCTGGAGGTGTGTTTGGTGTCATTGTCCTGTTGAAAAATAAATGATGGTCCAACTAAACGCAAACCAGACGGAATAGCATGCCGCTGCAAGCTTTTTTTATGGTAGCCATGCTTCACGGTGGGAACCAGGCATGTAGAGTCCATCCATTCACCTTTTCTGAGTCACACAAAGACACGGTGCTTGGAACCAAAGATCTCAAATTTGGACTCATCAGACCAAAGCACAGATTTCCACTGGTCTCATGTCCATTGCTTGTGTTCTTTAGCCCAAACAAGTCTCTTATGCTTGTTGCCTGTCCTTAGCAGTGGTTTCCTAGCAGCTATTTTACATGAAGGCCTGCTGCACAAACAAGTGCTCTTAGTCTTAGTAAAATTTTTGAGCTGTAGGTGTTAAATTAAAGGATTAATTCACGGAAAAAACTGGCGTGGGCTCCCGCTCAATTTTTTCCACCAGGGAGGCAAAGCTAGTGACTGAGGGCAGATATTAATTGCCTAGAGAGGGACCATCGTTATTTGCCCCCTGGCTAAAAACATCTGGCCCCAGCCACCCCAGAAATGGCGCCTATTCCGGCACTTAGTCTCTCTTTCTTCCCACTCCCCTGTTGCATTGGCATATGGGGTAATAACGGGTTAATGTCACCTTGCTATTGTAAGGTGACATTAAGCCTGGTTAATAATGGAGAGGTATCAATAAAACACCTATCCATTATTAATCCAATAGTATGAAAGGGTTAAAAATACACACACATTGAGAATAAAGTCTTTTCATGAAATAAATGAAACACACAGGTTTTACATCTTTATTGCACGCTCAATCCAAGTGAAACCCTTGTTTTTCTGTAAAAAAATGCAAAATAAAAAAACAACAATATCCCATACTTGTCTGCCGTACAGTCTAAGTGACGTCAGTGGTAGTCACTGAGCATGCGCTGACTCCCCGCCTGATGCGGTGAACTTGACAGCATGGGAAAAAGTTCAGAAACTTTCCCACGCTACAGAGTTCATGTCCGGTCAGGCGGGGAGGCTGCACAGGCAGCTTTTCATTCATTCCTCCCTTGGTTACAGCCCAGCCGGTGACATTAGCACTGCTCTGGGTTTTAAACTAATTTACCCCTTGAGATGGATATTTTTAACCCTTTCATACTATTGAATTATTAATGGATAGGTGTCTTATTAACACTTCTCCATTTTTAACCAGGCTTAATGTCACCTTACAATAGCAAGGTGACATTAACCCCTTATTATCATATACCAAAGCTACAGGGCAGTGGAAGAGAGAGGCTTATAGATGCGCCTTTTCTGGGGTGGCTGCGGGCAGATGTTTTTAGCCAGGGGAGGCCAATAGCCATGGTTCCTCTCTAGGCTATTAATATCTACCCTCAGTCACTGGCTTTCCCTCTCTGGCAGAGAAAATTGTGCGGGAGCCCAAGCCAGTTTTTTCCGTGAATTAATACTTTATTTTAACACCTACAGTTCCAAAATTTTAAACACAGACTTCTTATATTATTAGGGAGGGATACATAAAAATATATCGGATATGCAAACGTTTACTGTATGTAAACCATGTCTCATATCCTGTCGGGTTTCTTAACGATTTAGTGAAAGCCGACAAATGAATAACCGTCTTTTCTGCTATCTAGTTCTGTATGAAATGTAAATATATATATATATATATATATCACTAACATATACCAATACTATGTGTAGATATTTATTTTATCTATTCTACTTTAACCTGTCAGTGTGATTTTACTGTACACCGCACCGTATCGCCCTCTTTTGTATAGGACACCGGTGATTATTTCTCGCAAGTCACACTGATTGTCCGTGTGGTATACAAGTTTTTCTCGCACCCACAGACTTGCATTGGCGTATTTCGAGCGTAATACGGTGACAATCGCAGCATGCTGCGATTTCTCTCACACGTATAATACGGACGAGAAAACAACGGATGATAAGAGCTGCCCCATAGATTAACATTGGTCCGAGTGCTATGCGATTTTTTATGGCAAAGCACTCGTCTGTATTACGCTCTAGTGTCATTCTGGCCTTAGATTGAATCTGTCAAAAATACGAGGGACCCTGAGGGACTCTGTGTGAAGACCCGTCTATTCTTCATAACCAGCCTTGCAGCTGTCAGTTTTGCATGGCTGGATATCAAAAATATAGGGGAACCCACGTCAATTTTTTAAATTTTATTTATTTAGAGCACAATTGATGCATAAGTTCTTGCCACATTTCCTGGTACCGGCCCCTAATTTTAGCTGTTTTGGCAGCTTTTTGGCCCCCCTGAAAGTGTTGTCTATGCATTTGGTTTTGTCTCACATTGAAGTAAATGGGTTTCAGGAATGTTTGTCGAATCATTTAACGAATATCACCTATCCAAACCGAACAATGAAACACCTGCTTATCTCTAGTCGTGAGGATCATCATCTTTAAACTCCAGTGAACTTTCTCATGGCAGCTCAGAGCTACACACTGCAGGAGCAATTACATTCCTGTGTCAGTGTGAACTGGCTGTCATGGATAGCGGTCACTGATCTGACTGCTCTCCAACTCATTTGGATCACTTTGGGACAGTATGGATTATTTTCACATCGGACAGGTGAGATATATCGTTGTTTATTTTGTTTTTTCTATTCCAGGGGACATGGTCATTGCCATATATTATTTTCTGTTTTTTACAGGTGACATGGGTTTTAATGGATTAGGCATAAAAGTGAGTTAAAATTTAATATAAAGGTGTCAGTGTCAGGACTCAAACCCAGCATCTTTTGAGCTCCAGGCAGCAGTCCTTCACTCTGAGCTATTCAGCTCACTGTACAGTTCATTGTTTACCCAGATACTAGAACCTGTGTTGATCCTGATTGTCTCCATCCTGAGTTCCTGATTGGCTTCACCCTGTAATCTCCTGAGTAAACTTCCTAGTTAAACCTGGCATTGCCTTACTTCCTTACGATATTATTGAGCTCCCAGCCTTTAGTCAAGTTCTCCTTCCACCTGCTGCTTGGTGCAAACTATACCGCTGCTCCTGTATAGCGACCTCTGGCTAATTCCTGACTCCGCAACCTGCTTATCCTTAAAACTATACTGATTTTTCCATGTACTGAATTCTCACTAACTCCTCACTCTGCAACCTGATTATCCTTCAAACTGTACTGCTGCTCCCGTGTACTGACCTCTGGCTAATTCCTGAATATGCGATCTGCCAGTGCTGCCCCTAGTAGTTGCAATACCAGTACTCCAACTCACTTCAGTTCATAACATAATAATCTCTTGCACAAGATGGAATCTCTTGCAGCCACCCTGATGAAAAAAGTTGATGAACTTCAGAATTTGCATGCCACATACCAAGAATTATTTTCTAACTTGCAAACACAGGTCTTTGGTCAGCAAACAAAAATGATTGAGTTACAGAGGCAATTTCTGGATTTGCTAAAATAAGGCCCAGAGTCAAACGTGCTCATGCTGCTGCTCGCAATGTTCAGTGGGAATCATCATCGTTACCATGGATTCCTTAATCATTGTCAAATCTATTTACAGATGCAACCTTCTCCATTTACCAGTTACAGGAAAAAGGTTATTTTCAGCATTAATCTCCTGACTGATTCCACTCTTGCATGGGCCCCACTTTATGTGGAAAAGAATTGACCTCCTAAATGACTTAGTTTCCTGCATCACAGCTATGGATCAAGTGTTTGATGACCTGAATCATTGTGCTACTGCTGCAACTAAGTTGCATAATCTACGTCAAGGGCTGCGCTCTGTAGCTTAATATAATTCAGAATTCCGGAGCTGGGTGGCAGACACCACATGGAATTTAGCTACCCAGAGGAGTCAATTTTGACAATGATTATAAGATCTAATAAAGGATGAACTTACAAGGGTCGATACCCCTGATAATTTAGAAGACTTTATTCAGTTGTGCATCCAAATTGATCAGAGACTCACTGAACGAAGAAGGGAATGACTGCGAGTATTTGTAAACAACCCTAACTACTCCTTTACATAATCAACATTGAGAAACCAACAGGAAATGGAAAATCTGTCTGTACTTATGCAAATTGATGTAAACTGAAAACCTCTCTCTGCAGTAGAAAAGAACAGGCGATATATAGGAAATGTATGCCTCTATCGTGGAGGCTCTGGACATTTTACCATGGACTGTCCTAATAAAATGATAAAATGATTATCTTAATATATACTTACCTTGTAATGTCTTTACATTCTGTTCCATCCAGATGTGTCTGGTTCCCAGAATTCCAAGCGGCGGAAGTTCACTGACCTCCATATTGGGACACCCAAGTGATGGGTGTCTCAATATGGAAACTGCTGGTGGTACCAGCCTCTTACGCAGTATGACCAATGGAACACCGTCGCACCACACACACACACACACTGTATATGCCATACGCACCACACACACACAAATACACAAAGTATACGCCATACACACCACACACATCGTCTGCATCCTCTTGCGTGGTACCACCAGCGGAACATGGTTGCGAACACGACGCTGCCGGGAACAGCCGAATGATTCACTGACCGCCGCCATCTTTCTACAGGAGGAGCACATGCACAGTTTTATTGTGGCCGCCGTTATCTGTCTGCCCAAAGATGGCGGCGGTCTGATTTACTGCATCTGCGTGAATTCTACGCAGGTGCAGTGAATTATTCGGCTGATCCCTGCAGCAGATGTGCGTCGTGTCTGCAGGCTGAGGAAGCCAGTCACATTAAAGGTGTTTCCCATGAACGAAAGTTCTTTTTAAAAAATGTCTGCGTCAGACCGTCTATGGAGCATACCACATCTCCTGGGCAGTGGAGGAAGCAAAAGACAATACTGACATTACAGCAGAGGATCACAGAGGATTTATTTTGCCAGGTAAAATATTTCACTGTCTGTCTTTAAACAATATTTTACCTCACAAAATGTATCCTCTGCGATCTCCTGCTGTAATGTCAGTATTGTCTTTTGCTTCCACCCCTGCCCAGGAGCTGTGGTATGTTCTGTACATGGTCACATGGTCAGACACAGACAATTTTTAAAATGAACTTTCGTTCGTGGGAAAACCGCTTTAAAAAAACAAATATCAATGCCAACATGGCTCCTCCTAAAAAGTACGCCAATGACAATGAAAGGAAAGCAGCAAAGGCACAACGTTGAAGACAACAACGGGCAAGTGAAACTCTGCACTGCAGCAGCATGACATTGAGAGGAGAGTACTGTCATGATCCGTTCCAGGGTTTAATCCTGCCTGCCCTTTTTCTGGGCAGATCATGTCAAGGGTTAACTTTTCTCTGCCTCATTCTGGGTTCAGGTCAGCTATAATGTCATGCTGCTGCAGTGCAGTATAGCGCAACTTCCACCAGAGGGAGCTTGAGAGAGAAGTGAGACTGCATACACAGAGAAGCACCACAGAGCAGCAGCGCAGGCGCCACCAAGTGGCAAGAGAGTGGTCAGACAAGCCGAGTCAAAAAACAGAGGCAGAACTACCAAAGGGATCAGCAGTACATGTGGTCAAGAACAAGCCAGGAGATTCAGCAACGGTCAGAAGCAGATAAGGCAAAGGCAGAAGCGAGTCCAAATACAAGCCAAGTCCGACTCCAGAAATCAAACCGACAAACAGGGAAATGCTGGGAAAAGGGCAGACAGAGGGAATCAACAGACACGGGGCAAGTCAGGGATCACAACAGGACAAATTAAGGGCTACCAGAGTCAGGTTCACACGCCGAAGGCAGAACTATAGCTGACACCGTCAGCAGGATGCATAGGAGCTCTATAGCAAGACTGAACCCAGAATGAGGCAGAGCAAAGTTAACCCTTGATATGATCTGCCCGGACAAAGGGCAGACAGGATTAAACCCTGGAACGGATCATGACAGTAGGGTTAACTTTGCTCTGCCTCATTTTTGCAAAAAAAAGTGCAATCTCACACTTGTTTTTTGTTTGGCTTTTTTGCTAGGTTCACTAAATGCTAAAAATGACCTACCATTATGATTGTCCAGGTCATTACGAGATCATAGACACCAAACATGTCTAGGTTCTTTTTATCTACAGTGCCTTGCGAAAGTATTCGGCCCCCTGGAACTTTTCAACCTTTTCCCAGATATCATGCTTCAAACGTAAATTTTTAGTGAAGAATCAACAACAAGTGGAACACAATTGTGAAGTTGAACGAAATTTATTGGTTATTTTAAATTTTTGTGGAAATTCCAAAACTGAAAAGTGGGGCATGCAATATTATTAATATTATGATTTTTTTTTCATCTACGTTGTTTAGCGATCAGGTTAATCCTTTTTTTTATTTAATAGGTTGGGTGATTCTGAGAGTGGGGATACCAAATATGTGTATGTTTCCTTTTTTTGTTTTATTTTGAATGGGGCGAAAGGGGGGTGATTTGAACTTTTATTTTATTTTCTTTTTTAAACTATTTTTCTTTAACTTTTGGCATGCTTCAATAGCCTCCATTGGAGGCTAGAAGCTGCCATAGCCCGATCGGCTCTGCTACCTAGAAGTGATACTCAGATTGCCTCTATGTAACAGAATTACAGACTTGCTATGAGCACCGACCACTGGGTGGCACTCACAGCAATCTAGCACTGAGAGCCAAAGAGGTCTCAAGGAGACCTCTGGTTGTCATGCTGACGAACCAATGACCCCAAACATGTGACGGGGACACCAGTGCGTGCATTTCCGGCCCGATGGCCGGAAGCGGGATTTAATTGGTGCTGTCAGAGTTTAACAGCGACATTTAACTAGTAAATAGCCGCAGGCGGATCACAATTCTGCCAGTGGCTATTGCGGGTACATGTCAGCTGTTCAAAACAGCTGACATGTCCCGGCTTTGAGGTGGCCTCACATCAAAGCGGGAGATACTGACATTGGCATATTAGTATGTCCGATGTCAGTAAGGGGTTAAAACTGGTCAAAAGTCATCTTACCAATTATGTCACTCACAAAGAAAACCAAAGTGATTTCATGGTCTCCAGAGGCACAAGTTTCTTTTGACAAACTAAAGACTCTTTTTACTTCTGCACCATTGCTAGTCCTTCCAAATCAGTTTGATGTCAAAGTAGATGGCTCAGACTTTGCTGTGGGAGCCATTATGTCACAGCAAGGAGGAGACAAGATGCAGCTTCATCCATGTGCATTCCTTTCTCATACCATGTCATCTGCAGAAAAGAACTATGACATTGAAAATAAAAAGCTTTTAGCTATTAATGTCACCTTCTTTGAATGGAGACATCTTTTGGAAGGGGCCAATCATGCTCTAACTGTCTTTACTGTCCACAACATTTTAGAATTCATCCATACAGCTAAGAGGTTGTTTGTAAGACATGTATGTTGAGCGTTATTTTTCTCCAGGTTTAATTTCCTAATTTATCTGCCTGATTCAAGAAAATGCAAAGCTGATGCTCTGCCTAGGATATCTACTGAACCTCAGGAGAGATCTAACATTGACTGTACCATTCTACATCCAAAATTTTTGGGGGAATACTGGAATACTGAGAATGTTTAACGAAGATTTTAGATGGATACCAAACTGACATTTTTCTTAACCATCCTTCTAAAGACATTGATCTTTCTTTTAACCCTGCTGTTCTGTTGGTCAAAAATGACCGACTTTGAACTTCAATATTCTTTAAAATATTCAAGATGCGGCTCTGAAACCCGTGGCCGACCGACCCATCCTCATTTAAGTCAATCAACCACAAGTTTCATAACCGCATCTTGAACACCCCAAAAAATACCAAAGTTCAAAATAGGTCTCCCCAGACCGAACAGAACAGCAGGGTTAAGGAGAAGATGCAGAACCACCAAATATATGTCCCAGAATCTGCTTGACTTGATGTCCTCAAACTTGTCCATGACTCTAAACTTGTAGGACACCCTCGAGTCATGAAAACGCAAGAACTACTCTTTCGATCTTCTTGGTGGCCTTATTGCAGGAAGAATGTGAAAAAATATGTTTCCTCCTGTTTAACCCCTTTCTGACCTCGGACGGGATAGTACGTCCGAGGTCAGAAGCTCCTATTTGATGAGGGCTCCGGCGGTGAGCCCGCATCAAAGCCGGGACAGGTCAGCTGTTTTGAACAGCTGACATGTGCCCGTAATAGTCGCGGGCAGAATCTCGATCTGCCCGCACCTATTAACTAGTTAAATGCCACTGTCAAACGCAGACAGCGGCATTTAACTACCGCATCCGGCCGGGCGGCCGGAAATGACGGCATTGCCGACCCCTGTCACATGATAGGAGGTCGGCGATGCTTCAGTATTGTAACCATAGAGGTCCTTGAGACCTCTATGGTTACAGATCCCCAGCAGCTGTGAGCGCCACCCTGTGGTCGGCGCTCACAGCACACCTGATTTTTTGCTACATAGCAGAGAACAGCAGATCGCTGCTATGTAGCAGAGCCGATCGTGCTGTGCCTGCTTCTAGCCTCCAATGGAGGCTATTGAAGCATGGCAAAAGTAAAAAAAAAGTTAAAAAAATGTGAAAAAAATAAAAAAATATAAAAGTTTAAATCACCCCACCTTTCGCCCCAATCGAAATAAATCAATAAAAAAAATCAAACCTACACATATTTGGTATAGCTGCGTTCAGAATCGCCTGATCTATCAATAAAAAATGCATTAACCTAATCGCTAAACAGCGTAGCGAGAAAAAAATTCGAAATGCCAGAATTACGTTTTTTGGGTCGCCGTGACATTGCATTAAAATGCAATAACGGGCGATCAAAAGAACGTATCTGCACCAGAATGCTATCCTTAAAAACGCCAGCTTGGCATGCAAAAAATAAGCCCTCAACCGACCGCAGATCATGAAAAATGGAGACGCTATGAATATCGGAAAATGGCACAATTTTTTTTAATTTTTTTTAGCAAAGTTTGGAATTTTTTTTCACCACTTAGGTAAAAAATAACCTAGTCATGTTAGGTGTCTATGAACTCGCAATGACCTGGAGAATCATAATGTCAGGTCAGTTTTAGCATTTAGTGAACCTAGCAAAAAAGCCAAATAAAAAACAAGTGTGGGACTGCACTTTTTTTGCAATTTCACTGCACTTGGAATTTTTTTCCCGTTTTCTAGTACACGACATACTAAAACCAATGATGTCGTTCAAAAGTACAACTCGTCCCGCAAAAAATAAGCCCTCACATTGCCAAATTGATGGAAAAATAAAAAAAGTTATGGCTCTGTGAAGGAGGAGAGTGAAAAACGAACATGGAAAAACGAAAAATCCCAAGGTCACGAAGGGGTTAACATGTGCATTGAACAAGACACCACAATCTTCTCCTCTAGGGCTCCTTCAACCTCTTACAGTTTCATCCAGGCCTTGTGGATCAATGTCAATGGATTTTATCATGGACCTACCTCTATCAAAAGAAATTACTGTTATCCTTGCTATCGTGGATCAGCTCACAATAATGGCCCATTTTATTCCAACTAACGGATTTCCTACTGCTGAACAAACTACAGAATTAATAGTCAAAGAGATTTTCTAGGCTGCATGGAATTCCTGACAATGTAATTTCTGATAGAGGTGTTCAGTTTACTTCAAGATTTTACAAAAAATTCAGCACAGCTTTAGGAGTCACTGTCAACTTTTCTACTACCTACCACCCACAATCCAATGGCAAGACTAAAAGAACTAACCAAACTCTTGAACAAAACCTGCGCTGTTTTATTTCTTACCTGCAGGATGACTGGGTTTACAATTTATCAACAGCAGTGCCTGTTGTTACTGATAGACTTACAAAGTTGCAGGAAGGTCAGAAACAACTGAGATGTTAGAGAGGTTACAAATGACCCAAAAAGATTACAAAGAAACACACAATAAGCATTGCAAAGCCCCTCCTACCCTTCAGGTCAGTGACAAGGTTTGGCTATCTACAAAAAATTTGAAAACAAACATACTATCTTCTAAATTGGGTCAAACATTCATAAGACCTTTTCAAATTTATGCACAAATTAACCCTGTTGCTTTCTGTTCAACACTTTTTCTAACAGCCTGAAAATTCCCTCCTGTTACATGTATCCTTGCTCAGTGAGAACTAGGGTTGAGCGAAACGGGTCGGCCATTTTCAGAAGTCGCCGACTTTTGGCAAAGTCGGGTTTCATGAAACCCGACCCGACCCCTGTGTGGGGTCGGCCATGAGGTCGGCGATCTTCTGAATCTGCTATCGGAATTCCGATACCGAGTTCCGATATGTTTGCAATATCGGAAATCGGTATCGGAATCCATATTTAAGTGTAAAATAAAGAATTAAAATAAAAAATATTGCTATACTCACCCTCTGACGCGCCCTGGTACTAACCGGCAGCCTTCCTTCCTTAGAATCAGCGCGTGAAGGGCCTTAGATGACGTCGCGGCTTGTGATTGGTCGCGCGACAGCCCATGTGACCGCTCGCGCGACCAATCACAAGCCGCGACGTCACCGAAGGTCCTTCAAGCGCTGATTCTTAGGAAGGAAGGCTGCCGGAAAGAAGCAGGGCGCGTCCGAGGGTGAGTATATACCTAATAGGAATATACTCACCCTCGGACGCGCCCTGCTTCTTTCCGGCAGCCTTCCTTCCTAAGAATCAGCGCTTGAAGGACCTTCGGTGACGTCGCGGCTTGTGATTGGTCGCGCGAGCGGTCACATGGGCGGTTGCGTGACCAATCACAAGCCGCGACGTCATCTAAGGCCCTTCACGCGCTGATTCTAAGGAAGGAAGGCTGCCGGTTAGTACCAGGGCGCGTCAGAGGGTGAGTATAGCAATATTTTTTATTTTAATTCTTTATTTTACACTTAAATATGGATCCCAGGGCCTGAAGGAGAGTTTCCTCTCCTTCAGACCCTGGGAGCCATTGGAAACCCAATGCACTGCATTGGGTTTCGTGTTTCGGCCGACCCCAACCCCGACTTTTTTATAAGATCGGCCGATTTCACTCGACCCAACTTTTGAAAAAGTTGGGTTTCGTGAAACCCGACCTGATCCTATAAAAGTAAAAGTCGCTCAACCCTAGTGAGAACCCATTTCCAGGAACAACTCAGCCACCTCCTCCACCAGAAAAAGTCCATGGTGAAGAAGAGTACATTTTGGATAAAATTCTGGACTCTAGAAGATTACAATATTTTGGTGCAATGGAAGGTTTACGGATCATAAGATAATTCATGGAACCGGAAGGCAATGTACATGTACCTAAGCTAATAAGAACATTTTATCAGAAACATCCAGAGAGGCCAGCACCTGAGATGTCCGCTTGTGAACCAGGCAGCAGCTCAGCGCAACACACTTCAGGAGAGATTACGCTTCTGTGTCAGTGTGTGCCATCTGGCATGGATAGTGACCACTGATGTGACTGCACTCCAAATCATCTGGATCGTCTTGGGACATTATGAGTTATCTTCACATGGGACAGGTGAGATATATTGTTGTTTATTGTTTTTCTTCTACAGATGAGTATAAATGTGCTTTTTTATTTCAGATAAAAGTGTCAGTGTCAGGACTTGAACCCAACAGCTCTTGTGGACCAGGCGGCAGTTCTTCCCTCTGAGCTATTCAGCTCGCTGAACAGTTCCTTGCTAACTCAGATATTAGTACCTGTGTTGTTCCTGATTGTCTCCACCCTGAGTTCTTGATTGGCTCCACCCTGCATTCCTGATTGGCTTCACCGTGCAATCTCCTAATTGAACTCCCTATTTAAGTCTGGCATTGCACTTCCTTCCTTGCAAGATTATTGAGCTCCCAGCATTTAGTCAAGTTTTCCTTTCACCGGCTGCATGATCCAAACTTAATTGCTGCTCCCGTGTACCGACCTCTGGCTAATTTCTGACTATGCAATCTGCCAGTGCTGCCCCTAGTGGTTGCAATACTAATACTCTAACTCCGTTCAGTTCATAACAGTGACTGTTTGTCTTTCAACTAAACAATTTTATTCTGGCTGTATGATTTTTAAAGTCTAAATGTAATAGTGGCCATAAAACAGCTGACATCAACCCCACAACCATTGCCACACTTGCCACCACACAAGGGCAAGTGGGAAGAGCCGGCAAAGCACCAGAATTGGTGCATCTAATAGATGCTCCTTTTCTGCAGCTCCAGCGGGCTGCTATTTTTAGGCTGGGGGGAAAATCCATGGCCACTTACCAGTCTGAGAATATCAGCCCCCAGCTGTTTGCTTTAGCTTGGCTGGTTGTCAAAAATCTGGAGGACCTTTTCTCTTGTCCTTTTTTTAAATCGTTTATTTAAATAATTTTAAAAATCAGCATGGAACCTTTCTATTCTTGTTAACCAGCTATGACAAAGCCTGTTTTAGCTGTGCTGGTTATCAAAAATAGAGGAGACCCTACATTTTATTAAAATTTTCTTTATTTAAAGCACACAGGTGCCAGCTGATGTATACTCTCATCAGCAGCGCCTGCTTCCGCTGTTATCAGAGTAGTACTCTCTTATCAGTCAATGTTTATGACCAGTGGTAACCTTTTACTGCCGATAAAAGGTGCTGGCTCACGCTGTCATTGGACAGAGTGGGAACCGCAGCTCTCTGACAGGCCGCAATGATCTTTCACTGGTGTTTCTCACACTATCAAGCAGATGATAGCATGGGAAACTCCCGATGTTTGGGGTGCTAAACCCGAACAGTAACAAGGATATCCTGGAGAAGTCTGTGTTCGGGGTCCATGCACTAATAATAGGTATCTAGTGCGGACCCTGAACTTTACTGTTCGGGTTCACTCATCTCTAATCCCTACTCATTAGGGTTGATCCTACTGATAGATTTAAGAAAATATTTACAGTTTGATATATTTTAGAATCATCCTATGAAAAGTAAAGTGATTATTTGATTATTGGTATGAAACAATACTCTGTGTAGTCCTTTGAGAATTCTGCTAATAGCGTTCTCCTATTAGAAATACTAATGTGACAAATCTGAGGACCTTTATTTTGCTCCATGCTGCCGTAATCACTCATTAGCGTATCACAATTAAGCAGTGAGTTGAGAGGAGGATGAGGTGACAGAGAGGACACCTCCTCTAGCAGATTAGAAGCCATGGGTGCTATTGACTGTGGATCTAGGAGGTTTAAGGGTACCGTCACACTGAAACGACGCTGCAGCGATACGACAACGATGTCGATCGCTGCAGCATCGCTGTGTGGTCGCAGGAGAGCTGTCACACAGACAGCTCTCCAGCGACGAACGATCCCGAAGTCCCCTGGTAACCAGGGTAAACATCAGGTGACTAAGCACAGGGCCGCGCTTAGTAACCCAATGTTTACCCTGGTTACCAGCATAAACGTAAAAAAAACAAACAATACATACTTACATTCCGTGTCTGTCCTCCGGCGCTGTGCTTTCCTCTGCACTGTCAGCACCAGTGAGCCGGAAAGCAGAGCGGTGACGTCACCGCTGTGCTTTCTGGCTGGCCGGTGCTGACACAGGATGCAGGAGGAGTGCAGAGAAGCAGAGCGCCGGGGACAGACAGCTGAAGGTAAGTATGTAGTGTTTGTTTTTTTTACGTTTACGCTGGTAACCAGGGTAAACATCGGGTTACTAAGCGCGGCCCTGCGCTTAGTAACCCGATGTTTACCCTTGTTACCAGTGAAGACATCGCTGAATCGGCGTCACAGCGGGAGATCCAGCGACGAAATAAAGTTTCAGACGATCTGCTACGACGTACGATTCTCAGCGAGGTCCCTGATCGCAGTAGCGTGTCAGACACAGCGAGATTGTGACGATATCGCTGGAACGTCGTGCCGTCCTAGCGATCAAAGTGCCACTGTGTGACGGGACCCTAACACTACATGCGGTTTTTATGTTGCATAACAGAAAGGAATAAAAAAATAAAAGATAACCAAAATATGTTTGTACTTTACCCTTATGCAACATGACAGGGATAATTATATTATAAACCCTTACATAAAATTCGAGACATAAATTTCTAGTAATGATTAGAGATGAGCGAATTTGCTAGGGTTCCATCTTATTCGGCAAGCTATAGCGCTTGCCGAATAAGCTGCAGAGGAAGACCGGCTTCCTGGATCAAGCCTGCTGATCAGCTGATCGGTGCCGCAGCTGCATGTGTCGCGGCTGTGTGACAGTCACGACATGTGTATGGAGAGCCCAGCAAACAGGCTTTCCATGTATGTGTTGTGACTGTGACACAGCCGCGTCACATGCAGCTGCGGCGCTGATCAGCTGATCGGCCGGCGCAATCCAGGAACCCGAGCAAATTCACTCATCTCTAGTAATGATAACAGATAGCAGAATAATATCTGCCTTGCAGCAGTGGAAGTGAAGTTAATGAAATGTGGAATATGTATCACTGGTTTGGTGGGAGGGGAGGTACAATGAACTGGGACCACGAATAGGATGAAATTCATCCCCAGTTACGCAAATCTCTTCATGAAGTTAGACTTTTTTTCAATTTGGCCCCACCAGATGAGCTGACTGTCTGGTTAAACTACATTGATGATGTTTTCTCCTATGGGAAGATAATCAAGATAGTTTGGAGATATCGTTGAGGGGGATAAATTAAAATGAGTTTAAATGTACAAAGGTGGAAGATTATGTAAATCAGAGTAATATTTTGAATAGAAGATTTGAAGAAAAGAACTTCAATTATCAAGAATTAGAAAAACTAATTGTTGTAATACAGATAATGGATAGGGGGGACTATAACAGATCCAAAATCACTGATAGGTCAAGAAAAAAAAAAGATATTGCAGGAGCACTCATACTGAATATACCAAGATTCAGAGCATAGGGTAAATTAACAATCGATAAACTTCCTCACAAATTAAATTCAATGGAGATTCCAAAATAGAAGCATACAATAAATGTAAGATTATATATGGCAGCCATAGTAAAATGTTAAAAACCTCCACTGTGTCATATAAAAATATATTCATGTCACTCATAAATTGGATCATAAATAGCCATACAGAATTTAATCTCTAGCAGTAGCAGTAAACAGGAGGCATAAAACATGAGCAGACATAATGTGGCTCAGCGTATCAAATTAATATTGATATGTCTATAAATGGTTATAAAACAATAACAAAGTTAAGTTAAAGGGTGTAAATAGGGCATTGTAAGAGCCTTCCTAATGAATATACACTGTTATACTTTGATTTATAATACCTTTCTTAAATTAGGTATGTCACATGAAGTGAAACGCACATCAATCAGACATTTATGACACATCCTATCAGTTTGGCATAAATTTCCCAAATAAGAAAACATCTCTAAAGAAGTTTTCTAGGCTTTTCATATGAAAGATTTATACTCATGGAATTTCGCCAATTTGCAGAAAAGGGAATCCACTATACTCAGTAGAATGGACTCAGATACACTACCATGCTTTGCCTAGATAAATAATCATGGGATGAGACAATCCAGTGGTCAAAATCGAATACATAGCATAAAAAGTGATATATTGATGGGTTATTCTAAAAGCACGCCACTAATTGAAAAAGCCCTTCAATTCAGGCATCACATAATACCATCTGAAATTATCTATAAGAGATAGAATTAACCATAGATGGTATTCTGGTTGTAAAGATGCTGATAAAAGCCAGTACAGCAATTCAAGCTCTGACCCCAACATAGACGGCTTTCAAATAATTATTCCTTTAATTGAAGAATTGCTCCACTTCTCTAGAGAGTATCTCACTAAATGTATTCTTTAATAAATCTGGACTGGTGAAAAAAGGTATGGGCTTAGTCTTTTAATGAAATGGCCTATTTTAGAAATTCAAAATAAACATTTTTTTTATTTATTTTTGCATCACCTCATTCTGGGAACTAACACTATTATGTTACTGCCAAATCTGTAATAGACTTGATTGTAAGGGACGAGTTGTATTTTTCACAACAAAGTTTTGGGCTGCATCTAAATTATTAACTTTTATAAATCTTGTCAGAGATAGTGAGTGTGGACAGTAATTGATCCATTGTATTTTTTAAATAGTTAGTAGTATCGAAAAGCTTCATATTAACTTTTTTTATGCATCTGATTCTTTACCATTAGACTGTTACCCCTTTTTGTTTGTATAAGAAAAAATCACTACATTCCAATAGTTGTAATTATGTTATTTTTCTATAAATGTGCAGCTACACAAAGGCTGTTTTCTTGCAATGCAAAAATCTATGTAAGTTACCGTATATGGCTAAGACAGTTTTTCATCAGTGTGCTGCATCCGGTTTTCATTCATTTTTAGTCTCTATGTCCTTTTTTATCAACAAAGTGGCATTTTCCCATGAAAAAAATTACAATCTTCTCCTGCCTATTAGGCAGTAAAAAATACAGGGGTGGACAAATCATTAGTACAATGTGTGAAGCTGGACAGGGGCCCAAGAGTTAAAGGGGCCCACTTCTGCCTTCAAATCAGCAAGCAGCTTTTGTCACAGACACAAAAGGGGGCACATAAACTGTTTTTGCATAGGGGTCATCTTCTGTCTTTGTACACCACTGAAAAAATGGATATCACCTGGATGATACGCAGATGACATTTCTGTGTTATCCTTTTTTCATGCGCCCATTTATTTACATTGGCAAGTTTAACCAATGACATGGCTCAAAGCGAGCGTCTTCTTTTTATTTTTTGTCGACACTAAGTATATAAAAACAGCAACATGTGAACATGCCCATAGATTATAATAGGTAAGTGTTCAATCTAGTTTTATTAAGATAGGTGCCCCTAATCTTTGATAGCTGCTCCTGTGCCTCAGACTTTTCTTTTTATAGACGCCTCTCCACTATTAACCCGTGGGCTTAATGTCAGTGGTCATAAAACAGCTGACATCAAATCCACAACTTTTACCCCACTTGCCAACGCACAAGAACAAGTGGGAAGACCTAGGCTAAGAGGCAGAATTGGTGCTTCTTATGGATGCATCATTTCTGGGGAGGATGAGGGCTGAAGTTCTTAGCCTGGGGCATGGCCAATATCCTTGGCTCTTTCCTAGACTATTAATATCAGCCTTCAGTTGTCTGCATAACCTTTGCTGCTTTGTAAATATGGGGAGGACCCCACATCATGTTTTTGGGGTTCTCCCCTATAATAACTAATAAAAACTAAACAAACATCAGTAAGCTGTCGTTTGGCCCCTTCACAGAATATTACCATCAGCCCCCAGCCATTGGCTTTCCCTCAGCTGGTTATGAAAATTACTGAGGACCCCACAGCCATTTTTGTTTTCTTTTATTTTGTATCTGTTAACAAGTTCAGTAAAATTAACACCCAAGGTAACCTTAGTTCACAGCCTCAAGGTGTTCCAGCTGCTGGAAATACAAGTAACCTTAAAGTGTCCATCAAAGTTTCCCATGAGGTTTCTGGGCCTCGCAACTATCAGGAAACCTGGTGGCTGTAAACTCTGGTAACATTTAGGGTTACCTGAGTTCACAGCCACTGGATTACACCATTGCTTGAGTTCTGGACTGATGAATGCCAGAATGCAGAGTGCCAGACTTGTGGCCGTGCATCAGTCCAGCACTGGAGCTGCTATGTACTCAGGTGACCTTACAGTAAGGTTATTTCAGTTCCCAGCAGCCCTGCCCTAGTGAGGAATGGGTGCTGTGAACTGAGATAACTGTCAGCTGTTAAACAAGAGAAGAGGGTACCTCACACCATTTTTTAACTTTATTTATTTCACAGGCACTGACTAGTAACAACCCTCAACATCGTATTACTGCTCTACCTTTTATCAGTGAGGCATTGTGAGAAGTTATCCATTGACATTACACTTGTGTGTGTGTTTATTTGGGGGTGTGGGTGCACTGCACACAAACACAAAAATGTTTTTAAATGGTTTTATATCCCACTGCTTGTCCATTGATGTTAATAAAGCTTATATTTTTATTGATTAATCAGGAATGCGCATCTTATATTTATTGGTCTTTCTTGCCCCTTCATACTGTGTTTAGTTTACCCTACAAGATGTAGCAGTCTTTAATATTTTTGCTCACATTGCTTACAGTCTAGTTCCTCTCACTTATATTATTGCTATCAGTGAGAACAGGCATACGTTGATGAGAGTAGTTCTCTCATCAACAGACACCAGTGACCAGCAGTAACCTTTTTACCGCTGGTCACAGCTGCTGGCTCACACTCTGTCATCTGTGTGACAGCGTAAGAAGAGGAACCCTCTGACCGGAGGTAACAAAATTACCGCTGATCAAAGCTGGTCTTTCCCACGCTATCACATAGATGAGAGCATAGGAAATGCCAGATGTTCGGGCCCCCCATTCATTTGAATGGCTACCAGGTTCGGGTTCAAGTTCGAGTACTATTTTGGTACCCGAACTGAACTATTTTTAATGTTCAACCGAACCCGAGGGACCTGAACATCCACGGGTCCACCCATCACTAGTCAGGACAAGAGATGGAGTGACAAATATATATTTTTTGTCTCTTTTAAAGACTATAATGCTGATTTACAATACTGTGTTTTAACATACTAAATCTGAGCATTGAATGGTTGCCATAGGCAACAAAAACAGATTTTCCTCGAAAACATTTCATAAATATACCACGAGTAATTCTGAATTTGTTCTATACACATTAGTAGGAGGAAACAATATTTTTTCCTTCTTTATTAAAGTGTTTTATATTACAAGAGGTTTTGCTCTCTTGGGCTGAAGACTTGACACATTATTGCAGAGTCAAATCACAATATAGATTAAATCACACAGTAATTTTTTTTTGGGAATGTGTCCATGGAATTGAACACAAACTAACTGGATGATTTCTTTGTAACTTTATGCAGATGTAATATAAATATGTAAATGAACATCAACGTTATTTTCAATTTCCAGTGCTATGAAATCCCGAGGTGCATTTCTATGAATATTATGCCATAAAAATGTGACTCGCCATATGTCATTTTTAATATGATCGGATTTATCATCCAAAACTTATCACTATCTCAGAGATATGTTATCTTACATTAAGATCAGCCCAAGACCCTCAAGTAAATGATGGGCTTTAAATTAATGGAACCTCAAAATCACTAAAATACTTAAGATATAAGCAGGGGAGTATATAGTGAAGAGCTCATAGCAATATGAAGAAGGGAGACCTCTGCTCTGGATCTTCATTTAGGACCCTAAGCAGACTAGATAGAAACCACCGGAGACTAGACGGAGGTGGACATGACTTGGGGATGGGTGGACTGAGAACTCTTGCAGCCTTTGTTTGTATTGCAGTGTAGATTTTAAACAAGAGTGTTGTTGCTTTAAGAGGAAGGAGTTTAGATGTTTGTGCCTGGTGCATTACTGTGAGGAGGGTGGGGCTTATATAGGGGAGGCAACTCTGGCTCTCCCTCTTTCTCTCACAGGATGGACAGGAGGAAACATTACCCGCGCTCCCGCCCTGTTTATAATCTCTGTCCTTAAACTTTTTAATTATTGCTTGTATAATGATAAATGCTTTATTGTATTTTTTTATTTATTTGTCATTGTATATCTTGTACCAGGTTCAATTGTATATTGGCTATAAAGAGTTATTATTTGCGGTAACCTTCTAAGCCCAAGGGAAGGGCAATCCTTCAGCCATGGTTCCCTGGAGGTTTCCTCCACAGGGGGTTTTTCCTCTCCTGAGAGCTGTAGGATGACTCTTTGTGAGTCGGGGGTTTGCCAAGTTTAGTCCCATTAATGCTTTTGCAGGGACTCCTAGTTTTTAAGTTTGCAAAAATGATTTAATTATTAAAAAAAAAAAAGTGTCAAATGAGACTTGGAATTTATAACCCGTCACGGCTTTGCGGTTTAGGAGCCAGGTGGAAGTTGCAGACAAGTTAAGGTGGACTCATTTTAACTAATAGAGGATGTAAAACCTCATGGTGGTGAGCAGGCTCGGCTTTGGTGGCCAGCCTCAAGGACATTGTAGTGGTAACATCAATCAGGGGCGGGCACAGTGGTTAAGCACATGAGTGAGGATAATAGGGTCATTGGTATCCTGAAAGTTTACTGGCTCTGCTTGAATGGCAAGCCAGTGCGTGCCGCCCCTTTATGGCTGTCTGTCCTGGTGCTGTATGTCAGACAGCTGGGGATATCGCAGTACTTGTGAATCCCAATGTACTAGCACTCCACCTGACTCCTACTGTGATTATTTAATCCTGTGATTTGAATAAAAGCTGTGGCCATTTTGACAACCAAAATAACGTGTTTTGTGTATTTCTTTTAGTACCTAGGTTTACAGTAGTTATGGTGGTTTTAAGAAGGAGTGGTGTCCATCCCATATCCAAAAGTCATGCCACCGAGCACTAATTACACAGACTGCACTCTTTTAGTAGGTTGGATCAGGCCAGCAAGATGTAATGTTTATGCATGTATTATACAGTAGATATTCCATATGTACAGTATATATATATATATTTATTAATATATAAATATATATATATACTAGATTGTGGCCCGATTCTAACGCATCGGGTATTCTAGAATATGCATGTCCCTGTAATATATGGACAATGATGATTCCAGAATTCGCGGCAGACTGTGCCCCTCGCTGATTGGTCGAGGCAACCTTTATGACATCATCGTCGCCATGGCAACCATTATGACATCATCGTCGCTGTGCCCATTGCTGACTGGTCGAGGCCTGGCGGCCTCGACCAATCAGAGAGCCAGGATTTCCAGGACAGACAGACAGACAGAAAGACAGACAGACAGACAGACAGAAAGACAGACGGAAAAACCCTTAGACAATTATATATATAGATATAGACAGACAGACAGATATAGCTACTGTGTACGTATATATATTGGTACCCATGTAAAGATAGATCGATAGATAGATAGATAGGTAGAGAGGTAGATAGAAAGATAACAGATAGATGATAGATAGATATATTGATAGAAAGATAATAGATAGATTGATAGGTTGATAGATAGATAGATGGTAGATCGATAGATGGTAGATAGATAGATAGATAGATAGATAGATAGATAGATAGATAGATAGATAGATAGATAGATACCGTAGATAGATAGATAGATAGATAGATAGATAGATAGATAGATAGATAGATAGATAGATAGATAGATAGAGAGGTAGATAGAAAGATAACCGATAGATGATAGATAGATATATCGATAGAAAGATAATAGATAGATTGATAGGTTGATAGATAGATGGTAGATAGATAGATGGTAGATAGATAAATAGATAGATAGATAGATACCGTAGATAGATAGATAGATAGATAGATAGATAGATAGATAGATAGATAAAAGGTAACAAAAAAATGGGCTTATTAGTCCATAGAGACTGTGACAATTCGGTTCTGAAGTGTGAAGCTTTATCAAACGGCTTGAGAAAGGTTCACATTTCCGAACTGAAACGTACACGTTAAGACACTATAAAAATATATCCTGTGTCTAAACTGCTAGAGAAATGTGGCACACTGCTAAAAGAAATATATTAGTATTAATAAGTTATTGTCTAATTATTTATTGTTCACTTAGTCACAATTTTGAGAGGTTGAAAAACCCATGACACTAATAGACTAAAGAAGTAGCTGTCTCAGACACAAGGTTTTATGGCAAAACAGTTTACAGAAATGATTTTATTACACTTTTTCAATACATATGGTAATGTGAGTTGCAATTTTAAACAGCTGACACTTTGTATGTACACTGATACGTTGTAACAAGCCCATCAACTGTATAAAAATGTGTTCAGAACTCTGGTTTTCGTCTGATTAGAGTATTGCCATTCACTACAGTAAGCAAAGTAATTGAACATGGTGAAAAAATATAATTTACATTGAATTAGAGAAATCGTAGTATTCTCCAGTGATTAGGCTTCATTTGCATAAGGCTAGAAAATCTATAATTTCACAGTTTAGCATTTTTCCCTTACAAAAAAAATACATTGCTATGGCTCCTTGTGGAACTTGTATAATGTAGTTGAAATATCATATTATTTTCTGAATTCTAGTAACACACAAGGTTTGACCATTTAACTCCCACTGCTCCTGATAATGGGGACGTCCGTGGTCCTATGCATGATAAAAATGTGTCTGCTAGAGATGAGTGAAGATATTTGAGTGAAATTTAATTCTACTTGAATATTACAAAAATCCTCATTCGCCAAAAAGAGGATTTTTTTGAATTTCACTTCCACTCAAATGGAACACAATGGCAGACCCTGATCATCATCTTGCTGAACCGTAAAGGGTTATCACATGATTAAAAAGAAAAACTAACAAAATACATATTTTCCGATTACTACTCACCTCTTTGGCCCTTCCACCCATCATCATCCATTCAGTTCCTGTTGGACCTTCCTATCACCGCCGCTTGTGCTGAAATCCCAGGGCATCTTACGCTTGGCGAGGCTAAGAACGGTTCTGTGCATGTGTGCTGAAGGTTCTGGTGCATATCATGATGTGATGACCTATTTCACACTTTCACAGAACCCTCATAGGCCTCAACAGAGCCAGAAGGCCTAATGTGAGGAGGTCCAGGCATTCAGTGCTCATGGTGATGATAAAAATATGTGACGACAATCGGATCAGTGACAATGAGGAATGGAGGGATCGGTAAGGTGAATATAAGTATTTTATCCATTTTTTTTACATCTCACATTTGTTATGCTCTAGGGTCTGTAGTGACCTCAGTTCATCATATGAGACATTACACCGCGTTCTAAATTATTATGCAAATTCTTTTTTTTCTCTAATTTTCCTAAATGCTCAATGCAAATTAGTCAGTATAATGCTCCAAACATCACATTTTATTGGACAAAACTCCCCATGATAACAGTATGTTTTTCAAAACTAAAAAAAAACTCAAAATGAACTATCCCATTATTATACGAAGTAGAGTTTCCAAACATTTTATAGGTTGTAAAGAACTGACAATGGTCATTTGTTGAATTTTCAGCATTAAGTGGTTCCATTTACTGAAACCAAAAGACTTTTCATCTAAAAAAACTTAGGACCTCTTCTTTGATATCATCTTTACAGTTCTTGCATCATTTGAATTTGTGAGTTTTTGGATAATTTTTGATTGAATTTCTTTGTAGATGTCAGAATAGCCTCACACAGGTGCTGTTTTGATGTGAACTGCCTCTCACACTCATTGATAATTTGCATGAGATGGTGCATTGTCATAAATGAAGATGATTTTGCTATGGATGGCACTGTTCTTTTTTGTATCATGGAAGACAGTGGTCAATTTGAAACTCTGTATACTTTGCAAAGGTCATTTTTACACTTTCATGGGCCTTAAAGGAGCCTACCAGCTCTCTCCCCATGATTCTGGCCCTAAACATGACTTCACCACCTACTTTGCAGCCTTGTTGGGAATTGATGTCCATCCACTAATCATGCACTACTGCATCGATCTTTAACTAATAGGGTTGCACGACACTCATCAGTAAACAAAACTGTTTCAAAATTATTCTTCAAGTATGTCTGGGACCACTGCAACCATTTCTGCTTGTTAACACTGTTTAGGGGTGACCAAATAGTAGGTTTATATACAACTGAAAGACTCTGGAGGAGCTTACACCTTGAGGTTTGCGGGACTCTAGAGGCACCAGCAGCTTCAAATACCTGTTAGCTGTTTCGCAATGGTATTTTATCAGCTGATTTCTTAATCCGATAAATTTGTCTAGCAGAAACCATCCTCATTATGCCTTTATCTGTCAAAGCTCATTTGTGATCTTTATCAACCACAGATCTCTTCAAAGTATGATGATCACACTTAAGTTTTCGTGAAATATCTAATGTTTTCATAACTTGTCCAAGGCATTGCACTATTTGATGCTTTTCAGCAGTAGAGAGATCTTATATATTGTATTCACAAATTGCTTGAAACCTGTGGCCTGCTTAATAATGTGACATGTCCTTCTTAGTAGTTTCCCTTTAATTGGGCTCACCTGGCAAACTAATCATCAAATGTGTTTGAAAATCATTTCAATGATCCAAAGAGCCCTGAGACACAATACCATCCATTAGCTTATTTGAAAAACAAAAATGTAAATTTTTAGGACCCTTAAATTCAATTTGCATAATAGGAAATAGTACTAGAACACACTGGCGCTACACTGGTATGGGCTCAAGTGCTGCAGGTATTAGGCAGAAACTGTGCCTACACTGCCTAAAAATAAAACCAACTAAATATAATATAAATACCACGCTACAAGTGCCTAAGGTGTAACTACTTGCTGCTTGTTATGTGAACTACTCCCCACCTTAACCCCTTATGATGTTTAATGCACGCCTAAGTGTGTGAAATATACCGTATCGCACAAAGGTTCCTAGTGTGATATCTGTTTGCTGTTATAGATGCATTCAAGATGCACACACATTCGAGTAGGGTAACCGCAATTCTAAGGTATTTCTCAAGTGCATACTTTGGTATACTTAAAGATGTATCTCTTACCGTATCAGGCAGGGCATCATGTGCTGGTAGGGTTTGCTGAGCGGCTGCTCGTGGTGAGTGCACTGGAGGTAGTGGTCAGATCCTTGCCGGTATAGATTGCAGGTGTGAGGGCGCAGTTGTCCCCTGGATGGTGACAATTGGGTGGGCACACACCTGCTGGTACTAGACGCAGCAGGCAGAGGGTGCTGATAGTCAGTGCAGAGCCAGGAACGTCCCGGCCGGAGGTGGCCCTGGTTGCCCTGAGGGAAGATGGCCGATGCGGACAAGCAGGGTGTGACGTCACAGGCCTACAGAACCTTGCTAGGACAAGAAGCTAACCAATGCGTTTCAGAGTGTAACGCACTCCTTTATCAGGATACCCTGCTTGTCAGGGTCGGCATCTTCCCTCAGTGCAACCAGGGGCGCCTCCAGCACATGATACCCTGCCTGATAAAGAGATGCATCTTTAAGTATACCGAAGTATGCACTTGAGAGATACCTTAGAATTGTGGCTGTATCCATAACTATGCATGCCATAGTCATAGTCATTCCCAGTGCAGTGAATATTTATTTCTATATAGCAGGGGGCACAGTTAACGGCTCCTGCCTCTGTTACCAGCTGCTTTGCCCCTCCCCCACCTGCTTCTGGGACAATGACTTCTGTATAAGCTGACAGTGGCGTATTCAGCACAAAAAAGGTGCTGAAAAACTCGGCTTATACACGAGTATATATGGTAATAGGAAGTAGATGCCTATTTGGGAAAAAGTTAATTATCCTAGAATGTCATATTTCGTCATAAAATTCAAGTGATCTTTTATTTAATTACAATATGTTTATTTAATCAGATCTAATATTTCTATTATTATTTAGTGCTGGTGCTGGACTGTTTCACTAAGAGAAAAATGTAAATGAATATCTGGGCTGTGTGGCTGTAGGAACTGTACTGTGTATTTTGAGTTCAAGCCATTAATGCTGGCTTTGCTTCCAGTAAATTGATTTGATTTGTCTGAGCAGCCATCACAGAGATCTGACTTTTCCAGGACAAAGAATTTGCTAAGAGATTCTCAGCATAAGTCAAAATCATCTCCAAAAAAGCACAATACAGACAAGTCACAGCCTTTACATTTGCATTATAGAGTCAATAGCTCCAATATGTCTATTGGACTCCAATATGTCTGTGGAAGGAGAAGTGTGTCCATCAAATTCTATGCAATGTAGAGATGGGCAAACCCGAACAGTCAAGTTAGGCGTCCATACCAAGCACCTACTGTTCGGGCACGGACACTGAACGCGGACTTCATCATGAAAACCACGGCTGTCTGCATGGCGGTGATGATTTTACCGCCAATCAGAAGCTGTGTTTGCCACACCATCATGCACATGACAGCATGGCAAACACTGGATGTTTGGGCCCCCCAGTCAAATTAATCGGGTCCGGGTACTGTTCTGGTACCCGAACCCGAATTTTTTGTAACTGTTTGGCCAAACCCAAACATCCAGTTGTCCGCCCTTTTCTATTGCAATGTTATTTTATTGTAAAATATTTTACTCCTAAAGGGAATCTATTACCAGCTTTTTGCTGTTCCATCTGAGAGCAGCGTAATGTAGGGACAGAGACCCTGATTCCAGCAATGTATCTGTTACTGGTCTGCTTAAAAAACTAACACGAGCAGCACAATTTCTGCTGTGTTGTTAGTTAATGTCTACATTTGCTGATCACTCAAATTATCACTAACTAAATTCTACAATTTAGGAGCACCATTATTGGCCTCTTCGAGGCTTCACTGTAAGACTTTGCTAGCCACATTAACACTGACTCATTTCATTGCCGCTTGGATCTCGTGTGGTCATGACCTGAACAAGTAGCAGCCACAGTCTAGAAGAATCAGCAGGGGATCCTCAGAAGCATGCTGATCATCTAAGTGAAAGATAGTATAGACAGAACACACCGCTGCTGAAGAGTGTATAGTACATGTAGGACGGTATGTGAACTGTAGATAAAATTGTTGGTTGTTTTTTAACACTGTTTCTAAAGTTTATTTATTGCAGTAAAACAAAAATCACTGAAAACTACACATGTATATTAAAGGGATCTGTTAGTAAGAGCAACCCTCCCAAACCATCTATACGGGCAAGTAAGTCATAGAAATCAGAATAAAATTATACCATGATATATGCGATCTGATGTCTTATTCCAGAGAAATACACATTTTTCTTATATGAGAATGAGCGATCCTGGTTACGAGGACATAGAGCTGCATGAGAATCTGCCTCCAGAGCTTATTTTACATTTTACAAGAGGAGTTACCAGTGTGAAGTGTAATAGCTGCTCTCCTGATCTTGCTGCAGAGCTGCGTGTGGCTATAAGGCCGGGGTCACACTTGCGAGTGCAATGCGAGAAACTCGCATCAATACCCGAGTGCCGCCACAGTTCCACTCGCAAATGTGACCTCGGCCTATCTGACCCATCTGCAGGTTCCTCTCACCTTCCATCTCACAGGCAGACAGTGTTGCAATAAAGCAGAGCTCAGAGAAAAGACAAAAAGGAGTTTACAAGAAGGCATAGTTCAGTTCTCCTGTCCTGTGTTATTTACATATCTCACACTGGAAGCACCTAATTTTATGAAAAATATGCACTGGAGGCAGATTTTCATGCAGATCAATGTCTGGCCCAACAGCTCATTTACATATAAGAAAAATGTGGATTTCTCTGGAATAAAACATCAGATCGCAGATATCAAGGAATCATTTTATTCAGCTTCCTGATATGGAAATTTGGGTTGGATAAATCTATCCCGTGTGTGCTGCGGCCGTTCCCAATAAGACTGAGTATTTTGAGCACTCAAGAATGAGTCTGTACACCATTGTGACAGGAAAGCATTCCATCAATACTGATCCTTTATTTCCTGATACATAGTTTTATAATTGCATATAGAAAGGAGTGGTTAGGGGTGGTTAGTTAATTACCATATTGTCTAGCTCCTCTGTTATTGGTTATCTGAATATACAGTATATGGAATATTGTGATTAACGCACATATGATTGCTGATTAAGCAACTAAAATGTATCTCTGCATCTCGTACAAAGTTTAGACATCTCATCAGCAATTAAGACATCTGGAGTTCTTCCGCTTTTTGGGGTGGAAATCACCGAACAGTCTGTCTGGCTTATATCAGTTTATGTCAGCCATTTTAAGCAATTGATTATAGTGTATATAGATATATTTGCATTTATATGAGTATATATGATTATAGAGGAGTATACATGAAAGTGAGATCTACATGATATAAATATTTCCATCACATTCCTATGAACTACATGCCCGTATAGACGGCTTAGGAAGGTTGATCCTACTGACAGATTCCCTTTAAAGTTAGTTAGAATTTCCTCTTATCTAAACTAACATACAACATATAAAGTAATAACTGCTGATTTCAGCCTCTGCACATACAGAAATATGCAAGACTTAGAAATGATAGTGAAAAAAACGATACACTTCTATTAAAGTGAATCTGTCAGCTGCAAAATTCATATAAGAGTTTGTACGGGTTCTTGCAGGGGATCTTGCGGGAACTAAGGGAACTATGCAATTAGTTTACAAATCTGGAGGAAACATTCTTTATGTTCATATTTAAATTGGGTGCTCAGAGCACCATGGATGTGGTCACCAGAGCTCGCACAATTTTGGAAGCTATCTCAACGCTGTCATTCGGCGGGGGGCTTATTCTTCAAAACCATCCAGCAGATTTTTAAACTAAAGATACTGAAAATAAGAGTTGAAAGTTGACAGACTCTCTATAATGTAATGCTGGTTGATGCAAAAGCTGCAGTGCTCTTCTGTATAAATGCTATACATTTTATATTAAATAATTGTTTGCACATAGCATCTAAATCTAGCAAAATATGTACATTAAGTCATTTTTATTTTAATAATGAAAAATATTCTCATGTTCATTGTTTTATGTATTGTAAAACTGAAAGATTACACATTAAAGATGATATTGCATTGCTTCTATCCATTAGTAGAGGGCTCTGGCAGGAGGATATGCTCTTTCTGTTTTTATTCAATTAATTTGTTTCTGCCAGGTGAAGTGAAGCAGCATGGAATAATAATGTGATGTATCATCTCAAATTTCCTAAAAAATGTAACTTTAATGTCCAATTTTACCTTATAAATGCAAACTGACAGCTTATGTCTACACTAGGAAAATTATATTACTGTGCCTATAAAAATGGGAAAAAGATGATATTTTAGATGATATTTTAGATGATATTTTAGATGATGAATTTTAGACACATGCATTATTTTATATCCTATAATCTACATTGCACAGATATTGATGGAGAAGTGCGATGCGCATCGCACAAAGTGTAGTATCGATATTAATCATTTATCAAAATGAATGACAAAGAGAACTGAAAAACTAAGGCTGTACTTTTTATTGTGTTTATGTCTCTTTTCTAGTGTAAAGCGATTGAAAAACACTGTGCTTGAGGTGCAGACAAGTTAATGATGCCTCTGCTCTACATTTTTCAAGAGACATACAAAAATTTCAGAAAAAAAAATGATGGAGCTTTACAGTCAGGCTTTGACACTGTTTTAACATTTCCAAACATTATTTTCTTGGAATAAACAAGGCTCGTTAAAGGGTCAACATTGACTTGTAGGATTGCTACCTTCAAATAGGTGGCACTAGAGTTCTAGCTCTCCTCCTCTCTGAAGAGACAATTTGCATAATTAGCATATTACCCAGAGGAGCATTGCAGCTTTAAATCTCCTCATCTCGGCATGCTTAGCATATCGATCTCCGCAAGGAGAAACGATACTTCTTGGATATTTCTTGGAATAAAGAAAGATGAAAACTGCACCAATTACGGCAATTTCATGATCAATAGGGGATGAGGCGCTAAAACGAGCACCAATTGCTTAAATGAGTGGGTAGAAGAGTTCTTCTGCCCTGATGTCTGATCATCTCTGCTTGGCTCTCCTTAGAAAGCAGAATGAGGGTTGTGCAGATTTATAGAAAGTCTATCGATCCAGAAAGAAGTTCAGAAGACCTTCAGAAGGAAGGGTATTAATATCTATTTAGTCTAGCCTGAAAGAAATAAAAGAAATCACCAAACAACTGGATATCAAAAGGCAACATGCTGAGAAAAGTCCATCAAGTGATATCATGGGACTTACAAATAATATCAAGGCAAGAATAAGGTTTGGCAGTGAGCTTCTCAAACGAAAAAGGGAATCTCGATGGGCAAAGATATGTCGCCATAAAATCAGAACACAAGTTTGGAAAGATCAAAACAGCATGACAGGAGTGAAATCTAGTATCTATGCGATATATATAATTCATGGAGATGGAATTATTAGAGTTTAGGACTCTCTTTCTGTATCAGAACCTTACTATGTTACACTATGGAATTAACGTCATTGTACTAGAGGTAAATTTAGGGACAAACCCCATAAATATTGAAGAAAGTAGGTATTAATTGGTTTATCTATGAATATATTTATTAATGTAAAAACAATTGTTCCACAATGTGCACATATCAATAGTACAAGCAAATATAAGAAACTTTTTCATGTGTTTGAGAGAAATTTGCTACATTCTCCTCTTAAGAATCACTTAATCTCCTCTTCGCTGCCTCCCGAAATCATCATTCACCCTGAAAAAGTTAGAATCCTTCCTGTTGAAACCAAAAGTGTCTGCCTCACTGCAGTATCAGATTACAGCTGCCAACTGAAATCTATGGAGAGTGAAGTGAGAGATAAGTTAGAAAACAGGCCGGAGCTGCACATACAGATCCTGCTATAGATTTCTAATGTTTTATCTCACAGTTGCACTGCTTTCTAGTTCTATAAAGTGTCCTCGTCGCTACTGCAGAATCTTAAGGTGTGTTCCATAGACACAGGAGAGCAAGAACCCCTCATGTTTCTGTGTGCTGTGTATGAGAGACATCATAGCAGTCATAATCGCCACCCACTATCTCAGAGACAACTGAAAATTAGAGATAGTTCCAGGTATAGGGTATTAAGCCCTTAAAAAAATGGAAATTTGTCAAAAATTTTGAAAATTTCGCAATTTTCCAACTTTGAATTTTCATGCCCTTAATTCAGAGATATGTCACACAAAATACTTAATAAGTAACATTTTCCACATGTCTAATTTACATCAGCACAATTTTGGAACCAACTTTTTTTTTGTTAGGAAGCTATAAGGGCTAAAAGTTAAATAGTGATTTCTCATTTTTACAACACCATTTTTTTTTCAGGGACCACATCACATTTGCACTGACTTTGAGGGGTCTATATGATAAAAAATATCCAAAAGTGACACCATTCTAAAAACTGCACCCCTCAAGGTGCTCAAATCCACATTCATGAAGTTTATTAACCCTTCAGGTGCTTCACAGGAATTTTTGGAATTTTTTTTTAAAAATGAACATTTTACTTTTTTTTTTTACAAACAATTTACTTCAGACCCATTTTTTTTTCTTTACCAAGGGTAACAGGAGAAATTGGACTCCAAAAGTTGTTGTGCAATTTGTCCTGAGTATGCTGATACCCCATATGTCGGAATAAACCACTGTTTGGGGCGCATGGCAGAGCTTGGAAGGGAAGGAGCACTGTTTAACTTTTTCAACGCAAAAATTAGCTGGAATTAAGATCAGAGACCATGTCGCGTTGGGAGAGCCCCTGATGTGCCTAAACAGTGGAAACCCCCCCACAAGTGACACCATTTAGAAAACTAGACTGCCCAAGGAACTTATCTAGATGTGTGGTGAGCACTTTTAACCCCCAAGTGCTTCACAGAAGTTTATAACGTAGAGCCATGAAAATAAAAATCATATTTTTTTCCACAAAAATGATCTTTTTGCCCCCCATTATTTATTTTACCAAGAATAACAGGAGAAATTGGACCCCAAAAGTTACTGTGCAATTTCTCTTGTGTACACCAATACCCCATATTTAGGGGAATACTACTTTCAAGGCAGCTCAGAAGGGAGAGAGTCATATCGGAATTCAGATTTGCTGGAATGGTTTGAGGGTGCCATGCCACATTGGCAGATCCCCTGAGGTGCCAGAACAACAGAAACCCCCAATATGTGAACTCATTTTACAAACTACACTCCCAAATGAATTCATCAAGGGGTGCAGTGATCATATTGACACCACATGTGCCTCACAGAATTTTATACCACTGAGCAGTGAAGAAAGAAAAAATTACATTTTTACCACTAAAATGTTGTTTTAGCCCCAAGTTTTTAATGAAGTAAATTTTTTCCTGAGTGCGCCAATACCCTACATGTAATCAGGAAATATTTTTCAGGCACAGTGCAAAGCTCAGAAGGGAAGGAGCGCCAGATTTTACTGTTATGGTTTGCAGGTGCCATGACCCACTGGGAGAGCCCATGAGGTGCCAGAACAGCAGAACCCCCAATAAGTGACTACATTTTATGAACTACACCTCTCAGTGAATTCATCTAGGGGTGCAGTGATCATATTGACACCATGGGTGTGTCACAGAATTTTATACCATTGGGAAGTAAAGACAAAATAACTATATTTTTACCACCAAAATTTTGTTTTAGCCAAAGATGTTACATTTTCACACAAAAAGTGGGTAAAAATGACACCAAAATTTGCCCCACAATTTCTACTGAACATGACAATACCCCATATGTGACTGTACAGGACTACTTAGCCATACGGAGAGACTCAGGAGGAGCAGAGCGTTATTTTCCTATTCAAGTGAATAGGTCTGTGCACATGTCATTGTGTTTCCATGGATCATGTGTCTGTGGACAAAACACGCTGACATGTCAATTTTTTAATGTCAGCACGGGCCACAAAACATCCCGCACACGTGCATACACATAACACACATGGATATCATCTGTGTGACATGCATCGGCGCCGGGGAAGAAGCGTTACAGTAAGCGCTGTTCCCAGGCGCCGTGTGCTGAACATGGCTCTCATCATTCTCCCCTTGTCTGCCAGCAATCAGCGCGAGCAGGTGAGAATGATGAGAGTCACATTTAAGTGATAAAAGAGACAGCAGACAGTTGCTGACAGGACTATTTCTCCCATCAGCCTACCTCTGCTGCTGCTAATAACAGTGACAGCAGGAGCGGCTGATGAGTGTATTCCTTAGCCGCCGCCTGTGCGATAAATAAATACATTTGAAAAATGGCGTGGGTTTCCATGTATTTTCTATAACCAGCAAGGCAAAACTCACAGCTGGGGGTTGCAACCCTCAGCTGTCATTTTCAGCAAGGTTGGTTATCAAGAATAGAGGGGTCCCCATGCTATTTTTTCAAAATGATTTAAATAAATAATTTAAAAAATTACATGGGGTCCAGCCTTGCTAAAGCTAACAGCTGGGGGCTGGTATTCTCAGGCTGGTACAGGGGAAGATACTGAGACCAATGTGTTTCACATGCTGCCGATTGAATAAGAGAGAGAGAGCATGTCTGTCTCGGAATTTTACTTCTACAAAAAGAGGGACATGTCCAGTCCCAGGTGTGGGGACAATGTCACCAGTCTATTGTATTTTTCATCCCCCCCATCCTGATTAAACCTGTTCCAGCACATGGACTGTGGACTGGATAGTCTATTGTCCCCCACTCTCAGCAACCATGCATGGTAAACATCAGAGGAGACATATATTCATGTAGAATACATGTGGGAGGATTATATATATATATCTATATATATATCTATATAGATATATATATAGATATATATATATCTACAGTGGGGCAAAAAAGTATTTAGTCAGTCAGCAATAGTGCAAGTTTCACCACTTAAAAAGATGAGAGGTGTCTGTAATTTACATCATAGGTAGACCTCAACTATGGGAGACAAACTGAGAAAAAAAAATCCAGAAAATCACAATGTCTGTTTTTTTAACATTTTATTTGCATATTATGGTGGAAAATAAGTATTTGGTCAGAAACAAACAATCAAGATTTCTGGCTCTCACAGACCTGTAACTTCTTCTTTACGAGTCTCCTCTTTCCTCCACTCATTACCTGTAGTAATGGCACCTGTTTAAACTTGTTATCAGTATAAAAAGACACCTGTGCACACCCTCAAACAGTCTGACTCCAAACTCCACTATGGTGAAGACCAAAGAACTGTCAAAGGACACCAGAAACAAAATTGTAGCCCTGCACCAGGCTGGGAAGACTGAATCTGCAATAGCCAACCAGCTTGGAGTGAAGAAATCAACAGTGGGAGCAATAATTAGAAAATGGAAGACATACAAGACCACTGATAATCTCCCTCGATCTGGGTCTCCACGCAAAATCCCACACCATGGGGTCAGAATGATCACAAGAACGGTGAGCAAAAATCCCAGAACCACGCGGGGGGACCTAGTGAATGAACTGCAGAGGGCTGGGACCAATGTAACAAGGCCTACCATATGTAACACACTACGCCACCATGGACTCAGATCCTGCAGTGCCAGACGTGTCCCACTGCTTAAGCCAGTACATGTCCGGGCCCGTCTGAAGTTTGCTAGAGAGCATTTGGATGATCCAGAGGAGTTTTGGGAGAATGTCCTATGGTCTGATGAAACCAAACTGGAACTGTTTGGTAGAAACACAACTTGTCGTGTTTGGAGGAAAAAGAATACTGAGTTGCATCCATCAAACACCATACCTACTGTAAAGCATGGTGGTGGAAACATCATGCTTTGGGGCTGTTTCTCTGCAAAGGGGCCAGGACGAATGATCCGGGTACATGAAAGAATGAATGGGGCCATGTATCGTGAGAATTTGAGTGCAAACCTCCTTCCATCAGCAAGGGCATTGAAGATGAAACGTGGCTGGGTCTTTCAACATGACAATGATCCAAAGCACACCGCCAGGACAACGAAGGAGTGGCTTCGTAAGAAGCATTTCAAGGTCCTGGAGTGGCCTAGCCAGTCTCCAGATCTCAACCCTATAGAAAACCTTTGGAGGGAGTTGAAAGTCCGTGTTGCCAAGCGAAAAGCCAAAAACATCACTGCTCTAGAGGAGATCTGCATGGAGTAATGGGCCAACATACCAACAACAGTGTGTGGCAACCTTGTGAAGACTTACAGAAAACGTTTGACCTCTGTCATTGCCAACAAAGGATATATTACAAAGTATTGAGATGAAATTTTGTTTCTGACCAAATACTTATTTTCCACCATAATATGCAAATAAAATGATAAAAAAACAGACAATGTAATTTTCTGGATTTTTTTTTCTCAGTTTGTCTCCCATAGTTGAGGTCTACCTATGATGTAAATTACAGACGCCTCTCATCTTTTTAAGTGGTGGAACTTGCACTATTGCTGACTGACTAAATACTTTTTTGCCCCACTGTATATATAGATATATATATAGATATATCTATATATCTATATATATATATATTTGCAAGCATGGGCTAACTTGCTGAATATATGTATTTTGTGGCATATATATGTACATTTTGGGGCATTTCCCTTCTACACATTACCTCGTGGAGCAAGGAGTGCAAAAAATAAAAGTGCAAAAAAAATCACAGGTAGTTAAGGGGTTAATATTGTTAATAGGTTTTATTTCATCTTGGCACCATCTAAAATCAATTTTGCTAGAATTTAATAGACAAACCAACATCTTGCTAATGTAAACGTTATCTTTGTAAATGGTTAATTTCTAGAAAGTGATATGGAAGTTTCTGTAATTTTCTTTTGGTACTTTATAGCATCGCGGAGACACCAGAGACATTTCTGTACAAATGACCATATTGTGTTTGCAATATAATGATGCATTTAATCTCGAAACCATACCAAGATGTATACAGAATAGCATTATACTTTATGCTACATTACTTTACAGTGTCATTAGCGGCTATCAAATTACTTATTTCAGTAAGAAACACCTGGTAAATCGGGCTAATGGCAAATCTTATGATAAGTTCATTACGCAGCTTCATCATAAACGCGTGTGCAAAATGGATCAATGATCTAACCAGGTTTTGTAGATGAGTTGTTTATGTAAGGAATGATATATTCCCATTCTGTCCTTATTTCTCTATACATGACTTTGTAGGGTATCCATGATAGTCAATGTATCAATAATTCACTTTTTATGTTTGCCATTTCCCACAAAATTTACCTATTTACCATTACAGATTATACTAATGTAAGCTTTTACTAATTCAATGTAAAATATATGATTCTGGAACAGATATTTATTGAAGGTTGAGAGTGATATTGTTATGAGTATTTGTGGCCGTTATTTTATCGTGGTTTGTGCCTGTCGCCATTATGGGCAGAGAGGTGTGTGGCAGTAATGATCACACACCTGTAACACGGAAGTAGAACACTATATCAACCTTAGAAGAAGCTCACGTGGCCATATTTATTGGTCTATGTGCCGTCCGTGTCTGCAATAAACTGGACATTGGACAGCACATGGTCCAATGTTATAGTTGTAGAAAAAGATATGGACTTCACACCCAAAATCATGAATTGATCTAATGCCGGAAGGCAAAAATGAACAAAACTGAAAATAAGGTTCTTAGTTTAATAATAGCTAACATTTATCAAGCTAGGAAAAAGTTTGAGAATCACTGAGAGGTTAGCCATGATGTGGCAGTGGGTTTCATACAATCTGATTAGACTGAGAGAGAACGAGACTGAGGGAAGATAGAGAAACCCACATTCCCTCACTTCGAGAACCTCATGATTAGCGTTATAAATTTTTGCCTTGCAGCATTTCATCAACATATGATTTTTGGATGTGCGGTCCATGTCTTTTTCTGCAGCTATGGAATATTGCTTGCATTGTCTGTCTCCTGTGTTTTTGTTTTACTTGGATCAACACTACTTTCATTTGGCCCAGGTGTTTTTAATTAGTAAAAAACTGCAGGAAAGCTTCCACCAATTTTTGCTCTCAGTTCACAGTCTGAGAACATGTAGAAAGTGAGTTTTTAAGTTCTTTTCACTTGGTGTTGGTGGTTTGTTGCATCTATTGTTGCTGTGGTGATGTGCCTGTGGAGCGGTGTGGCCTGGGGTCACGTGGACTCAGTATTGTAGGTCGCCTACACTGCTGGTGCTCTATAGCTGCGGCAGTGATTGGTGCAATTTTCCAGCTTGGAAAAAGTTAGGTACTCACTGAGAGGTTTGTCATGACGTTGCAGCTTGTTTGATATATTCTGATCAGAATGTTAAACTAAGAACCTCATGTTCAGTTTTAGAAATGTTTGCATGACGGCAGTAGATCAGTGTATGAATTTGTTATGATTCCTCCCTAAGTGTAGTGATTGGCAGCTCAGCCATTCAATCTGTGGCAGAGACATGCTGATCTGTCATTATTGTTACTAATGTCTCAGTAGTCTAATTTGAGGCTTGAGTGAGCTAATCTGTTAGTGTGGTGAGTGACAGTCCAGACACTCCATCAGGGCATATATACAAAAAAGGTTGCACTTTATCGTGCCAAAGCATGTCTAATATGAAATACATGAAATATGAATAGCAAAAATGGCTTTTGAACATTAGGAAAATATTTGAGAGATGCTTTGCACAGAATGTGATCAAATAGTGTGAGCCCATCAACCATTGTCAAGGTGGTCTCATTAAACTGATGGGTCCCTGACCTCCCTGTCCAAATGTGAACACTTACCGAAGGCCAATGTCTGTATGCCTGGGTGAATGTGGACACCTCTGTCAGAAAAGCCTACATATGGGTTGGCCGGAACCAAGTGTGATTAGATGTAATTAAAAACCACATGGTGACGGGAGGAGTGCTCAGTCAGTAAGCTGACATAAAAATGACAGAAAAATGACTGGCACATCCAATCTAGTGTGAATAGATGCATACCAGGAGCAGCTACCTCCATACACAATATACAAAAAAGCTTGCACTCTATTGTGCCAAAGCATGTCTAATATGAAACACATGAAATATGAATAGCAAAAATGGCTTTTGAACATTAGGAAAATATTTGATGTACGCTTTGCACAGAATTTGATCAAATAGTGTGAGCCCTTCAACCATCGTAAAGGTGGTCTCATTAAACTGATGGGTCCCTGACTTCCCTGTCCAAATGTGAACACTTACCAAAGGCCAATGTCTGTATGCCTGGGTGAATGTGGACACTTCTGTCAGAAAAGCCTACATATGGGTTGGCCGGAACCAAGTGTGATTAGATGTAATTAAAATCCACATGATGACGGGAGGAGTGCTCAGTCAGTAAGCTAACATAGAAATGACAGAAAAACGACTGGCACATCCAAACTAGTGTGAATAGGTGCATACCAGGAGCAGCTACCTCCATACACAATATACAAAAAAGCTTGCACTCTATTGTGCCAAAGCATGTCTAAAAGAAACACATGAAATATGAATAGCAAAAATGGCTTTTGAACATTAGGAAAATATTTGAGGTACGCTTTGCACAGAATTTGATCAAATAGTGTGAGCCCATCAACCATTGTGAAGGTGGTATCATTAAACTGATGGGTCCCTGACCTCCCTGTCCAAATGTGAACACTTACCAAAGGCCAATGTCTGTATGCCTGGGTGAATGTGGACACCTCTGTCAGAAAAGCCTACATATGGGTTGGCCGGAACCAAGTGTGATTAGATGTAATTAAAAACCACATGGTGACGAGAGGAGTGCTCAGTTAGTAAGCTGACATAGAATTGACAGAAAAACGACTGGCACATCCAAACTAGTGTGAATAGGTGCATACCAGGAGCAGCTACCTCCATACACAACAAACAAAAAAGGTTGCACTCTATCGTGCCAAAGCATGTCTAATATGAAACACATGAAATATGAATAGCAAAAATGGCTTTTGAACATTAGGAAAATATTTGAGATACGCTTTGCACAGAATTTGGCCAAATAGTGTGAGCCCATCAACCATCATCAAGGTGGTCTCATTAAACTGATGGGTCCCTGACCTCCCTGTCCAAATGAGAACACTTACCGAAGGCCAATGTCTGTATGCCTGGGTGAATGTGGACATCTCTGTCCGAAACTCTTTGGGCATCACGGTGAGCCGAGTTTCAGACACATGCAGCCAGAGGCAGCTAATGGTATCTCCCTTATACTGTAGTCATGCCATGATTATCTTCCTTGTGGTAATTTTAGCTAAGTAAGAGAAATATTATTTGTGCTGACTTTGTGAGTAAAGACAAGATTGACATTGAAGTTTATCTTCATATTTAAACATAGCTACAACGCTAAACCACCAGGAATTTGACTGGTTGCCTTCAGTTGGGGAATTATAAAGGAGATGGTACATTCAATATTTAGTCTCTGCTTTAGTTTTACTACTTAACATTCTGCAACTTGATAACATTTCTGACGAACTAGTGAAGATGTGTATACGTGGCATATGTAGAACTTTTATTTTTAGAAGTCATACATCAATGCCTATGCGTGATTTACAGTTCTAGTCACAAACAAGGTGACTAAGGGTAAAGTCTCTCCTTGTGAAGAGCATAAAGTTGGCATAGGAAGTCTTATATGCTATGCAATGCTCCTCTGGGAATTTAAAAGGGTTTTCCCATGAATAAAGTACATTTTAATCAATAGATCTTAGAATAATAATATGTTTCACAAAAGTTTCACAATTGTATGTGGTAAAAAAAGTTCTTCACTCTAGGCTTCGACTTTCAAATGCATCTAGGCTTGGGGAGTCCTTGCGCATGCATGTTGTAAGGTCGCATCATTGTCTATTCAGACCTCAGAGCATAATAAGACATTTAATTCAAGGAGAATAATTTAGCTGCAAATCAAATTTCCAGGTAAAATGCTAATGATTTGGCGAATGTGAATCCCACCAGATCTGTTCATCTTAAGTCAGCAATCAAAGACTATCACCAAATGCAATATGAGTTATTAGGACTCGGAATCTAGTGCACTACTTAAGTAGCCATGTATTACACATTGCAGGCTGCAGTTTCTTATAAGAGCGTAACATTTTCCAGTTTTCAATTCCAGTACCTTCTACATTATGGCAATCATCTGCTCAAAAATTATAATTAAAGGAGATATTATCTTTTTTCCATAATTATTTTAAGAAGCCATTTTTTTATATCAAGATACCATTTTAGGCCACGTTCACACAATCAGTAATGGGTCAGTATTTTACATCAGTATTTGTAACCCAAAAATCAAGAGTGGAACAATCTGAGAAAAAGTATAAGGTTGTGTGCATAATGCATTTTTTGTGTGTTTTTGCAACCTTATTTCCGCATGGAATTGGCCCAAAAATGTTAGGGAATCCTAACGCCAGCAAAGTCAATGAGAATCCTGAAGTGCTGTGCAAATGATTAGTAATTTTCCTTCCCGGATTTGTGCTGCTTATTGACTTGAATTGAGTAATCAAATAAGCAGCAAAAATACTGTTAGGGCTAGCGAAACGCACCAAATTATAAGAGAGATGGTATAAGGTGCGTTCGCAGCCCGGGGTCCACCGTGCAGAGATGGAACCTTCTGCTGAGTAATGACGGACTATATGGCGGTTCAATGTGGATACACACACGGGTTAACTTCACCCTGTGTGAAGGAAGCAAACCCTGTTACGTCACAGGGCCGTGGTACCGCACCAAGGGCGCAAGCAAGGAGTCTCAGGACTCTATCCCAGGACACAGGATTAGAGTACGTTCAGACCACTTGCGCTTGACACCGCAACTGGGGAGTCAAAGTAACAGAAAATAACTTATAGCACAAGAGTGCGTGCTGTGCCGCTTTGGCGGACGCCACTAACCACCCAGACTTGGGATAGGAAAGTGCTCTATAAGTGCACGGCACCGCACTGGCGGTTACAGCAATAGACGCTGTATCATGTGTCTTTATGTTGACAGCTTAGTCGGGCGCTAGACAGTAAGCTTCCACCTTTTGCAAACAGTCACACACAAGAGAGGGGATTTTAAAGAACGATTTGCACTCATCAACACACACATGATTCCAAATGTACACTAGCGCACGGCCGTGCAGGCATGCGAACCTTTTATAGCTGCATCAAGAACAGGACCTTCCCAGAAGGACCAATGGGAGTCAGCCACAGAAGAAAAACACCTTCAGGAACTTCCTAAAGGACCAATGGGATTTGCTGCAGTATCTAAGCATGTGACCCTTGATCTCCAACGAGAGATCTTGCCCTGGGCATGCTCAGAAAGGGAAGAGTCGGACTTTTTTCCCCAACACATCTGCTTGCCGCTGCCCAGTACTGGCTACAATGGCAGAAGCTGGAAAGGCAGCAGTAACCAGTCGTCCAGTATCAGCCTGAGCTAGACGCTGGGACCGACGTCTCTGATGAGCAGACTCCACTGTGGCTGGAGAAGAATGGGAGACCGCAGCGGAGATGGTTTGAGATTCCCCCTGTGCAGAGGCGGGATCTCGACACCTAACAAATGCAGGTATAAAAATATTTACGGATTTGCTGCATTTTTACAGGCTTCATATCTGGTGTTTCCCACACTGGCATGCGTGTGACAGTGCGAAAAACACCAGCTATCTGCTTTTCTTTTGCTGGTTAATAAAATTTCCCATACCATTTTTTTTCAGAAAATTATTTAGTAATAATATGAATGTACAGTAAGCTACACATGCACTATTCTAATTATATATGTCAGTGACATCTTTATATCTCTCTATTCTATGTATATAAATCTATTCTATCTACTCATGCTGTGGTTTTACTGTACGCAGCAGATGAAATGACGGGTTTTCAGGGAGATGGGAGCATAAAAATCGTTTGGCACTTGCATGGTCTGCATGCCATCCGACCCATTAACTTGCACTGGTGAGTCTCATCCGATATATACATGGCCACTCACATGCATATTTTTTCTCAGTCCGAATTTAGCAGATAAAAGATATTGCAGATCATCAGGGACCCATAGAATAACATAAGTCAGAATGCAATCCGATTTTTTATCGAATTGCTCTTGCTTGTTTTACTTACAGATGAGTATGAGCCCTACGCGCGTCATCGCGACCAGGTTAGGAGGTGCACGACGAGTTCTGTCAGTGGTGGCAACCTATCTACATTCTGTGAACGCTTATACATAGGCTGGTGGCAACGTGGGACATCATTTTAACCCTTTGATTATGGTCAGACCCGGGGTGAGTATATTGGACTAATTTAAATTATTAAAGAATGTGTCTGTTTTATTTCAAATAAAGTGTTTTTGTTTTTTTAAATAAAGTGTTTTAATCTGGAGGGGTGTGTTTATTCAACTCTTTACTTACAGGTTTAGTAATGAGGGTGTCTGGCTGACACCTCTTCATTACTAAACCTACGGTTTGGTGTTTTTCACTTGCGTTTTTGCTGCCAACAGATTCCTAGAGAATTAGAAACGCTGCTGAAATTTCTGAAATCAAATACTCAACGTGCGGACATAGCCTAATAGAAACATATGCACCATTTCTGCATTTTTCACCAACTCCTGGCTTTGGCTTACAAATACTGATGTAAAATACTAACCAAATACTGAATGTGTGAATATGGCCGTAGGCAACATGCCCATTGTTATACATTGAAAGGCCAATGTAAACAGATTTAATATTTATATAATAGTAAGTAACATACTTGTCACCCGGCTATCACTTAAGTACTCCTCTGGATTTAGACTTCTTATCACCATGTTATATCTTACATCTATTGCCATTGAACAGCTATGTGGTTATCCTTCCTACAGCATAATGTTTCGTCAAAAAAATAATATTCATTGATAATAATTTCAAGAATTGAATCCCGAAGCCAACAATTGTGTATTCAGATGAAGAGGAACCACATTGATTATTTCTAAATTGTTTAATTCCCCACTTGAAAAACAATGGAAGAATAAAGAAATACTGAAACATCTTCAAATACGTAAGTATGATTCAGAAAATATATTCCGGCGTATGTGATTGTGCTGGGGTACAGTTTTCATCAGCACAAGAATAAGGTACTTAATTATTTATAGTTCCTATTCTATGTCAGATCGTTCTTAAAGTACAGTTGTTATTTTTTTCTGTTTTGTTTCTAAGGCTTTGTTGTGAGCAGTGCCTGCAGCAAGCACCTGCCTGTTGTGCGTGGTTATTAATTTATTTCTCTTTTTGCTTTTGTTTTTTATTGTTTTTTTTTACCACAAAAAGCATTAAACACATAGTCACCCAATACCTACACATCGTTTGTTAAATATGCACTATACAATGGTCAATGAAGAAAAACGTCATCGTTGTACAGAAGTTGGAAGGACTTGATAGCATTTGTGTTTCAACTTCAAGCTAGCAGACACATTTGCTAGCCATACATTCCCCACACAAGACAATGATGGCCAATGGTGAAAAACAAGTTCTTATATCAGCATTCATTGTCTATTATTCTGTAAGCTCAAATTTGTAAGAGGAAATCTTCTTGTCAGATTTCTCATCACTACTACACATTCAAATAATATCAGCTTATTGCTTTAAAACCAAATTTAAGCATTAAAGGGATTGTCCAGGACTAAGATAGTGATGAACTATTCTCAAGTTACAGTGGGTATGAAAATTATTCAGACCCCTTTAAATTTGTCACTGTCTGTTTCATTGCAGCCATTTGGTAAATTCAAAAAAGTTCATTTTTTTCTCATTAATGTACACTCTGCACCCCATCTTGACTGAAAAAAAACAGAAATCTAGTAACTTTTGCAAATTTATTAAAAAAGAAAAACTGAAATATGACATAGTAATAAGTATTCAGACCCTTTGCTGAGTATTGAGTAGAAGCACCTTTTGAGCTAGTACAGCCATGAGTCTTCTTGGGAATGATGCAACAAGTTTTTCACACCTGGATTTGGGGATCCATTCTTCCTTGCAATCCTCTCCAGTTCCGTCAGGTTGGATGATGAATGTTGGTGGACAGCCATTTTCAGGTCTCTCCAGAGATGCTCAATTGGGTTTAGATCAGGGCTCTGGCAGGGCCAGTCAAGAATGGTCACAGAGTTGTTCTTAAATCACACCTTTGTTATTTTAGCTGTGTGCTTAGGGTCATTGCCTCATTGGAAGGTGAACCTTTGACCAAGTCTGAGGTCCAGAGCACTCTGGAAGAGGTTTTCATCCAGGATATCTCTGTACTTGGCTGCATTCATGTTTCCTTCAACGACAACCAATCGTCCTGTCCCTGCAGGTGAAAAATACCCCCATAGCATGATGCTGTCACCACCATGTTTCACTGTTGGGATTGTATTAGGAAGGTGATGAGCAGTGCCTGGTTTTCTCCACACATACCACTTAGAATTATCACCAAAAAGGTCTTTCTTTGTCTCATTAGACCAGAGAATCTTATTTCTCATAGTCTGAGAGTCCTTCTTGTGTTTTTTGGCAAACTCTAGGTGGGCTACCATATGTCTTGCACTGAGGAGAGGCTTCCATTGGGCCACTCTGCCATAAAGGCCCAACTGGTGGAGGGCTGCAGTGATAGTTGACTTTGTAGAACTTTCTCCCATCTCCCTACTGCATCTCTGGAACTCAGTCACAGTGATCTTGGGGTTCTTCTTTACCTCTCTCACCATGGCTCTTCTCCCACAATTGCTCAGTTTGGCTAGATGGCCAGGTCTAGGAAGACTTCTGATAGTCCCAAACTTCTTCCATTTAAGGATTATGGAGGCCACTGTGCTCTTAGGAACCTTGAGTACTGCAGAAATTCTTTTGTAACCTTGGTCAGATCTGTGCCTTGCCACAATTCTGTCTCTGAGCTCTTTGGCCAGTTCCTTTGTCCTCATGATTCTCATTTGGTCTGACATGCACTGTAAGCTGTGAGGTCTTATATAGACAGGTGTATGCCTTTCCAAATCAAGTCCTATCAGTTTAATTAAACACAGCTGGATACTAATGAAGGAGTAGAACCATCTCAAGGAGGATCACAAGGAAATGGACAGCATGTGACTTAAATATGAGTGTCTGGGCAAAGGGTCTGATAGCTTATGACCATGTGATATTTCAGTATTTCTTTTTTGGTAAATATGCAAAACTTCTACATTTCTGTTTTTTTCAGTCAAGATCGGGTGCAGAGTGGACATTACTGAGAAAAAAATGAACTTTTTTGAATTTACCAAATGACGGCAATGAAACAAAGAGTGAAAAATTTAAAGTGGTCTGAATAGTAGCGCAGCTACCGGCGGGGCAGAAGGAGCAGTGGTCCAGGGCCCAGCGCTCTGAGGACTACCCAGAGCTACACTATGTAACTGTATTGGCGTGCACAGCATGCCTATACGGTTACATTCTGTGGCAGAGCAGGCAGAATCGATCTCCCTGGTCTGCTGCCCAGCCGCTATGGGACCCCTGAGGAGGCGGTGGGGGGCCTGGTGCCAGCAGCAGGCCCCCACCTGTCATCGCAGGGTCAGCTGTATCGGCTGCATGCTGCTACAACAGACTGCATTGATGAGAGAGGGAGTGCTATGCTCCTTCTCCCATCAGCCCCCTGTCAGAGTCTGATGTAACTGACGCTGACACTGACAGGGGGTCGCAATGATGTCAGTACTTGGCGCCTGCTGTCTGGAGATCAGCAGGCGCTCATAGCAGCGAAGGAACCAGGAGGAAGAAAAGTGAGTATTGGATTTGTTTTTATCGGGTAAATAATATTGTACTGGCTGCCTAATGTGGGTGCATTATACTGTACAGGCTGCCTAATGGGCGTGCATTATATTGTACTGGCTGCCTAATGGGGGTGAATTATACTGTACTGGCTGCCTAATGGGGGTGCTTTATACTATACAGACTGCCTAATTGGGGTGCATTATACTGTACAGGCTGCCTAATGGAGCTGCATTATACTGTACAGGCTGCATAATGGGCGTGCATTATATTGTACTGGCTGCTTAATGGGGGTGCATTATATTGTACAAGCTGCCTAATGGGGGTGCATTTTATTCTACAGGCTGCCTATTGGGGGTGCATTGTATTGTGCAGGCTGCCTAATGAGGGTGCATTATGCTATACTGACGGCCTAATTGGGATGCATTATACTATACTGGCTGCCTATGGGGGTGCATTATACTGTACTGGCTGCTTAATGGGGTGCATTTTACTGTACTGGCTGCACAATGGGGGTGCATTATACTGTACTGGCTGCCTAATGGTGGTGCATTATACTGTACTGGCTGCCTAATGGGGTGCATTATACTATACTGGCTGCCTAATGCGGGTGCATTATACTGTACTGGCTGCCTATGGGGGTGCATTATACTATGCAGGCTGTCTAATGTGGGTGCATTATACTGTACTGGCTGCCTATGGGGGTGCATTATACTGTACTCGCTGCCTATGGGGGTGCATTATACTATACAGGCTGCCTATGGGGATGCATTATACTACAGTTAGGGCCAGAAATATTTGGACAGTGACACAATTTTCGCGAGTTGGGCTCTGCATGCCACCACATTGGATTTGAAATGAAACCTCTACAACAGAATTCAAGTGCAGATTGTAACGTTTAATTTGAAGGGTTGAACAAAAATATCTGATAGAAAATGTAGGAATTGTACACATTTCTTTACAAACACTCCACATTTTAGGAGGTCAAAAGTAATTGGACAAATAAACATAACCCAAACAAAATATTTTTATTTTCAATATTTTGTTGCAAATCCTTTGGAGGCAATCACTGCCTTAAGTCTGGAACCCATGGACATCACCAAACGCTGGGTTTCCTCCTTCTTAATGCTTTGCCAGGCCTTTACAGCCGCAGCCTTCAGGTCTTGCTTGTTTGTGGGTCTTTCCGTCTTAAGTCTGGATTTGAGCAAGTGAAATGCATGCTCAATTGGGTTTAGATCTGGAGATTGACTTGGCCATTGCAGAATGTTCCACTTTTTGGCACTCATGAACTCCTGGGTAGCTTTGGCTGTATGCTTGGGGTCATTGTCCATCTGTACTATGAAGCGCCGTCCAATCAACTTTGCAGCATTTGGCTGAATCTGGGCTGAAAGTATATCCTGGTACACTTCAGAATTCATCCGGCTACTCTTGTCTGCTCTTATGTCATCAAGAAACACAAGTGACCCAGTGCCATTGAAAGCCATGCATGCCCATGCCATCACGTTGCCTCCACCATGTTTTACAGAGGATGTGGTGTGCCTTGGATCATGTGCCGTTCCCTTTCTTCTCCAAACTTTTTTCTTCCCATCATTCTGGTACAGGTTGATCTTTGTCTCATCTGTCCATAGAATACTTTTCCAGAACTGAGCTGGCTTCTTGAGGTGTTTTTCTGCAAATTTAACTCTGGCCTGTCTATTTTTGGTATTGATGAATGGTTTGCATCTAGATGTGAACCCTTTGTATTTACTGTCATGGAGTCTTCTCTTTACTGTTGACTTAGAGACAGATACACCTACTTCACTGAGAGTGTTCTGGACTTCAGTTGATGTTGTGAACGGGTTCTTCTTCACCAAATTAAGTATGCGGCGATCATCCACCACTGTTGTCATCCGTGGACGCCCAGGCCTTTTTGAGTTCCCAAGCTCACCAGTCAATTCCTTTTTTCTCAGAATGTACCCAACTGTTGATTTTGCTACTCCAAGCATGTCTGCTATCTCTCTGATGGATTTTTTCTTTTTTTTCAGCCTCAGGATGTTCTGCTTCACCTCAATTGAGAGTTCCTTTGACCGCATGTTGTCTGCTCACAGCAACAGCTTCCAAATGCAAAACCACACACCTGGAATCCACCCCTGACCTTTTAACTACTTCATTGATTACAGGTTAACGAGGGAGACGCCTTCAGAGTTAATTGCAGCCCTTAGAGTCCATTGTCCAATTACTTTTGGTCCCTTGAAAAAGAGGACGCTATGCATTACAGAGCTATGATTCCTAAACCCTTTCTCCGATTTGGATGTGGAAACTATCATATTGCGGCTGGGAGTGTGCACTTTCAGCCCATATTATATATATAATTGTATTTCTGAACATGTTTTTGTAAACAGCTAAAATAACAAAACTTGTGTCACTGTCCAAATATTTCTGGCCCTAACTGTATACAGGCCTATGGGAAGTGCATATACTATACAGGCCTATGGGGGTACATTATACTATACAGGTCTATAGGGGTGCATTATAATATACAGGCCTATAGGGAGTGGATTATACTATAAAGGCCTATGGGGAATGCATTATACTATACAGGCCTATGGGGAATGCATTATACTATACAGGCCTAAAGGGAGTGCATTGTACTATACAGGCCTATGGGGAATGCATTATACTATACATGCCTACAGGGAATGTTTTATATTATATTGAGGACTATTTGGCACATTATACTATATGGAGGCTATCTAGGGGGCATTCATACAGTGTGGGGATTACAGTGAAGGGGCCATCACACAGTGTTGAAGCCATCAAGCAGTTTGGAGGCTACTAAGGGGTCAGTATACAGTGTGGAGGTACATTATTGTGAGGAGGCATCATGTTATGTATAAGAGAGCATCATACTGTGTTTAGGGGAGCTGTACAGGGGGAGACTCGGGACATTATTCAATGTTAAGTGAGCACTTATTGTTATAGGGGAACTCAGGTTACTATGACTATCAAATGGGCACACAGGACACTTTTACTTTCTAGGAAGCAAAATGTGGGCACTGTTTTCTAGGGCACTTGCACCTGGCATTACTATATTTTAGAGGGGGGATTTCGAATTTACAGGGCACAGAGAACCACACAGCAGGTGCAGTAATAGGGACACATATTGCAGCAGCATTGGGTAACAGTAGGATGAGTAGTTTGTGCAGGTTGGGAATAGATGGTGATGGTGCTGAAAATATGACAAGTGAAATGTGTCTTTGTTGTATTCTCTGCAGACGAGCCTGGGTGGAGGAAGTTGTGTCAGTCTTGGCCAGATGGAAAAGACTGGAAAAATGAATGATTCCATCAGAAAGAACGTCAGCGGTAAGTCATTATCTGTAACTGTACTTTGATCTGTTATATGTTCTGCAAGGCTGGTATCTACCACTAACCATGTGTCAGTAATATCCATGTTGCTCTTTGTATAGAGATTATTTTTGGTAACAGTGCTGTTACCTGCTGAGGTTCTCCTCCACGATTAGGGTGCGTCACCGAGTTGTAATCAAGATTACCTGGTTAGGGGCCCACTGAGAAGCTTTGCCCCCTGAAACAAAACCCTAGCTACGCCTCTGGGTCTGAATACTTTCCCTACCCACTGTAAAGATACCGTCACACTCAGCAACTTTGCAACGAGAACGACAACGATCCGTGACGTTGCAGCGTCCTGGATAGCGATCTCGTTGTGTTTGACACGCAGCAGCGATCTGGATCCCGCTGTGCCATCGCTGGTCGGAGCTAGAAATCCAGAACTTTATTTCGTCGTCAGGTCGGCGTGTATCGTCATGTTTGACATCAAAAGCAACGATGCCAGCAACGTTTTACATGGAGCTAACAACCAGCGAGAACGATAAGTGAATCGCCGTTACGTCACTGGATCGCTCCTGCATCGTTCTGGAGTTGATGTGTTTGACATCTCTACAGCGACCTAAACAGCGACACTCCAGCGATCGGCTCGTTGTCTATATTGCTGCAGCGTCGCTGAGTGTGACGGTACCTTAAGATCAACAACACTCAGCACCAACAGTAATCAGCTGTTACCAGGTCCCATGGCAGCTAGGTGTCTAGACTGTATGGAGCCACCACCACTCCGTACACTGTGTAGTTGTGGTTCTTGAGTATTGCAACTAACTCAGTTCCTTCTGACGTATGTGGCAACTGAGCTGCGTCACTCAAGATTTGATTTTAATGACATATCCCAAAGATAATGTGACATACCACTAACAGGCCAACTATTGAGACTTGGTGAGGCAGTGAGATGTTTTTGCTGAGTGGAATTTCCACCTCCCAGCTCATCATGCTATTATGAGATTCACTTCTCCTCTTGGTCAGTGTGAATATCACAAAATGGAATCCACTTGCCCATTTCTGTTCTCTTCTCCTCCTGTTGGGTAGTGATCACCATGCAGCCTATTAGTTGTGCTGATTGGCCAATGGCTGAGTGCACTAGTTAAAATCTAGATTATCATCCTGTATTTTCGATTCATTGCATATTTGCATTACATTGTTATTGCACTGAATCTGTCATAAGCCCAATCTCCCTGATAATGCCTCTTTTTTTTACTATTCTATTGGCAACTCTTTCACCCGCCAGTAGGGTTGAGCGACCCTGACTTTTTTAGGGTCGAGCCGGGTTTCGCGAAACCCGACTATCGCAAAAGTCGAGTCGAGTGAAATCGGCCGATTATGGCGAAAAGTCGAGGATCGACCGAAACACGAAACCCAATGCAAAGGCAATGGGATTTTTTTTTTTTTTTTTTTTTCCTCTCTCTCTCTCTCTCTCTCTCTCTCTCTCTCTCTCTCTCTCTCTCCCTCTCTCTCTCTCTCTCTCTCTCTCTCTTCTTCTATTTCTTCTGCCAATTCTGTGCATGGAACTACTTTTTATCTCATAGGATTCCTTTTTCTGATATGTGTTATTTTTTTTGTCCTGTCAACAAATTATATCAATGGTGGGTGAATGAACCAACAAATATCTAATACATCTTAATATTAGAAGTCTGTCACAGTAATGATTGTGGTGTTATGCACAATTCAAATTAATGTAATGTAATGAACCCACACCTCGCCACTCCGCATGATGTCATCATTAATTCAGAAGGATCAAGTGGTACAATCTCCTCATTTGCACCAACATGACATTCCGCACCCCCTGGAGACACATAAGGTCAGCTTGGCACAATTGACATAAAAAGGCACGGGGAGTGAGAGGATGTGGGCCATCTTTGCCATGTTACTATACTTGCTCACATCCCTGACATGTTGAGAGGCCACTTTTACTAGCACCAGTGAAACAGAACCTTACAGAGCCCATAGGACTGTCACCAGTTCCTCAGATATAAGCCCTGGAAGTTAACCCCTTCATGACCTTGGGATTTTCCGTTTTTCTGTGTTCGTTTTTCGCTCCCCTCCTTCCCAGAGCCACAACTTTTTTATTTTTCCATCAATTTGGCCATGTGAGGGCTTATTTTTTGCAGGATGAGTTGTACTTTTGAACAACATCATTGGTTTTACCATGTCGTCTACTAGAAAATGGAAAAAAAAATTCCAAGTGCGGTGAAATTGCAAAAAAAGTGCAATCCCACACTTGTTTTTTGCTTGGCTTTTTTGCTAGGTTCACTAAATGCTAAAACTGACCTGCAATTATGATTCTCCAGGTCATTACGAGTTCATTGACACCTAACATGACTAGGTTATTTTTTATGTAAGTGGTGAAAAAAAAGTCCAAACGTTGCTAAAAAAAAATAAATTGTGCAATTTTCCGATACTCGTAGCGTCTCCATTTTACGTGATCTGGGGTTGGTTGAGGGCTTATTTTTTTGCATGCCGGGCTGACGTTTTTAATAATAGCATTATGGTGCAGATACGTTCTTTTGATCGCCCGTTATTGTATTTTAATTCAATGTGGTGGCGACCAAAAAAAATAATTCTGGCGTTTCGAATTTATTTCTCGCTACGCTGTTTAGCGATCAGGTTAATGCTTTTTTTAATTGATAGATCGGGCGATTCTGAACGCGGCGATACCAAATATGTGTAGGTTCGATTTTTTTTTATTGATTTATTTTGAATGGGGCGAAAGGGGGGTGATTTAAACTTTTATATTTTTTTTCTTTTTTTCACATTTTTTTTACTTTTTTTTTAACTTTTGCCATGTTTCAATAGCCTCCATGGGAGGCTAGAAGCTGGCACAACGCGATCGCCTCTACTACATAGCAGCGATCTGATGTTCGCTGCTCTGTATCAGAAATGCAGGTGTGCTGTGAGCACCGACCACAGGGTGGTGCTCACAGCTACCGGCGATCAGTAACCATAGAGGTCTCAAGGACCTCTATGGTTACTATTCAGAAGCATCGCCGATCTCTCATCAAGTGACGGGGGTCGGCGATGCGACCATTTCCGGCCGCCCGGCTGGAAGCGGTAGTTAAATGTCGCTGTCTGCGTTTGACAGCGGCATTTAACTAGTTAATAGGCGCAGGCAGATCGCGTTTCTGCTCGCGCCTATTACGGTCACATGTCAGCTGTTCAAAACAGCTGACATGTCCCGGCTTTGATGTGGGCTCACCGCCGGAGCCCGCATCAAAGCGGGGCTTCTGACCTCGGACGTACTGTCCCATCCGAGGTCAGAAAGGGGCTAAAGGGATTATGTCTGGGCAGGACAAAGCCCCGACAGCATGGAAAGTTAAAACTGAGAAAATGGACGTCTAATTCACCAAGATAAAGGAGCAGTCCAAGGCTCAAATAAATATTTAAACCCTTTCTGTCATTGGACGTACTATTCCGTCCATGTGGGGTGGGCCTAAATTCCCACGGGCGGAATAGTACGTCCAGGGCGATCGGCCGCGCTCCCGGGGGGAGCGTGGCCGATCGCGGCCGGGTGTCAGCTGCCTATCGCAGCTGACATCCGGCGCTATGTGCAAGGAGCGGTCACGGACCGCCCCTGGCACATTAAGACCTGAGACCCCCGCAGCAACGCAATGTGATCACGTTGCTGCGAGGGTCTCCTTACCTCCCTCCCTGTAGCCGGCCCGGATCCAAGATGGCCGCGGCATCCGTGTCCTGCAGGGAGGGAGGTGGCTTACCAAGTGCCTGCTCAGAGCAGGCGCTTGGTAAGCCTGCAGTGCTTTCAGACAGTGCTGCGCAAACTGTCAGATCAGCGATCTGTGATGTCCCCCCTGGGACAAAGTAAAAAAGTAAAAATAAAAAATTCCACATGTGTAAAAAAAAATAAAAAAAAAATTCCTAAATAAAGAAAAAAAAATATTATTCCCATAAATACATTTCTTTCTCTAAATAAAAAACAAACAATATTTAGTATCGTCGCGTCCGTAACGACCCAACCTATAAAACTGTCCCACTAGTTAACCCCTTCAGTAAACACCGTAAGAAAAAAAAAAAAACGAGGCAAAAAACAACGCTTTATTATCATACCGCCGAACAAAAAGTGGAATAACACGCGATCAAAAAGACATATAAATAAACATGGTACCGCTGAAAACATCATCTAATCCCGCAAAAAACGAGCTGCCATACAGAATCATCAGCAAAAAAATAAAAAAGTTATAGTCCTGAGAATAAAGCGATGCAAAAATAATTATTTTTTCTATAAAATAGTTTTTATCGTATAAAAGCGCCAAAACATGAAAAAATGATATAAATGAGGTATCGCTGTAATCGTACTGAACCGAAGAATAAAACTGCTTTATCAATTTTACTAAACGCGGAATGGTATAAACGCCTCCCCCAAAAGAATTTCATGATTAGCTGGTTTTTGGTCATTCTGCCTGACAAAAATTGGAATAAAAAGCGATCAAAAAATGTCACGTGCCCGAAAATGTTACCAATAAAAACGTCAACTCGTCCCGCAATAAACAAGACCTCACATGACTCTGTGGATTCAAATATGGAAAAATTATAGCTCTCAAAATGTGGTAACGCAAAAAATATTTTTTGCAATAAAAAGCGTCTTTTAGTGTGTGACAGCTGCCAATCATAAAAATCCGCTAAAAAACTCGCTATAAAAGTAAATCAAACCCCCCTTCATAACCCCCTAAGTTAGGGAAAAATTAAAAAATTTTAAAAAATGTATTTATTACCATTTTCCCATTAAGGTTAGGGTTAGGGCTAGGGTTAGGGTTAGGGCTAGGGCTAGGGTTAGGGCTAGGGCTAGGGTTAGGGCTAGGGCTAGGGTTAGGGCTAGGGCTAGGGTTAGGGTTAGGGCCAAGGTTAGGGCTGTGACATATCTCTGTGATTTAATTGCATAAAAATTCAAAGTTGGAAAATTGCAAAATTTTCGCCAAATTTCCGTTTTTTTTCACAAATAAACGCAGGTAATATCAAAGAAATTATATGACTATCATGAAGTACAATATGTCACGAGAAAACGTTGTCAGAATCACCAGGATCCGTTGAAGTGTTCCAGAGTTATAACCTCATAAAGGGACAGTGGTCAGAATTGTAAAAATTGGCCCGGTCCATAACGTGCAAACCACCCTTGGGGGTAAAGGGGTTAATCGCTTTAATGGCACACGAGACAGCACACTAGTTATACAATGGTTATATATAAGATATAAAGTAAACACCAAAAGTTTGGACACACCTTCCCATTTAAAGATTTTTCTGTATTTTCATGACTATGAAAATTGTACATGCATATAGAGGAGCTGCGGAGACACCATCACTTGTTTCTCAACGCAGGCAGTGAATAGCCAGGCCTTTCCCTGGGAAGGAACAACCAAGGGAAGGGCAGCATCCAATAATAGAAAACATCCAATAAAGGAAAACCACCTATGCCAAGCATGGTATCCATCCACAGACAGCCGTTTCGGGGTTTTTGCCCCTCATCAGTGTAGAGTAGGAAACTGGCTATCAGGAGCAGTGCCTAGTAGAAAGTCTATAAAGGCAGGCCTTTCCCCGGGAAGGAACAACCAAGGGAAGGACAGCATCCAATAAAGGAAAACCAGCCAGTTTCCTACTCCACACTGATGAGGGGCAAAAACCCCGAAACAGCTGTCTGTGGATGGATACCATGCTTGGCATAGGTGGTTTTCCTTTATTGAATGTTTTCCTTTATTGGATGCTGCCCTTCCCTTGGTTGTTCCTTCCTGGGGAAAGGCCTGGCTATTCCCTGCCTGCGTTGAGAAACACGTGATGGTGTCTCCGCAGCTCCTCCACATGCATTTGCATATATGGGGGCAGTGTTCTGGATCACTGCGTTGAGAAACACGTGATGGTGTCTCCGCGGTGTTGGATGTTTTGGTCTCCACGAGGTCAATCATTTGTGCCTTTATGAAAATTGTACATTCACACTGAAAGCATCAAAACTATGAATTAACACATGTGGAATTATATACTTAACAAAAAAGTGTGAAACAACTGAAATTATATCTTATATTCTAGGTTCTTCAAAGTAGCCACCTTTTGCTTTGATGACTGCTTTGCACACTCTTGGCATTCTCTTGATGAGCTTCAAGAGGTAGTCACCGGAAATGGTCTTCCAACAGTCTTGAAGGAGTTCCCAGAGATGCTTAGCACTTGTTGGCCCTTTTGCCTTCACTCTGCGGTCCAGCTCATTCCAAACCATCTCGATTGGGTTCAGGTCTGGTGACTGTGGAGGTCAGGTCATCTGGTGTAGCACCCCATCACTTTCCTTCTTGGTCAAATAGCCCTTACACAGCCTGGAGGTGTGTTTGGGGTCATTGTCCTGTTGAAAAATAAATGGTGGTCCAACTAAATGCAAACTGGATGGAATAGCATGATGCTGAAAGATGCTGTGGTAGCCCTCATGCTGGTTAAGTATGCCTTCAATTTTGAATAAATTCCCAACAGTGTCACGAGCAAAGCACCCCCACACCATCACACCTCCTCCTCCATGCTTCACGGCTGGAACCAGGCATGTAGTGTCCATCCGTTTACCTTTTCTGCATCGCACAAAGACACGGTGGAACCAAAGATCTCAAATTTGGACTCATCAGACCAAAGCACAGATTTCCACTGGTCTAATGTCCATTCCTTGTGTTCTTTAGCCCAAACAAGTCTTTTCTGCATGTTGCCTGTCCTTAGCAGTGGTTTCCTAGCAGCTATTTTACAATGAAGGCCTGCTGCACAAAGTCTCCTCTTAATAGTTGTTGTAGAGATGTGTCTGCTGCTAGAACTCTTTGTGGCATTGACCTGGTCTCTAATCTGAGCTGCTGTTCTCAGAAGTTATCCTCAGAAGCAGAGGTGACTCTTGGTCTTCCTTTCCTGGGGTGGTCCTCATGTGAGCCAGTTTCTTTGTAGCGCTTGATGGTTTTTGCAACTGCACTTGGGGACACTTTCAAAGTTTGCCAAATTTTTCGGACTGACTGACCTTCATTTCAAGTAATGATGGCCACTCGTTTTTCTTTACTTAGCTGCTTTTTTCTTGCCATAATACATTTTTTAACCGGTTATTCAGTAGGACTATCAGCTGTGTATCCACCAGACTTCTGCACAACACATCTGATGGTCCCAACCCTATTTATAAGGCAAGAAATCCCACTTATTAAACCTGATAGGCCACACCTGTGAAGTGAAAACCATTTCCGGTGACTACCTCTTGAAGCTCATCAAGAGAATGCCAAGAGTGTGCAAACAGTCATCACAGCAAAAGGAGGCTACTTTGAAGAACCTAGAATATAATACATATTTTCAGTTATTTCACACTTTTTTAAGTATATAATTCCACATGTGTTAATTCATAGTTTTGATGCCTTCATTGTGAATTTACAATTTTCAAAGTCATGAAAAAACAGAAAAATCTTTAAATGGGATGGTGTGTCCAAACTTTTGGTCTGTACTGTATATGAAATCCTATGTGAGTGGGCAAAGCAGTTAGAGAGCATGGGCTCCACAGGAAGTCATCCTGTATGAACTTGGATACTAGCTGGTGTGGCTTGAACACCTGCTGTGCCAGTTGTCATGTTACAGCTACACATGCTTAAGGAGGATTGTAAGCTGTCACTAATTTCCCCCATATTCTTTACAATTACGCTGGTGGTCTTGAAATACCATGGAGCATAATAAGGAACATTTAATTCCCAGCTAATTTATTTACCAAAAATCAAATTTGGGTAAAATTTTGAATCCTGAATGATCCACTCATCACTAATTAGTCATCTTAATTTTGCAAGACTAATATCGCAATCAGCCATCAGAGATTTTTCTTGCATGCAAAAAAACGTTTTTCATTAGTGTTTAGCCTGGGGTTCAGTTTTTATTATCAGTGTTTGATTAGTGATTTTCTCATATGCAAAATAAAAGCAAATGCAAAGCTTCTCATATCTATTAGAATGTTCATTACAAAAAGCACACAAATGACACATGGAGGGTATCTGTGTGCAGTCCCTGATTTTGACAGCCCTTTAGATTTGTATAATTGATTTTGATCCATGACTAGGATCAAAATTGGACATTGGAATGAGTTTTATTGCAGACACAGTCATTTGAACAAGTGCCATATATTATTAATAGGTAAGTCTACATGAAAAATAAACTTTTGAGCAAGGTCTAAGTACAAATACTTTCAGTTCCCGCAATCATACTTTCATCAGACTGGTAATGCATTCCATGTCATCCATTCAAAGCTACAGAAGCTATGGTTTTAATGTCTATATATCATGGTCTTACATGGGTATTTGGTGAAATAAAGATACTTTTTTTAAGCAATGCTAGTAAAAAAAACAAGTGTTTCAACAGTTTCCTTGTGATACTGTCAGTTTGCTCTTACGATCAGTGAGGGAGATAGCAGACTAACCTCAGAGTTTGGACACTGATGACATATCCTAGAAATATCCTCATTCCTCATATTCTAGGTATATCCTCATTGATTACATATTCTAGTATGTCTGTATACCTGAAAAAAACTCTATATGAGGATAAACTATCTTGTGTGTCAGATGTGGTAGAAAAGAGCTTTGCACCTACCTTCTGTTTTAAGAAAATCTATATTAGCATGAATCGTTGTTATACAATACAGGATAAATTAACCCTTCAAGAAATTAGAAAACACATTTATAGTAGTGTACACTATTTCCATGAATATTATTTCATTCAACTTGGCAAAAATCGGACATGTTGTAAATAAGGAGTTTAAGGTGCAGCAAAATAATATTGGAAAAAAAGTGTTTTATCAGAAGTTTTATAGCTAAGAGCCTGTGAGCATTTATGACAAAACCAAGTGAGTGTGACAGTCCCCTCTGTTTTCAAGGCCAGCATTACTGAAGCATAAAAGAAGCTTGAAATGTACATATTCTCTGTCAGTGGGTGAGCAGTGAAGTACTCTCAGCTGTTGGAAGCAAGGTTATGACAAGCGGCCTCCTTTTGATTTATTATTCTGAATATGGAATACCAGCGGTATGTGTATCACCATGCACATCATTTAAAAAACAGCAGAAGTTTACAATTACAACCTAAGCCAGAATAAAATGATATTCCTTAATGTTTATGATCTAGAGCTTGGTCTGGTCTATCAAGGTGAACCATGAATGGTTTTGTGAAGTCTGAACTCCGTAATATTAATTGAAAGAAAACATTGATTGAGGCTTGATGCTTGTAACTTTGTTTTTGAGAAAAACATAGTATGTTTCTAAAGCAAGTTAACTTAATACTTTTTCTGAATGCTGAAAAGACAATAGATTATCAGCATCATATACAGTTGAAACTAGAAGTTTCTGTAAACTATATAAAAAGACACATGTGCATGTTTTTCTCAATATCCGACATGAAATCAGAATAAACCTTTCCCGTTTTAGGTCAATTAGGATTACCATAATTATTAATATTTGCCAAATGCCAGAATAATGAGAGAGAGCGAGAATGTTTTAAGGCATTTTTATTACTTACTGCAAAGTCAAAAGTTTACATACATTTAATTAGTATTTGGCACCATTGCCCTTAAATGGAATGACTTGGGTGAAACATTTGGGATATCCTTGCACAAGATTCTTATAATAGTTGGACGGAATTTGTGCCCATTCCTCCTGAAAAAACTGGTGTAACTGATCCAGGTCTGTACATTAACTTTATTAACCATAAAGGGAACCTGTCAGCAGGATTGTGCGCAGAAACCTACAGACAGTGACAGGCCGGCGCCGTTATACAGATTAAAATGATACCTTGGTTGATGAAATCCATCCTATGGTTCTTTTTCATCTTTATTTGTAGTTTTCAGTTAATGATATGCGGGCGGCATGAGGGAGGTCTTCATGTGGTGCTCTGATTAGGTATTCATAATGCAAACTGCTGACAGGTCACTGGTCCCTCACTGGCCTGCCCCATAGTTTACATAATGAATACCTGTACATACTGAAATACCACATAATGTGGGGAAATTATTAAACCACCACAGAAAGAATATAATCCAAAAAATGTAACTTTATTTAAACATGTACTAAAAATATTAAAAGTCTGCTAGATACCAGATCACAGGAGTCAAGGTGACCAAAATATGCACTACATAGCTCAAATCAAGCAAAAAATAAAGCAATTAATCCAAGGGAGTGAAACAAGAAAATTTCAGTGTTGAATCTCAAGCACAAAAGATGTACAAATCATGACAAGTTATAATAGTTGTTTTATGAGTACAAAGTGCCAGTGCAGGAAAAGATAATTTATATTTTCCAAGTGAAAAAAAAGAATGATATCAAGTGGATACTACTTGATTTGCTCAAAAGTAGCGATGAGCGAATGTGCTTGCCACTACTTGATACTCGCCTGAGTATCACTATGCTCGGTGTACTCGGTGAGCACCGAGCATTTCCGGGATTATTCGGAAGGAGCTCGGGTCTCTGCCCTGCAATTTTGGTGCTCTTTAGAGCACCAATGAACATGCAGGGATTGTCTGCTATGCACTGTAGTACCGCAGCCATCTTTGTTGTGGTATTACAGTGATTGGCTGGCCACACAGCATCATCAGGTCTATAAGAGACTTGGCACTGCCCTGCTCACCGCATTCTACTCCTGGCTCAGCTAGTGTAGGGAGAACTGCTGCTGAGATAGAGTCAGATTTGTTCTTTTATTAGTCTTGAGAAACCAGCAGTCCTTTTTAGGGCTAATTAGGGGGTATATTGATTGCAGTGCTAGGTAGGCAGGGGAGTCCATGTGCACATATCCACATCAGTGCAAGGCATGCAGGCACTGTATGTGAGTACTGTTGTGAATTCTGTGGCAGAGCTCCCTCCTGTGGTCACAAGTGGTACTTCGGCTGATTCTCTCTGTGAGCTTCTGTTGATGGAGGGAAGTGGTACTGCGGCTTCTGAGTTTCCTCCCTCAGGTGATCTGGTGAGGTCGTTAGGTGCTTCTCTACTTAACTCCACCTAATGCTTTGATCCTGGCTTCCTGTCAATGTTCCAGTGTTGGACTTGCTTTTCCCTGGATCATTCCTGTGGCCTGCTGCTCTGCATAGCTAAGTTCTTCTTTGCTATTTGTTTGCTATTTTTTCTGTCCAGCTTGTCTAATTTGTTGCTGGAAGCTCTTGGACGCAAAGGGTGTACCTCCGTGCCGTTAGTTCGGTACGGAGGGTCTTTTTGCCCCCTTTGGTGGTTTTCTTTAGGGTTTTGTGTAGACCGCAAAGTTACCTTTTCTATCCTCGCTCTGTTAAGAAAGTCGGGCCTCACTTTGCTGAATCTATTTCATCTCTACGTTTGTCTTTTCATCTTAACTCACAGTCATTATATGTGGGGGGCTGCCTTTTCCTTTGGGGTATTTCTCTGAGGCAAGGTAGGCTTATTTTCTATCTTCAGGCTAGTTAGTTTCTCAGGTTGTGCCGAGTTGCATAGGCAGTGTTAGGCGCAATCCACGGCTGCCTCTAGTGTTGTTTGGAGAGGATTAGGGATTGCGGTCTGCAGAGTTCCCACGTCTCAGAGCTCGTTCTATGATTTTGGGTTATTGTCAGATCACTGTATGTGCTCTGACCGCTATGTCCATTGTGGTACTGAATTGCCTTTCATAACAGTACAGGAAGCCAAAAGTACTAATGATTCTCAATAGAGGGAAAAAAGAAGTTCTGAGACCATTTTTTTTTCTTTGCACTGTGTTTTGCCTTTTTTTTCCCCTAGACATCTGGGTGGTTCAGTACACAGGTGTAGCGATGGACATTAGAAGTCTGTCTTCATTTGTGGATCAGCTCTCGGCAAGTGTACAAAAGATTCAAGACACTATTGATCAGAAATCTATGTTAGAACCAAGAATTCCTATTCCTGATTTGTTTTTTGGAGATAGAACTAAGTTTCTGAGTTTCAAAAATAATTGTAAATTATTTCTGGCCTTGAAACCTCGCTCCTCTGGTGATCCAGTTCAACAGGTTTTGATTGTTATTTCTTTTTTGCGCGGCGACCCTCAGGACTGGGCGTTTTCTCTTGCGCCAGGAGATCCTGCATTGAGTAATATCGATGCATTTTTCCTGGTGCTCGGATTGCTGTACGATGAACCTAATTCAGTGGATCAGGCAGAGAAAAATTTGCTGGCTCTTTGTCAGGGTCAGGATGAGATAGAGGTATATTGTCAGAAATTTAGAAAGTGGTCCGTGCTCACTCAATGGAATGAATCTGCGCTGGCAGCTATGTTCAGAAAGGGTCTCTCTGAAGCCCTTAAGGATGTCATGGTGGGATTTCCTATGCCTGCTGGTTTGAATGAGTCTATGTCTTTGGCCATTCAGATCGGTCGACGCTTGCGTGAGCGTAAATCTGTGCACCATTTGGCGGTATTACCTGAGCTTAAACCTGAGCCTATGCAGTGCGATAGGACTTTGACCAGAGTTGAACGGCAAGAACACAGACGTCTGAATGGGCTGTGTTTCTACTGTGGCGATTCCACTCATGCTATCTCTGATTGTCCTAAGCGCACTAAGCGGTTCGCTAGGTCTGCCACCATTGGTACAGTTCAGTCAAAATTCCTTCTGTCCGTTACCTTGATCTGTTCTTTGTCATCGTATTCTGTCATGGCATTTGTGGATTCAGGCGCTGCCCTGAATTTGATGGACTTGGAGTAAGCTAAGCGTTGTGGGTTTCTCTTAGAGCCCTTGCAGTGTCCTATTCCATTAAGAGGAATTGATGCCACGCCTTTGGCCAAGAATAAGCCTCAATACTGGACCCAGCTGACCATGTGCATGGCTCCTGCACATCAGGAGGTTATTCGCTTTCTGGTGTTGCATAATCTGCATGATGTGGTCGTGTTGGGGTTGCCATGGCTACAAGCCCATAATCCAGTATTAGATTGGAAATCCATGTCGGTGTCCAGCTGGGGTTGTCAGGGGGTACATGGTGATGTTCCATTTCTGTCAATTTCGTCATCCACCCCTTCTGAGGTTCCAGAGTTCTTGTCTGATTACCGGGATGTATTTGATGAGCCCAAGTCCGATGCCCTACCTCCGCATAGGGATTGTGATTGTGCTATCAATTTGATTCCTGGTAGTAAATTTCCAAAAGGTCGACTGTTTAATTTATCCGTGCCTGAGCACGCCGCTATGCGCAGTTATGTGAAGGAATCCCTGGAGAAGGGGCATATTAGCCCGTCATCGTCACCATTAGGAGCAGGGTTCTTTTTTGTAGCCAAGAAGGATGGTTCGCTGAGACCTTGTATAGATTACCGCCTTCTAAATAAGATCACGGTTAAATTCCAGTACCCCTTGCCATTGTTATCTGATTTGTTTGCTCGGATTAAGGGGGCTAGTTGGTTCACCAAGATAGATCTTCGTGGTGCGTATAATCTGGTGCGTATCAGGCGCGGAGATGAATGGAAAACTGCATTTAATACGCCCGAGGGTCATTTTGAGTATCTAGTGATGCCATTCGGACTTGCCAATGCTCCATCAGTGTTTCAGTCCTTTATGCATGACATCTTCTGAGAGTACCTGGATAAATTCCTGATTGTGTACTTGGATGACATTTTGATCTTCTCGGATGATTGGGAGTCTCATGTGAAGCAGGTCAGAACAGTTTTTCAGGTCCTGCATGCTAATTCTTTGTTTGTGAAGGGATCAAAGTGTCTCTTTGGTGTGCAGAAGGTTTCATTTTTGGGGTTCATCTTTTCCCCTTCTACTATCGAGATGGATCCTGTTAAGGTCCAAGCCATCCATGATTGGACTCAGCCGACATCTCTGAAAAGTCTGCAAAAGTTCCTGGGCTTTGCAAATTTTTATCATCGCTTCATCTGCAATTTTTCTAGTATTGCCAAACCATTGACCGATTTGACCAAGAAGGGTGCTGATTTGGTCAATTGGTCTTCTGCTGCTGTGGAAGCTTTTCAAGAGTTGAAGCGTCGTTTTTCTTCTGCCCCTGTGTTGTGTCAACCAGATGTTTCTCTTCCGTTCCAGGTCGAGGTTGATGCTTCTGAGATTGGAGCAGGGGCTGTTTTGTCGCAGAGAGCTTCTGATTGCTCAGTGATGAAACCATGCGCTTTTTTTTCCAGGAAGTTTTCGCCTGCTGAGCGAAATTATGATGTGGGCAACCGAGAGTTGCTGGCCATGAAGTGGGCATTCGAGGAGTGGCGTCATTGGCTTGAAGGAGCTAAGCATCGCGTGGTGGTATTGACTGATCATAAGAACTTGACTTATCTTGAGTCTGCTAAGCGGTTGAATCCTAGACAGGATCGTTGGTCGCTGTTTTTTGCCCGTTTTGACTTTGTGATTTCGTACCTTCCGGGCTCTAAAAATGTGAAGGCGGATGCTCTGTCTAGGAGTTTTGTGGCCGACTCTCCGGGTTTGTCTGAGCCGGCGGGTATCCTCAAGGAAGGAGTAATTGTGTCTGCCATCTCCCCTGATTTGCGGCGGGTGCTGCAAAAATTTCAGGCTAATAAACCTGATTGTTGTCCAGCGGAGAGACTGTTTGTCCCTGATAGGTGGACCAATAAAGTTATCTCTGAGGTTCATTGTTCGGTGTTGGCTGGTCATCCTGGAATCTTTGGTACCAGAGAGTTAGTGGCTAGATCCTTTTGGTGGCCGTCTCTGTCGCGGGATGTGCGTGCTTTTGTGCAGTCCTGTGGGATTTGTGCTCGGGCTACGCCCTGCTGTTCTCGTGCCAGTGGGTTGCTTTTGCCCTTGCCGGTCCCGAAGAGGCCTTGGACACATATCTCTATGGATTTTATTTCTGATCTTCCCGTTTCTCAAAAGATGTCAGTCATTTGGGTGGTCTGTGATTGCTTTTCTAAGATGGTCCATCTGGCACCCTTGTCTAAATTGCCTTCCTCCTCTGATTTGGTGCCATTGTTCTTCCAGCATGTGGTTCGTTTACATGGCATTCCAGAGAATATAATTTCTGACAGAGGTTCCCAGTTTGTTTCAAGGTTTTGGCGAGCCTTTTGTGGTAGGATGGGCATTGACTTGTCTTTTTCCTCGGCTTTCCATCCTCAGACTAATGACCAGACCGAACGAACCAATCAGACCTTGGAAACATATCTGAGATGCTTTGTTTCTGCCGATCAGGATGACTGGGTGTCCTTTTTGCCTTTGGCTGAGTTCGCCCTTAATAATCGGGCCAGCTCGGCTACCTTGGTTTCGCCATTTTTCTGCAATTCTGGGTTCCATCCTCGTTTCTCTTCAGGACAGGTTGAGTCTTTGGACTGTCCTGGTGTGGATACTGTGGTGGACAGGTTGCAGCAGATTTGGACTCATGTAGTGGACAATTTGACCTTGTCCCAGGAGAAGGTTTAATGTTTTGCTAATCGCAGACGCCGTGTGGGTCCCCGACTTCGTGTTGGGGATCTGGTTTGGTTATCTTGTCGTCATATTCCTATGAAGGTTTCCTCTCCTAAATTTAAACCTCGTTTCATTGGTCCGTATAGGATTTCTGAGGTTCTTAATCCTGTGTCTTTTCGTCTGACCCTTCCAGATTCTTTTTCCATACATAACGTATTCCATAGGTCATTGTTGCGGAGATACGTGGCACCTATGGTTCCATCTGTTGATCCTCCTGCCCCGGTTTTGGTGGAGGGGGAATTGGAGTATATTGTGGAGAAGATTTTGGATTCTCGTGTTTCTAGACGGAAACTCCAGTATCTGGTTAAATGGAAGGGTTATGCTCAGGAAGATAATTCCTGGGTTTTTGCCTCTGATGTCCATGCTCCCGATCTTGTTCGTGCCTTTCATGTGGCTCATCCTGGTCAGCCTGGGGGCTCTGGTGAGGGTTCGGTGACCCCTCCTCAAGGGGGGGGGTACTGTTGTGAATTCTGTGGCAGAGCTCCCTCCTTTCGTCACAAGTGGTACTTCGGCTGATTCTCTCTGTGAGCTTCTGTTGGTGGAGGGAAGTGGTACTGCGGCTTCTGAGTTTCCTCCCTCAGGTGATCTGGTGAGGTCGTTAGGTGCTTCTCTACTTAACTCCACCTAATGCTTTGATCCTGGCTTCCTGTCAATGTTCCAGTGTTGGACTTGCTTTTCCCTGGATCATTCCTGTGGCCTGCTACTCTGCATAGCTAAGTTCTTCTTTGCTATTTGTTTGCTATTTTTTCTGTCCAGCTTGTCTAATTTGTTGCTGGAAGCTCTGGGACGCAAAGGGTGTACCTCCGTGCCGTTAGTTCGGTACGGAGGGTCTTTTTGCCCCCTTTGCGTGGTTTTCTTTAGGGTTTTGTGTAGACCGCAAAGTTACCTTTTCTATCCTCGCTCTGTTAAGAAAGTCGGGCCTCACTTTGCTGAATCTATTTCATCTCTACGTTTGTCTTTTCATCTTAACTCACAGTCATTATATGTGGGGGGCTGCCTTTTCCTTTGGGGTATTTCTCTGAGGCAAGGTAGGCTTATTTTCTATCTTCAGGCTAGTTAGTTTCTCAGGTTGTGCCGAGTTGCATAGGCAGTGTTAGGCGCAATCCACGGCTGCCTCTAATGTTGTTTGGACAGGATTAGGGATTGCGGTCTGCAGAGTTCCCACGTCTCAGAGCTCGTTCTATGATTTTGGGTTATTGTCAGATCACTGTATGTGCTCTGACCGCTATGTCCATTGTGGTACTGAATTGCCTTTCATAACAGAGTACATAGATTTCACTGCATACATCAAGAGTGTCCATTGGTACAGGGCAGGTCTTGCAATCAGTGCATAAGCAAACAGTATGTGAGACACACTTTTTTCTAATGGGAATAGTTTTGTCCTGAGGCCCTCAAGTACGTGTGCTGAAAGGGTTATTGGGGTGCCTGTAACATTGGTGCAGGGCAGGCCTTGCATTCAGTACATAAGCATACGTGTGCTGAAAGGGTTATTGGGGTGCCTGTAACATTGGTGCAGGGCAGGCCTTGCATTCAGTACATAAGCAAACAGTATGGGAGATACATTTTCTTTTAATGGGAATAATTTTGTTATGAGGCCCTCAAGTACGTCTGCTGAAACAGTTATTGGGGTACATGCAACATTGGCGCAGGCCAGGCCTTGCATTCAATGCATAAGCAAACAGGATGGGAGACACACTTTCTTCTAATGAGAATAATTTTGTCATGATGCCCTCAAGTACGTCTGATCAAAGGATATTGGGGTGCATGTAACATTGGTGCAGGGCGGGTCTTGCATTCAATGCATAAGCAAACACTATGGGAGACACACTTTCTTCTAATGGAAACAATTTTGTCATGAGGCCCTCAAGTACATCTGCCGAAAGGGTTATTGGGGTGCATGTAATATTGGTGCAGGGCAGGCCTTGCATTCAGTGCACAAGCAAACAGTATGGGAGACACAATTTCTTCCAATGGGAACAATTTTGTCATGAGGCCCTCAAGTAAGTCTGCTGAAGTGGTTATTGGGGTGCATGTAACATTGGTACAGGGCAGTTCTTGCAATCAGTGCATATGCAAACAGTATGGGAGACTCATTTTCTTCTAATGGGAACAATTTTTTCATGGGTCCCTCAAGTACGTCTGCTGAAAGGATTATTGGGGTGCATGTAACATTGGTGCAGGATAGACCTTGCATTCAGTGCATAAGCAAACAATATGGGAGACACAATTTCTTCCAATGGGAATAATTTTGTCATGAGGCCCTCAAGTACATCTTCTGAAACAGTTTTTGGGCTGCATGTAACTTTGGGGCAGGTCAGGCCTTGCATTCAATGCAACATTTTTTCAAGAGGCCCTCTTGTACGTCTTGTGAAAGTGGTATTGGGGTGTGTCCTAATTTTTGGCAACTCAGCCACTCACTGTATAGGCAATAACAGTTTAGGAGAACCACTGTTTAATGGCCCTTTAAGAAGATTAATGCCGCCCAATGCTTCTCTAAAAATTGCCTCTGTGACTTTAAAAGTCCTTCCTTCATAAATGAAACACGATGCGCCTGCTTATGTGTCACACAACACATGGCCAGCTAGGGTTGTTTAATGTTACAATGTCATTCCGCAGTGAATGCATTTGCATTGGTTAAAAGCAATGCTAAAGTTGAAAAATGCATCAAAAACGCTGCTTGTGAGCAAAGCCGAAGTGGTGGAGTAACATTTTTGTTTGGGGTTAGTTATTTTGCTTTATATACAAGCCATTACCATGGAAAGGATGTACCTTAACGTATTTCCCAGCAAATTCCATTTTGGATTTGTTTTTGTATTTTTTTTGGTGCGCCTGTTAAAATGGCGTGAAACTCTGACAACATTGTTTACAGCTGTGACCTTAGAGTCAATAATGCTTCCAGGGACATTTGCCATGATGTTCCCATATCATTTGAGCAGTGTTTCCATCATTTTCAGACCTTTTTAGACCTTAAAAGGACCCACAGGGGAGGGATCGCGGTAAAAATGCTCTGGTCTCCCATAGACTTATATTGGGCTTGTTGTTCTGTCCGAGTACCGGAGTATTACAAATTGTTCTACCGAAGCAATGAGCACCCGAGCATTTTATTGCTCGCTCATCACTACTCCAAAGCTGACAATAAGTATGAAGGTCAGTGAAGGAAAAACTCCCTTGTGCTGCTAGCTTGGTTTGCAATATATAACTTTGTGTGCTCCATATCAATGTTAAAATATAGAGTTAATGCAAGATAAATGCCGAAGCGGTGATAAATAGGATATCTAACCGTACCAAGAATTAATAAAGGCAAGGAGTGCACTTACTGCAAGTTAGTCTGGTAACCTCGGGGTCCTTGTCGCCCCAACGCACGTTTTGTTAATCGTCTTTAAGAGGTGTGTTTTAGGGGAGGGATTAGCCGGGTAATTTATACTGGACTCGTCCAATGTGAAAGGGGAATGTGGGTGGGCGTGTGGTAGGTGTGTGTCACATGACCGCCACCTGCGGGGTGATGCCCCGTCTTAATGGCGCATGCATCATTGATTCGGTGCTCAGTGAGGATCTTCCAGCTCACAGCGGTGGAACACAAGCACACAGCATTAGTCAGGGAGACAAAGTATGCAATATGAGCTTCCTTGTCCGCAAGTCGAAAGACCCAAGACTAGGCAGTGTATGCGCACCCAGAAAGGACCAAAAGCTGAAGCATTCGCTGGATTATAAGTGACAATGAGTGTATTAGATCAGGTGATGGTGACATATAAAGTATAATTTACTTATGCTCCACATATTCATTTATTTTTCATTTTCCAATGCATCTTATTTGAACATACTTGCCTTTTCTTGGCAATACCATTCCCCTTTTTCTCACAACTATTCATCTCATCTCACACCACATTCAGCTTCACTCCCACTTTATTTGTCACCATCACCTGATCTAATATACTCGCGGTCACTCATTATTATCCGGTGAATCCCTTGGCTTTTGGTCCTTCTGGGTGCGTATGCGCTGTTTGCCTGGTCACGAGTCTTTCGGCTTGCGTACAAGGGAGTGCATAGAGCATACTCCGTCTCCCTGATGGATGCTGTGTGCTTGTGTTCCACCACCATGAGTTGAAAGATCCTCACTGAGCGCCGAGTCAATGACGCATGCGCCATTAAGATGCGGCATCTCCTGGAAGGTGGCAGTCATTTGACACCTACCATATGCCCACCCATATTCCCCTTTCACATTGGACAAGCTCTGCATAAATTACCTGGCTAATCCCTCCCTTCACACACGCCTCATGAAGAAGATTAACGAAACGTGCGTTGGGGCGATGGGGACCGAGGTTACCTGACTAACTTGCAGTAAGTGCACTCCTTGCCTTTATTAATTTTTGGTGCAGTTAGATATCCTATTTATCACCGCTATGGCATTTATCTTGCATTAATTCTACATTTTAACAGCGCATTGATATCAAGCACACTATGTTATATATAGCAAAAGAAGTTAGCAGCATAAGGGAGTTTTTCCTTCACTGACCTTCATACCTATTGTCAGCTTTTGAGCAAATCAAGTAATCCACATTATATCATTCTTTTTTTCACTTGAAAAGTATCAACAATCTTTTCTTGTACTGGCATTTTGTACTTGGAGTGCCCGCCAAGGCCTAGGGTTACTCGGGCCGGGTCCTGGGGTCGCTAAAGGGGTGGTCATAGTGGCAGTGACCCGGTCCATGGCCCTGGGCATCCAAGTCAAATGAAAGGACTTTAATGGGGTTATTTGAATAAAGAGTGTTCATGATGCCACCTGTGTTATTCGGTCAGGGATGACCGATGCTGCTAAAGGGGTCCTCTGGGGTGATGGCACTGCAGCAAGGATGGTATGGCTTTCCACAGGTGAAACTGGGTTCCCCAGGCTCCCAGTGTAATAGGCAAAGATGGTGTGGATTCACAAAGAATCGGAGGACACAAGGTTGCAGTCTCTTTACCTGTTTACTGGTGGTGAAAAGCCATAGTCAAGGGTACCGGTAACAGGTGATGGTGAGGTTCAGGCAGCCTGGAAATTATTAGAGATCCCCTTAGCCAGGTGGGATTAGGAGCCTTCCTTGCTGCGCTGTAAGGTGCATCCCTTGCTGCCTATGGCTCCACACAAGGTCCTTTCTTTCCCTGTCCTAAGGCAGTACCCGAATGACAGGCAACGCGAGCCATTAAAAAAGGTGTCTCTAATTTATTCTGACTTGGGGCTCTATGGGCTGCTGTGCCTTCGGTTGTGGGTGCAGACAGATGACCTAGAATCTTCTGCCCTCCGGTTTCTGCTATGGGACATACAGTTCCTCATAACCTCAGACTCCCGGTGTCCAGTTCCTGCGCTTCAGCAAGCAGGGAGCCCAGCCACAGCTCCCCTCCAGCTCCTCACTTCTCCTGTGTCTCTCCCCTCTGGCACATTCTATAGATACAATGCTGTCCACTTCTTTTCTCTGGCCAGGAGCTGCAGCACCACGTAGCTGCATGGCCCAGCTCTCCTGCTCACTTCTCTCTCCTCCAACTAACTGACTCTTTCCATCTAACTAACTCCTCCTCCAAGCCAGAATATATATAATAGTATAAACTTGAGAAAGGCTCATTCAGAGTCGAAACGTCGCACGGAGATGTGGGTTAAATAAACTCCTGCACATTATCTCAAAGAATATGGAGTGCTGCCTGTTTTTGTGAAATATATATATATATATATATATATATATATATATATATATATATATATGGAATCTCCCCTGAAACCAAGCTCAGAGCTCCCCCTTCTGGCCTGGAATCAGAACATGTTGCATGCATGTAACACCTGTTAAAGGGATCCTCCTCACTTCTAGACATGACAACACCCTCCCCGAAAGGAAAGCAACACCACTGTAACAGCCGGCTTCCTGTAGTGTTACATACTCATAACATGATTATTATTACTTGTCATGATTTGTGCTTGATATTCAACACTGAAATTTTCTTTTTTCACTCCCTTGGATTAATTGCTTAATTGTTTGCTTGGTTTGAGCTATGTACTGCATGTTTTGGTCACCTTGACCCCTGTGATCTGGTATCTAGCAGACTTTTAACATTTTTAGTACATGTTTAAATAAAGTTCAATATTTTGGCTTATATTCTTTCTGTGGTGGTTTAATCATTTCCCCACATTCTGTGGTATTTATGTATCTGAGTTCTCCTGTCCCATGCTAAATCTCATTTTGGGCATTTTTATTTTAAATACTGTACATACTGAAGAAAAAAAATAAAAACGCTTCTGCAGGCAGGTGCCAGCTGTGGCACCGGCATTGCAGCATAATCTCATGTTTAGTGTCCAATTAACCCCTTACCGGCATCGGACGTACTATACCGTCCGATGCCGGCTCCCCTGCTTTGATGCAGGGCTCCGCGGTGAGCCCGCACCAAAGCCGGGACATGTCAGCTGTTTTGAACAGCTGACATGTGCCCGTAATAGGCGCGGGCAGAATCGCGATCTGCCCGCACCTATTAACTAGTTAAATGCCGCTGTCAAACGCAGACAGCGGCATTTAACTACCGCTTCCGGCCGGGCGGCCGGAAATGACGTCATCGCCGACCCCCGTCACATGTCCGGGGGTCGGCGATGCGTCTCCATTGTAGCCATAGAGGTCCTTGAGACCTCTATGGTTACTGATTGCCCGTCGCTGTGAGCGCCACCCTGTGGTCGGCGCTCACAGCACACGTGCAATTCTGCTACATAGCAGCGATCAGCAGATCGCTGCTATGTAGCAGAGCCGATCGGCTTGTGCCTGCTTCTAGCCTCTCATGGAGGCTATTGAAGCATGGCAAAAGTTAAAAAAAAAAGTTTAAAAAAATGTGAAAAAAATAAAAAAAACATAAAAGTTTAAATAACCCCCCTTTCGCCCCAATCAAAATAAATCAATAAAAAAAATATCAAATCTACGCATATTTGGTATCGCCGCGCTCAGAATTGCCCGATCTATCAAATAAAAAAAAGTATTAACCTGATCGCTAAACAGCGTAGCGGGAAAAAAACTCAAAACGCCAGAATTACGTTTTTTTGGTCGCCGCGACATTGCATTAAAATGCAATAACGGGCGATCAAAAGAACGTATCTGCACCGAAATGCTATCATTAAAAACGTCATCTCGGCACGCAAAAAATAAGCCCTCAACCGACCCCAGATCACGAAAAATGGAGACGCTACGAGTATCGGAAAATGGCGCAATTTTTTTTTTTTTTTTTTTAGCAAAGTTTGGAATTTTTTTTCACCACTTAGATATAAAATAACCTAGTCATGTTTGGTGTCTATGAACTCGTAATGACCTGGAGAATCATAATGGCAGGTCATTTTTAGCATTTAGTGAACCTAGCAAAAAAGCCAAACAAAAAACCAATGTGGGATTGCACTTTTTTTGCAATTTCACCGCACTTGGAATTTTTTTCCCGTTTTCTAGTACACGACATGTTAAAACCAATGATGTCGTTCAAAAGTACAACTCGTCCCGCAAAAAATAAGCCCTCACATGGCCAAATTGACGGAAAAATAAAAAAGTTATGGCTCTGGGAAGGAGGGGAGCGAAAAACGAACACGGAAAAACGAAAAATCCCCTGGTCATGAAGGGGTTAATAAGTATTCTTGATGTTATTGAGCAAGTGTAAAAGAAAATCAATTTGAAAATGGCGCCCGCCGTGCCAGCGCAGTGGCAGCTATCGGTGTGTATAGAGATACGATAGCTACTATTGTGCGCGCAGGCACTGGCGGCGCCATATTGCTGGTTAAGAAAACTAAAATTCTTCCTCCAAGATGGCGCAGCCTGCGCCTGCGCAGTAACAGCTCTTAGAGATCGGAGAACATCCATCACTGCTAATATCTTGATACTGAAATATCTGGAGGAGATTTATAGTGGTAAAAAAAAAAATTGGGATTTAGTCCTGGGTTACGTTGACAAAAGCTGTAATTGGTTCATAAAACATTTCAGAAACAAAGAAGCAAAATTACCTAATGCTTTTGGCAACAAATTAGCAAGAAACTATTGGTGGTAAATTTGGGATACCAACAGCTCCTGTGAAGATCAGAGATACAAGACTTTTTAGCTTCCAGATGTGCTATCCCCATTGGCTAGATTGATAGGTAAATAATTTACAAAATATCTGCAGATTTTGAAGTACCTCATTCACCACCTATCCTAATTCTCAACTCCTTGACAATGCATACTGGACATCTTATAGTCCAATTTGACATTTTTTTTCTAATTTGTAGTGTTAATTGATTTCTTTGTGACAATAGTACTATAATGCCACCTTTCCTTTCCGTCTCCTTATATTTATCTTCTGGCAATGTACCATAAATAAAAGCTGATTGGTGGCGAAGCTAAATGATCTGATAATGATGACTTATCCAATGGATAGCTCATTAGTATGCGTTGACAGCACAACCTTTTTAACCATTTAAAGGAATACTATCTTTTCCAGAAGAGCTATTTACCTGTCAATATATTGTATGGTTAATCTGCAGGTAAATAGCATGAAAATCATGCTAGGCTCCCTTGCCAGAGTTGCGGCTACAGGGAGAAAATGAACTTATATTCTCCCTGTGACCACTAGTTTTCCGTCATCGAGGTGGTGCAAAGAGCTGCACCGCAGAATCTGTGTGTAGCATGAGTGTGCAGAATAGGTTATCAAACTTTAGTGTAGTTTTTACACCCGAGCTTACTGTGTAGTGAGCGATGACTGTAACAGCTCCTTGCACCATCACAATTACTGCAGACAATCGGCCAAAGGGAGGATATCAGCTGTTTTTCTTTCTGTAGCCACTACTCCAGTAAGTGAGCTTAACATGATTTTGATGCTATTTTCCTTATATTTGCATGTAAATAGTGTTTCTGAATGTGACAGATTAATGACTATTGAGATATTCTGTAATAAAATTTGTCTCCACTTCTACACAGTCACATAATAATAAGTCACATAATCACCAGAGCACCCCTTGCAAAATATTACATAAGGGTATGTACAACTTTTCTATCTAGAAGCGACAGATGGGTAACAGCAGGGTGACTTTAAGAATAGGGATATCCTACTAGCCTTTTGCCTAGTGCGGCATTAAGAAAAAATTGAAGTTACTGAAAGACTACAGTTAGTGCTAGATGTGGAGTGGAATTCACAAGTTGATTTAACATATAATTAGAAAAAAAATCTTTAGGGACTTTTAAAAAAAGTATTCTGTGGTGTGGAATGAGGAAAAAAAGCACGTCTAAAGCAGGAGAGAAGATCTGATTTTTTTTGGATTTGGCTAAGCAAGGCATGATGTGCTTATTTCTAAGTAATACTATTCTGCACTGAAAAACCTAAAGATGAAAATAAGAGCCAATTTAATGCCATTTCTGAGTCAAACGGTACTGATCCATTGAACCTGCTCTGAGTCTTCACTTGTGTGCAGCTTGCAAGACGATTGTGACTGCTATTGAATTTCTTATCCTCCTGATAAAAATCATTTAATGCACTTATCGTCTATGCTTTTAGTGTTTTTGGAAACTTGAGCAATCAATTGGCAAAAACTAGTTTGCAAAGGTCATTTAGAGGAGAACATTAAAGTTTAGCACCGATAAAATGAGAGAAAATTCGATATGTGGTCACTTTATAAAATTAATGTTTTATTCTGTTTAGCTGCATTTTCCTAGATATCATGCGATGATGCATGTTCCACATTTTGCTATCAAAGATATGAATTTTAGTAAGAATCTGTTTTCTTTGTAGGGTTCCACTGGAGTGTTGCTTTCTTCCGTCCCTTAAAATGTTCAATAGAATGTATTGAATTCTAAATGACTCCATTATGTCACAGCTACTTTAACAATAACGTTTATAGAATTACATGTCACAAAGTATGATTCCCAGCTGGGAAATGCTGAGGCATGCTGGTGTAAGTAGACATCAAAAATGAACAAGCCTCCAGCCCCGGGGACAAACAATGCAGTTTGGTTTCACATTCTGTAATAAACAAAATTCCCTTATGTATTATTCAATCTTTGTTCTCAAAAAGTAATAATTTTACAGACTTGTGAGACAAATTCTGAATGTGAATATGGGTCGGAATATCTTTAGAGTTTCTCAAGACTAAGTTGTTCCCAAGGTTTTATAAAATATTGAAAAATAGGAGAATATTAAATCTGTTGCATGCCGATCACCTGGCTTTCGAAACTTTCCAACAAACATGTAAACCACCGACTGTACAGCTCTGGCAAAAATTAAGAGACCACCACATCAAAACCCTGTCATGGCCAGCCCAATCTCTAGACCTGAACCCCATTGAAAACCTCTGGAATGTAATTAAGAGCAAGATGGATAGTCACAAACCATCGAACAAAGAACTGCTTCCATTTTTGCGCCAGGAGCAGTGTGAAAGCATGCCAAGACACATGAAAGCTGTGATTAAAAATCATGGTTATTCCACAATTATTGATTTCCGAACTCTTCTTCAGTTAAAACATTAGTATTGTTGTTTCTAAATGATTATGAACTTGTTTTCTTTGCATTATTTGAGGTCTGAAAGCTCTGTTTTTTTTTAATTTTGACCATTTTTCTTTATCAGAAAAAAATACAAAAATTATTGCTTGGAAATTCGGAGACATGTTGTCAGTAGTTTATAGAATAAAAGAACAATTTACATTTTATTCAAAAATGTACCTATAAAGAGAAAAATCAGACAAACTAAACATATTGCAGTGGTCTCTTAATTTTTGCCAGTGCTGTACATACAAGATGAACTCATATTCCACTACAATTGTTTTGAAAACTGTTAAGCAGTTTAGACTAAATCTCTTCAATACTTATCGGCATTAGCCCAAAATTGACAAAACATAAAACTTAACAATAAGAACAGAGATAATAAGAAAATAGCTTTTAACCCAGGCTTATGTCATTTACAGCTCAACACTGTAACTGTCTCACCAGGAAACATTCTTGTTTCAATCTCAACAACTGAGACGTTGCATTATCTATAACACCAACGTGATGTCAAGAGATGCAAGGTCACTAGGTATATTACTACAAAGATAAAATGGGCTGTCACTTATAAGGTCGTCAACTGACCCTTATAGAACACTCACCTCAAAGTGATAACTCTGTGTCACTAGAAAACATTATAATACCCTTCATATCATTATCATTTCTTCCTTCCATTTGTAATGTATTCTCATCAGAGGTAAATCTGGAAATAGCCATTTGTAATGATTTTTTCACTAAACAAAATATATAAAGTCTGATTGATGCATGATGAAAGTCAGCTCAGCATTTTTTTAGATGGCAGGATAGACTCACTTCTTTCAATTTATCTTTTCCATGACACTCTATTAGTTTTTGTGGCGTTGGAAAACTGAGCTGTTGCACTAAAACTAAGTAAAAAAAAATTGATTTAAATGCCTTTTAAAAAATCTCTGAGCTCTACTGATTCTGCCATTCTTTTCCATTTTCTGTGGCATGCTCCATTGCAGAGAAATACATTTTTTTCTTCTGGAGCGTAGCATGTGAAATTTCTGCTTGAAGTCAAACTGGATGCTCCTCTGGGGAAGTACTTTCACCCATCCATTATAAACACTCCCAATCACAGCTTGGCAGCATGAGACTACATTATGTTCATGTATAAAAATATATGGGGGGACAGTACAAAGACCTTTCTGATGATCTTTTTAATCGTAGACCTGAGAGGGACAAGGGGGCATCCTCTACGTCTGGAAGAAAGAAGGTTTAAGCATAATAACAGACGCGGATTCTTTACTGTAAGAGCAGTGAGACTATGGAACTCTCTATCGTATGATGTTGTAATGAGTGATTCATTACTTAAATTTAAGAGGGGACTGGATGCCTTTCTTGAAAAGTATAATGTTACAGGTTATATCTACTAGATTCCTTGATAGGGCGTTGATCCAGGAAACTAGTCTGATTGCCGTATGTGGAGTCGGGAAGGAATTCTTTTCCCCAATGTGGTGCTTACTATTTGCCACATGGGTTTTTTTTGCCTTCCTCTGGATCAACATGTTAGGGCATGTTAGGTTAGGCTATGGGTTGAACTAGATGGACTTAAAGTCTTCCTTCAACCTTAATAACTATGAGACTGCTAAACTGTTGTATGGACTGTCAAGCAGTGATGGTCAGCAGTGGGGAATGAATTCCCCCTCCCCCCAGATAAGTCTATGAAGTAATGCTCAGTTAGTCTGCAAGCAGAGATTTCACAAACTGTACTCTAGAGGAAATTAATAGGAATATCTCTGCACTGAAGTGAGGCAGCACAGAACAAAAAAAAGCACAGGGATATCTAACATGTATTTACTTCAATTTTTTGGAGCAAGTGGCAAGCTTTCTATAAAGTCAAACATAATTTATTTGTCTAGCTTTAAATTTAATTTCACGTATGACACATTTCCATATTATTAAACTGATTTAGTAGTGGCCTATCTATTTTTCCTATTCCAAATGTCTACATAAGCTAAGTTAGTAAATTGTCTAGAGTTGTGAAGAATAGAATACTCTAGCATACAGCAAATTTCTTCATACATGCAGTTAATGTATGATGAAGATTAATGTTAATTGTGGTGAATATGGGGGTATTTCATGGCAGCTTACAATCCTCCTTCAGCATCTTTCCTGACATATGTCAGCTGTTTTAAACATGTGCCTGGAACAGCCGCAAGTGGTATCGCGATTCACTCCCAGCTATTAAACCGTTAAATGCCGCTGTCAATCTTTGACAGCGGCATTTAATATGCGCTTCCATCATTTGTGCCGGAAATCCACCCATCAGTGACCCCATCACGTGATCACGGGTCACCGATGGGTTGGCATGACAACCAGAGGTCACCTGCAGACCTCTATGGTTGTCATTGCCGGCTTGCTATGAGCGCCGCCCGGTGGTCACCAATTCTGCTACATACAGGTGGTATGATCATCCCCTGTATGACTTAGCAGAGCCAATCGGGTTATGGCAGCTTCTAGTCTCCCATGGAGACTACTGAATCATGCCAAAAGTAATAAAAAATGTTTTAAAAAATATGAAAAAATTAAAAAAATTTAAAAGTTCAAATCACCCCCCTTGTGCCCCGTTTAAAATAAAACAATAAAAAAACTCAAACATACACATATTTGGTATCGCTGCGTTCAGAATCCCCGATCTATCAATATAAAAAACAATTAACTTAATCATTAAAAAGCGTATCGAGAAAAACAGTAAAAATGCCAGAATTACGTTTTTTGGACGCCACAACATTGCATTGAAATGTAATAACGGGCGATCAAAAGATCATATCTGCACCAAATGGTAACATTATAAACATCAGCCCAGCATGCCGAAAATAAGCCCTCACCCAACCCAAGATTAAAAAAAATGGAGATGCTACGGGTCTTTGAAAATGACGCAAGTGTCATTGGATTTTTTTCACTGCTTAAATAAAAAAGAACCTATACATGTTTGGTGTCTGTGAACTCATAAAGACCTGGAGAATCATAATGGCAGGTCAGTTTTAGCATCTGGTGAATATGGTAGAAAAAGATCCAATAAGTTGTAGAATTGCACTTTTTTTGCAATTTCGCCGCACTTGGATTTTGTTTTCCCGTTTGTAAGTACATTATATGGTAAAGCCAATGGTGTCATTCAAAAGTACAACTTGTCCCGCAAAATCTAGCCCTTATACAGCCATACTGATGGAAAAGTAAAAAAGTTAAGGATCTGGGAAGAAGGGGAGCGAAAAACAGAAACGCAAAAACGAAAAAGGGCTCAGTTGAAGTGGTTAATATTGCAGTACATGTGAAAGGATTTATTGTGTAAAATGAAATAAATAAAAATAGAAAACTTCAAGATACCTATACCTCATTCCACAAACACTGAAAAAGCTCACAATATTCCAGTGTTTCTTTGTATTACAAACATTAAAGGGAACCTGTCACCCCCAAAATCAATGGTGAGGTAAGCTCACCGTCATCAGGGGCTTATGTACAGCATTCTATAATGCTGTAGATAAGCCCCCGATGTAACCTGAAAGAGGAGAAAAAGAGGTTAGATTATACTCACCCAGGGGCGGACCCGCTGCGATCCGGTCAAATGGGTGTCTCAGGTCCACTCCGGCGCCTCCCATCTTCATTCCATGACGTCCTCTTCAGGTCTTCATGCCGCGACTCTGGCGCAGGCGTACTTTGTCTGCCCTGTTGAGGGCAGAGCAAAGTACTGCAGTGCACAGGTGCCGGAAAGGTCAGAGAGGCCTGAAGACCAGTGAAGAGGACGTCATGGAATGAAGATGGGAGGCGCTGTTCTGGACCTGAGACACCCATCGGAGCAGGACTGCCCCTGGGTGAGTATAATCTAACCTCTTTTTCTCCTCTTTCAGGTAACATCGGCGGCTTATCTACAGCATTTCAGAATGCTGTAGATAAGCCCCTGATGACAGTGAGCTTACTTCACCATCGATTTTGGGGGTGATAGGCTCCCTTTAAGGAACAGTCAATATAGTTATGACAAATTCATCACATAATCAGAGCAGTCCAGGAATGAACAGTAGAGGGTAAGCTTTTATGGTCAGCAGGATCCCCCTCTTTTCCCAGTAAATTATACGTTTTTATGGTCAGCAGGCTCCTCTCTCTCTTCCTGTAGAGTGTAAGCTTTTATTCTCAGAGGTGTCCTCTTTATTTCTCTCACCTTGCTCTCACCTATTAAGTATATTATGATCAATTGGGTCATTGATTTCTCGCATATGAAGTGTAAGCTTTTATGGTGATCAAGGTTCTCTTTCTTTCCTACTACCCACGTGTATTTTATGAGCTTTTACAAGTTTCCTAGTATGGAAATTAGGGCAAATTTATTTGCTGCAAATCAAAATTTTGGGGAAAATTCGGCAAAGCCGTCAAAATAAAATTTCTAATAGATTTGACCATCTCCAATTACAGCATGTGCCTCTGAGGCCAAGTCAGTATTTACGTTGCATTGTGATGGCATGGTGCGCAATTACATTATAGACCTGTTCAAGCTGGAAGTCTTGGCCCAGAGTAAGGCCGGTTTCACATGTCCTGATATTTCCGGTACCGGAAAAAATGGTACCAGAGATATCCATGTCCGTGTGTCCATTTGTTGTGAATGTAATACTTGCGGCACACGTGTGGCAACCATGTGCTGCCCATGTTCCGCATCAGTACCACAAGGACGGCCGCCGGGGAAGAAGCCCTACAGTAAGCGCTTGTTCCCATGTGACAGGTGCTGAAGACACTCTCATCATTCTCTCCTGATTTGCCAGCGAACGGCATGAGCAGAGGAGAATGACGAGAGTTATACTAACCCTTTTACGACCTTGCCCTTTTCCGTTTTTGCGTTTTCGTTTTTTCACTCCCCTCCTTCCCAGAGCCATAACTTTTTTATTTTTCCATCAATATGGCCATGTGAGGGCTTATTTTTAGGGGACAAGTTGCACTTTTCAACGACATCATTGGTTTTAAAATGTCGTGTACTAGAAAAAGGGAAGAAATTCCAAGTGCGGTGAAATTACAATCCCACACTTGTTTTTTTGTTTGGCTTCTTTGCTAGGTTCACTAAATGCTACTGTAAAACTGGCCTGCCATTTTGATTCTCCAGGTCATTATGAGTTCATAGACACCAAACATGTCTAGGTTACATTTTATCTAAGTGGTAAAAAAAACTCCAAACTTTGCTAAAAAAAAAAAATAAATTAAGCAATTTTCAGTTACCTGTAGCGTCTCCATTTTTCGTGATCTTGGGTCAGGTGTTATTTTTTGCGTGCCAAGCTGGCATTTTTAATGGTACCACTTTTGTGCAGATACATTCTTTTGATCGCCCGTTACTACATTTTAATGCAATGTCGCGGCAAACAAAAAACTGTAATTCTGGCGTTTCAAATTTTTTTCTCACTACGCCGCTTAGCTGTCAGGTTAATCCTTTTTTTTATTGATAGATAAGGCGATTCTGAACGCGGCGATATGTGTGTAGGTTTGATTTTTTTTTTATTGTTTTATTTTGAATGGGCAAAAGGGGGTAATTAAAACTTTTATATTTTTTTTATTTTTTTCACGTTTTTTTAAACTTTTTTTTTACTTTTGCCATGCTTCAATAGCCTCCATGGGAGGCTAGAAGCTGGCACAACTCGATCGGTTCTGCTACTTAGCAGCAATCATCAGATCGCTGCTATGTAGCTGAAATGCAGGCTTGCTATGAGCGCCGATCACAGGGGGGTGCTCACAGCAGGCCGGCATCAATAACCATAGAGGTCTCAAGGACCTCTATGGTTACCATCCTGACGCATCGCCGACCCCCGATCATGTGATGGGGGTCGGCAAGGGATCATTTCAGGCCGGAAGCGCCGGTTAAATGCCACTGTAAGCGTTTGACAGCGTCATTTAACTGGTTAATAGCAGCGGGTGAATCGCAATTTCACCCACCGCTATTGCGGGCACATGTCAGCTGTTCAAAACAGCTGACATGTCCTGACTTTGAGGTTGACTTTCACCGCCGGAGCCCACATCAAAGCAGGGGACCTGACCTCCGCAGTAATAGTATGGCAGAGGTCGGCAAGGGGTTAAAGTACGAACAATGACAGCAGGTGGGGGCTTTTGAGACTCTTATTCCAATCATCCGACACCTGCTGCCGCTGATAACAATGATCGAGGTTTTCCTCAGCTGTCACCTGTGATCTAACAAAATAAATGATTGAAAAACCCGACGTGACTTCCCCCTATTTTCTTGAACCAATCAGGCAAAACTCACAGTTGGGGGTGCAACCCTCAGCTGTCAGCTTCAGCAAGGTTGGTTATCAAGAATAGATGGGTCCCAACGCATTTTATTAATTATTTAAATAAATAATTAAAAAAAACGATGTGGTGTCCCCCCCATTTTTGACAAGCAGTGTTGCTAAAGCTCACAGCTGGGGGCTGGTGTTCTCAGGCTGGTAATGGGCCATTGATATAGGCCCCCCAGCCTAAATAATGCAGCCTGCAGCCTCCCACAAAAGGCGCATCTATTATATGCGTCAATTCTGGTGCTTTTCCCCGCTCTTCCTACTTGCCCTGTAGAGGTGGCAAGTGGGATTAATATTTGTGGGGTTGTGATGTCACCTCTGTAATGTCAGGTGACATCAAGCCAATGGTTAGTTATATGTTAAATAAAGACTCAGCCAGAATAAAATCCTTTACTTGAAAAAATGACACATACTCCTTTAATATTCTAAATTAAACCATACTTACTCCAATGCCTAATTCCAGCGAAGCCCTCGATCTCCTGTAATAAAAATAAAATAAAAAAAAACAATATATCATACCTGTCCATCGTTCTGTCCCACGCCGTAATCCATGTCTGTGGGCTAAATATTTTTCAACCTGGACAGTGCCAAGATGCGACCATCCAGGCTGAAAACCACTGGTGAATGAGATGCCACGAGCGCAGCATCATTCACCAGTGGTGACATCATCGAGGCCAAGCTGAACTGCGGTGACCTCAGGACCTTGGGAAAATGCCAGTAATGATATCACCATTGGTGAATGATGCTGCGCTCTCAGCATCTCATGCCTCAGTGGCTTTCAGCCTGGAAGGTCGCATCTTGGCACCGTCCAGGTTGAAAACTATTTAGTCCCTAGACATGGTTTACGGTGTGGGACAGAGCGACACACAGGTATGGTATATTGTTTTTTTTTAATTTTATGAATATGACATCGTCTTATAGACACCTCTCCATTACCAAGCCATGGGCTTGATGTCACCTGACATACAAAGGTCAACCCCACAAATATTAACCCCACTTTCCACTGCTACAGGACAAGTGGGAAGAGCCAGGCAAAGTGCCAGAATAGGTGGATCTAATAGATGTGCCTTTTCTATGCAGCTGCATGCTGCTGTTTTTAGGCTGGGGGCCTATATCAATGGCCTGAGAATACCAGCCCCCAGCTGTGAGCTTTAACAAGGCTGCTTGTCAAAAATGGGGGGGACCCAACACTGTTTTTTTAATTTTTTATTTAAATAATTTAAAAAACAGCGTGAGGACCCCTCTTTTCTTGATAACCAGCCTTGCTGAAGCTGATAGCTGAGGGTTGCAGCCGCAACTGTGAGTTTTGCTTGGTTAACCCCTTTCTGACCTCGGACGGAATAGTACGTCCGAGGTCAGATCCCCTGCTTTGATGCAGGGCTCCGCGGTGAGCCCGCATCAAAGCCGGGACATGTCAGCTGTTTTGAACAGCTGACATGTGCCCGTAATAGGCGCGGGCAGAATCGTGATCTGCCCGCACCTATTAACTAGTTAAATGCCGCTGTCAAACGCAGACAGCGGCATTTAACTACCGCTACCGGCCGGGCGGCCGGAAATGATGTCATCGCCGACCCCATCACATGATCGGGGGTCGGCGATGCGTCTCCATTGTAACCATAGAGGTCCTTGAGAACTCTATGGTTACTGATGACCGGTGGCTGTGAGCGCCACCCTGTGGTTGGCGCTCACAGCACACCTCCATTTCTGCTACATAGCAGTGATCAGCAGATCGCTGCTATGTAGCAGAGGCGATCGAGTTGTGCCTCCTTCTAGCCTCCCATGGAGGCTATTGAAGCATGGCAAAAGTAAAAAAAAAAAGTTAAAAAAAATGTGAAAAAAATAAAAAAAATATAAAAGTTTAAATCACCCCCCTTTCGCCCCAATCAAAATAAATCAATAAAAAAAAATCAAATCTACACATATTTGGTATCGCCGCGCTCAGAATCGCCCGATCTATCAATTAAAAAAAAGCATTAACCTGATCGCTAGACGGCATAGCGAGAAAAAAATTAGAAACGCCAGAATTACGTTTTTTAGGTCGCTGTGACATTGCATTAAAATGCAATAACGGGCAATCAAAAGAACGTATCTGCACCAAAATGCCATCATTAAAAACCTCATCTCGGCACGCAAAAAATAAGCCCTCAACCTACCCCAGATCACGAAAAATGGAGACGTTACGAGTATCGGAAAATGGTACAATTTTTTTTTTTTTTAGCAAAGTTTGGAATTTTTTTTCACCATTTAGATAAAAAATAACCTAGTCATGTTAGGTGTCAATGAACTCGTACTGACCTGGAGAATCATAATGGCAGGTCAGTTTTAGCATTTAGTGAACCTAGCAAAAAAGCCAAACAAAAAACAAGTGTGTGATTGCACTTTTTTTGCAATTTCACCGCACTTGGAATTTTTTTCCCGTTTTCTAGTACACGACATGGTAAAACCAATGATGTCGTTCAAAAGTACAACTCATCCCGCAAAAAATAAGCCCTCACATGGCCAAATTGACGAAAAAATAAAAAAAGTTATGGCTCTGGGAAGGAGGGGAGTAAAAAATGAACACGGAAAAACGAAAAATCCCAAGGTCAATGAGGAGGTTAAAGAAAACAGGTGGAAAACACGTCGGGTTTTTCATTCCTTTATTTTGTTAGATTGGAGGTGGCAGCTGAGAATTACCCCGATCATCTGCTCCTGCTGTCACTGTTATTAGCGGCAGCAGGTTTTGGATGATGGGAGTAAGAGTCCCAAAAAAACCAGGTATCACCAGCACACATTACACTTCACACTCTGGCCACCAGGGGGAGAAAATGGCTTTATTTATTGGGCCACTCCTCACACCGGTAAAACTAGGGGTTGGATAGGAAGTTAGTCAGAAGCTGACTGGGTTGGATTCAGGCAACATCCCGTGGCAGAGGGTGTTGCAGGGAGAAGACACAGGGGGGTCCCTGTCAGGCGTGGGAACCTGGCAGGTGCCTAGCAAACAGAGCAGAACGTTACGGAACCGCGCCTGCACACCCCGCGGCGGTATCCTAAGAAAGTGACACGAAGGGAAGGATATTGTGGAACAGTAAGAAACGAGATCAAGCACAAAGGAGAGCCAGTAGGAGTCATGCCGTGAGACCGAGGCAACCTCCTACTGAGGCGCGTAGCCGGTGGCCGGAACACCGCGGGAGTAACCTCGGACGGGATAGTACGTCCGAGGTCAGATCCCCTGCTTTGATGCAGGGCTCTGAGGTGAGCCCGCACCAAAGCCGGGACATGTCAGCTGTTTTGAACAGCTGACATGTGCCCATAATAGGCGCGGGCAGAATCGCGATCTGCCCGCACCTATTAACTAGTTAAATGCCGCTGTCAAACGCAGACAGCAGCATTTAACTACCGCATCCGGCCGGGCGGCTGGAAATGACGTCATCGCCGACCCCCGTCACATGATCGGGGGTTGGCGATGCGTCTCCATTGTAACCATAGAGGTCCTTGAGACCTCTATGGTTACTGATGACCGGTGGCTGTGAGCGCCACCCTGTGGTCGGCGCTCACAGCACACCTCCATTTCTGCTACATAGCAGCGATCAGCAGATCGCTGCTATGTAGCAGAGCCGATCGCGTTCTGCCTGCTTCTAGCCTCCCATGGAGGCTATTGAAGCATGGCAAAAGTAAAAAAAAAAAAAATGAAAAAATGTTCAAAAATAAAAAAAATATAAAAGTTTAAATCACCCCCCTTTCGCCCCAATCAAAATAAATCAATAAAAAAAATATAAAATCTACGCATATTTGGTATCGCCGCGCTCAGAATCGCCCGATCTATCAACTAAAAAAAAGCATTAACCTGATCGCTAAACAGCGTAGCGGGAAAAAAATTCAAAACGCCAGAATTATGTTTTTTTGGTCGCCGCGACATTGCATTAAAATGCAATAACGGGCGATCAGAAGAACGTATCTGCACCGAAATGCTATCATTAAAAACGTCATCTCGGCACGCAAAAAATAAGCCCTCAACCTACCCCAGATCACGAAAAATGGAGACGCTACGGGTATCGGAAAATGGCGCAATTTTTTTTTTTTTTTTTTAGCAAAGTTTGGAATTTTTTTTCACCACTTACATAAAAAATAACCTAGTCATGTTGGGTGTCTATGAACTCGTACTGACCTGGAGAATCATAACGGCAGGTCAGTTTTAGCATTTAGTGAACCTAGCAAAAAAGCCAAACAAAAAACAAGTGTGGGATTGCACTTTTTTTGCAATTTCACCGCACTTGGAATTTTTTTCCCGTTTTCTAGTACACGACATGCTAAAACCAATGATGTTTTTCAAAAGTACAACTCGTCCCGCAAAAAATAAGCCCTCACATGGCCAAATTGACAGAAAAATAAAAAAGTTATCGCTCTGGGAAGGAGGGGAGTGAAAAACGAACACGGAAAAACGAAAAATCCCAAGGTCATGAAGGGGTTAAGGCGCACCAACAGTTCACGTTTTCAGGTTTAACTTATTATTGCACTGTTGAAAACTCCATCACCTATGTAATAATATAGACATCTGGAAAACATTCAATCATCTGTGCAATACTAAGGACATCCTGAAAACATGTGATGTGCCTTGAGGACTGCAGTTGAGGAACATTGTTCAAAACTATATATCAAATCTGCTGTGCTCCTTCTGCAAATTGGACTACATATTCAATGTGATTGATTCCCTATAAGCTGTTCATATACATTGAATAAATGCAAACAAATGACAGCAATTTCATTAGTATTCACTGAAAATCTAATGTTTATGATGACATCCCAAAAGTCTCACTAGTTGTCTTACTGGTGAATGTTTACCCACCAGCGATACTATGTCTATAGTCTAATTTAGTAATATACAACAATAGTGTTTACATTAAAGTGAATACTTACTAATAGTTAAAAATTTAGCTTGAAGATATTGAAGGCAAATTACATGAGGCAAATCTCACCCAGCATCAACCTAGAATAAGAAAAGCTTTGTACTGTCATTCCTATCTTGTCCTGCTATATTATTATTTTACCTTTCCTCACAGGTCTCTACATCTCTCTACACCCTAAAATAGAACCAGTGTACACTGAACATGCTGGTTTTCTCAGCTACATCAATCCACTTTACTGTACATCCAGTATTATCTAACTTTGCTTTTTTCACTTTATCTCAAACGCACTGCCAAGAATTCTCAGCATCCACTAAGGCTTTCCTTTTTTCATTCTTGACTTTCAAGTATTCTTTAATTTTACTGCCTCATTATTAAACCAATAGACTTCAGTGACATATGCCATTGTAAAAAAAAAGGATGCTGCAGTAAATTGTGTAATATTCACATTCTTCCCCTTGATCCCTTATTGATTTACTTAAACTCAGAAAATGAAATCAATATGTAATATGAAAAGAAGTAGATTTGCATAAAAATTTGTACTATTTAATGACTTTAGCATGAATAAATATTTCAAATAGTTGGAGTTCATACACACTCTCAGAAAAACACAAATCCTTTTCTCACTGCGCGCCCTGATGACAATCCTCAAAGCTCAGCATTCCCCTGATCCTATGGGGTGCTGTGCTGTCTCTCACAGCATTCTTAGGACACTGGGAGAGGTGGAATTGTGACTCAATTGTACCTGCTGATTCTAGGTTTTACAATACCTCTTCTAATAATTATTTTCACTCCTCTATCTGACATTTTGCGCAGAGCACTGGTCGTGTTCAGTTTATGGTGAAATAATGTTCCTTCCGTTTCCAGATTATGACCCTAACAGTGCTCACTAGAGAATTCGGTAGTTTAAAAATTCTTCTGTAACCAATGCCATCAGCTTTGCAACAATAAAATTGGGAAGGTCATGAGAAAGCTCACTGATTTTACCCATCATGAAACGTTTCTTGTGGTAGTGAGACATCTTTTTATAGGGAGAGGTAAACTATAACTAGATAACCCTGTCGGGCCTCATGTATAGCTCCTGCCCTGACAAGGACAAGCACTGGATAACAATATTGATTATGTAGGTTTATGCAACACTTTACATTCCGACTACGGGGTTCCTGCCACTACAGGACCCTTTTTCGTCTTTTCCTTTCCCTCCCCACGACCCGTTTTTGTTGCATACCCCCCTGAAGGATCCTCAATATTGAGGAGGGAACAAGTATGGAGAGACAACTTTTGGGGGTTACTTTTTTAGGCAGTGCATCACTTGGGTACTGCCCTTCTAAGGGCTGAAGCTATACATGGCGCACAACAGTGTTATCTAGTGCCAGGTTCCGGTTCATCATTGCTCTTGTCCTCTTGTTACCTTGGAGGGATACATCTCATCAAGACATATGGGTGAGATCAAACCTTTTTTATGAGCACTGGCTAATTTGAGCACTTGTAATTTATATGTATATCCTGTTTTATTTTACATCAATTGTCCCTCGACTCTAGGTCATTTATTTTAATGATATGATATGATAAAGTTAAGCACACATCTTTATAGTTTACCTCTCCTTGCTGTTAATACACTATTTGCATACTGAGAGCGTATTTGGGATTCTTATACATTAATTGGTCCTGGCTGACACTTTCTACACCTCTTTATTGGCCAACAGTTGAACCAGCGATATTATTTTTCACTAAGTGTTAGGATTGATTTCTAATTACTGATAGATTTCAGCTAGAGACATGACTTTCCATTGCTTTTGCTCTTCTCTTTCTTCATGTGTTCAATACTTTTTCCCTGTGTCATTTCTCATTGTACACATAGCGTAGTTTATGGACATCAATGGACATTGATTTCTTTGCCTGTGTAACCTGGATGGGTTATTGCCGTCATCTGGTGAGAATTTCATGTCAATAGCGCCTTTAGAAATAAATTTACTTAGAAAATTTGGTAACATGTTCAACACTTAGTGTATTTCACCCATTGTTGCAGATATACTCCTCAATTATTTATTTGTTGTTCTATTGCCTATTGCCTATTTGCCTTATAAAAGGTTGCTTTAGCATAAAAATAAATACTTCTGTAAATAGCTCTTTATTGTATGCCCACATTAATACAATGACACCGAAAAATAATTGTTGTACGCCCAGAATAATGTAATATATGTTTTTCTGCCATGCACAATATTTATTCATTCTATTTATTAGCTTATTCATGGACCTTCACCCAGCTGCTTATGTTGATGTAAGGTTATAGTCTGGATTTTTTCTGGATTTTCGGACTTTCCCCCATTTGTCAAAACCAGCTGCCCTTGGAGCTGAAGATAAAGCTAGAGGCCATGTACTGCCAAACCAAGCTCTATTCTTAAGGGACTGAATTGAGAATTATATGCATTTCAGCTTGGAGAATTACGGTATATGGTTTTAGCTGTTATATTACTTGCAAATGTTCTTCCATTCAGGTGATGCTTTTTAAGAGCAATTATGATTTTTGTAGTGTAAATGCACGGCAGAGCAAAGGAGCTTAATGTTATCCTTGACTAAAATGACTTTAAAATCAGAATTAAAGGCCAAATTAAAGTACCTGATTTATGTAATATTGCAGTTGTAATACGCACCATTGCTTTGTAATATGCAGCATAAATGGCACTATAGTAATGCATGCAATATAAAATGCTTAAATATATGAAGCATTAGAAATCTTGTCTACATGATAAATATGAAGTCAATACCCTAAAACGGATTTAAAAGATTAGCAAAAATTTTACTTTTTTTTTTTTATTATTTTATTATTTTTACAGTTAATATGGATATCTATTTGTCATGTGAATACCAAATACTGTAAAATAAAGACTTTTCCAAAGGGGTGATTTTGCTATATGGCATTACTGTTTTGAATCTTTGCAGAGGACTTACTACATGGATTGGGCAGGTAGTGTCATTCTGGAAATGGCATCTTGTTTTTTTTTTTAAATTTTAATTATTTTACTGTAGTATATTTACCTTATAATGCCTTAATAATTTTTGGAGGATGTTGCAACTTACTTTTTGCAATACTGTTTTCTCCTGTAACTGTCATTTTTCCCAACCATTCTTATTTGGTTTTGATTTTGAGTTCTGATTTCTCACAATAATCTAACTGTCATTAAAGAGGTTTTCCAGTCTAAGGCGTTTTTTTGTGCGTTTTTGACACGTTTTTGACGCATTTTTGACGCGGGTTTTTCCAATGCATAGAATAGTGGGAAAAAACGTGAAAAAAATGCAAAATTAATGAACATGCTGCTTTTTTTGCGGAAAAAAACGCATCATGTGCACAAAAATTGCAGAATGCATTCTAAATGATAGGATGCATATGTCTGCAGTTTCTAATGCATTTTTATCACGAAAAAAATGCGAAAAAACCTGAACGTGTGCACATACCCTAAAACTACATGTCTGCAGTCACTCTATATGATGTGGTAGAGCGGCTCACTTGGCTGTACACAGAGGTAGACACGGGAACACTGTCGCTTTAGGAAAGTAATTGGTTTATTAGATGGAACATAAACCAAGGTAAAGCACAAAGTAAACATGCCCCTGGACAAAAACAGCAATTCAAAACAAGATGGTAGCACTAAGCATAGTCCTTGTATTAGCGGGGCTCAGCCCGCTTAGGTTTAGCAAGACCTACAGTTCAGGTATCAGCAAACCACTTCTCTGGAGTGATCGTCTCCAAACACTGAATAACTACTGCCTCTGGAGGCCAGCTACTTAAGCCCCAGAATGAATGTCCACGGAAAACTCAGCTCATTATTCAAATTAGTTGTTAACCCATCACTGCACTTAGTGACCTGGAGGAAAATCTCTGAGTTTTATATCACTGACGTCACAACTAGTGTTGAGCGATACCTTCCGATATCGGAAAGTATCGGTATCAGATAGGATCGGCCGATATTCAAAAAATATCGGATATCGCCGATACCGATACCCGATCCCAATGCAAGTCAATGGGACCAAAATATCGGAATTAAAATAAACCCTTTCTTGCCTTGTAGGTTCATTCTACATGAAGGAAAACAACTAAGAATAATGCCGGATGTATTTGGGGAGGTGGCGGAGACATTAAAGTCATAGAGGTTTATCCCAATCAAATAGAATAGCATGTTTTTTGTTTTTTTTTAAGACGTTCGGAGTGACAAAGATATTGACTATGTAAATTTTTTTTTAATTTTGTCAGATATTGATGTTTCACTATTCCACGCCCTTCCCCTTCTTTTTTTTCTTTTTTTTTTTTTCTTTTCCCACACTTTCATCTTCATCATCATCAGCATCTTTGACATCAACTTCTTCTTCACCTTATTCATCTTCTTCTTCATCCTTTACCTTTTTTTTTTTTTTTTTGATTACATTCTTCATATTCATTTTATTCAACTATTATTATTCTTCCTATTCTACATATTCTTTTTATTCCACTGTTATTATTCTTCCTATTCTACTTCTTAATCATATTCTCATTTGTGACAGGCATTCCCGTAGTTGTTATCTATAAAAGTTGGAAGATTACACCTTCCGTTCTGCCAGTCACAAAAGTTACATTTGTCCGCGTTCAGTTTGGCCTGCAGCATCAGGCTTTATCCAGGGGCACCACGAGGAGGAACGGACTCACCCCCATACACTGCTTAGTCTTCTTCTGCATATAATTTAGATAATATCTTTTGCTCTGATATTAAGTCTTATGCTTAATGTTCTTCTGCTCTTTGTTCTGCAGCCTCTTGTTCTTCTGCTTCTCGGTCTTCCATGTCGTCGTCTCCAGGGTCGTCGTCTCCAGTGTCGTCATCTCCGCCGTCGTCGTCTCAGCCGTCGTCGTCTCCGCCGTCGTCGTCTCCGCCGTCGTCATCGGGGTGGTCTTCCGGGTCGTCGTCATCGGGGTGGTCTTCGGGGTCGTCGACTTTAGGGTCTTCAACTTGGAAATGTAGCAGAAGGTACAAGAAGGCTGAGAAAATGCAAAGAACCAGCTGATGGAACTGGAACTCGGATGGCTACCCGAAGGTTCAAGAGCCTATGGAACTACCGAGGACCAGCTGACGTTACTGGAACCCGGTTACTAAGCAGGAGGTACCCGTGCCCGAACGCACTACCAAGGACCGCCTGACGTTGGCGGAACTCGGATACCCAGAAGGAGGCACCTAAGCCAAAGGCTCTGCCCGGAACCAGCTGACGGTACTGGAACCAGGATGGGGAGCAGAAGGTACAAGAGCAAAAGACACTGCCGAGAACCAGCTGACGGTACTGGAACCCGGATGGGTAGCCGAAGGTCCAAGAGCCAATGGAACTACCGAGGACCAGCTGACGTTACTGGAACCCGGTTACTAAGCAGGAGGTACCCGTACCCGAAAGCACTACCAAGGACCACCTGACGTTGGTGGAACTTGGATACCCAGAAGGAGGCACCTAAGCCAAAGGCTCTGCCCGGAACCAGCTGACGGTACTGGAACCAGGATGGGGAGCAGAAGGTACAAGAGCAAAAGACACTGCCGAGAACCAGCTGACGGTGCTGGAACCAGGTGGTGGACCTGAAGGTCCACAGGAGAGGAGAGAAAAGCTAGGCCGCGAGGCAGCCGCAGTTACCGAACCCCAACAGTCTTACAGGGGGAGCTGGGCCTACTGGCACTACAGAACCAGCCTTGACTACCAATTCATGCAGCCCACATAGGAAGCTCCTAAACTGGAGGCACCCTGGAGTTGGCTAACCCAACCGCACCACGACGGGGCAAGCATAGGCGTCTCAGTGAGCTTGACACAACCCGGAAACAGCTGACGGTGCTGAAACCAGGCTTGGCACGAGGGAGTACCTGTGTCAAGAACACTGCCGAGAACCAGCTGGCGGTGCTGGAACCCAGATGCGTTGCCCCAGTGTGCAAGAGCCAATGGCACGACCGAGGACCAGCTGGCGGTGCTGGAACCCGGTTACTAAGCTGTAGGTGCCCGCGCTTAAAAGCACTACCAAGGACCGCCTGACGTTGGCGGAACTCGGATACCCAGGAGGAGGCACCTAAGCCAAAGGCTCGGCCTGGAACCAGCTGACGGTGCTGGAACCAGGTGGTGGACCCCAAGGCCCACAGGAGAGGAGAGAACAGCTAGGCCGCGAGGCAGCCGCAGTTACCGAACCCCAACAGTCCTACAGGGGGAGCTGGGCCTACTGGCACTACAGAACCAGCCTTGACTACCAGTTCACGCAGCCCACATAGGAAGCTCCTAAACTGGAGGCACCCTGGAGTTGGCTAACCCGACCGCACCACGACGGAGCAAGCATAGGCGTCTCAGTGAGCTTGACACAACCCGGAAACAGCTGACGGTGCTGAAACCAGGCTTGGCACGAGGGAGTACCTGTGTCAAGAACACTGCCGAGAACCAGCTGGCGGTGCTGGAACCCAGATGCGTTGCCCCAGTGTGCAAGAGCCAATGGCACGACCGAGGACCAGCTGGCGGTGCTGGAGCCCGGTTACTAAGCTGTAGGTGCCCGCGCTTAAAAGCACTACCAAGGACCGCCTGACGTTGGCGGAACTCGGATACCCAGGAGGAGGCACCTAAGCCAAAGGCTCGGCCTGGAACCAGCTGACGGTGCTGGAACCAGGTGGTGGACCCCAAGGCCCACAGGAGAGGAGAGAACAGCTAGGCCGCGAGGCAGCCGCAGTTACCGAACCCCAACAGTCCTACAGGGGGAGCTGGGCCTACTGGCACTACAGAACCAGCCTTGACTACCAGTTCACGCAGCCCACATAGGAAGCTCCTAAACTGGAGGCACCCTGGAGTTGGCTAACCCGACCGCACCACGACGGGGCAAGCATAGGCGTCTCAGTGAGCTTGACACAACCCGGAAACAGCTGACGGTGCTGGAACCTAGTTTGGCACGAGGGAGTACCTGTGACAAAAACACTGCCGAGAACCAGCTGGCGGTGCTGGAACCCAGATGCGTTGCCCCAGTGTGCAAGAGCCAATGGCACGACCGAGGACCAGCTGGCGGTGCTGGAACCCGGTTACTAAGCTGTAGGTGCCCGCGCTTAAAAGCACTACCAAGGACTGCCTGACGTTGGCGGAACTCGGATACCCAGGAGGAGTTACCTAAGCCAAAGGCTCGGCCTGGAACCAGCTGACGGTGCTGGAACCAGGTGGTGGACCCCAAGGCCCACAGGAGAGGAGAGAACAGCTAGGCCGCGAGGCAGCCGCAGTTACCGAACCCCAACAGTCCTACAGGGGGAGCTGGGCCTACTGGCACTACAGAACCAGCCTTGACTACCAGTTCACGCAGCCCACATAGGAAGCTCCTAAACTGGAGGCACCCTGGAGTTGGCTAACCCGACCGCACCACGACGGGGCAAGCATAGGCGTCTCAGTGAGCTTGACACAACCCGGAAACAGCTGACGGTGCTGGAACCTAGTTTGGCACGAGGGAGTACCTGTGACAAAAACACTGCCGAGAACCAGCTGGCGGTGCTGGAACCCAGATGCGTTGCCTATTAAAGATTGTCTTTCTAGAGCCCCAACTAGCGGTGCTGGAGCATAGGGTAAGCAGGGGGAGCAGAGTGTAGGCCGAAGCCTGCACTGGAGGCAGCTTTGTGTCAGCGTTGCGTTTGCAGGACACTTTGCCGGCTACACAGTGTGGGAACAGCTGGCGTTGCTGAACCCCACTAACACAATGGCGGGTGTTTTTCTCTGTGCAGATAGCACTTGCGGGCAAAAACTTGCGATGTTAGAGCCCGTGGTGAAGCAGGAGGAGGAGGAGAGGAGCAGAGTGTAGGCCGAAGCCTAGTTGAACCAATTTCAAAGGAAACCTTTAACCCCCCCTCAGGTGTTACAAAGTACAAGAGACACACCTTGTGCAGTATTAATGCTGCACAAGTGAAAGGTTGCTCTATTAATTTGTCTACTTGCACACGCTGAATGAAAGACGTACACAATTTAGCCCATTCTACAGTCAAACTGTAGTGGATGCGTGACTTGGCTTTTTAAGGAGACGCAGCACAGGTGTCCCAAATAACGCCTTGGTGCTTGGCGCAGCTTCCTGAGCGTTGTTATTTGCTGTACAGGAGTCTGCACTCTTGTGTTATCCCTTGGCAATGCCCTGTTAGAGCTGCCCGTCTTATGACCTCATTTCATGTTGGCCGGTGCGGTTAACGATGGCCCTAAATCCCAGACCCACAGTGCCTTTTCATAAAGTCACACTGCGGTGCTGGGATTCGTGGCCTTGAGCAGTAAATATTTTGGCCGCTCACACACGTCCTTACACCTGCTTCAGACTGGGCGGCCTCTGCTGATCCCTTCTCGCATGCCGCGGCCATGAGGCTGCACAGTCTGAAGAAGGCGGAAAGAGATGAGTTAAGACAGGCGAAGATATGCACTGCTCGTGCCCATCAATCACACCCTCGCAGTCAAAATAAGTAAGACAACGAGGAGCATTGTTTCAGGCAGGGCGGACGCACAGGCGCAACAAGCCAACCAATGATGTCAGAAGACGGGCAGCGCTACCAAGGGGGGTGCTGCGTATCATTAGAAAGGAAAGTCACACCTCAGGGACAGTGGAATGGTCTCTAATGAGACACATTTTGTACGTGCTGAGTTCCACGTGGGCAAGGAGAAAAAGTCAGCCACCTTGTACAAATGCAGCAGTACTGCTGTACAAGGTGGCTGTTATACATAGAAACACCTGGGGGGGTGGGGCCAGGTTCCCTTTAATTTCAGTTCATGTGCCTGCGTGGCGTTTGCAGGTCACGTTGCCGGCTACACAGCAGGGGAACAGCTGGCGGTGCTGAACCCCACTAACACATTGGCTGGTGTTTTTCTCTGTGCAGCTAGCACTTCCGGGCAGAAACTGGAGGTGTTTGAGCCCAGGGTCAGCAGGAGGAGGAGAGGAGCAGAGTGTAGGCCGAAGCCTGCACTGGTGGCAGCTTTTGGTCAGTTGTGCCAGCGTGGCTTGTGCTGGACACGATGCCGGCTACACAGCGGGGGAACAGCTGGCGGTGCTGAACCCCACTGACACAATGGTGGGTGTTTTTCTCTGTGCAGCTAGCATGTCCGGGCAGAAACTGGCGGTGTTTGAGCCCAGGGTCAGCAGGAGGAGGAGAGGAGCAGAGTGTAGGCCGAAGCCTGCACTGGTGGCAGCTTTTGGTCGGTTGTGCCAGCGTGGCTTGTGCTGGACACGATGCCGGCTACACAGCAGGGGAACAGCTGGCGGTGCTGAACCCCACTAACACATTGACTGGTGTTTTTCTCTGTGCAGCTAGCAGTTCCGGGCAAAAACTAGCGGTGTTTGAGCCCAGGGTCAGCAGGAGAGGAGCAGAGTGTAGGCCGAAGCCTAGTTGAACCAATTTCAAAGGTAACCTTTAACCCCCCCTCAGGTGTTGCAAGGTACAAGAGCCACACCTTGAACTGCATTAATGATGCACAAGTCAAAGGTTGCTCTCTTAATTTTGCTCCTTGCACACGCTGAATAAAACACGTACACTATTTAGCCCATTATACTGTCAAACAGTAGTGGAGGCGTGACTTGTCTTTTTAAGGAGATGCAGCACAGGTGTACAAATTTACACCTAGGTGCTGGGCGCAGATTCCTTACCGTTGTTATTTGCAGTACAGGAAACTGCGCTCTTGTGTTATCCCTTGGCAATACCCTGTTAGTGCAGGCCGTCTCATGACCTCATTTCATGTTGGCCGGTGCGGTTAACGATGGCCATAAATCCCAGACCCACAGTGCCTTTTCCTAAAGTCACACTGCGGTGCTGGGATTCGTGGCCTTGTGCAGTAAATATGTTCGCCGCTCACACATGTCCTTACACCTGCTTCAGACTGGGCAGCCTCAGCTGATCCCTTATCGCATGCCGCGGCCATGAGGCCGCACAGTCAGAAGAAGGCGGAAGGAGGGGAGTGAAGACAGGGGAACATATGCACTGCTCGTGCCCATCAATCACACCCTCGCAGTCAAAATATATGAGACAACGAGGGGCGTTGTGTCGGGCAGGGCGGACGCACAGGCACAGCCAGCCAACCAATGATGTCAGAAGACGGGCAGCGCTAACAATGGGGGTGCTGCGTGTCATTAGAAAGGAAAGTCACTCCTCAGGGACAGTGGAATGGTCTCTAATGAGACACATTTTGTACGTGTTGAGTTCCACGTGGGCAAGGAGAAAAAGTCAGCCACCTTGTACAAATGCAGCAGTACTGCTGTACAAGGTGGCTGTTATACATAGAAACACCTGGGGGGGTGGGGCCAGGTTCCCTTTAATTTCAGTTCATGTGCCTGCGTGGCGTTTGCAGGTCACGTTGCAAGCTACACAGCAGGGGAACAGCTGGCGGTGCTGAACCCCACTAACACATTGGCTGGTGTTTTTCTCTGTGCAGCTAGCACTTCCGGGCAGAAACTGGAGGTGTTTGAGCCCAGGGTCAGCAGGAGGAGGAGAGGAGCAGAGTGTAGGCCGAAGCCTGCACTGGTGGCAGCTTTTGGTCAGTTGTGCCAGCGTGGCTTGTGCTGGACACGATGCCGGCTACACAGCGGGGGAACAGCTGGCGGTGCTGAACCCCACTGACACAATGGTGGGTGTTTTTCTCTGTGCAGCTAGCATGTCCGGGCAGAAACTGGCGGTGTTTGAGCCCAGGGTCAGCAGGAGGAGGAGAGGAGCAGAGTGTAGGCCGAAGCCTGCACTGGTGGCAGCTTTTGGTCGGTTGTGCCAGCGTGGCTTGTGCTGGACACGATGCCGGCTACACAGCAGGGGAACAGCTGGCGGTGCTGAACCCCACTAACACATTGACTGGTGTTTTTCTCTGTGCAGCTAGCAGTTCCGGGCAAAAACTAGCGGTGTTTGAGCCCAGGGTCAGCAGGAGAGGAGCAGAGTGTAGGCCGAAGCCTAGTTGAACCAATTTCAAAGGTAACCTTTAACCCCCCCTCAGGTGTTGCAAGGTACAAGAGCCACACCTTGAACTGCATTAATGATGCACAAGTCAAAGGTTGCTCTCTAAATTTTGCTCCTTGCACACACTGAATAAAACACGTACACTATTTAGCCCATTATACTGTCAAACAGTAGTGGAGGCGTGACTTGTCTTTTTAAGGAGACGCAGCACAGGTGTACAAATTTACACCTAGGTGCTGGGCGCAGATTCCTTACCGTTGTTATTTGCAGTACAGGAAACTGCGCTCTTGTGTTATCCCTTGGCAATACCCTGTTAGTGCAGGCCGTCTCATGACCTCATTTCATGTTGGCCGGTGCGGTTAACGATGGCCATAAATCCCAGACCCACAGTGCCTTTTCCTAAAGTCACACTGCGGTGCTGGGATTCGTGGCCTTGTGCAGTAAATATGTTCGCCGCTCACACATGTCCTTACACCTGCTTCAGACTGGGCGGCCTCAGCTGATCCCATATCGCATGCCGCGGCCATGAGGCCGCACAGTCTGAAGAAGGCGGAAGGAGGGGAGTGAAGACAGGGGAACATATGCACTGCTCGTGCCCATCAATCACACCCTCGCAGTCAAAATATATGAGACAACGAGGGGCGTTGTGTCGGGCAGGGCGGACGCACAGGCACAGCCAGCCAACCAATGATGTCAGAAGACGGGCAGCGCTAACAATGGGGGTGCTGCGTGTCATTAGAAAGGAAAGTCACTCCTCAGGGACAGTGGAATGGTCTCTAATGAGACACATTTTGTACGTGTTGAGTTCCACGTGGGCAAGGAGAAAAAGTCAGCCACCTTGTACAAATGCAGCAGTACTGCTGTACAAGGTGGCTGTTATACATAGAAACACCTGGGGGGGTGGCGCCAGGTTCCCTTTAATTTCAGTTCATGTGCCTGCGTGGCGTTTGCAGGTCACGTTGCAAGCTACACAGCAGGGGAACAGCTGGCGGTGCTGAACCCCACTAACACATTGGCTGGTGTTTTTCTCTGTGCAGCTAGCACTTCCGGGCAGAAACTGGAGGTGTTTGAGCCCAGGGTCAGCAGGAGGAGGAGAGGAGCAGAGTGTAGGCCGAAGCCTGCACTGGTGGCAGCTTTTGGTCAGTTGTGCCAGCGTGGCTTGTGCTGGACACGATGCCGGCTACACAGCGGGGGAACAGCTGGCGGTGCTGAACCCCACTGACACAATGGTGGGTGTTTTTCTCTGTGCAGCTAGCATGTCCGGGCAGAAACTGGCGGTGTTTGAGCCCAGGGTCAGCAGGAGGAGGAGAGGAGCAGAGTGTAGGCCGAAGCCTGCACTGGTGGCAGCTTTTGGTCGGTTGTGCCAGCGTGGCTTGTGCTGGACACGATGCCGGCTACACAGCAGGGGAACAGCTGGCGGTGCTGAACCCCACTAACAAATTGACTGGTGTTTTTCTCTGTGCAGCTAGCAGTTCCGGGCAAAAACTAGCGGTGTTTGAGCCCAGGGTCAGCAGGAGAGGAGCAGAGTGTAGGCCGAAGCCTAGTTGAACCAATTTCAAAGGTAACCTTTAACCCCCCCTCAGGTGTTGCAAGGTACAAGAGCCACACCTTGAACTGCATTAATGATGCACAAGTCAAAGGTTGCTCTCTTAATTTTGCTCCTTGCACACACTGAATAAAACATGTACACTATTTAGCCCATTATACTGTCAAACAGTAGTGGAGGCGTGACTTGTCTTTTTAAGGAGACGCAGCACAGGTGTACAAATTTACACCTAGGTGCTGGGCGCAGATTCCTTACCGTTGTTATTTGCAGTACAGGAAACTGCGCTCTTGTGTTATCCCTTGGCAATACCCTGTTAGTGCAGGCCGTCTCATGACCTCATTTCATGTTGGCCGGTGCGGTTAACGATGGCCATAAATCCCAGACCCACAGTGCCTTTTCCTAAAGTCACACTGCGGTGCTGGGATTCGTGGCCTTGTGCAGTAAATATGTTCGCCGCTCACACATGTCCTTACACCTGCTTCAGACTGGGCGGCCTCAGCTGATCCCTTATCGCATGCCGCGGCCATGAGGCCGCACAGTCTGAAGAAGGCGGAAGGAGGGGAGTGAAGACAGGGGAACATATGCACTGCTCGTGCCCATCAATCACACCCTCGCAGTCAAAATATATGAGACAACGAGGGGCGTTGTGTCGGGCAGGGCGGACGCACAGGCACAGCCAGCCAACCAATGATGTCAGAAGACGGGCAGCGCTACCAAGGGGGGTGCTGCGTATCATTAGAAAGGAAAGTCACACCTCACGGACAGTGGAATAGTCTCTAATGAGACACATTTTGTACGTGTTGAGTTCCACGTGGGCAAGTAGAAAAAGTCAGCCACCTTGTACAAATGCAGCAGTACTGCTGTACAAGGTGGCTGTTATACATAGAAACACCTGGGGGGGTGGGGCCAGGTTCCCTTTAATTTCAGTTCATGTGCCCGCGTGGCGTTTGCAGGTCACATTGCAAGCTACACAGCAGGGGAACAGCTAGCGGTGCTGAACCCCACTAACACATTGGCTGGTGTTTTTCTCTGTGCAGCTAGCACTTCCGGGCAGAAACTGGAGGTGTTTGAGCCCAGGGTCAGCAGGAGGAGGAGAGGAGCAGAGTGTAGGCCGAAGCCTGCACTGGTGGCAGCTTTTGGTCAGTTGTGCCAGCGTGGCTTGTGCTGGACACAATGCCGACTACACAGCAGGGGAACAGCTGGCGGTGCTGAACCCCACTAACACATTGACTGGTGTTTTTCTCTGTGCAGCTAGCAGTTCCGGGCAAAAACTAGCGGTGTTTGAGCCCAGGGTCAGCAGGAGAGGAGCAGAGTGTAGGCCGAAGCCTAGTTGAACCAATTTCAAAGGTTACCTTTAACCCCCCCTCAGGTGTTGCAAGGTACAAGAGCCACACCTTGTGCAGCATTAATGCTGCACAAGTAAAAGGTTGCTCTATTTAATTTGCTCCTTGCACACGCTGAATAAAACACGTACACTATTTAGCCCACTATACTGTCAAACAGTAGTGGAGGCGTGACTTGTCTTTTTAAGGAGATGCAGCACAGGTGTACAAATTTACACCTAGCTGCTGGGCGCAGATTCCTGAGCGTTGTTATTTGCTGTACAGGAGTCTGCGCTATTATGATCCCTTGGTCATGCGCCGTGAGCGCTTCCTGTCTTCTGACCTCATTTCATGTCGGCCGTTGCGGTTAGCGATAGACATGAATCCCAGACCCACAGTGTGTTTTCAAAAAATCACACTGCGTGGCTGGGATTCGTGGCCTTGTGCAGTAA